>NC_140494.1:21801790-23001790 GCF_964271855.1 Acomys minous | reverse complement strand
TAGAACATTTCCTACTGCCCAAGGTTTGTAAGTCCCAGTTTTACATGAAATAAGGGAAGGACAACACAATATTTCACCAAAGATTGTCTGAGACATTTATTCTGGGGAAGAAGGGCTCCCGTCCTCCCTGAAGGATTCTCAGCGGGATGCCCGGGCTTGGCTTCCGGGCAGGCAGCCATAGCTACGGCTGACCACCACAAAGCAGCCATTGGAGCTGCATTCTGACGTGAGTCTACCAGGCATGGGCATTTGCCCACACCCTCTGCTGTTAGCACGGCAGCTGAACTGAATGTTTCAGCCATTCACCAGAGTGTCATTGCAATGCTGCCTGCTACAGTGCCCATCTGCAAAGGAGAGTGGCTTGTTCCCAAAGCAGCCACCAACTCACCTGAGGCAGGCTGGACCTTGTTACCACCTGCCTTGGGTTTCAGAGCCCTGAGCTCCTCGCTACCAACTGGCCTGATGCTGGCAATTCAGCTAAAAGAGCAGTAACACGTACTACAGAGAAATCTTTTCTCCTGCATCTCTGGCTGAAATGGAGATCCTCTGGCCCAAATCTTGGTTTGGTGCCCCATCCTTCTCAGCCGGACACCTGCGTTCCTTGGAGAGGTGGAACCTTTGACCCCATGCTTTACCCTTTTCTGCCCAGAAGCCAACAACGCTTAGACCTTCCTGCAGGAGAAGCATGCACTTACGGCCAGGTGGCTTCTGGGCCTCCAGGGAAATACTGAAAAACAGGCTCCCTCTCATGACAGGGGCCTCACGCCAGACCAGCCATTGGCTGGCCACTCCCACAATTTCTGCACCACCTTTACCTCAGTGTGTCTTGTAGGCAGGAAAACTAGGTCAAAGGTCTTGGAAGGAATCTTGCCTGGCTACAGGAAATGGCCAGCTCAGGCTCTGCATCCCCTATTGCTGGGCGTCTCGACTAGGATCACTCTAATCAATTCCTGGGAGTTAACATTGCACTAGATTTCTAGCTCATCCCCCAGATGTCCCCCAATTTCCCACCACAGTCCAATACTCTTGACCCTTAGGGTAATCTTAGGATGAGAGCCTTGTATAGTAGACCCCAAGTTCATGCCATCATGGACTGCCACCCCAACCATTCCTGCCTTAGGTTTCTGTCATGTGTGGCTGCCCATAGTCCAGGGTGATAGAGACGTAGAGTGCCCTGTGCTAGAAATGAGGCCACCGGGGAAAAAAGCTCAGTTTCCCCAAATCTATATGGCTAGGAACAAATGAAAAAAAATCTGAAATTTCAAGCTTGGAAAATGTAGAAATCTCTCTCCCTTTGTGATATGCTAAGAACACAAAGGAAAGCAGAAACCTCAGGTTAGGATTACTTATCTGAATAAAAATTAGTCACCTGAGGATTGATGATGTATGTTGTTGCTTTAGAAGTAAGACTTTCCAAAATGAGAGAATTTACTGGAGAAGTGCCTCAAGAAAACTGAGAGCATACAGAACTAAGACTAAACGCTTGATTTTGCTTAGTAATTTAAACATACTTTTAATTGTTGGCATGGGCCATTTTCATAAGCAGTATCAGTTTCTCATAGGACAGCTGACCTTAGGGTAAGAGTTAGGAGATACAAAGCTCCCTCAGGGAAAATGCACTGATTTACTTGCAGTTTCATTGTCTGCTAATTAAAGTCCTAGACACATAAAAACATGGTTGTCACAGTCCCAACACAACAGTGTGTACCTCACTTCCTATCTGAAATTCAAACAATCCTTTGATTCATGCTAGTTATTAAAAACCACCAGTGAGGCAGCTCAGCACTTGCTGCTAAACCTGATGACCCAATTTCAGTCCCCAAGACCCACAGCATACCAAGGTTGTCCTCCGACCTCCATTCATGTGCCTGCATGCACACACATGCACGCATGCATGCACACATGCAGGGTAAATTTTTCTGAATAGCAACCAAAAATGTGTGTTAATAGTTTTCATTTGATTTGATAAAAGTGCCTGAGGGGAACAACTTAAATGAGAAAAGATTCTCTTTGGCCTATGGATTCAGAATTTTTACTCTGAAGGTGACTCCGTTTTTGCATAGGCCTCTGGTGAGGTGATGCATTATGGCAGAAGGGCACAGCAGAGTAAAACTGCTCACCTCAGGGCAGAAGGCGCACGCCCCAGTGACCTTCCTGCCACCAGGCCAGGCTTCCTACTAATCCTTTCAGCTATGCCTTACCAATGAGCAACCCACTGATCGTGCCACAATCCACTCACTTCTGAGAGCTGCTGACCAAGCCTTGACCACAGTGACCACTGCCGGCCGTTTTCAGACTCATGCTGAATTGGTGTTCCAAGCCTGTAAATATCAGAAGTGTGTCCAGTGCTGCCATTCAGTTGCCCATTCTAGAACATGCCCTCATGTTGTTCTCCATAACGTTCTTGCTGCCAACACTGGCTTCGTAGATGTGGGCTAGATTCCACATAACCCAGCCTGTCCAGCATCTTCGGTGACTCTAAACTTCTGAAAGCCACTCATTGGTGTTCTCATGAGACTGACTGACTGACTGACTGACTGACTGACTGACTGACTGACTGCCACACTCACTGGCATCATATGTTGTCTCCCACAGTCACTCTACCAGCCTCTACACTATCGTTATCACAGCTTATAGCTCAGGTTCCATTTCCCATTGTGAAAGCCATGAGCTGAGGTCTGAGGTGAAGTAAGACCTCCTTGAGGCAATGACTGCTCTTCTCTAATTCCTCAGCAGAAAGATGGCCATGGGCTCTGGTGGCCAACACCGAGGCAGGAAAGCATGCTTTGGGTAGGCCCAGAGCTCACTTACGCAGGTACACGTTCACTTGTCTGTTGGGCTGGACTACTCAGTCTTTGAGAAGAACTCAGGAGACTGAGTTCTCAAAAGAAACTTTCTGGGTGGTGTCTTCTCTAGAGCAGTGGTTCTCGGCCTTCCTAATGCTAGACCTTTTTATTCATGTCCTCATGCTGTGTTGATCCCCTCCCCCACAGCCGTAAAATTATTTCCTTCCTACTTCATAACTGCTAGCCTGCCACTGTTCGGAATCATAATGTAAGTAGCTGATGTGCAGGATGTCTGGTATGTGACCCTGTGACAGAGTCATTTGGCCTTCCCCCCCCTCCCCAAAGGGGTCACGACTGACAGTTAACAACTGTTGCTCTAGAAGCTGACACAGTAGGAGGGTCTAGCCTTGGCAAAGTAAGGGATAGGGGAAGCCCAGGGTGAGAGCTGCTAGGATTGCTGTTCCAACGGACAGAGAGTCAGAACGTCTGGCTTGTGTGTGACTGACATTGAGATGGTAGCTGAGCTGAATTTTCAGAATCTTGGTCTGTAGTTAAAAAAAAAAAAAACAGTTTTGTGTCTGACATCTGTAATGTCTCAGGAGGCTGAGGCAGGAGAATCACAACCACGGGTCTGACACTGGCTTGGGCTCTATAGTGAGCCCTCTCAAAGACTGAACAGAAAAGATCCGGAGCATGAAGGTGACCCTGTCACTTTTCCTCAGTGTCTCTGCTTTCCCAGAACCCCCTGATGATGGCTGGGATACAGCTGAGTGGCTGAAGCACTTGTCAGCACATGAAAGGGCCTGCGTTCAAGCCCTAGCACCGGAAACAAAACAGCAACATGTGGCATCCCAGAAGCCAAAGAACAAGTGGGCTGCTCTTGGCCACATAAATGCTGCCTGATGTTGTTCAGACACTTCTCACTGTTGAGAATTGTCCACCAACCAGCAGTATATTTGGATTTTGTACAAGGTAGTGGTAAAAAAAAAAAAAAAAAACAATGGGCAGAAAAAAATGAGGTGCCCCTTCACCCTGTCCACCCCCCGCAACGAAACGCCAGATGGACCACCTCTTCCTTGTTAACTTTGGCCCATGCATAACTCAGTCACTATTTCCTGAGCAAAGAAAGTTGCTCCATAAGCAAAGCACTTACGTTAGCTCCAGTGACACCTTTCCTATAGTGTCCCATCCTCTTGACCATGGCACTCAGCATTCCTAATGCTGTGACTTTTAATACAGTACCTCAGGTTGTGGTGACCCCCAACCAGAAAATAACTTTGTTGTTACTTCATAACTAATTTTGCTACATTATGTATGAATCATGTAACTATTTTTTTAGAGTTTGAGGTTTGTCAAGGGGGTTAAGACCTATAAGCTGAGAAGCACTCCTCTGGACCAATCACACGGCTGAACACGACTGGCCTTGTTTTCCTGAGGGGGTTTCCTGGGTCTCTCCCTCTCTGGTCCTGCCACTCAGCTCTACACACCTTGCCAGGATACTGTGCGCGTGTACAGATGCTGGCTGCCTTTCCCACTAGCTTTAGAAGTCCTTGTGGGCAGGAACTGAGTCTCACTGTAGACAGTACCCAGTTGATGGACAAGAAGACACACAGCAGGCCTGTTGGCACTGCGCGGTTTCCGGCCTCCCTGTGGGTGTGCAGCGCGGAAGCCATTCTCTGAGACCCAGGTGGGAATATAATGTGTCCCGGTTAGTGCCGCTTCTAGAGAAAGACCAGAATAGCCAAGGGATGAGTTAGCCCTTGGACAACTCACTCACCCAATAGAGTACCCTGCTCTGCCCTCAGCCAGCCTTCTATGTTCATACCCCAGATGGTCAGACGTGGGGTACCTTGTCCTCCTCATGTTCTACAGAATTTTTCCTCCATCCCCTCCTATCAGAGCACTTTCTCCATGTGAGGTTCATACAACACTTTTTTTAAAGATTTATTTATTATGTATATAGTGCTCTGCCTGCATGTACACCTGAAGACCAGAAGGCATCAGATCACATTATAGATGGTTGTGAGCCACCATGTGGTTGCAGGGAACTCCGGACCTCTGGAGGAGCAGTCAGTGTCCTTAACCTCTGAGCCATCTCTCCAGCCCCATACAGCACTTTTATTGCCCTTTTTTCTTTGACAAAGGGGAGACTATGGGAGACCCAGACCAGGTAGATAACACTGAAGCTTTTCAGAGAATGGGCCCCCTGGAAAGTTGTGGGTATGGGAGGAAGATGTCCCACAGGCCCATGGGAACATGCCAGTGCATAGCTTGTTCTGCTCAGAAACAGGAGCACTCAGCCACCTGAAGACTAAAACACACAAGGATGAGTGTCAGGGATGGAAGGCAAGGCCAAGGAGACTCACAGTCAGAATGTCAAGGAAAAATGATGATTCCCAACTTTTGAGGACTCTGTGTCATGATCAGGAGACCAAATCCAAGAGTCTATGAGATAGAAGAAGACACTGAGATGAGACCCCCCAATCTGCTCAATGACACTGTAATAGAGCATTCCCCAAATTCCAGGAAAGTAGTGCACAGATAAGTACAAGAGGCACTTAGAACCCAAATGGCCATGACCGGAAAAGAGCCTTTCCAGTATACATTAGTTCAGATGCTCAGACTGCAGAACAAGGAAGCAGGACTGGATTCTGTGGGAGAGAAACCCAATTTCACTTACAGAAGCAACCCCATCCGAGTATCATCAGACCTCTTAGCAAAACCCCTCAAAGTGAGGAAATCCAGAATGCCATACGTCAGCCCTGAAAGTGAAGAACTGTCAACTAAGATCACTCTACCAGTCAAAATTATCTGTTAAAATCCATAGAGAAACAGAGACATTTTCAAACGTGCAGAAATGGCAGCAATTCATGACTTGTACGCTAGCATTACAGAGGGGTCCTTTGAAGCACCCTGTCCCAGCTTGCTTTCTGTCCCTGTCATAAAACACTGAGGAAAAGCAGCTGTCACAATCTATTATCGAGGGAAGTCAGAGCAGGAACTTAAGGCAGGGTCCATGGAAGAAACTTGCAGGCCGAAACACGCCTAGCAGTCTTATACAGTCCAAGGCCACCTGCCTAGGGATGGTACCGCCCACAGTGGGTCAGGCCCTTCTGTGTTAACCAAGAAAAACTCCTACAGACATTCTCACAAGCCAGTCTGACCTAGGCAATTCTTCCATCAACATTTTCCTGTCTGGTGACTCTAGGCTGTGTCAAGTTGACAGAGTTAACTAGACTAAATCCTCTGTGCAAGGGGGAAAAAAACCTACACACAATCACATGATCACATTTATTTTGTTCGGCAGTACTGGTGATTGAACCCAGGGATTCAGGTATGAGGGACCATTTTAATTCAATGCTTATTTATGAATGGGAAGGGGAAAAAAAAGACCATACTAGGAATTTAATATGTGTTTATAACACTATATGTATATAAAGAGTATTTACCATGAAACCTTGGCCTTAATGGCAAAATTTTGAAAAGTTTCACTCCTGACAACAGGAACAAAAAAGGGATCATAGGTAATACCAACCCTATTAGGGAAAGAAGACTGAATCTACAATGAATAATTTTTTTCTTTTCTTTTTTCTTTCTTTCTTTTTTTCTTCTGAACCAGGGTTTCTCTATGTATCCTTAGCTGTCCTAGACTCGCTTTGTAGACCAGGCTGGCCTTGAACTCACAGAGATCCACCTGCCTCTGCCTCCCGAGTGCTGGGATTAAAGGTGTGTGCCACCACACCCAGCAAAATACATAATTATTAAACATGAGCAAGTTGGACTGCTTAGATGGCTTGGCAGTTAAAGGCACTTGCTGCCAAACCTGCTGGCCTGAGCTTTATCCCTGGGATGCATATGGCAGGAGAGAGACCTCCTGCAGCTTGTCCTCAGATCTCCCTGTGTGTGCTGTGGCACACATGCACTGACATGCACATACACACACAGCCCTCCCCTAAGTTGCTCTTGGTCCTGGTATTTGTCACAACAGCAAGAAGGAACAATAGAACAAACCTTTACCAAATTAACCTAGGATGATTCAACATTTGCAAGTTAATAACCATAGTAAACACATGTGGAAACCAAAGGATCATCTGAATATATACAGAAAGGGCCTTTAAAAATTTTTTGATGCTTCATGGTAAAACCATCAATAAGCTAAATATAAGAACTGAATAATCCTTCCTGAAAAAAACCATCAATAAACTAAGTATAAGAGGATCATCTCTTAGTACAGTATACAACAAATCCAGGGCCAATGTCATACTAAATGTGGAAAAGTGAAAGTATTTTTTTTTCTAAAATAAGGAGCAAGACAAGAAGTCTGTCTACTGGTACCCACCCTTCTGTAATATAGAACTTGTAGACTTGGCCTGACCAAGTCCAGAAATAAAAGGGATAGAAATCAGAAAGGCACAAGACAAATTGTTCTTTCTAAACACATATGATTCTATACTCAGAAAACTCTAAAAGACATCCCCGAAGTCTCATATCTGATAAATTCAGCAAAGTACCAGGAGACGAAATCAGCATGCCGAAGTCAGTAGCTTTCTCACAAACCAACACTGGAACGCACGGAGAAAGAAATCGGGAAAGCAGTATCATTTGAAACTGCCTCAACAAAAAAGATGAGCAGGCAAAACCAGGAGTGAAACTAACTGAGGAGGTAAGTGAAGCCTTCAAAGCACGGGGGACGCAAAGAGCTTAGAAAAGAGAAGGGACCCCAGTGTTCAGGGGTAGAGAAAAGTTGGCACACTAATGAAAGTGATCAGAGCCGAGGCAGTCCCCACCTCGCTCCAGGGACATTCATTACAGAATTCAAAAACAGTACCTTACAGTTCATAATGGAGGCCCAAATAACCCCAAGTCATCCAAGCAATCCTGAGTCAAAGAGTGCTGCTGCTGTCAAACACGTCATCAATCCAGATCACAAACAGCAGCCAGTGGCTGTATCCAGATGTATGGAGCAAAGAGAAGGTCGCTAGGGAGGAGGCTATCAGATACTTACACTGGAGAATAGACAGCATCTCTCATGAATGATGCTGAGGAAACTAGATGTTTGGATACATGTCTCACCCTGTAAGGAAATCAACTCAAAGTAGATCTAAGACCCTAAAGTAAGTCCTGAAATTTGAGAATTTCTATCAGAAAATGTAGGAGAGACTCTTGAAGATATCGGCATGCAGCGGTTCCCTCAGCCGGGCTCTGCTGGCTTAGTAAATAAGAGCAAGAATTAACACATAGGTTAGTATCAAATAGAGGGCTTCTGCACAGCCAAGGAGACAGCCAGCTGAAGGGAGGAAGAAACCACAGCTAGCCAGTCATTGGACAACAGGCCAACATCCAGAAGATACAAAGTACTTAAATACTTAACAGCAAAAGAGCAATTCAGTCAATAAACACAGATAATTAAAAAGAACTAAAAGTAGTACAAATGGCTAGTAGGTGAAATTGTGTAGCACATCCCTAGCTACCAGGGAAATGCAGATACTACACTGTATCAGTCAGAACAGCTGTCAAAAAAATAAAGGAAGCTGGGTGGTGCCAGCACTCTGGAGGCAAAGGCAGGGGGATGGCTGTGAGTTCGAGGCCAGCCTGGTCTACAAAGTTAGTCTAGGACAACCAAGGCTACACAGAGAAACCCTATCTTGAAAAAACCAAAATAAATAAATAAATAAATAAATAAATAAATAAATAAATAAATAAAATAAAGGAGACAGATGTTAGTGGGATTGCGAGGGGGAAGGAACACTTAAACACTGCTGGTGGGAAAACAAATCAGCCCAGCCACCATGGGGAAGACAGCAGAGAGTTCTAAGAAACCAAACAAACCACTAAAAATAGGGGCTGGAAGGAGCTGGAGCAGTGGCCCTGTGGTTAAGAGCACTGACCGCTCGTCCAGAGGACCCAGGTTCAATTCCCAGCGCCCACATGGCAGCTCGCAGCTGTCTGTGACTGTGGTGTCAGGGCACGCAACCCCTTCTCCCCTCCAAACGTTCTGCAAGCACCTACCGCACAGACATCCCTGCAGGACAATTTGATAAAATTAAACAAGAATAGGGGCAGGGGAGATGGCTCAGCAGTCAAAAGCACTGACTATTCATCTAGAGGTCGCAAGTTCAGTTCCCAGCTCCCCCACGGAGGTGCTCACAACCATTTGTAACTCCAGTTCCAGGAGATCAGTGCCCTCTTCCAGCCGCCACTGGTACCTGGCTCACATGGAGCATGGCTGTACATGCAGGCAAAATAGCCATATACATAAAAAAAAAAAAAAACTAAACTAAAATTGGACCTACTAAATGATCCGTTTGCACAGCTCCTAAGTATAGACTCAAGGGAATCAGTATTAACATACGACAGAGATACTTACGTACCATGTGTATCAGGGCATTGTTTACAACACATTAAAGATACAGGCAGCCCAGGTGTCCAGCAACAGATGAATAGGTAGAAACGGTGGTTTATACTCACACTGGAGCTGTTACTCAGCCACAAAGAACAAAATCAAGCAATACTGCTTAGAAAAAGTAGATGCAGCTAAAGGTCACCTACAGTACATAAGCCAGACTCAGACAAAAACTAGGAGAAAAGGTGACTTGGAAGCAGTAGAGGGACAGCTGGGGAAGGACACAGGGATGTAAGGGGCAGGGGAAGGAATGTCACCAGGAGTATAACATGGAGGGCGGATATGACCAAGCATGACACAGAAGCACGTTACACAAATGTCACGGCTTGTTGTATACAGTGTGAGCCAGTGACTGCAGTAAGGACGCCATGAGAGCTGCTCCCGGCGCACTATTAGGGAGCCATGCTTTGCTCCATCAGTGTGTGGCCTTCTCGTCTCGGCAGGGAAGATGGACAACCGAGCTAGCGCTTTCAGAATAAAATCTCTACATGTGAAAAGAATATATGGGTGGGCTGGAGAGATGGCTCAGCAGTTAAGAACAGTCTGCTCTTCCAGAGATCAATTTGCATCCCAGCCATCTATAGTAGGATCTGCTGCCCTCTTCTGGCAGGCAGGTGTACATACAGCTAGAACATTCCTATGTAAAATAAACAAATTAACTTTAAAAAAGGAATATAAAGGGTTGCAAATAAGAATATGAGGGAGGCTCTGTTCACTGGTAACTGACATAGTTTTAGTGCTTTTGTCAACTTGACTCAAGCTAGGATCATCTGGGAAGAGGAACCTCAATTGAGAAAGGCCTCTGTCAGATTGGCCTGTAAGCAAGCCTGGGGGGTGTGTGTGTGCACTTTCTTGATTAGTGGTCCTGGGAGGTATAAGGAAGCAAGCTGAGCAAGGCATGGAGAGCAAGCCAGTAAGCAGCATCCTTCCACGGCCTCGCTTTAACTCCTGCCTCCATTTCCTGCCCTGACTTCACCTCGTGATGGATGGCAACTATAAGCTGTATAAATAAACCCCTTTCCTCCCCACTTGCTCTTTGATCATGGCATTGATCACAGCAATAGAAAGCAAAGTAAGACACACGCCAAATGAAACTGGCCGAGATTGACCTCTCTCCTACCCTCGTTAGCACGGCTAAAATTTAGATGACTGACCAACCACGCCAAGTATTAGTGAGGCTGTAGAGGACAGGGGTGTGCACAGTCCTGCTGATGGGAGCACCGGATGCAGTTGTGAAAAGCTCTCTGGAGCCTCCTCCAAGGACTAAATATGGCATTCCTGAGTGATGCAGGCAGAGTTTGCCCCTGAGAGTTGAAAGGCTATATGTCCATGCAGAGACTTTTCTATAAATGTCCACAGTAACCTTGCTGGTCAAACCCAAACCAGGAAGTAACTCCTTTATCTACCTGCAGGTAACGGAGAACTGATTCCTGCAGACCCATGCAACAGGATACAATTTGGTCACGGGAGGAACTGAACCACCGATGCACGTGACATTACGGATGAAGCCCAGAACAGTTAGAGTGAAAGGTGCTGGATTAAAGGTCGCAGTCTCTAATTCCATTCACACAAGAGCTAGTAACACTCAAAGCTTGTCTGTAGTAACCGGGAGCAGGCCAGAGGTTGGGGCAGAAGGGGTGGGAAAGGAAGGCGTTAAAACAGAGCATTACAGTCAAATGAGTTAGGGTGGTTCTCCATGGCCATACGTCATGGCATTCACCACCTCATCTAATGCCCACTCCCAGAGACATTTGTAAGCAGCACGCTTATCTCAGTGTTGGGGAAGGGGTACACATCTCCATCAGTACAGTAGGTAGGGCTTTAGCTTATACTAGGCCTGGCTGGATTTCTTTCCTTTCTTCACTTTTACATTTTGGTGGGGGCTGGGGATCAGTCAGGGGGCTTCAGTCTGCTCTGCACATACTCCACCACTTGGCTGCTTCCCTGTTCTCATTGTTAGCTTTGATGAGGTCATGCCTATGACGTGAAGGCCACATGCCAAGGAAGCAAAGGCAGCCGCCGTGGCCAGCAGCCCGCAAACAACAGAACCCTGAAACAACCAACTGAACCTGTAAGCAGAGCTGAACACCCAGGTCCAGATTTGAGGACAGAATCCAGTCCCAACGGACACCATCAGTCCCCCCAAAATACCGATCCATTGCCCCAGCTAGAAACCACATCTGGACTCCTGGTTCTTAGAAGCTTTGTGGTTTTAATCTGCAAAGTCTGCGGCCAGCTATTGTTTTACAGTAACAGAAACAAGCACAAGACACAAAAACCAACCAACCAACCAACCAACCAAGCAAGCAAGCTGCATGCCTATGACGAAGGACACCATAGCAGTGACCGTGGCTAGAGTTAAACACTAGAATTGCCCAATGTTCATACGCAGAGGAACCGGCCCTTCCCGCAGTGGAATGTGAACCTGCACTGCCTCTTAAAAAGTTCCATGGACAGACTGTCCCTCTCCTTAGACCCAGCAAAAACATATCCACATGTGCACCCGACCCCACCCACTCCCGTCACATTCTATGTCCTGAGTACTGCAGGGTATTGAAAAGATCAGAAAGCCCCGCTGAGCAGATGTCAGCCCAGAGGTCCCACAGTGTCTCCAGGAACCAGTAAATGTCTCCTATGGGCCTGGGCTGGTGAAAGAGGGACAATTATTGGTCAGTAGAGACAATCCCTCCAGCTGTGGTAGCTGCACCCTTTGTGGCTTCTGTGGAGCAAGAGCCAGCCCAGCTGGGAGCTATGCCTGTCGGAGGCCGTGCTATGCCTTCATGCATGGAGACAGTTATCTGAGGCAGGAGGCGGCAGAGCTGAATAGACAGCAAGCAGCCTTAGCTTCCCAGTGAGCAGGTGGAGAGGAGACAGGGATAGAGTTAAACTGGTCCTCAGATCCCAAATACCAGCTGCCCAAACAGTATCAAAGAGGGACGTAGTGTTTGCACATAGAGGGGAAAGCTCTGGGCTGCTGAACCATCTGCCAGCCCGGGTGCCACACGGGATCTGACGTGTCGTGTTGTCATGGTTTCAAGAGGAGACGTCCCCAGAGGCTCATGGTTTGAAAACTTGGATCCTAGCTGCCTATATACACTGGTTTTGGAGGTTGTGGAGACTGTAGAAGATGGAGCTAGCTAGAGGAAGGTATGCCTTCAGACGCTCTCCCCAACCCCGTGTTTCTTCTTTCTTGTTACTTCCTGACCAGCCTCACCACAGACCGGGAAGCAGCCGAGCCAGGGACCACGAGACCTCTGAAGCTGTGAGCCCTGTGAGCTGAAATGAAGTTCTCTCTCTGGGTTACGTTAGGTGTGTATGGCAGCCCCAGCAGTTTAAAGACTCGGATGCTCAAGGAGAAACGCAGTGTTCTGGTTAAGAGAGAGTCAGCTGGACTCTGCGGAGCTTTAGCTCCAAATCCAGATAGACGGAATCACTGCCTGCTTATTGACTAGCTTTCCTGAGTAAAATCATTGCTTCCCTCAGCTCCCCCTGAGTCACGACCCTTCGGTTCCTAAGGGCTTGCATGCGTGTGTGTGTGTGTTCATGGGGCGGGGGGAGAGGGAGGGAAAAGGAGGAGGGAGACTGAGAGGGAGAGGGAGGGACTGAGAGTTAAATCCAGAGCCTTTGCATACTCTATCTTTGCATTTTATTTCTATCTTCTGTGGCATCTTTCTCTATTGTTGCCTTTCAACCTAGGCATGTACAAGTTATAGCTCCTCCTTGCAATGGGCAACAAACCTCCTGGCAATCCCACAGGTACACATAAAAGAGGAGCAAGCTCATGTCGGATGTGTAGTGGGTGGAGGACCTGGGTGACGTGTGCTCTGGTTCCCACCCGTGAAGGAATTGTGTTTCAGGGGATCCTGCCTTGCAGCTGACCTCTGACCCTTAGGATTTCAACATCAGACATTCACCCTTCAGTTGTCTCTCTGCGCCTGAAGGCCTAAAGGACTTGGAGGGGACGTTAATTTTCTGTGTTTTAGTTTATTCCACTCCTTCCCAATAGGAAAGATAGAAGACAGTGGGTATTCTACAGGGGTGACCCTGAGTGAGGACAAGTGTCACCTGCCTCACACTTTCATCCAGTGTCCTGGCTACATAAGCTGGTTCAGTTAAGCGCTTTTGTAACGGTAACAAAAATTGAAATGAAGGAAGTTGACAAGGTGATGGAAGTTCCAGAGATAACCACGAGGGGGCAGCACATAAGCAGTCTTTTCCTAAAGTGTAGTCTCTTGGTGCACTGTGAATTGTAGGAAACTCATGTCATGGTGCTGAAAGATTTGTGGCAGATCCTGCTCTTGGCTCCTCTTCTGTTTGTTGTATGTAGACTTCATTTCTGTGCCATGAAAATATTTACTGACCTTTTCATACTTGCCTCCCTAACTGGCATGAAAGCAGTGTTTCTAGTAGAAACCCACGTCCAAGCTTCCTGCAGGGGGCGGCACTGAAGTCCAGGCCAGAGGGATCACTAGGAAAGCTGGGGAGAGCATGCCAGGCAGAGGAAGCTACTAGTGGCTTGGGCTTGGCCTAGGAGAATGAGTGGCACCTGTGGCTGAAGGGGAAAAGAGGCCAGATTGTACGCTCGTGGCAGGAATGCCTAACTTGCCTTAGAAGTGTCTCCTCTGAGGTGTTTTAGACTAAAGGGGTACTTAATGGCACCTCTTTTTGGGGTATCATTTGGGCAAGCCTTTTTTGTTTTTGTTTTGTTTTGTTTTTTTCGAGACAGGGTTTCTCTGTGTACCCTTGGTTGTCCTGGGCTAACTTTGTAGACCAGGCTGGCCTCGAACTCACAGCAATCCACCTGCCTCTGCCTCCTGAGTGCTGGGATTAAAGGCGTGTGCTACCACCCGGCTGGGCAAGCCATTCTTTATGCAGTATGGAACTGCAGGCCTAATGAGACCCTTTTACTCTGGTCCTATTCAGTTGTAAGGACAAAAGCAATTTGATTCCGACTGCTGCTAATGATGTGTTTGTTCTGGAACCTTGTCCTGCCTGCCTCCCTTTCCAGGTGAGGGCACGCTTTCTGTGGCGTGGCTTCCTCCAGCTGACAGCAGGTGCAGATATGGACTGTTCTGGAAGAAAGCTTGCCTGGAAGAAGGTGGTCTAGCATGATGGAAGAAAGGGATGTTGGAGCACCAAGATAGCATTGGTACCTATATGAAAGGGCTGGAAGGCCGGGCAGCGGTGGCGCATGCCTTTAATCCCAGCACTTGGGAGGCAGAGGCAGGCAGATGGCTGTGAGTTCGAGGCCAGCCTGGTCTACAAAGCGAGTCCAGGACAGTCAAGGCTACAGAGAGAAACCCTGTCTCGAAAAAACAAAAACAAAAACCAAAACAAACAAACAAAAATAAAAAAAACAAAAGACAAAACAAACACACAAACAAACAAAAGAAAGGGCTGGAAACCCCTAAGTGGGGAAGGATGGCCAAGAAAACAAATTAGCTCTAACATACACTCGTAGGTCCAGTCTGTTGACAAGATAGCACTGGATGGATCTTTAAATATTGGTTCAAAACAAAAGCAATCAAAACAAAGCGAGTCCCAACAAGAATAATCACCTAAGGGGTGGTATGCCTGACAGCTATACGATGTCCTTGGCAGGCAGATGGCACATCCTGTGCTTGCCACTACTGAACCACTAGCCTCCCTCCGTCCTGCGGAGGTGTGCTGGCTGGTGAGGCTGACTGGTTGCCATTGTCCTGTGTCATTACAAACTGGGCTTCTGTTCTGGGTGGGTTTCTGTTCTGTTTAACCACAACACTCATTGGTGATGGCTTTAAATGAAACCAAAGATGGCGACTGAAGAAAAGGTGACTACAGCAAAGAGGTAGTGCCCCCTTCAGAGGTCCGGTGAGCATGGCTGAGGAGCCAGGGTTGGAGGTAGGAGGGAGCGGGGGGGGGGGGGCAGGGGGGGGAGGCTGACAGAAAGAAACTGAAGGAGAATAGAAGTTGGCAAAATGGGCGGAAGCCACCAGCCCAAACTCCGATGGGCCCAGTTGAAGACAAAAGAAAGGGGCTGATGGAAAGAGCCAACCATCTGTCAACCAAGGGACATTCTGAGGACTTGGGTTTTGGCCTCGTGCCACCTGCACTTTTGACCTGATGACCAGAGGAACTGTGTGTCACCCTCGTCACAGGAGCCACCCAACTCCAGCTGAGACAGGCTTTCCCCCACTTTCTCCTCACCTCCTGCCCCACATCGGCAGGAGCCCCTCCCCATTAGGGTTAGGACGCCATTTTGTTCTACATATTTATACCTGTGAGGGACACATCATCATGACGCTGCTCCCCATGCAGCAGCACAGTCTTTGGTACCAAGACATTTGAAACGTCTCACCTAACTATTAGGACTGTTCTGGAAATCGAGGAAGACCCAGGTCTGTGCGTTCACAAAGCCAGTTCTCAATTCCATCTGCAAAGGCACCTGAATGCTATGACCTAGCATTCCAAAGGAAATGACCAGGTGTCGCAAAACCCAAGCCAAACTCTAAAGGCACCAAAAGGACAGTAAATAAGGTGCTGATGAGCTCTGGCTTTGTAAAGTTGGATGGGACGTGGTGGCACACAGCTGCATTTGGAGGGCTCTGGAGGATGGGAGATAGGAATTTGAGGACAGCCTGAGCCATACACGGAGGCCCTACTTCTACATAAATGAACAGGTAAAATAACATAGTTGAAAAGCTGGGGGTGGGGTGGGGTGGGCACAGTTAGCCCAAATGGTGGCTGACCCAAGTCCTTCCTGTGGGAACTGGTCTTTGTGGCAGCAATGACCTCTGTGCAGGCCTCTGGCTTTTTGAGGAGATGGTGCACTCCAGCCTTGTTGCCCCTTTAAGAGCAACCTGGGGAGGCTGGGGAAATGGCTCCTCCCCATCCCCTCTGAGCACCTGAGTCTTGGCAAGTCCAGGTGGCAGCATTCCACTGTCTTCCCACAGAGTAACACACTCAGCTTTGAGTAGCTGCTCCTGAGCCTCCGCCATCTGACACCAGGTTCTCTTGGGTTCTGTTGTTTCTGGGGTGTCCTGGCAGCCTGGCGATGGTGTTGGTGGCACATACTACCCTGGTTCCAACTTGCCTTTCCTCAGCTTCCCCATCCTAAGTGATCAGGATTGCCCCATGGGCCAACTTGGAGGCTATGTGGAGAGTGTTTTCTTGCCAGCCATGAAGGCAAAAGTGGCATCTAGTGGGTGCTAGAAGACGGCTTTAACACCTGTCCCTGCCTGGCAGGACTGTGGTGCCATCCGCTGCAAAGTTATGAAAATGAAAACCATGCTTGCAATTGTCAGACATCAGATGCCAAATCCATTTCACCTGTAAGCAATCTAGTGTCCAGCGATGTGTGAAACCAGGACGAATGGCATTTGTTTTGAACCTTTAAGCCAGTGGTTCCCAACCTTTGCAATGCTGTGACTTTCTTTAATACAGTTCTTCATGTTGTGGTGACGCCCTCCCCCAAGCATAACATTATATTTGTTGTCACTTCATAACTGTAATTTTGTTACTATTATGACTCATACTGTAGGTATCTGATATGCAGGAAATCTGATATGTGACCCCCCCATAAAAGTGTCATTCAACATCCTATGGTGTCGTGACCCACAGGTTGAGAAGCACTGTTTTTAAACAAACAGTCCACTCTTTGCAAAAAGTCACAAGGCCTAGCATTCACAGTGTTTGAGTCTGAAGCCTATTCGGAATGCATTTTTCTGCAGAGGATACGTTCACGTAGCAGACATCACAGACCATGGATTATATTTTTGCCTAAGGTTTTCGCCTCATACAAAATATTAAAGGGGGAATTTACATGCAACAGAATCAAGATTCCATCTCTCATTTCAAAGACTATCTGGCGGGCGGAGGGGCTGTAGTGCCTCTTCGCAAATTTTTAGCTGGCGAGTTTCAGAGGCAAGACCCCCCCCACCCCCCACCCTCCACCCCCCACCCCCCCCACTCCAGAATCCCTTTCAGGAGGTACTTGCCAATGGCAGCTCACCAGGTAGAGAACGTCACCAGCCAGAGGACTCCCATGCTGGATAGCACAAGGTGATGGTGGCCACAGCACGGAGGACCAGTTCTGGAAAGAGGCCCCCTGCCCAGCACCCTGGCGTTTTAGATGCCAGCATTGGGCTTCAGGGAGAGAGGAGTTCTGATGTGAGGCCAGATCTGTACCTGGCTGCATTTCTCTCTTACCAACAGCTGATAACACTGTCATCCTGGTGAGCAGAGGATCTTGCCACCTGCCCTTCGCCGGACCCAGAAGAGGCCAGAACCTGAAACCTAATAACCCTCACAGTGGCTGCTCATTATGCAGTGTGCTTGCTTGTTTGAGCTAGGGAGGGATGGAAAACACCTGCCAACAACACTGCCCTCCAAAAAGGCCCCATGAGTGGCACCACCTAATGCAAAACGGCCAAGCTCTCCTCTAGACTGAGGCTGTATCTTACCAGCCTCGGCCTGGATGCAGTGAGACAGGAAAATGTGTGTGGGTGTGTGTGTGTGTGTAAAGCGGGACCCCTTGTAGCAGCCTACCTGGGTCACTGGTTTGTTTGTTTGTTTTTCCCTGGATTTCTGAGAGATTGCATCCACTAAAACCCATGCAGACACTGGGACTGGAACTCCGATCCTTGGGTTCTCTGCCAGAACAAGCTATGTTCATAACCCCTGAGCCATCTCCCCAGCCCCTACCTGGGTCATAATAGGCAACAGCCTGCCGTTACTACTGCTGTGTCCACAGATTCAAGGCCTAAGGAATCCCTGGAAATCTCAGGCTAATTAGCATTAAGCATTTTGTGTGACTTTAAGGTATGCAGTGTAGCATCTGTCTACCTTTCGGGGACAGAATGTGTGGAGCACAGCTTAGTGCTCCCCTCTCCCCCTCAATTGCAAGCATCCGGGCGAGCCTCTGCTTCCAGGGTGGGCAGCATGAACTGGAGCTGGGGCAGGACCCGAGAGTGTGGCCCAGCATGTAATTGTGAACTTAACTCAAAACAACACGAGAGCTTTATTTATTCTTGACTCAGTCGCACAGCTTGAGCCTACACTTTGCAGATGACAGTGTCATTCTGCAAAGCTGACAGTTTGGGCACAGCTGTCATGTACTCTGCATTGTAAATTAAGGGCTGGGTGGCAGGCCTGGCTAGCGGTCCTTTCCTGGCAGTTTCTCTGGCTCCTGTGTCCTCCGGAAAGTTGCTGGGTTGCTCCAATGTATTAGCATTTATAGAGCGCTGAGGACATTGGTTAGCATCACAGGGACATCCAGGAAGAGGCCTGTTTCCCTACAAACCTGGTTGAAAGGAGCACACAACCTGCTCCAATGCCCGGTGCCTGGGTGCCCTTCCTCTGGGGCTTTGCCTCTGGTACTCCTCCCAGAGATGGGCAGCACTCGGGGTGCAGAGCGGACTGAGTTGGCAACTCCTGCTTTGCCCCAGAATGTAACTTTGTAGAACTCCAATTCTTGCCGCCAAGATTCCCAGAGTCCTGGTTATTTCTCCATGCCCATGTAAGGATTCCAGTCATGGGCAATGCACCAGTCTTGGTTCCTTTGCTGCCGAGAGAGTATGTTAAAGTTCTGCGTTGTCCCCAAGAGGGCCAAATGGTGCCAGCTCCCTGAGGCCCCAGGAGACCTTTGCAGCATCTCTTAGGATTCTGACTCCCCTGCCTGCCCCATCAGTGGCTTGTCCACTTGGGATTCACCCAGATCTCAGGACCAGAAACTTCTTAGGAGCCACACAGTGCCTTGGTTATCAATGGAATTGTGCTAACGATAAACCTAACCTTTTCTGAGTGCCCAGTCTGTATTAGGCTCTATCTTAATTTCTGTATGGGTCAGTATTTAATCCCACAGTCCTAAGGGTTAAATCCAGTCACTGGACTGTATTGACAGATGAGAAAGCCAAACTGTACTCAGATCTGTCCAACTGGGAAACAACAGCAGTGACTTGGGTCACAGTGACACTCCCTACTCCCAGAGCCCCCAAAGACTGGTTCAGTGGAGACATGGGTTGTTCAGCAAAGGTGGAAAGGGCCATGTAGTGCATAGTACAGGCCAGGGGACAATTTCTGTGGTTTGCTTTGCTCCTTCCGCCTTTACGTCTGCACCGGGTATTGAGCGCAGGGCATCAGGCTTTCATGGCACCTTTACCAGATGAGCCATGTCACAGGCTCCATGAAGCTTGTTTCTAAGAATCTGCCAGGCGGCAGAGATTAATAACAGCCATAGAAGATTCTTAAGCAAATATCTATTTATACTTTAACAAGACCTGAGAAACCAGCTGTTTTTGCCACCTACCACCCACTGTAGATGTTAAAATAGGCAAGGTGTGGTCACCATCCATCCTCATTGTGTGAGTGCTAACTTGACCTTGAGATCTTTGTACTGGAGTGTCCTGAAAGCAAACAGCCACTGTCTAGGAGGCCCTGTTAGGTTTTGGTGTATAGACCATTGCAAAGCAACAAAAACTTAAACACAAAAACACAGGAGAAGCAGTTTATTATTTAAGAATCTTTGAGTGCTGGTGGGGTGGGGCACGGGTGGTGGGTGGGCGCAGACCGAGGCTCAGCCAGCAGGTTGGGAGCAAGTACAAGAGGACCGGAGGGCCATGCCTTTATTAAAGTCTCACACATGCTCCTGGGTCTCCAGCCAGGCTGGCTGGTGTAACGAAAACTCATGGGAAGTAGAAACCATTTCAAGGTCTTGGGAGCTAACCCTTAGGTTCGATCGTGATTAGCAGCTCAAGGGACGTGGAACCAATCAAAAGAGGCTGGGGAGTCTTACCAAAGTTAAGGGTGATGGACTAAAACTGGGTCTCAAAGAAACAATGTCAGACTTAGAAATGTGTGTTGAACCAGCATATTTCTGCCTGCTGCCTTCCTGCTAATAAGCAAGGTTATGGGGCAACCTGGGCTCTGTTTAACCACAGGAAGAGGAATGTTTCTGCTGATGTTCAGAAGGCAGGCGAGCAAGCTGCTAGGTTGGGATCAGCCTTGAGAGGTCTGGAGCCCAAAGACTCTGCTCCTGTCTGCCTTCCCTGGCTCAAACGGATGCTGAGCTGCAGGAACTCCGCCAGAGCTCAGGGAAATCTGATGTCAAACTGGTTAGATGCTTAGGTGAAATTTCCAGTGTGCCACAAAAAGGACCAGGCACACCAGCATGAAGTAGTCAGCCATTAGCCACACGGAACAACTTGAGTTCTCAGAGCTGGTGTTGTCTATGAATAATTCTTACTGTCAGGGTTATAGGGCCAGATGGGAATGCTGATCTCATGTGTAATGAAACGCTTTCCTGGGTGCCACTGAGCTTGTGGCTGCCATGACTGTTGTTGAGTGGAGGTACTTCTGGTGAAAGCTTGGGGACACAGTGGAGGTTGTAAAGGGTGACACCATTAGCTCTTTACACTTAACGAGTTAAACATTTTTGCATGTGAAAAACAATGATGAGCAGTTTCCTAAGGTTGTCTGTGGAATCTGGAGTTTTTTTACTATGAGGAACTCTCTGCCAGTTCGTGTGTGTGTGTGTGTGTGTGTGTGTGTGTTCGCGCATATCTGTCTGTCTGTGTGTAGACACATGCATGCAACAGCCAGAGGCCAATTCCCAGCACCCACATGGAGGCTCATAATCACATCTAACTCTTACTCCAGGAGATCTGACACCCTCTTCTGATCTCCACAGGCCCCAGGAATGAATGTGGTACACAGATGTACACCCAAGGAAAACACCAATATACATAAAATAAGTAATCTAAAAAATTAAAACTTGGGCCCTGAAAAAGAAACCAAACCCAGTGATATAAGCATTTTTTTTTAATTCTTCGAGACAGGGTTTCTCAGAGCCCTGGCTGGTCTAGACTCTTGTTGTAGACCAGGCTGGCCTCGAACTCACAGAGATCCGCCTACCTTTGCCTCCCAAGTGCTGGGATTAAAGGCATGCACCACCACCACCTGGCAGACATTTTTCCCCCCACTTTTACTAGTAATTAAAAAAAAAAAAAGGCAAGAAAGCAGCTAAAGCCCCTTTGATGAATGAGTATGCAAACTTGTATGCAGGTTTATTGTTTATTTCCTGTTAGCTAAACCCCAAGATGCCCTAGAGAAGAGTCAGGCAGGAAATTAAATTCAGACAACCACACTGTCAATTAGTTTATTAGGAACCCATCCCAGCTACCCCGAGCATTCGGAGAAGCAACACTGTACGGGTGGATGTGGTTACACATTACGTCGAATGCCCTCAAAGTGGAAACCCTGTGGCAACAGTTATGTGTTCCTTGACTAGGAAGTAGTTAGTTATAGTGACAAGGTACAAAAAATAATAAGCATGCAGCCCTTGAAGTCTTTGCTTACAGTTCTGTATGATACATGGCTGTGTTATACAAATACAGTTATTTACAAAACCACTCTAACTGTGCAAACTTGTTGCTGTTTAAAAATGTATGGATAGTCCCGTTTCTGCCCATCCCAATATAGACTCTTAAAGCATGCATAAAAATTAACTTTGGTGTGGGAAAACTACTCTATGTGCTGTCACATATAGTATTTTGATGTCTGTTTATATTTGTATATTTACAAAAGTTCCTCAGTGTATAGAACCGTACAGAAGTATACATTTTAAAATTCACAATGCAATAGTGTGTGTTAGCAGGTCTAAGAAAACATAAAAGGGGGTTAGATACTGAAAAAAAAAAAACCAACCCACAAATAGCTACAGAACACTAATATGTTTTATCTTTTAAAAAAAGGGAAGAAGAAAATAAAAAGAAAGCAAAGAAACGGAAAAGTAGCTTTCTTGGGCTAGCAAATTATCACACGTCCTTTGACTGCAGTGCAGAAGTTTTGCTGAAATCCTTTCTACAGGCTGTAGAAGCTCATTGGCTTAGCATCTAGCACACTACTTTCAAATGTACAATGCTGTAGTATCAAAATGTTTTGGCAAAAAAGATCATGAAAGGAACCATGAAGTTTTTGACAAAAATAGAAATCTGTAATAAAGCTAAATAACACTAAAATAAAAGAAAATATCATAATATATGCTTTACAATTTATATAGTCACGCTTGCATATTTCTCTGTTCACTTCTAGTCTCTCCGTAATGAAAAATATTTTTATACAAAACATACTAAAATTCTGGAATCATACATGTTTTACATGCATAGTACAGTCGGCTTGTCTCACACACCTCTTCACTCTCACCATACGCCCTTTTTATAGCACATGCTTTCTTCATTTAATAGGTATCGGATCTAGACAGTCAACACTATGTAATTACAACAGCAACAGAGTAGAAAAAAAACAAGCTTTACTGCAATCTATCAACTCAGTATTTAGCACATACTTTGCATGAAGCCTTGAACAGTACAGCAATATGGTACATTCTCTTGTGAACACAGTTGCTCCAGACTGCTACAAATTAAAACCAAGAATGTAATTCCACCTTGTGGCTAATAGGATCTGGCCTTTAAGAAGTTTCCTTTGCTGTGGATGGGGTGGCTTTGCTTGAACTTCCGTTCTGTGCTCTGTAGCTGGCGAGGCTAGGAGTATGGATGGTCCTGACGCCCCTGGCACCTTGATTCAGGGAGGTGGGGGAGGCAGGGGAAGGAGGGGATGAAGAAGAAGAGGAAGTAGGAGCAGCTCGGCCATTTTGAGTCTGCAGTGCGAAGGGAAGGTGATGGCCTTTACCTGCGTGAGGCGGGCTCTGAAACTTTAAGGAGCCATTAGAGACAGAAGGGATGAGGGAGGCCGAGTGAGTGGACCGTCCTGCCTGGGGGCTGAGAGGGGTAGAAGCAATCGATGGTTTAGTAGCAGGCGCACTGGGGAGGTTAGAGCTGTCACCACTAGCAGAGGGTAGAGAACTGCTTTTCCCAGAGCTGGGAGAAAGGGCTGGAATCTTAGAAGCAGGTAAGGAGAGGGAAGTAGGCTTACAACCCCCACCAGCTTTCTTAGCACTTCCATTAGCCTGCAAACAAAGATGGCGGGAGACACTTTGTCAGAAAGCCGGCAACACGATCAACCCACAGGGCCTGGCAACACGGCCCCTTCTCAGAATCATTCATTAAAAGGAAAACAACATACAGTCCAAGGCCTGAGCTGAGTTCTGTGCTTATCTGGACCGGGCTGAAAACCACCCCATGCACATAGCAAAGGAGATACAGGAACGACAGAAGGAAGACCACACGTCACTCATTCCACAGCCGTGCCCAGTGCCAGTCGGCCATGTGTGGGGATTGTGTGTGTGTGTGTGTGTGTGTGTGTGTGTGTGTGTGTGTGTGTGTGTATGTGTGTGTGTGTGTATGTGTGTGTGTGTGAATGTGCTTTCACTGTGGGAGAGTTAATGTGATTTAATGCAGTGTAGCCAACACAGATGTTAGTAGTGATGACTGAACAGTTCAACCACAGGTTGATTTGTCTGTTTCCCCAAGAGGTTTTGATGAAACGCTACATTCACCAAAGAAACCGCCACTGGCCCGGCACCATGTGTTAACAGTTAAAATCTGACGTCACAAAGTAAAAGATGTTTTATTGTAAGCATGCAAAAGTGTGGTGGGGAGTATAACACAGGTTCGGTTTAGACTTTCTTCATGCCCCCCGCTGCCCCCCCCACCCCAGATCCAGGGTATCTATGTAAACGATATTTCACGAAGAAAACACAGTATTTGGTATAAACTAAGTCAGCAACTGGCTTCTTAATTTCAACAGTGTCCATCCAAGATCGGGTTTAAGGTAAAACTACCTGACGGTATTGGCGAGGATCCTGCAGTTTGGACTGCTTGCTGGGCTTATCCAGGCTCCCAGGTCTGTTCTTAGAACTCATGGGGACCGGCATCCGGCTTGTCTGCGGGGTGCTGCTGGAAGCCTGTGGGAAGGCACAGCGAGAGAGGGGAGAGACAAAGGGGAGAAGGTGAGTGGATTGTTACCGGGACCGCCCCACCGTGTGCAGAGAAGGGCAAAGGGTGAAGCAGAGCCCTACATGCAGGACAGACCCAGGAGACACCAACTGGGTTAATCAGAAGAATCAAACAGAATCAACAGCTCACTACCGATCAACTGGATTTTAACGTGAGTGCCAAGAGCACACGGCTGACCCCGCTTCCTTTTAGGGCCCCAACACCAGTCAGCAACAGAGGCACAAACAGGACTGATTAGCTGTTAGACACCTAGTTGCCATTGTTTTTGGAAGGCGGCGGAGAAGGGAGGAGAGACGGGTACATGACGAATAGACAAAAACAAAACCAAAAACAAAACGAAACAAAAAAACACGAAACCGCGAGCCACCTGAAGGGAAGTGATTACATTACACGACAGCTTTTGCTACTGTGATTATGACAGGCTTAAGAAGCGGCTGGATCTTTCCAGTTTCCACAGACCAAGATACCTTACGTGAAGCTGAAGATGTGGCTGTGGGGGGTTCTGGGACAGGGGGTACTTCATCCAGAACTAGCAAGGACCGGGGAGACACCTCTTGGGCTATGTGGGGTGAGCCTGCACCACAATCTCTGTTGGCAGAACACGGGGTATCAACTAGGGCCCTGGGGCTCATCTCACTGATAGTGTTTTCCAGTTGCTTTATGGTCTCCTCCAGGCTGTCCAGTGTTCTGTAAGTGTTTTTTCTAATTTCATCAGTCCTTGAAGAGGGAGCTGTGCCCTCAAGGCTCCTAGCCATGGTTTTGAGGGCATCTTCAGGGTGTGACCTGGTGATTTCAAACCTCTTGGCCTCTTTGTGCTGTTTCAAAGTACCATCCTCTTCCTCTTCCTCATAGACCACTACCTGCAGGGTTTTCTTTCCTGTTTTGGTTCCAGTGCGGATGGCCTGAGTAAGAGCAGCAAGCTGCTTTTTGGGGAATTTGAACTTAAACTTTTTCTTGGGGCTTTCGAACTGGTCATCGGCCATGTTTGGAGACTCTGCCAAGCTAAGCTTTCGCTGCTCGGCTTTATGAACTTCCTGCCCACTTAGAGTCTGTGACTCTGCTGACAGGGAGTGGGCCTCTGATTGCGTCTCTGCCTTTTGTCCCATCCTACCGCTTCCCAAATCAGCCTGCTTATGAGACATTTGGGAAGAGGTCTGGACTCCGGAGTCTCCGTTGTCATCATCTTCTTCTTCCTCCTCTATCTTTTCCTCTGTCATCATTCTCTCTAGTTCCTCATCGCATTCCTCAAAGATGGTTGAAAGTCTCTTATACGCAGACCGGATGTCCATGGGTTCATCAAAAATGATGATAACTGGCTTCTTGTCCAGGCACAGGACCGGCTCCTCGCCTCTGGTGCCTTCTTGCTGAGTGGTTGTCTCTTTTCTTGCATCAATATTGACTGTCTGTACGTCCTGCCCCTTTTGGCTCACTATGTCATGGACCTCCCCGCTGGACAGAACCTGGACAGCGGTTTTGGTAATCATAAAGGCGATGTTATCAGTGGCTGCGTGCTCCTCACTGGGAGAACTCGGAGTTGATTCTCCATCCTCGTTACTGTTCATATTAGTGTGCCTACCCACCTTGGATCTCAGGACAACTTGGCCATAATCTGTCATGAGAACATCTTGGTCTTGTGTTTTGACATCATGAATACTTAATTCTGATGACTGAGGTGGAGGAGAAATGTGACTCTGATCGGTATTTTCTTGTCCTTGGTGGCCTATCTCTTTTGTCTTCCCATAGTTCGACTTCTGTTTCTCGGTGTCAGGAATGGCACACTGTAGTCCCGAGACCTTAGGCCCTTTATTGATTTCACCTTCTAATGAGTTCATGCCAGTGATATTAAAATTGACCTTAGGCACATTTTTCTGGGAATAATTTCTACTGTCTCGGAATAAATTCTTATTGAGTGTGGAATTTTCCTCCATGGTGGCATCAGCTCTACATTCTGGTGTCCTTGATGTGTCAGAAATACTAGTCACCATTGCTCTGTCCCACTTGGGAGGGCCACTAGGTCTCAGAGCCCCTGCGGTGACCTAAGAGGCAAAGTGGAGAAAGGAAACCACACATGGTAATCAGAAAAGGCTCTGCAAGGCGATGCGATTAAACAGCATGGCATTGGTTGGACCTCCCTCATGGCAAACTTACCTTTGGAGGTTCCACTTGTGGGCCATTTTCACATTCAACATCAGATTTTCGCACATCTTCATGGAAAAATTCCAAATTCTGGTAGAACAGTGTATGACATGTTACTCCACAAAACCACATGCCCCCCCCTAAACTGGACTATTACTATTGTTTAATTACATTTCCAAACATGCTGGCGGCCCAAGCACATGGGTTACACACCAACCTGGACCCTACAGCTCTGTTTACCTGGAACTGCTTTGTTCTCCAACCTCCAAAATTGCCCTGTGTTTGCACAAGATGAAAGTCTCCATTAGCAGAATATTCCAAGTACTGCAAATTTTGTGGAGGAGCAGGTAAGAGAAGAAATGGAGCTATGGACAACTCTCTTTTCAACACCTGACTGCCTATGATCTTAGCAGAATCTAAGACCAGAGCTACAGGAAACATGCTGCCAGGGGTAGGGGTAGGGGAGCAGAGCTCTGAATTCTAACAGACATCTGCCTCTTAACTATGTGACTTTATGTCATGTCTCTGTACCTCAGGTTTTGGGTTTGTTTTGCCTATAAGTTGAGGAACAAGAGGAGATTTAAAAAATGTCCCTTCCAACTCTTTCATGGAAATCAGCCCATAAGGAGTTCTGTTTGGATGGGTTGTCATACTCTGGGATAAAAATTGGTTTTCTTCTGTGGTCCAGGGACAGATTGAAAATGTATTTGCAGGTTATCAACATGTCCAAATAACCTTCAAATTGATAGTAACCTTAATGGTTACATCTACATTGGCAGTAGTAATGCTCCACAGTTTGCAGCTACTCAGTCCACGACACCAGGGACATGTCCTGACAAATGTGTCATGGGGTGATTGTGCTGTGCAAACATCTTTGAGTATACTCACACTCATCAGATGTCTAGGCTGCCACTGCATGTGACCTCAGGATGCTCTTGATGGATTTAACAAACTAGCCCATGAAGCTGCTGTCTGCGTAGCACAGCCTGCTGTGTTACAGTGTGCCTTTGGTTTTTCACATAACTCTGAGACACTGATGAAAGTATAGAAAATTACAGAAACCAGTGAAAGCTTCTATTGCCCACATCCCAATAGGCAGGATGGGCAACTGTGCTGCTTTCGTGCATCAAAAGCACCACAGAGCACCTCAGCACCACTGTGTGATGCAGATGATTGACGTCTGTTAAGGCTCCATGGGATCAGCACTGTAGACATGGCTCAATGTGCATGACCATAATCTGAAAACAAAGTATGCATTTGAAACCAAGATGGCAGCTATAATGCCATGGGCTGTGTTTATTTTGTTCACTTTATGATGCAGCTTTTATTCCCTATATCTTAAGATGTGAAGATGTTTATGGAGGACTCAGGATTGAAGGGCACAACAGCAGTGAGGATCCAGGTAACCAGAGAATTTTGTCTGAGGGCATGGTGTTTCGGCCTGGCTGTATGAGGAGCCCCAGGCCCCGCGTATCCCATAACACTAGGATGCCATCTCCTCTCAGTTTCTGCTGCCGGCCCTTCTAGCTGCAGAACACCAGGAGGAAGTGCTGTCTGCCACAAGGTGAAATACAATTCCAGTGATGGCTGTTTGGTTAAAGCAATGGCAACCTCGCAGAGCACGATAACCTAGGCTGTGCCAAAGTTAACCCTGATGCCTTGGTTTAGAGCGGAAGGAATAGTCACACGCATTCAAGCCACAACACGTAAACAACAAAGTCAGTGTTAACCACGCAGAACACCATTAATCACAAAGTCCAAGGCGCATGCGCCATCAGTCACCGCCTGTTAACTTGTCCATTCCCCCCCACCCCCACCCCGTGAAGTTTCCCCAGATAGGGGCGGTGACTGCTGCTGCGACAGAACGCAAGTTCCTCTGTGGGATTTTAAATTCAGATTATAAAGCAACAAAAGTAGCACATAAAGAACTTTAAGAAGAATGTTAAAGGAGGATCCAGCCTAAGGTTTCCATCCCAAACATGGAGTCAGGATATTTCACTAAGTCCCACCCAAGCAAGAGTGGACTCTCTGAATCCAAGAAAGGATTGGACCTGTCTTAACTCAAGTCCCGCCCCCACGCCAGGCCCATTTGCTGGGGGTGGGGAGGGGGTGGGGCTGACATCTGCGCTGGTTGGTCAGGGCCACACAGTTATCCACTGTCCAATATTTCCAGTCTCACTCTGTGACATGAGTATTTAAAACAATTTAGTGGCAGCGCGACTCCAACAGAAAGTAACTGAGTCGAACACTAGTTGAGATTTTACATGGACAATTGTTCCTTTTTATCACTAGGCTAGAGAAAAGGAATCAACGCGTCAAAGCAAGCGCATAAACCTCTGGGAAACGTAGTCCCAGTTGCCCTGGAAATTGACAGTCGTTTCTTAGTCTTGGATGAGCACAGCTCTGCACGGAAGGCAAGCAAGCCTCTTTAATAGTTGCATAAGAGGCCCATGATTTTGATTAGGAGAACAGGCAGGGAAGCATGCTCCACGTGTATGGGTAATAAAAAGAGACCAGAGACACAGTCATGACAAAACTGTGCCACGTACCAGGCTGGGGCTTCATGAGGGTAGAAAACAGTGGAGGAGACATGTAAGTTATGGGAGGGCAGATGAACAGGCCACGAAGAGGTTAATAATGACAGAACGCAGGGGCTATTAAGCCTGACAGTTGTGGTTGTTATGAAGTGATTCATCTACTAAGTTTAATGATCCAGAGTGAGTGCCTGCCCTAGAAACCAGCCTAGTGTTGGGCACGCAACAATGGCCCCACTGGCATTCTCATAGCAACCTGCTTCCAGTCAGTGCTGTCGACGGTGTGACCTTCAAACTGCGATATAAGAGCCCCATGGAACATCAGGGCCAACTAGGAAATGACTACAGTAAAAGAGTGCGCATCCTGGGGTGGAGGTGGGGGCCTCCGGGAGGTACAGAGTTCCCAGTTCTAGAATGATCACATTGGTATAAATACTAGGCTCTGCCAGGGGCCTTCCACAAATTAGCAGTAATAAAGCCATAAGAAAATTCCACATGCTGAACAAGCAACGTACTTCTGGGATGCTATTATGGGTTTAGTCTTCTGTGTGAGGCAGCTTTGCTTATCATTGGTGCCTTCTGCCTGATGACAGTTTCATTTGTCTACTGGGAGCAGATCATTCACACTAGGGCTCTGCCTGAGCTGGGCAGGGCCCCTTGAAGGATGCATTATTTGCCCTCTGTGGTCTGACTCATCTCCCTCACTGAGTTTACCTATGTAAAAGCTAAGGGATCAAGGAGGAGTAGATGCTAGGCAACCTTGCAGCTTTTTTTTTTTTTTGGGCTGATGTTGTTTCTCTTTATTTAAAAAACAAACAAAACTAGTGTCCCCCAGTTCTGAAATGTAAGTTTCCAGTGGGAAGTGTGAGGACTCGGGTTGGTTAACTTTTTGTTCGTAATTAAGGTGAGGTGGCTCTGAATCCCCAAATCACAAATGCTCTACGTGTGGCCTCACGGTATAGCTCTGACACTGGCACCGGCAGCTTTCTCCCTGGCACAGATGCTTTGCTACAGCCTGGACTCCTCCTTGAAGCCACAAGTAAATTGTTTTAGCATTAAAACTACACTTACTATTTTGGAAAATATACTTAAAATTGGCAATAATTTGCAGGGACCCTGTTTTGTATATTTCAATGTGGATACGGATGTGTTCTATGACTCCAAACTTTCATGAGATATGTCGAGGGTGAGGAAGACTTGTGCTTACTTAGTTGTTATTTCTGTTCTCCCCCCCCCCCCCCAGGTGTACATTCTTGATTTGGGAGGCCATCGTCTTGCTTTTGCATGTGCAATTGTGTGATTGTATGCTGCTCACGGGGACGCGGGGCTCACTCTGGAAAGCCAAGCCGGGTATTTCTCACCTCACTCTAAACTTGCATCTCTATTAGTTTAAAAAGAAAAGGAAAGAGAGTAAAGCCGAAATGCTGAGTGCAAGAGGTCAAGTTCAAGAGTGCCGTGTTAGTAGCAGAGCAGCAGCAGGGCTGTCTGACTGTGGTCAGTGGGCAGCTACCACATGGTTACCTTCTTCTCCTTGGGTGGGACTGTGGCGCCTGGCCTAGTGTCTTTAAGGTGGCTGTCAGCTCGGGACTGCTCAGCATGACTGTTTGGATTTACATCCATAAGGGAACACTTCTGGAATGCCTAAGGAATTAAAATACTGAGGTTAACAGGGATTCAGCTGTATGAAGCAGTAAAGAGTCAGGAATCCAGAGACATGGGGTCCCCAGCCCTGGACCTGTGTGCAGGCTCCTGCTAGGAGGCAGCTTCCAGAAATCCGGTATCCCCTAGGGCCTCAAGATGGCCCTCGGGCTGCGCTCTAAGCAAAAGCTTCCTTATAAAGGATGAAATGGACAGAGCCCTTAAAAAGCATAAGCAGGCTACCAAGATGAGACTTGATAGCCTATGACCATTTAGTGGGGAGGAGGTCCCCCTTGGTCTAGATCTAGGGGAGGGGAATAGGGTGAAAGCGGGAGGGAGGGAGGGATGGCAGGATATAAGTGATGGGATAACAATTGAGTTATAATCTGAATAAATTAATAAAATAAAATAATAAAAAAGCAAAAAAAAAAAAAAAAAAAAAAGGCATTAACACCCCTGGGCTGGAGTGTGGTTCCTGCAACAGACCCATGCTTAGCAGGCATGGAACGCTGGGCCCAATGCCTTGACCTTTTCATGTTGGAAAACGTAATAAACAAATTAAGATGAAAAGACATCTTTATGTTCTTCATTTCTTAGCGGCTTTATTGAAATTATATATAGGACGAAAACTCACAATACAGCTTAAAACTTAGAAGGAAAGAACGCACACCTGCTCATAGTCACAGCTCTCGCCCTGCTCTGTGGCTCATTTCCAAGTAATTAATACTCCTTAGCACCACACAGTCCTGAATGGCCAAGGCCCTGACTGTGGGGTCAGCAGCTGGCTCCTACGAAGAGGGTCAGGAAGCCTAGTTCTCAGACGAAGAGGGGAGGTTCAGCTCCCGTCTACCAGCTGACGGGGATGGGGATGTCAGGAGTCTCCTGATGCTGTGATCATGGAGGTCAGCAGATAGCTCCAACGCTGCTGGGCACCAGCAGTCCGCAATGGCAGGCAACACAAGCACCCACCAGTGCTGCCGGGCCTCCCTCAAGAGAACTAGTAAATAAGAACCTCTAGGCTGCCGGCATTTCCCACACAGAGGCCCCTGTGACTCTGGTGTGTAGTTAGTATTAAAAAGCACTTCTTGAGACCATGCATGGCGAGGACCTAGACCCTCTGCTCAGATGTAGTAGATAGGCAGAGCAGTCTCCTTGTGGGTCTCATAATGTGGGGAGGAGGGGGTACCTCTGACATGGATTCTGGTGCCCACTTATTGAGCAATTCTCCTTGAGAGGCAGCCTTGCCAGGCCACAGAGGAGGAGGAGGCAGGCAGTCCAGATGAGACTTGATTGGCTGAGGTCAGATGACAGGGGAAGAGGGTGTCCCCTTTCTGAGTACTAGGGGAGGGGGGAGGGGGGAATAAAGGAGGGAGGGAGGAACGGGAGGTGACAAGGAAGGAGGCTACAATCATGATGTCAAGTGAACAAATTAAAAAAAAATAAAGTGCTATGAACATTCTAAAAAAAAAAAAAGCACTTCTTGAAATGCATAATCTTAAATAATTGCCTAATATTCTCCTTGTGTCAAATGTCACTACTTGGAAGCAACTCAGTGTGCAGAAAGAATCTGTGACTTTGCGAAGTGGACATCGCAGCATCTGCCCTAACATGTGAACATAGTTGACCAAGAGGGACCCTCCTCTAGCCTTGATGCTTGTCCCTCTGTTTTGGTCTTCTTTGCCTTCCACGCTACCTATGCCCTCGAAAGTCAATCCTGGCTTTCCTACATGTGTCTGGCTCATCTCTAGCCCTGCCCACTGGGACCATCTGCCAGGTCCTTTGGCTGTTAGATGTTAGATCTCCCAGCCTGGAGTTTCTTCTGATGCCTGGTCACCTGAACATAGGACACTGTTTCATGAAAACGACCCTTTAGGGGGGATTGCAGAGTCTTCTTGCTGTGCCAGGGGTCTGGCTCCAGAGTACACACAAGCAGACTAACTGGGTCTCCAGAGTGCTCTTTCCCAGAGCAGGAGTGTCAGCAGAGCTAGAGAGTGCCAGTCACTATTATAAATAGCCACTAACCACAGAGCAAGAAGCCAGATACCAGATACTCTGCTCTCTGGCAAGGGATCGTCCCGGGAAGCACTGAAGATGTAAGACCCTGGATGTGGAAGAAGTCATCTCAGATGGTAGCTCCAAATGTCTATGGCAAATACATAGTGTCTATTGATGTACTAAGATTGGAACATTCACAAGTCTAATGGATACTAACTATAGATGTGTTTTCTATCAATTTCCAGCCATTCTAAGAACTTGTGGACTCTGCTTAGTCGAAAGGCTTGATCCAGGGCAATCTGTGAGTGGCGGGGGGGGGGGGGGCAGTACTCAAAGGGAGTGCCACCCAACAGAACACTCAGCAGTCCCATTTTCTTCATAAAATGCAAGGAGCTCAATTCTGGCAGCTACCACCATGGATACCATGAAAACCAGAGCAGACTTGGTATCACAAAATTGACATGGATTCAAGTTTTCTCTATTTCACATGAAGGATTAGATTTACTGGGCTGCACCAAACCACACGGACAGCAGCCAAACAACAACATGCTTTGGAGTCCCACAAAGCGCACAGTGTGTCTTTGAAGCAAAGATGTCCCATAACAAGTAGGAGTCCAAAAAAAAAAAAAATCCTGAGTTTGGTCTAGGCATTATGTATGTACTAATGAGGTGGGTTCTCAGGATATGCTTGTAGGGCAGAGTCACATTCATGATAGCAATGTGGGATGATCTTGGGGTATACCCTGCAGTCCATACTCAGTCCTAGCAGAGAGCTGTGCCATAAATTATTCACACACCTTCTGGCTACTCACTCAGAGAGCTGGCAGGACGGAGGCCAGAATTAAAAGACACAACTAACATACGCTAGCTCCAGCGCCCTTCGCTAGCGGTTAACAAACCTGTGGGATCCATAAGCCGAGAGGCCCAGATGAGAAGGCCAAAGAGCCGCTGGCCAAGAGTTCCCTTAGCTACATACCTGGAGTTCTGCCATGATTTTGTCTCCTTCTTCTTCTTCCTCCTCCTCCTCCTTGGAGGAAGAGGCAGGGACTGGTGGTGGAGATGGGGCCCAGGATGAGGCAGGCTCCTCTGGGGGGCATTTTGTGGCTCTAGTGTGTGGTGTTGGTGGCCCAGGGTCTTCACTGCTCACCTACAGGGGATTCAAGACACAGATGATGGCATCAGACCCCTCAGGTTTGACCACTTGGCTTCCTCTTTGGCTTGGCTTTTCTAGCCAAAAAGGCCGCTTTATTTCCATGTACTGAGGTTGGGTTTGTTTACTAAGTTGCCGCGTTGGTGAACAGTTTGAAGGATGACATAATTGTAAATCCTCCACATTTGCAAAAGGCCCTCCTGAGACTGCATTTCCGATTTGGAACTGTATTTTTTTCATTTCACACGAGGGGCAGGACCTTCCAAGTTAAGTGTAAGCTAAGTGCACTTGACACATTTTTATACAAATGCCCATGGCTAGGTCTGCTGATCTGTTACCTCCTTAAGACAATCTTTCTTTCCATCCTCACTTCAGTCTAATGATGTCCCACTAGGGAAAGTAGCTGGTGGTCTGCGTTTGATCTTGTTGTATTAAAGGTCACATGAGGCTAGCGAGGATGTGCCCAGGCTAGCCCAATAGCGCAGGGCAACCTTCTCCATCTCAGGCACCTTCTGGAGAACTACATGAGTTGAATCACTACTTTTTTTTTTTTTAATGTTTAAGGATAGAACTGTTGTAACCCAGAAACCAGTGCGCCAGGACTCAACCCATCGAACCTTAGACAAGCTCTCCTTTCTGCCAGTGTAGACCACGTCGCCAGATCTCGTGGTGGTGAGTCCTGACCCAGGAAGGTAGCTTCTCCGAGGGGGTGGAGGTGGAGGAGGAGGTGACTTCCCCCCTAGCTTGTCCAATTCCTGCTCTGAATTTGGAGAATCTTCTGGAAAAGAGAAAGTCATTTCAAAGACAACTGTTTCAAGATACATCTGGTGTACACAGATGCAATGCAATTTGACTTCCAGACTCTTTTTCTTGCCATAGGCCAGTGGTTAAGGGGACAGCTTGAAGACAGACTGAACTGAACTCCCAGAAGGCCCCTGCATACCTACCTTCTTGCTGACTCATTGTTTTCATCTCTTATATACTACACACAACATATTACAACGGCAGACTTTCCACTGTGATTTGGGGCAGGGGGGCTGTCAAATAGTTTATATACAGGAATTGGCTTATTGTGAATGCAATGCAAACTATTAGATTTGTCATTGAATGAATTTCTTGATATATAAAAAACTGAGGGGCACTGGAAAAGTGAAGAAATTGGGGGACTAAAGGTAAGCCCCAAACCCTTCCCAAGGCTTCTGAAGCATCCAGTCGCAGGCTGAAGCAGTATTATCAGTAGGAATTCATAAGCTGAGTGGTGGTGGCGCATGCCTTTAATCCCAGCACTTGGGAGGTGGAGGAAGGCGGATCACTGTGAGTTCGAGGCCAGCCTGGTCTACAAATCAAGTCTAGGACAGCCAAGGATACACAGAGAAACCCTGTCTCGAAAAACAAAAAACAAAACAAAACAAAACAACAACAAAAAAGGATTTTTAGTAGCTATGGGGACAGACTCTGGCTAAAGGGCGGCGGCTAGAAAGAATATGGGGACAAGAACAAAGACACAGAAGAAGTGGAACTCTAGGCAAAAGGCTGGGAAAGATGCTTTTTGGCAATAGGAGATAGTATGGGGTAAATGAGAGGATTATAAATTAGAGTTACCAGCAAAGTTAGGAGATACACGTATCTCCTGGATCCACCTCATGTGCAGGAAAAAGCATTTTTCAGTAACGCAAAGGTTAGCCCACCAGCCTGGCTTCGGCCCTTCTTCTACCTGAGATCGACATGCTTGCCCCATCCATGCCCACACCCACACCCAGGTTCTAGAGTTTTCTCTCGCTTTTCTCTAGGGACTCAGCCTGGGTTTCTAGGGTATAGCTTACTTTCCTGAGAAACAGACTTGTTTTGAGGGATTCTTCACGTTTCTACTTCATGTTGCAATGAAGACCTGGCCAAGTCACTGGGACAAAAAAAGCAAGTGAGTCTTTCAAAAAGGCTGTGGCTTCAAGGCTGCCCATGACACAGGTGAACCCAGCCCAGTGGGAGGGCTGCCTCGGCTTTGAGCATCCATCTAGGGATGGATGGAGTGCTAAGGCTGACAGTAGAGGCCTGTCTTCTGGCTGGCCAGTCCAGGATGGGCCTATCTTCTCATTGCTCTTTCAGGGCAGATCTCTTCCATGGCCAAGCTTCAAAGACCCTCTTCAGTCAGTCTCCTACTTGATTGGACCCTGTCCTGGTCATTGAGCCTAGTATTAGCAAATAATCTTGCTGTCAGCTTAGTAAAGATCTCTCTACCCCAGAGACATCTCTCTCATTTATTATAATACTCTTGAGTGAATCTTTACCTGCTGCCTTAAAGAAATATCTATAGGCATAAGGTTATTGTGTAATTCAAATGCTGATTTCTGTACACCCCCTCCTTGCATCTGGCTGCAATCCTTGTTCTGAGAATCTCTAGTCTCAATGTTGTATCAACACTGCTCCCCAACTGTTCCCTGATATGTCAGCAAAGCAGCTTGCAGCCAGTTACTGAGCAGGAGAGAGAATAGGGCTGGCCTTCCTGCCAGCCAGGGGAGGAGGAGTCAGAGGAGGAAGTAGGGGATTTGGCCACAGGAGAGGTCCAGGAGGGATCAGGAGAAGGAGCTGGAGCAGGAAAACTACAAAGTGCAAGCACCTCTGAGATGTATGCTGGGAGGAAGCCAGATTAGCTCAGAGGGTTAAGAACAGAGTAATAAGACGGGCGTGGTGGGGCACACCTTTAATCCCAGCACTTGGGAGGCAGAGGCGGATCGCTGTGAGTTCAAGGCCAGCCTGGTCTACAAAGCAAGTCCAGGACAGCCAAGGCTACACAAGAGAAACTCTGTCTTGAAAAAAAAAAAAAAACCAAAGGGAGAAAAAAGAATAGAGTAATAACTTAAAACAAATATAAAAGAGCCTCATTTATTTGTGTAATAGCCCAGTTAAGAGAGAAATTGAGAAACAAGCACTGTTTTATAAAAATACCTTTAACAAATATCTGCTTAATGGTTTGTACTCAACAATGGCTGAGGCTGCGATGTTCAAATTTCCCATCAAGCATTTCGTATCTACCCATCCTTCCCAGTAACAATACACCACTAAGCTTTTACAAGACTGGGCATGTAGACCTTTGTTTCACTAGTAAAAATGCATAAAAAACAACATTTCTCTCTCTGTCTCTGTCTCTCTCATACACACACACACACAGACACACACACACACACACACACACACACACACACACACACAGAGAGAGAGAGAGAGAGAGAGAGAGAGAGAGAGAGAGAGGGAGAAAGGGATAGAGAAACCAGCATTAACTGCTAAGGCATTACTGCTATGCATTCTGGGTGGCCTATTCATCAGTGAACTTTTTCTATGGATGTATTTTTAAAAAGGAGAAAAAAAAATCAATGTACTGAATAAAAACATTCATGCTGGTAACTGAATCATTTATGCAGAGAATCTTTTACTTGAAGGTAAAAGTGAAAATGAGACAGTTTACAAAACATGTCCTATATTTGTGTTACATAAACAAGGAACGAGTATGAGACTGATATGAAACAGCAACAGACTGTGGAAAGATTAAGAACTGGGAGGGTGGCTATAGAAGGGAGAAATGACAGAAGGTGAGTCAGAAGCTCTCTTTAGGGACTCAAGGAGAAAGCCAGCTTCTGGAGAATAATGACCCCTCCAGGGTTTTGACCTCTTCTGGAAGTGGGGGGGGGGGGGGGCGGCGGGGAGGGCGAGGGAGAGAGGTTGGCTTTTCCCTTCTACTATATCGGTCCTAGGGATGAACTCGGGTCATTAGGTTTGGTGGTAAGTGGCTGTCTGCTGAGCCAGGGATTCCTCAGAAGGTGAGACATGATGCTGTCCCACAGGAGCTTATGTGGTGACAAACTATAAATTGAGGTAAGTGAGCCTGCACATCTCTGCAAGGCCCTCTGCGGGCTGGCCCTCACCTGACATCTCCAGCTTGTCCACCGCGGCATCTCCCTTTGGCACTGGACCAGAGGGTGGTGGCATCTCTAGGTTTGGAATTGACTTCATGATGTTGGCCTGAGCTTCTTCCAGCAGCTTCTCAAACTCTTTCCCGTTATAGTGTTCCAGATTTTGCCTTTTTTCTTCCCATTTCCTCTCTGCTTTCTGAAGGAAAAAAAAATATATCAGATAGTTTAAAAACTAGAGAGGTGATTTAGGTTAGAGATTTCACACTGAAGTGCCCAGGGGATGTAACACAGAGTGTTGACGAGCCGATGCCCTTTGCCCACCTGAGGCTGCCTGTCACCTCATTTCTGCCACACTGCCCAGACCTATCACGCCCAGGTGACACTCATCCACAGAAAGGCTATCCGAGGAGCTTGGCCCTTACCCTTGCCGGCCACACAGCACTTTCATATACTCTGCCAATGCTAAATTCAAACGGGATGGACAGTGCTCCCAAAGGTGTTTATTACTCAAAACTTGGTTGTGTAAATTCAGCTTTCATTGCAAAAGGGATGTTTAGACAAACAGAATCACAAATCCAAACACTCATGAAGAACCAAAGTAAAGACCTATGTCCTGATTTTACAATGCACTCCTGTGTGGGAAATATCATATGGTACTCTATTAATATGTACGATTTCGTGTTTTTATACATCAGTTGCAAAAATAAGTTCAGGTTAAGAAAAATCCTTTGCCTCAATTCTAGTCCTGCTTAGGACTCTGTATATGAATGACCTCTGGGCCATCCTTTCCTCCTTATAAAGTGGGAAGGTTATTGTTTGGCTCATTACAGTGTGATCAAGTTTCATGATAATGAAAACATAGCTAAAAGCATATTATCCTGTGCTTTTTACAGAAAGCTGAGTGGAATTTCACCCCATAACTGGTAGGTACTCCTGATGTAAGACTAAATAAGACCACTGAAAATACAGTGTTGTAGTAGATCTTGTGGGCCAGTGGCACATTTGCTCAGCGTTCACATCATACAAACAGAAGGCCCACTTCCACCATCGCCGGTCTCCTGTGTTCTCCTTAGCGTTGACCACCTGGCCGGCACTTGGTGAGCCACAAGCAGGTGAGCCTGGCTCACTGCCCACCCAGAGCCTATAAGGGATAGTAGGGATCCGTGAACGAATAAAACAGACCTGATTGGTCAATGGCCCAGCTAAGGAGGGCCCTAGGCATTTCATAGACAATTCCTAAGTATCTTTTCACAACTTGAAATATACACATCTTACCGGTAATTATTACCAAGTTCTTAGCACATGTTTATAAAATAAAAATGGTGTCGAGCTGACATCCTTCAAGTAAGAAAACATGACCAACGCTCCCCGCCCCCCCCCCTTTCCCCACTGGGGATAGAGTCCACCAGTCACCTTCTATCTCTCCCTCAATAAGCAGTTTTTAAATAGGTGACATGGATCAGGACATAGACAATGCATGTGGATTGGAGGCTCCCCCATCACGACAGTTTTAAACACACCCAGAGCTTATGACCAGGTTGCTAGAGACAGAGTGCAGAAAAGGCTCTGAAATTAGGGAGAAAAGTTGAGGAAGTTTGCTTCCTCACAGAGATCCACCTGCCTCTGCCTTCCTGAGTGTGGGGATTACAGGCGTGTGCCACTGCACCCGACCTGTGTAATTACAACAGTGCAGTTTTTATATGTCATTTGATTTGCTTTTTCAGTGATGGGGAACTTGGGAGTCGGCAAGTGCTGGGCAAATGCCTTGCACTCCCACCCTGCATCTTACGGTGTGACCCAGGGCGCCCTCTACCTCAGCATCCTGGTGTTAGCCTTCAACTGCTGCAGTACCAGCGTTCCCTACCATGCCCACAGCTCCATCTGCATCCCTAGGCTATAACATCCCATTCATCTCCACCATCTCAATCGGCTGTGTATCATCTCTGGGCTATTTCCTAAATATATCATATGGAAACGCACTGGTTAGGCACTTGGGAGGCAGAGGCAGGTGGACTGTTGTGAGTTCGAGGCCAGCCTGGTCTACAAAGTGAGCCCAGGACAGCTAAGGCTACACAGAGAAACCCTGTCTCAAAAAATAAAAATAAAAATAAATCAACAACCAACCAACCAACCAAATAAACAAACAAACTCACTGGTCAGACCTTCTGCACTCCTGGGGACCTTGTACTGGTTTTCAGATGCTCCTAGATCAACACACAACCCATTCCTTCGGTCTTTACTCTCCGTTCTCAGCTAAACTGGTTTACTCACAGCCTTCCTGCTCCAGCACTGTTCTCCAGAATGCCCTCCTTCACACTGGTCCTGGTTAGTTTTTTTGTCAGCTTGACACAAATTAGTGTTATCTGGGAAGAGGACCCTCAATTAAGAAAATTTCTCCGCCGGGTGTGGTCGGGTGTGGTGGCTCACGCCTGTAATCCCAGCACTCAGGGAGGCAGAGGCAGGTGGATCTCTGTGAGTTTCAGGCCAGCCTGGTCTACAAAGTGAGTCCAGGACAGCCAGGGCTACACAGAGAAACCCTGTCTTTAAAAAAAAATTTTTTTTTCCTCCATCAGATTGCCTGTAGGCAAATCTATAGGGCATTTTCTGGATGAATGATTGGTGTGCGAAGGCTGTGGCATCTCTGGGAAGGTGGTCCTGGAGTATTAAAGACAGCAGGCTGAGCAACGCATACGGAGCAAGCCAGTGAGCAGAACTCCATGGGCTCTGCTTACGTTCCTGCCTCCAGGTTTTTGCTTTGAGTTCCTTCCTTGGCTTCGCCCAGTGGACTGTGGCCCAGGACTCGTAAGCCAAATCAACCCTTGCCGCCTCCTCCCTGCCCCTCACCCCCTCGCAATGCTGCTTTTGTCACCACGGTGTTTATCACAGCAACAGAAAGCAAGCTAGGACAGCACCTTCTCTGCTTCCCAGATACTAGTAACTTTCAGGGTGGGAGGCAGACCCTCTCCAAGCTTGCCTCTAGCACGGTGGCTCAGTGTGCACTGGCTCAGAAAATGCATTGCCTCATTTCTCTGCAAGCTCACGTTCTGCCACCTTGGGTGAGCACAGAAAATTCCAGATCTGCCCCTTGAGTACTGGCAGATGCTCCCTATCTGGTCTTTCTCCATGAGAGCCGGCTGATCAACACATTTACCAGCGTGCCACTGAACCATCCTCCTCCAGATTAGGGGTCATCTTCTCACACCTACGTTTTCCTCAACCCTACTATTGTATTCTGTTTCTAAGAAAATCTTTAAAAAAAAAAAAAAGGAAAGAAAGAAAAGAAAATCTAAAAACAAACCCTTAAATATCTATAAAAAAGTTATTTTTAGTCAAACTGTATCTTTGGTTCATATTATATTCATATTAATACACAGTCCTGTTCTCACACACACACATACATACACATACACACACCATATCCATACATTGGCGTTTAAATATACAACAATCAGAATATAAACTTCCAGCAGGAAAGGGTTATGTTATGTTTATGAGGTCATGAAAAATGGAAATAGGACTTTACCTCAATGGACACTGCCCTGTTCTTGGCACTCACACTGTGGATTTCCTCAATGAACAAGCTCTGCATGGTGGAACCATTCATTGGGTTCTGTGGAGACTGGGGGGCTGGAGCTGCTTGTGGCGCAGAGGTTACTTCCTGTGTGATTGCTGTGTGGGCACTGGTCCCTCCAGGCAAGTTCTGGGCTGGGTTCAGCAAGGCTGAGGAGTGCTGGGAGGGCTGCATGAGCACAGGTGAGCTCTGTACATGGTGAACCGTCATGGTGGATAGGGGCACCACTTCTGACTTCACATCGCTGGGGCTTCCGGTGCTACTGTGGAGGGACTGCCCAGGTGAGTGGGCTGTGTCCTCCTGGTGCTTCAGGACCTCTGCAGCTGTGGCTTTCTCCATGGCGACATACTGTGCGGCCTGGGCTGCATCTGTGCCTTTCAGGAGCCCGTCAGTGACATGCCTAGGAGAAACCACGTACAGCGGGATCAAACAGTGATGAGTCATCTCCACGCTGGCTCTGTGGTACCAGTGTCAATACCAGTTTAGATGAAAATATTTAAAAACAAAAACAAAAACAGAACCACCTCCAGAACAGTTCGGTTAAGGAATGAGGGTTACCCTGGCAATTTTCCAAAGCCATGTAATTCTTTCTTCAAAAGATAGTAGTGCGTTGTGTTGGGGTAGTTGCTCACGTGTGTATGGATTCAGACACTGCCTCCCATCTTGTCATGGGTGTACTCATGCTATTATACCTGGAACTACATGGGTTCTCGGGATTTGAACTCAGGTCCTCATGCTTTGTGGCAAGGGCCTTTGCCCACTGAACCCTGCCATCATCCCCAGGAGATATTCTCTTTCTTTCAAAAAAGAAATGTCAAACAGAAGACTTAATCTCTATATTTTATTTAGTTTCACATTTTCTTCTTATTAGAATGTTCTTTCTCTTTTTTTCTGATTTGAACAAAAGACTCATTGACCTATGACTTTCCTCTGCTCGTCACATCCCTTTGTCTTTTGCTTTCTGCTTTACCTAGTAGAGGCTACTTCAGTCTCTAAGTCTTCTGAGTATTCAAAGCACATGATCCCACCTTCTTTAAGGCCTTGCACTCACTGGTTCTAAGACAAACACTGACAAATACAGTGCTGGGTATAGGAACATCCTTCAACTGTTTTCCAGAGAGAAGGGATGTTTGCTCTCTGCCAGCCCACAGTTTTCATTTAATGAGGTTGGCTCTAACATCTGGGCAACAGCTTAATGAAGACATTCTTCAACCCATCTTTATTGTAGTGGAGGAAAAATTGACTTCATCAGTAGGACTGAATGACCCTCTGGGAAGGAGTTGTGATACAGCTCCTTTCTAGATGGTCTCCGTGGACTTAGATCTCCTTTGGCATTGGGTTTTCCTGCAGTTGACCATGCACCCACTTTGGAGAGTTATCTTGTTGAGGTTGGTTATTGCTAGAAAAATTGAATCTGCTTCTTAGGATCAGTAATCCATCTTGTCCACCCGAAAGCTGCCTGCATGCCCAATATAGTTCCCTTCTAAATCTGACAGAGCAGCGCTCCTCAACTTCCCAATGTCGTGACCCTTAATACAGTTCCTTGTGTTGTGCTGACCCCCAACCATAAAATAGTTTTGCTCCTGTTATGAATTGTTATGTAGATATCTGATATGCGACCCCTGTGAAAGGGTTGCTTGGTTCTCAAATGGGTTGGGATCCACAGGTTGAGAACCACTGTGACTGAGTGATTATTCAGGGGACAAAAGTCCTACAAAAAGCTTCTGACACATTACTTCTGCTTGGAAACACCCCCGCCCCTCCTTCCTTTCTTTGTATGTGTGTGTGTTGTTGCTGTTCACGGCTGAGTACATCTTAAGCAAGTGTTCTACCACTGAGCTGAATCCAGCCTTTCTAAGCATATTTACACTGTATAGGAGATTCTAGAGTTTTTCCATTGAAAGCTATAGATCACGCAGTGATTTCTCCAGGTCTTTGTTCACAGTAATGATCTCTGATGAGCACGTCCACTCAGGGGTGTTTAACTTCTTTCCTAGGGGGATACCAGCATGCTCCCAGATACTCGCAGTAGATAAACATTTGACTCAGTTTTCCTACCTGAAGTCTCCTATGCCCTCAAGGTGAAGAAGGCTAATGGATTATTTTAATTTGTTCTTCACCTATAAAATGTTACAAAACATCAGTTGATTGAAAAAGAAACCTATTTACTTATTTAATTTTATTTTTAAACTCATTGTTAGTCTATAGCACAGTGGGGCTCAAACCCAGGAGCACACACTGTCATCGAGCCTAGCACATGATGAATGATTTCAAAGCCTATGCTGGGTCCAGTGCAAATGTCTACATTGAGGAATTAGACCCTCAGTCCACACTGTAACAAATGTTTGGGGGCCAAAGGAGTTGAGGGTACTCCTCAGGATGCCATAACTCAGGAGTGGTAAGTCACGAAGAGACTATAAGCAGGCCCTTAGAGCCCATGGCCCGCCCCTCAGCCACCCCATCAGGACCACGACAGTCACCTCCGTAACATCGTCAGGACATCCGTCATGTTCCTCACACGCTTCAGGAGACTGTCCAGCTTGTGTGGCTCTTCCTTCAGGAACCTCACTGCTTCAACTTCTATGCGCAAGACAGCACGCATCTTGTTTTGCAAGGTTGGAAATTCTCCTACAGGCCAGACCAGCAGTGAGTTATGGAACAGGGAGGCTGAATAACCATGTCCACCCGACTCCTGTGACCTGGGTAGCACAGAGAAGTCCCTTGCCTACACGTGTAGGGAGGCAGATGGTCAGACCAAATGACCTTGGATAAGGTCACAGCCCCTCTAGGTCCATTCCCTGTGTATTATGGGTAAGGCTAACTGAAAATTAGGGTTCTTTTCCATGAGTCTGGTATGTCAGTAAGGCTCAGTAAAAGGGAATAAAAATTTTTAGTACTATCGTTCAGTTTCCATCTTCAGCACCCTCTATAAGGGTCCTCTATGAAGTCTTGAATGAATATTCCAATATCTGAAGGATTGTTTTTTTATTTACGTGTTTATTTGAAACACAGTCTCACTGTTTCCCTAGGCAGGTCTCAACTGAGGTTCGAGGGCTCCTCTTGCCTCAGCCTCCTGAGCAGCTGGGATGACAGGTCCATATTGAAAGACTCTTAAACACAAGCAGCACACGTCCACCGTCCCCGTTCCAGCGGAAGACTCACCTTTGAGAGTGGCCACAGCCTCTCCCACTTGTCGTAGGAGGAAAGCCCCATCCTCCACATCTTTCAGAGTCACCACTCGGCCAGCGGATGAAGAGTCCTTCTTCAAGTCCTCAACAAAGTCCTCCAGCTCCCTGTGGGGGAGACAGATAGCAGATGGAACTGAGCAGAAAGGACAGATGCAGGAGCAGGGTGCTCTCCATTTTCCACTGCGTCCCAGCATCCCTTAGGCTTCCATGAAGGAGGTGGGAGCGTGTTGTGTTGGAACCTTTCATGGACGTATAAGGCAACTACAGGACGGTTCTCCTGTGCCTGTCGTTTGAGGCCCAGATTGGTCAGGGCTCTGTGTGTGTGTGTGTGTGTGTGTGTGTGTGTGTGTGTGTGTGTGTGTGTGTGAGAGAGAGAGAGAGAGAGGGGGGGGGAGAGACTTGAGAGAGAGAGAGAGAGAGAGAGAGAGAGAGAGAGAGAGAGAGGGAGACTTGTGGCTCGCTGAAGACAGTTTTTAATTCTCAGTGGTATTCATGCCAGCCGAGACAGCAATGTGTCTGCTTGATCACCAGGAAGGAGAGAAAGACAGATGAAGGAAGTAGTGATAGACTAGAGATGGGGGCAGGAGATGTGGGTGCTGGAGCAGGAAGGAGGCGTGGCAGCTGTGAGCCCGCACTGTAGTGGCGTCAGATCAGACAGCCACGTTTCTCAATTTTGATTCCTGACCTTTTTTTTTTAAGCTCAGGACTGTCCTCTGCACTGAAGGCTGTTTAGCTGCATGACTGCCTCTCTACCTGTTGAGTACTAACAACAAGGGATTCCAAATTTCAGTAATTTGTGACACCTGTGAATGTCCCATGGCACTGTCAAGTGTCTCTGGGAAAGCGAGGGCAAAACTGCCCTCAAAATTCCCTAATGGATAACCTGTAGCATATATGATTGGCCCATTAACAATGATTGTCTCTCTTCTAAGCACTTAGAGATCTAATTTCTGGTGTGTGTGTGTGCGTGTGTTTGTGTGTGCGCGTGCGCGTGCATGTGTATACAGATACTAACTCCAACAGAGCTGAGTTACATTTTTCCACTTGAAGCAACTTGCCTGCAAATTCAAGAGAAAGATTTTCTTAAAAATTAGTAAGAAGAGAATGCTGAGAAATGCAGGACCACTAGGTGGCAGTAAATGACTGGTGACTGTAACTCGGAGCCCTATTGGGGCGGACAGAGGATGCCCTTTCCTCTAGGTGAGTGAGCGGAGGGAGCAGAGGAGGACAGGCCACACATGGCACATCTGACCTCTCCTGAGCAGGGAGATGGAGTGTTTGGTGACGCTAGCCATTCTGACATAAAAATTTCGGGCCAAACCGGGCGGTGGTGGCGCACGCCTTTAATCCCAGCACTTGGGAGGCAGAGGCAGGCGGATCGCTGTGAGTTCGAGGCCAGCCTGGCCTACAAAGTGACTCTAGGACAGCCAAGGCTACACAGAGAGACCCTGTCTCGAAAAACCAAAAAAAAAAAAAAAAAAAAAAAAGAAAAAAGAAAAGAAAAAAAATTTCGGGCCAAAGGGGAACACTGTGGCTCCTGTTTCTACATTTGCAATTCCCTCCTGGTGTTATGTTAGTGTACCCACAGGACACGCTAACATGGCTGCTCCCTGAGGTGGGAACTGGACCAGCCCTTGTGACACTTCTAAATATGGTCACCTGGTGAGGGAAATTCCCAGCTACACTAAGCACAGTCTCCTGCGTGTGTTGACTATACTGTGTCCAATCCACAGGCTTTGATGAAGCCCTTGCAAGTTAAGACCCCAGTGTTAGCCCAGTTCCATCAACCACGCACACGCAGGTCAGTGTGCAACTACACCTCCGAGGAGATGTTTTGTGACCCAAGACCACTCCAATGAAACAAAATCCTAGGTTAGTTTCTCGTCCATAGTCTGCCTCCTGTATGTCAGAGCCCGGCAACCAGAAGACGCCCAAACTCCGCTTCCCTTTGCTGGGCAGCAGGAAACCTCTCACACCATTGCCTGCCAGGTCCTGAGCTTGCGGTTCCTATTTAAAGCACTGAAGGTTACTTTCGTTAATTCGAAGATTGTAAAAGAGACAATGCAGCTGAAAATGAACACAGGCCATCCTTTGAAAGTCATCAATGGGCTTTTGAAATGATGGCTTTGCTTAACAAGACATCAGATCTTCATGGGTGCTGCCAATTACAGCGTTGACTGAAGTTGCTTCCTAGTCTGCCTTTGTTAATAGGAAGCATATTGTTTGTTAGAAATGAACTTAAGGTGACTCTTACGAGAAGCCCATTTTTTTCCATAGAAAACCATGAAAGACCTAGACTCAATTCTTCTCTGTTCTTTTTAACCCCAGTTTCACCTCTCTGTCTTGACGCTTGTGGGACATGAGCCATACAGGCTCTAGGAGAGTATTTCTTTTCTGGAGCTTAGAAGGAAAGAGAAAGGAGGCGAGCCGGGGAAGAGCAGTCACTGCTTTCTCAGTGGCACTCATTTTCCCTAGCCTCTGCTCTCGTGCCCTACAGACCCACACAGTTATCCTAATCTACGTCTACTTAAAGCATAAGGGACATCTGTGATAGTATTAACGGAATATATTTCATAAATTGTAAACTGGCGTTGTGTGCATATGATGTGTGACCGTGAGTGCAAGGGGACATGCATGGAGGTCAGAGGACAACTTCCTGGCGTTGGATCTGTTTTTTTACTGTGGGTTCCCATGATCTTCCAGTCGTGGCAAGCACAGCCCAGACTGGTATCAAGCAGGTCTCCACAGCAGGAGTATGGTCTATGGAAGGAACCATACCGATGAGAATGGCACAGTTCAGACATGTGACGTCATTAGCACTGCGTCCCCAATTCTCCTGCCAGTCCCCACACCCATGATTCTCTGAGGATGCCACACACTTTCCTGGTCCAGAGACATATTGTCATGGGGACTGTTGAGTTTCCCAGGCCTTGAAGGAGGGACACTTGGAATCACAGATCCCAGGGTCAGTAGAACTCTGAGGTGCACAGTAGGTGAGAGAGAGAGAGAGAGAGAGAGAGAGAGAGAGAGAGAGAGAGAGAGGGAGGGAGGGAGAGGGAGAGAGAGAAAGAGAAGCTAAGAGTGCCCTGTGAACAAGGAGTTCTTATCCTCAGGGTGACCTGCACTCACCGTAACTTTTTGACAATCCTCTCTTCTTCGTGAAGGTACTTCTGCCTCTCTTGCTCCACCAGGGTGCGCTGGCGTTGCACCGGATCCTCCAGCCTCTTCATCGTCTCCTTCACTTTGCTACTGATTTCCAGCTCAGCCTTCTTCAGCATCGCCCTCAGAATCTCCTGGTTCTGCAGCTGTTGAACAAAAGAAATCAGCTTCCATTGGCTTTGCCTGTCTGCCATCGTGAAGACTGAATGCCCTGCCGTCTTCCGAAGAGAAAAGCCACAGCTGAATCTTTATTTTGGTAAGGAAGAGGAGAGGGGTGGACTGTATACAGTATTGCTTCCTCACAAAATAGCTGAGTCTTAGAAGGCAACTGACAGCTGAACTTCAGTTTCTATGTCTATAAAAAAGGTAGAATCTTTTCCACTCTTAGACACACTCTCTCTCTCTCTCTCTCTCTCTCTCTCTCTCTCTCTCTCTCTCTCTTTCTCTCATGGACATGATTTTATAGAGGCGCCAAGAGCACTAGCGCTAGAAGCCAAGTGTTTAATGAGCCCTCCATCCCTCTTAGCTGACTAGAGACCTGGGCATGCCACTTAGACTCTCTCCATCTCCATTTCACTTTTCTCTGATGATATGGGATCTTCTCTCCTTGGAAGGGCAACTCTGCGGCTCTCATGAATACTCAATGACCATTGACTTGATGGGAGTTTTTCAGAATGTCTTTAAAAAGTTACTCTGCACTCTCTGGTTTGTTTGGCTTCATGTCACAATACCATGGAATACCATGTCACTCCTTACCAGGTGGCACTCAGTACTGATGGTGACAAGGATAGGGAGTCCAGATGAGACCAAGGCTTTTGGGAACTTCCTAACTTCACTGGATTTGACAAAGTGTGCATGTGCATCCAAGCCCATAATGTTTGTAGGGTTTCTAGAACCCACTGTCTTTCCATCTCATGGAACAATGAACATGCCAACTTTGCAGCTAGTCTTCAGAAGATGCTGGTCAATGCCTGCATCCTTGGGAAAGGACAATGCTAGGCTTTCATATGTCCATGACGTGACTGTCCTTCATCAGGCTCAGCACCAGCAATTGCATTATACCCATTAGCCTGTCCCTAAGCACCGCCCACCCCCAAACCCCAGAGTGACCTTCAGTTGTTTACACTGTTTTCTAGACCCTTGTCCACTACAAGGTATCGCCTCACAGGATTGGGGATGCTATTGTCATCTGCCTCGTTATCTCTTCACACTGAGAGGAAGTGCAGTTTGACCATGGAACCACATGTTCAAAGCCTCATTATGGTCTTTATTCTGTGAACAAAGAGTAAGCTGGGTCACATGCAAAGGCACCATTGTGTTCCAGTGTCAGTGCATGATTCCAAGAGGTAATTCCTGGCTAAAGAGATTACAGCTATGGAATGCTACTAAGTTTCCATGGCTACGAATAAGGAAGTGTGGTAACTGGACAGTGCTTTTGGCCCGTTGTGGGGATTTAGTGAGAACTGAAAAAAAAAAAAGCTTAGGATAGCATCTGGTACAAAGCCTGTTCTGAGTGCGTATCACCTATTGTAACCAGAGAGCAGAAACCTGGTGGCTGGGGGAGGGGAGGCTGGTGGTTGTGTCTAAGTGAGAGCCAAATCAAAGTTTACCACTCTTGGTGACCTTTGTGACTCACAGTCAGGTTCACACAGCTTTGCTGATATCCTTTTACTGTGCTCCTAAAATCAGTCAGTACATGGCAGACACATGGCACCTGCTCTTTGCCTATACCTGAGGGCCTAGCGCCTCCTACACTTTCTATAGCCACACCAACATGCTTTGATCTTTCTGACTCACTGAGATCCTTGCTGCCACAGGGACCTTGTACCCGCTCTTCCCGCTTCCTGAAATGGTCTTTCTCCTGTTTGCTAATTTCTGCTCTAGGAAGAGGATCCGATACACATCCTTTGAATAGATGAGCTCAGGCAGCCATATTGATAACAGAGAGAATTGTTCTCTAAGCGGTTACATTAGGGAATGACCCACTTGGGCTCAGCCTGGGTGTGCTGCAGAGTCTGCGGCAGGTCTCTGGTCAACACTGTATATACAGGTCAATGGAACATGAACAGCAACACTGCCTTCTATGAAAGCTGTGCACAAATGCAGGACTATGAAGGGGAGGTACAGGAAGTGAAGACATACAAGGCACAAAGAAGTACCTGACTGAATAGTTGGGAAGGTTATGGGTGTCTGGGATCTTGTGAGAAAAAGAGTCTGATTTAACTGGTTTGGGATGCAAACTGAGCATTGGGATTTTTTTTTCTTTTAATTCCCAGCATTGTTTTTCTAATGTAGCCCTAGCTGTCCTGGACTTGCTCTGTAGACCAGGCTGGTCTCAAACTCATAGAGATCCACCTGCCTCTGCCTCCCAAGTGCTGAGATTAAAGGTGTGCACCACCACCACGTGGTGAGTGAATGTGTTTTACTACCAAGGGCAGTGTCATGGTTTAGAAGTGGGTTCATAATGGGAGGGTATCACTGCGCTGTGAGCTACAACACAGCTGTGTGCTACAACCTTCCTGCTCACACCCCACAATGAAACACGTTCAAATAACACTGCCGTCTCCTTAGCAGTAGACAATAAAATGGTTATCAAAAGTAGGAATTATTTCTGGGAGGGCCTTCAAATTAGAATGTGAAAGGTAGGAAGTAGAACCCCCCCACCCCAGAGGTCATGTGACTTATTTTAGGCTCATTGGCAGATTGATAGGCTCAATCAAGATTAGAAAGAATCCATTTTATTATTTCATCCCAAATTATTCTTCTATCTTGGCAAGAGTCTTATTCTAGGCTACAAGCACACTTTCTAGCACACAGTGGATAAATATAGCCTTTCTGACACAGCTATGGATATCCTGGAAGACAATTCCACGTAACATATGAGAGTGACCAGGCAAGCAAAGTAGAAGAGGATTGGCTGTTGCTGAGTGCTAGGCATATCTGTCTCCTTTCCAGACAGGAGGCTTCGTGGGATTCAACTGAGGGAAACAGAGAGGGAGCTTCTCACAGAGAGCTAATTTCTTAGTTCACTTCCTACTCCCTCCCTGTCTAGCCTCTTAGCACCATCACCTCTTAGCCCGGAATATGGCCTGGTTTACCCCAGCAGAGTGCAAAAAGAAAAGCCATGGGCACGGTGAGGCTCCCAGCTCTCTCCTAAGCTGTTGTCAGCATCTGAGAGGATTGGAAAAGCTTGCATTTCAGTTGTTGAGAGAACAACCAACTCTGTGAAGGAACAGTAAGATATATACCCTCCCTCGCATTTAGACACAGTTCCTCGAGTCCACAGATGTGTCTGCCAGGAAACACCACAGAACGAAGAGTCAGCATTTTCTTGTCACTCCCAAAATTTCCTTCATGGTTCTTCAGGTTTGCAACCTTTAGCGCAAGGAAGAGCCACCCATGTTTTCTCTCACCATAGACTAGTCCCTCCTGTCCTAGAACATCATGCACATAGCGTCACAGTCATTCTCCGTTGTCTGGCTTCTTTCATTCGGTGCTCCCAGCCCCATGTGGACATGGAACTCAGGGCCTTGCGAGTGCCAGGCAACTGCTCTGGCCCCGAGCTACACCCCCAGCCCAGCGCAGAGCTCTTGAGATCCCCGCCATTGCTCTCTCAGCCATTCACTCTTTTTATGTTTACGGCTGAGGGACATATATATGAGCGTACTAAATATTTTATATTTTGACTTGATTCTGGTGATCTTGCTGAAGTCATTTATTTCTAACAGAACCTTTGTAGCTCTTTTTCAATTTCAAGTGAAATTGTGTCATCTTTTTTTTTTTTGAGAAAAGCTATGTACGAAGTATACTTTCCCGTCGTGTGCCCGCATTTCCCTTGCTGCTGCTGATCCTTGGTGTGCTTGCTTAGACACTCAGTTCAATGCTAAATAGAAGTGAAAGCTGATTTCCTTCCATCTTGCTCTTGCTTTTAGCGGAAGCATGTGTGCTGTTTCACCAGCAATACCATTTCCCGGAATGAAATGGCTCTCCCGCTTCTGTCTGCCTTGTTCTATTAATCCTTGTTTTCTGGTATCCATTGCTGTGGTGTCCTTTGTGTCTACCAGTCCGGGTGTTTCCTGGGCTCTTCAGTTTGTGGATTTATAACCTTCATCAAAGTATGAAACAGTTGCACCCACTCTCTCTTGTGATAGTTTCCTGTGCCCACTGACCCCTGAGTCCTGCTCCATGGGTCACTGAACTTCAGTGTAACCCCTTTTTAACTCATGCATGCTTCCTGTTGCTGTTTCCTATTGATTTCTTTGGCCAGTGGTTCATCTTTTCAGTCTATCTAGATACTGTGTGTGTGCGCATGCGCGTGCACGTGCGTGTGAACTAGCAAAAGTTCCACTTAGATAGTCTTTCTACCCTTAACCTCCTGTAGCATTGATTCACGTTTCCTTCTAAGTCTCCCAGAATAACTTGAGTAGCTTTTTGAAGTCTTTGCTCCTGATGTGATCGTCTCCATCACTTCCGGCCAGCTTCTATTGGCTGAGCTTTTGCAGATTGTATTTTTCCAGCATCATTCCTGTCTAGCAGGTTTTTTTTTTTAATTGCATGCCAGGCATAGAGTACTAGATTTTGCTGTTTTCCTTATAGATTTTGGGTATTCTCTGACAGGCCAGTCATGTGTGGCTTATTCTGTTATTGAGAGGATTGTTTCCACTAGGGCTAGTTTAGTCCAAAGATGGGGGAGGGAGGGGAAAGCCCTGTCGTAGTGCACTTCATGGTGACGTATCCAATATGGTCTCCTCACTCTTGTTTGCCAGCACTTGAGCTGCTCCAGGCCTGGGTGGTCTCTAGGAAGATTCTGGCTTTTTGGTTCACTCACATGGTCTTTGCCTGGCTCAAAGGTCAGTTCATACCGCACAAGCTTGGCTTGTTACCCCATACCTGGCCCCCACACTAACAGAGTCCTTTCTATACAGAGGCTTCTCCTTTTTGGCACTCCATTCTGTAAATGCTAGCTGCTTCAGCTCTCTGAACTTTGACCTTATCCCTTTGCCCAGGAAGCCTTGAGTTTCTGCATTCCATCTGAAGGTAGCTCCAGCAGATGCATGGGCTAACCGTGCGGTTCACCTCCTTTGTCTCCATTTATCCAAACAACCCAGGCCCATGGTATCTGTGGTCCAGTGTCTGCAAGTCACATTCAATACAGTTTCCAGGTCTCTAGCTGTCAACAGTAGCATGGTGAGTGGAAATGCAACTGCAGCCACTCCCTCTTAGCTGGAAACACAATTTATTGGAAATGCACTTGATGTTTTTGTAAGTGTACTTAGAATGTTCTCGGCCATTAAATCATTAATCGGGCCAAGTGAGTTATCTCTGTCAACTTCATGAATAGTGTAGGAAACTGCTTAAATCTAACTACCTCAAGATAGCCCTGTGCCTCCTCTGCTCCTCCCTGATTTGTTAGGTGAAACCAGCCTTGGCAACATGGCCACCTAGCAAAACGGGCTGGATGCTGCAGTATTACAGTACCACAGAGCGGTGGGTATACCAGCAACCAGGGAGTTTGGGAAGGAAAACCAGACCCCAGAATGACTCCTACTCACTCATGTAAGATCCCCCAAGGCCTCAGGGAACAAAACAAACAATGCCTGGTCATGAACACATGTTATCTGGGTGTTGTCTCATGGACTTAGACAGTCTCTTGTCTGAGATCTGACAGGAACTTGGTAAGTTGCTCTGTAACTCAACTGTCAACTCCTGTGTTCAGTCCACTTATCATTTCTACCTTGTTGAAGGAGGCAGCTCTGGCCTACAGGAGCCACATTTTAGCGTGCTTTCCTCTGGAATACACATTCCCCTGACTATAATTTTGGACACCAGAAAATGAAAGACTCTAGATACATTAAGATGATGGTTGAATTCTATCAGGGCAGATCCTAGAGCTGTGTACTGCTCGCTGTCTCTTCTTTAATGTTGATCCGCCCTCACCAGGGAAAAACTGCAGAGTCTCAGCAATCTTAAAAATGTAACGCTACGTTCAGAATAACCTAATTTCTTTTAAACTTATCAGGAAGTGGGATAAAGAGATAGGGGACCAAGGGGGAAAAATATAAAGTGTGAATTGGAACAACAGAAGGTATTCTGAAATTCTCTCAGAAGGGAAAAATAAAAATCTATGTACTGGGGCATTCTACAGAAATGGAATTATTTACCATTAGAAAAAGTGAACCTTTATTTATAAATCATATCAGGAAAAGTAATGGGCAGAGGTCATAATTTTTCACCATTTGTTGAGTTACAAAGTACTTCGTTGCCAGCTTTGTGGACTCAGGTTGCTTGGGAGTGAGCACACAGCAGAGTAACTATGCCACCAGCCTGTGGCCTGAAGCAAATCTGATGGAGTGGAGGGCACAGCCAATGAGTGAGTGTGAGGAAGGTACATGGTGTGGAGTGGCTTAAGTTACCACTGTCTATCTTCTTCTGGGCTTACAGAGTGGTTTCGTACCTATTCACAATCACGATAGCATTTGTGAGAGCTGGCTGTGCCCAGTAGGTCTACGAGGCATCTCACTGGACTGAACATCCATAATAACCTGAGAGCAATAATTCTTACCCTGGAATATTCTAGAATCACTAGCTTACCTGCCAGTCCATACCAATGAAGTCAGACTCTGGCAGGAAGACTCGATATATGTACTTCTGTGAAGGACCTGAGGGCAGTGTGGGTGGAATATGTCTGTGGCAGTTTGAATGAAAATGGCCCCGTAGACTAATAGGGACTGGCACTATTAGGAGGTATGTTCCTGTTGGAGTAGGTGTGGCCTTACTGGAGGAAATGTGTCCCTGGGGTTGGAGCTTTGAGGTTTTAGATGCTCAAGGCAAGTTCAGTGTCTCACTCTTTCTTCCTGCTGCCTGCCAGTCCAGATGTTGCTACCTCTCCAGCACCGTGTCTGCCTGCATGCCACCATGCTTTCTGCCGTGATGATAATGGACTAACCCTATGAACTATAAGCCAGCTCCATCTACATGTTTTCCTTATTAAGAGCTGCTGTGGCCATGCTGTCTCCTAACACCAATAAAACCCTAAGACAATGTCTTGTCTACTTATAACCTATTGGACGGTGAATCACACAAACAGGGACTTGGTTGTCTTGATGGTCTCACTGACGTCATTTCCCCCCATCTAACTGTCCCTTGTGTCTGCTTCACAGTTTTATTCCTCCAAAGAATCCATCACTTCTGGAAATAGTATGTTCACATGTGATGATCTGCTACAGTCTAGGGCTTTCCAGTGATTTAATTATCTAATTACTGGAGCAGGCTGCCAAACACAGGAGAGCTCATTCACTTTCCCTATTTTATAACACGGCTCGAAGAACATTTGAATTTCTAATTCAATTTCTGTTCTTCTGAGACTCTTCCAGAGAGTTCTGTGTGTCTCTGATGATAGCTCTATTGCTGGACTCCTAAGCACTCTGGGGCTGCATTTCATATTAGGTGTACGATATCACGGTGCAGAAGGAGAATTGGTGCTGCCACGGCTTAATTACTCTCAATTGTTCTTGTATTAAATAGACTCCCCTGGCTGAAAAGACACAAGTTTGTGGAGGAGGGAAGTCTGGGACATGGAGAATACAAAGGCTGGGGTGGAGACAGGATGGCGATAGCAGTCAGGCTGGGAAACAAAGCAATTATCTCCCCCATGTGTTTGCCCTGGAAACTACTAACATCTCTAAGCTCAAGGGCACATGGCTCATTGCTGTTCACTCCCAGAGAGAGCCAATGAAATGGAGCAGTTCTCCGGGGATAAAGGAACCCATAGGGCTAAGATAGGACTCCTAAACCCTGGCCAAGAACTTCCTCATTAAGAAAGGCACAGTTTAACACTGTGCTGCCATGGGTTCCTCAAAGCTTGGTGAGGCGGTAGGGGTAGGAGATGGCTCACTGGGTAAGATTATTTACTGTACAAGCGTGAGGACCTGAGTTCGAATCTCTAGCACCCATATAAAGAACAGGGCATGGCTGCACAGGCCTGTGACCTCAACATTGGAGGACCGGGACAGTGGAGCCTAAGAGTTAGCTAGTTGGCCAACCTAGTTGAAACAGCAAGCTTTGTGCAGTGTGCAGTGCAGTGTGCACACTGCATGTGCAGTGACAGATCCTGCTTCAAAGTGATAAGATGAAGCGCAATAGAGACCTGAGGTCCTCTTCTGGCCTCTGTACCCACAGGTGCATGCCTAGATGCCTGTGCACTCACAAGTATACACCTTAACTCCACACCTCCCCACATACACATAAAATGAAAAAAAAAAAAAGGCTAGGCAAGAAGACATCCATTCAAGATGGACTTTCACAAATGCCATAATTGGGGGTGGTGGTGATTTAAATAAACACACCAAATGTCCCAGGTGTCTAGGACAGAGATAAAGAGTGGGTGGCTGGTGGCTGTCTGAGGACTAAGCAGTATGGGCTGTTTTGTCAACCATCACCATGAACTCCAGGGCTTCAAGAGGCTTCCCAAATCAGCTGCCCTTATTTTACACTTGAATTTTTTCCTCTCAGAAGAGGTGATTCTGAGACACAATCTCATTATGCAGTATAGGTTGGCCTTGAACGCATGGTCATCCTGCCTCAGCCTCCCAGGACTGGGATTAGAGGCCTGAGTATGACTCCATACCTGGATCTAGAGGCCCCTCCCTCCTTTCCACCCCTAGACATTGGTGGTGGGAAAGCGTATTTTTAGCTTTAATTAGGTGGTAAGCCAACTGGGTTTATGCCACTGGGCTGCAGAAAGAGCTGTGGTTCAAAGTCCTGCTTGCACCTCCCTACATGGGGCACTAGCTATTGAGGCTCTCCGCCCAGGCGCTGCCCCGGCTCGTGGGTGTGCTCCGCTTTTAACAATATTTGGATTATGAGCTTCTTAAAGGAGCTCAGGGAGATGTCGCCACAGAGGACAAGCTAGGACCAAGCCCTCAATGTCCAAGCCCCTGGCAAAGGCAGGGAGGGCAAGGCTGTACCGGAGGCAAGTGTGTGACCTCATGCCATGATGTGCCTCCCAGCTCCTCAGCACTCAAGCCAGGAGATAGAATATTCTATTTTGTCAGACTGACAGTGCTTGCTGACCAAGATCTGGGACACAAAGGGTTATATTTGCCTTCTCTTTGATTCCCTATAGCTCACATATTCATCAACAATGAAAAGGATAAGAGAAACCTTCAACACACTACCCAAATAAAATGCAGATTTTTTTCTCAACAGATCATCCACAGTAGCTTTTTTTTCACCCTTATAAATTTATCTTTTATGCTAAAATCATAGTTTCAATGACGTCATAGTTGCTTGAGGAGGAGGAGGAGCTTATTCTTGGAGGAGGAGGGCTGGGCCACACTGAGAGCTGGCAGCCTTGGCTGGTAGGATGCTCACATTTATTGTTAACAGAAGTTGTCATACACTGGCTTTAGTTGTAGTAGGAGATTCTAGACCAGGCTTACAGATAAACAAGGAAGCTGCGCCATTCTGAGCATATGATCATATGATCAACTAGCTCCTACGAAAAGTATAGTAACGGAGCCCAGGAAAGTTGCAGCAGGCCTGGAAATGTGGGGGACACAGAAATCAGACCTAGGGCCACTGAGACAGGGGACAACACATCTGTGAGAAGTACCTGGAGCTGCCTCATTTGCTGGAGCTGCAGCCTGAGTTCAGCCACGTTCCGCCTCATGTCCAGCAGGCTGGTGTGGATGGACGAGGTACCGGCAGGCAGGGGTTGGCTGGGAGGCTGGGGGGACTCCAAAGTGCCCAGACTCTTCCCAGCAGAAACATGGGCCATTCCTATGAAGAAAACGAATAAATAAACAAACAAACAAAAAAACAAAAAAACCCAGCAGAGGCCTTAGAATGCAGACAGCACCTGAGCTGTGAGGCCTGTGTCCATACAGATGACTGAACATTAATTAAGAGAAACATCATGAAAACCATAGGTCACAGAATGCTAACCCTGGGTCACAGGATGTAGTCTGGGAACATCATGTCTGGGAAACTTCACTGTCATGGGACAGCAGAGCAATATTCACAGCACGATGCCACGTCAAGGAGGCTAAATGTTTATGCTGCTGCCAGCCCCATGTGTCCATCAGCCACCACCACCCGCAATCCCTACGGAAGGTTTTATAGACAAAAGCTGAAGAGTATATAAAAGTATAACAGGAAGCACCAGCAGCAAGCACTTCTGGCTGCAGATATTCCGACATTCTTATTGCTAAGTTTTAGATTTTTAAAATCTGTATAGTGTATACCTGTCATTCTGAAGTTGGGGGGGAATTTAATCTCTGGGCCTTCGGGGAGCATGCTGTGTTGCCATGACCTATTGGCAGGCAGACGTGGGACATGCTGGACACAGAGATGGGAAAGTAACCAAAAGAGGCTGCTCTTGGCTAAATGCTTACCAGTTTCTGAAACCAAAAGAAGGAAGATTTCTGTACATTTTCAGCCCTAGTAAGAAAACATGGCTTTGCCTAACATTCCTTAGGAAAGGAGTTGTAACACAAAGCAATGGAAAGACGTGTCTAGGCTGGGGGCGCAGCTCAGGGTGGGGCACTCTGAGGCCCTGGGCTCTACTTCTAGCACTAAAGGGGCCACGCTAGAAAGGAAGGGCTCCTCCGCCCTTCTGCAGCCGCCTCAGCCTCTGTTTTCCTTTCACCTCACATAAGCACATGCATCTGTGAGCCCATTGGGGACAGTCTGAACTGAGGATGGCTTACAGGGCCAGCAAGGTTTAAAGTGTGTACCAGATGGTGTGGCCACTTACAGAGAGTGCAGGGGCATGGAACACGCCCCCAGAGTAAATGATGAGTCTGTATATCACACACACACACACACACACACACACACACACACACACACAGAGAGAGAGAGAGAGAGAGAGAGAGAGAGAGAGAGAGAGAGACAGACAGACAGACAGACAGACAGATAGACAAGGAGGAGGAGTGAGCAAGAGACAGATATACACACAGACAACACATACACAAACACACACAAAATAGAGACAGATACCAGCAAACACATACGTGCACGTACATAGACATACATATGAGCAAGAGACAGAGACACACATACACACCTACAAACACACAAAGACAGAACACACACACAGATAGACACATATGAACAAGAGACAGCTATACACACATGCATACTACATACACATCCACCTACAGACTACACACACACACACACTCTCTCTCTCTCTCTCTCTCTCTCCAATTTTCTTTCCTGGGAGTTTTGTGAATAGCCCAGGCTGGCCTTGCAGGGCAGAGTCTTGCATACCCTGTGGTGGTTATCAGTGGACGCCTTGCCTTTCTGTTGTGGCTCACCAAGTCCTTCACACTAGGGTGACTGTCCAAAGATAGTTGTTCTACTGCCTCCACGGAACACCAGAAGGTTGGCACGTCTCGCTATTCTTATGTGCCTCATTGGTTACTCACACCATTACCAGTCACGACTTGAGACACATGTACATGTGCCTTTCCATTACACTCAAGTCAAAGTCACCCCCAGAAGTCAGTATCTGCCACCTGTGCAGCTGTTGAAAACTGCTTTTCCACTGCGTAGGTAAAAAAGAAAACAACATCTCTTGCTAGAGTGCTGTGTCATAATTAACTTAGTGTCTTCCAAGGTCAGGTATTCTGACAGGGTACAAGCAGTTGCTTTTGAATCAGCCAATGTCTGCCTTGTCTGTCTGTGCGTGTGTAGAGGCATGTGGACACTCCTGACGTTATGCCATGTATCACCCGGATAGTAAGTGGATCCACTGAGGTGTCTCTCCAGTGAAAATACGATGCTCTTCCTAGTCATCCTGTCTTGCTGGCTCCTCGTCAAATGGCCTAGTCCTTCTACACACCTGATGATCCTTGCACATTCTGGGGGGTACCAGCTTACGTCACCAATCTTATTATAACTGTGTTTGTGTGTGTGTGTGTGTGTGTGTGTGTGTGTGTGTGAGAGAGAGAGAGAGAGAGAGAGAGAGAGAGAGAGAGAGAGAGAGAGAGAGAGAGCGCATGCCTGTGTACATGTCAGTTTCCTCCTCCCAACTTTTAGTGGGTTCTGAGGTCAATCTTAGGTTGCCTGGTTTGTACAGCAAGCATTTTTACCCACTGAGCCAACGCTTAGAGAAGGCAGGCTCCAGTCTGCACGTTTATTTTTAAATATTTATTTATTATTATGCATACAGTGCTGAAAAGGGCATCAGATCGCATTATAGATGGTTTGTGAGCCACCATGTGGTGGCTGGGAATTGAACTCATGACCTCTGGAAGAGCAATCAGTGCTCTTAACTGCTGAGCCGTCTCTCCAGCCCCACGTTTATTTATTTATTTATTTATTTATTTATTTTTGTTACAGCTTCATGTTGATAATAGGCTTCAAAACACATTTTCCAAAATCAATTTCTTTATAGAATCTATACTTATTTTTAAAACACGTCTCTATCAATAACCTCTGGTTCCACTGTGTGTGGTTTTTAGCCCTACCAATGCACTGAAATGGCTGCTCATACAGTGGCCAGTGATCTAGGGATCAATGGCACTCTCCAGGGAACGTCACTTCATTCAGCACATCCTCGGTCTTTGTTATTATCAGTCACTTTCATTTCCTGTCTCACTGAAATGTCCCCCCCCCCCGCCCACCCCCCCACCCCGGCCCAGCCCCCTTGCCTTCTTTCCTCTCCTGCATTCAGGGGCAAGTCCATCCTCTTCCACCACCTGCCCCGCTCCTCCCACCCCCACCGTGGCCTACAATTATCTTTGGAACCACGTACCAATGGCCTCGAGTCACCACCAGTCCTTCCTATAAGCAGATCACACTCACTATCCCCACTCACCTCTCCAACTCCTTTTGGCCTCTTTCCATTTGACCTTAGCCAAGGTCACTATTATCCACCTCATTGTTTAGGCCAGAACCTGGGCGCCATCCTTACTATCCATTTTTTTCCATGTATGATCTTGAGCAAGCAAGCAACTCAACTGTGTTCTCTCTGTACACCTTAAATGGGCATTGGTGCTATCCTGCGGGCTAAGGAACTCAGCACCTCTGTCACTGCCTAGCCAGACGTCTGGCCAAGACTGAGCTTCACGGCTCTCGGTTGAATTACTTCTCTGAGCAGAATGCTAAAAAGGACTGAATGCCCTGTCTCTGTCTAGGGTCTCAGCCAGTACACAGCACTGGGGGGCTGGGCAGGGAGGGGAGAGCCAACAGCTAGGATCTACAGTAAAGGCCTTGATATGCAGACTCAAGATGGACAAGACCTAGTTGCTGGGGACTCCAAGTAGGTCCCCACTCACAATGGAGCCACAAGAGTTGGTATGCCACACCCACAGATGTCACACTCAGTTTCTTGCCAAGCCTAGTAGTAAGAGACAACATGCGGTTTGTCCCCTAGGATTTTATTCCTTTCTGTATCCTGAGCCTATCCTAGGTAGGGATCTTGGTTAGTTATATCTTAGAATCATTACCACCATCATCATCATCACCAACGTCATCGTCGTCATCATCATCATCATCATCATCAAGCATCAAGCATCATTATCATGATGTGTTGGGGCATGGGGAGTGCACACGACATAGCATGCAGGTGCAGGTCAAAGCACCTGCTGGAGTCTGTTCTCCCCGTCTGCCTCTGTGTGGGTCCTGGGGACTGATGTTGGCAAGCCTGCACATTTACCCACTGAGACCTCTCCCTGGCCCCTGGCTAGTTAGATCTCAATATGAATCTTAACAAGGGTACGTGTGATGGGAACTTAATGTACCTTGTTGTCATAGAACTAATGCTGGTGTGAGATTTAGGAAGACTGCCTGTCATTACCTGGGGGGACTCTGAACATCTTACCTTACTGTGAGTCTGTTTCTCTTTGTATAAGATACAAATAACAATGTTTTCCTCATAGGGTTAGGAGTGTTAATTGAGACCATAAAGAATGTAGCACACACGGTGTGCCTCAAAAGTGAGAGATGCCTTCTGCTTCCTTGTGGTTACAGCAAATTACACAGTTCTAATGTAGCCAGGACGTCTGGATTTCATTTGTGTTGACCTTTGCCCAAACGAGTTTCTTGGCTTTTATATATGTCTGTTATTTGTCTCTACACTGGGATGGCACTGCTTTTCTTATCGTTTACTTTCTAGGATTATGGAAGTATTAATGTATCTTGTGCATTGTGCAGGCTTCTATGGCAACTAAACCCCCGTGGGCAATATTTAGCCTTGATACATTCATTACAAGGAGAAAGACCGACAGGGGCAGAGACACCGGAGTGAAAATCACTCACATTGCCAATGGCATTGCCAATCTCCCAGGTTTAAAAAAAACAAAAAACAAAAAACAAAAAAACCCCCAAAAAACCACATGGTCATTACTACCGTCTGCCCCCTGGAATTATTGATCTAACACTTGGAAGCACAGCCAAAGAAACTACACTTGCTTCTTCTGCCTTGCTCAATAATGGCATTTACAACAATTTCAAAGTGGGGAAATGGGACCACCTGCATCTCTCTCAAGGGACTGGCGTATAGTCACATGAAAGGATGAGATAGAACAGTAGGTATGTGAACTGTGTGTCACGTGTGTGTAGCTGTGTGTTCTGATTTCTTGTCTGGAACAAGGAAATAAAAATGGTACCTACCCATTGGGGATAGACATTAATGGCTTAATGCATGAACAGTGTCAGGCACACAGGAAGTGCTCCCTAAAAGTTTCCTTATTACTACTGTACAGAAATCAAGAGAGCATCAAAGCTTACAAACCCACATACATACACTGATCAGAATGCTGTACAGGACACTCATCTTTCCCAGAGTCGATTTCAGAGGCATTGAAAGCTTTAGTATTTAGAAGTTTCATTTTATCCTCTTGAGTTCATAATAAATAAGAAAATGAGTGAATAATTATCCCCAAAGCACACTGGCAATTGCTCTGAAGATGAGTTTAGTGATTTCTATAAAGTCACAGGGTTCAGCCAGGGCCGCAGATTGATTTCTAAGCTGAATGCTGGAGAAACAGCCCTTACAACTGAGTGCTAGGCTTTGCTCGGCCTGAATGGAGCCAGGGGAGCGGGGTGGGGGCTAAACTTACGCTCCCAATCCTATCCACATTCCTGTGCTGAGGGAAACTAGAAGATGTGGCTTCCCCCCAAAAGTAGGGGTTCTGTACAACTGGCTGCTGGCATGTAGGCACGCTCCTACCATGATCTGTTCCGAGCCCCGTGGGCAGGAAGAGAGCGTCTTCTGCAGAGAGGCCTGCCTGGGGACCATTGAATGAGGCAGTCATCACCAGATGTGGTGACACCAGGAAAGCCCTAAATCATGTTCATTCTCTTTTCCTATCTAGACTTACGTAAGTGGTCACTTATTCACTCTTGTCCGTTCCCATATTACACCCCGGCTAATGTCCTTCCCCAGGGTGGAGTCTGCCAGTGGCTTCACTTCCCACTTAAGGAACATCTTTGCCTCCACCTGGAAGGATTCTCTCTTCTTTCCCATCCCTAAGTTCCAGGTACCCTTGGTACCCCTCCATCATTCTTCTAGGGGTAATGCTTTCAATACAGGCAAGCCCTGTTGGATAAACTTGTACCCCATCAATCTTGATACTCAACGCACATATTTTTTCAACTTTTCTGGGAATTCTAAGTTCTAGGCAGTCAGCGCAATATCTTACATTTACCATATACACTGGGCACACCAGGACCAGGAACAGAAGTGAGGTCATATGAGTGAGTGAGGTCATTTCTGTACTGCAGGAAGCTGCGGTAGCTATGGAGTTCTTCCGGGTGGCTTTGGAATCCTCCCAACTGATTCGGAGACACACTGAGTCCTTGGGAAGCTAGTCAGAGCTGCCTGAATCTCATGGCCTCCAGAGCTCCCGGGAACACTCACCTGCACCATCTGCTTGGTTCCTGTTGGCTGTGGCTTTCATCATTTTCTCACTAAATAAAAGAAAAAAAAAAAAAGGAGTCAACTCTACAGTGTTCCTTGACCCATCTATTCTTAAGAATTAGCAGTGATGGATTAAGCAATGGAGGTGTTTGACATCAGCTGCCACAGATGGAAAAGGCTTCCCAGGTGTGTGCTGACACAGGCGGATGCGGCTGGGTGCGCAGTGATTTTCAGATGGTGGCAGATGCGGACACGCATGGATGGTAGTGGCAGGCATTACTCAGCAAGTGGTCCAGGAAGCCACATGCACTGGGAAGCCCTCTGACCCTTCTTGGGCCAAAGTGTTAGCTTTGTCCAAGAATTACCAGGAGGAAAACAAAACCAAAAGAACAAACCCCACACCATAATTTATAAAGATGTAAACATGTCAGCCCTAAAATGATCATGGAGAAACGAATTTCACTGAATGGATGGCTGTAATGATTAAAGAGAAGCGGGTTGAATTATTATTATTATTATTTTTTGCTGCAAGGCTTGCTTCTTTTTACCTAGATGCCTCTTTGCTACTACTTGTAATGGGCCCTTTAAAAAGCGCAGACTGAACCAGGCCAGTCAGACTGGCAATCTGCTTCTCCATGGCTTGCATCCTCTCTCTGAAAAACAAGAGAATTGTTTGTTAAAGCTCTGTTGACTTTCCGACTGGTTCTCCTAGGTGAATGATCCACCTGAGGGTTATAAAAGGCACCGCCCAGCAGGCTACCAAAGTCCACTCAAACACAGAGAACTGCAGATCCTTGGCTGAGGCCAAGATTCATTGATAGGATTTGAGAGAGGAGACAGTGACCCCACAAAAAAAAAAAAAAAAAAAAAAAAGACAATGCACAGGCGATCAGTGGCCTCCAGGAAAACAGCATCTCCCTCAGATGGTCACGCAGCATATATTTTTCAGCCTTTTTGCCCTGTTTTGTTGTTTGCCTTGCATGAGAGGAGACCTCAGTGGGATTGGTGGTTAAGTGGTCCAGACCCTGCATCCACTCATGCCTTTAGGCTGCTTTTCGCAGCTGGGATGCTGCAGGCTGGTTTTGGTGTGACTGATGGAAATATTTATTGTATACGTAGTTATACTTGTTTCATAGCCCAAGGGCAGACAAACAAGTGTCTCTTGTCAACACCGTGGAGAATACAATTGAAATCAATACGAGTTTGGGAGCAGATGATGCTCAGTCTAACAGCGTAGAAGCCTTAGCCTGGGGGATTTTTATAGGATCAAGGAAGAAAAATATAGTCAACAACTCAATCATGAACACACTAATAACCCCCCCCTCCCCTAGTTGCTGCCTATGGCCAGGTACTGCACCTTTCTCTTCAGGGCTCCCTATAGTATGGTCAGGTATTTGAAACAGGTTCACATTTTTGCATCTAAGCCTATGGATGTATCACAGGACCACGTGATAGTGATTCCTATCCTACAAACAGCGTACTCATACAACATGGCTCTTCAGTGCAAGCCAACAGCTTTACCTGGTACTCTATGGAGCTAGTACCGCAATCCATCCTTTCCCTACAGAAAAGCAGCTGGTGAGGTTGGGCTATGGAGAGACAGGACATCTTATCCCGAACTTTGCAGTAGTCAAGAGTGTCCTTGACCTTTGAGGCCTTGAGTCTTACCTTTGGACTAATGTCTCGAATGCTTTATTAGGTACTAAATTTATCTTTGTAACTACCAGCTTCTGGGTTGACAATTTTATGTGCGCTCTTCAGTTTAAACTCATGGTGCGGTGATGACATGAGGTTTCTTACATGTATGTATGTCATGCAGTGTAGTAGATAATAGTTGTAAAAACCGCAAGCACCCCCCCCCCAAGTGATATAAGTCTGAACAGTATGACCACTGTTCTACTGGGGTAGAAAAGATCTCAGATGCCAAGGATGGACGCACATCTCCACAGACTGACTGTAGATATGCGCAGGCACAGAGGGGGATGCTAACCTCTGAACTGAACCATCTTCAGGCACCCCTGAGAGCTTGGCCTCCTACTTACCATGAAAGAGTCATGGGTCAAGGAAAAAGCTAGTAAACATTTCAAATAAAAAAAAATCAAGTTAGTAAAAACCTGCCAGAATCCCCATGTTTATTGGTAAGCCATAGTGGCATCTCAGAAGTGATAAGGGTGGTGGTTGATCACTGTACCTGTCATATAAGAGACAGGGACACACACAAACACTTGGAAAGTGGCTTTCTTGGGGGGCGGGAAATGCCAGTAATAGAGTGAAAATTGGTTAGCTCTGTCATTCATTGCACAGAAGATGGAGAGAAAGGCAAGGTATGGTAGGTGCACAGCTATAAGGAATAATCAAGAGCCTGCTAAGAGGGAAAGGGCAGGAAGAAATCTCTGCAGCATAACACTGGCTATGGATACAATGCAGACCCACTGGCACTGTAACACTGGCTATGGATGCAGTGCAGACCCACTGGCACTGTAACACTGGCTATGGATGCAGTGCAGACCCACTGGCACTGTAACACTGGCTATGGATGCAGTGCAGACCCACTGGCACTGTAACGCTGGCTATGGATGCAGTGCAGACCCACTGGCACTGTAACGCTGGCTATGGATGCAGTGCAGACCCACTGGCACCAACCACAACACTGGCTATGGATGCGGTGCAGATTAGGGCTAAATCAATTAGTCAAAAGCTTTCATTATCGTGTCTTATAAGGGGGCGTGGCAGCACATTAAAAACCACGCCAAACAGCCTGGCTACAGGACCTTATCTTTAACTGGATCATCACTGGGCACAGAATCACAGAGCATCCCAGCAAAGGCTGGCTAGCCTCATGAGAGCCTACAGGGCTTCCTTGCATTTTTCTTTGCTTAAGTAAGACTTGGACCTCTCTACCAAGCTTCCCCATGATGGTGATTTTGGGGTACAAATTCTTCAATTGCACCCTACTGCCTGATTCTTCAGGGACGATACTAACACAAGCGTAGAACTGCCTGGAGGAAGAGTTTAGATGCTTGGAGTAAGAGCCCTATGTGTAATGTAGGTATCCACATGCTTGGTTCTGTACATAGTAACCATGAATCATTGAATGAAGACTTCCTGAGTGGCCTCTTCCAGGCTGTGGCATCAACAGGGCCATTAGGGAGAGGACACCTCCCTGCAGCTTATAGACACCTGAGCTGACAGCAGAGGGGCCACAGTTCTCTCCCACTCGCATGCGGGGTCAATGTGGTGCAGGCAGAGATGGGCAGCACGGTGACAAACAGCACAGCGACCACAAATGTGTGCACCAACGTCTCAGCCAAAACCATTTCCTGAAAATACAATTCTTTTGACAGACGGTAGTGAGAAAACTTCTTCCCTATTTAATCATCGAAGTGTTTCTGGTTTCAGGATTCATTGGAGGGAGATTACCTGATTTATAAATTCATAAATAAAATTGTCTTTCCATTTCATGGTTGGTAATCTGGAAACAATTTTATGGTTTAACTAAATTACAGCAACTGGAAACTTATGCAGCCTTCTCCCGTGATGAAATGTTATGAAGTATATTTAATGTGAAGAGGGAAAAAAAATGAGAGAAATGCAGCGGGAGATGGGAAATTAAACAGGACCCTGTCATTTTACTGCAGTGGCAATTCTGCATGTTAACCATCAGAATATTAAGGATGCTTAGGCTAATTCTCACCAATTTCACTTGGTTTAAGGCATTATGGGTCGGCGTAATTACTGTCAAAAAGATGGTTCAAAAATGATTTCATAAACCATTTTATATCATTCCATAAACCGTACTTATGTGATGACTAGGGTCGGTTAACTAGTCATTTAGTGCTGTAAGCCAGCTTGGCTGCACAAATCTTTTTGAGGCCCATATCTAACATGAATAAAGAATATAAGGAAGATCCAAGGAAGGTGCTATTCCCATCAGCAATTGGCCTCTGACTTTACCGGCATCCCTCCCTGCCCTGGTCTGTGTGTGCAGGGGAAGCAATGCCCAATGCTAGAGGGCCAGCTTATCTCTTTGGAGCAGAGGGGGGGGGGCAGGGAAGGAAACCTTTTATGTTCCAGAAAATATTTTTAGCCAGTGAGTTCATTTATGTGATTTTTTGATTCAAGTTTCACCTTTAACCGCTTTTGATTATGGACTGTGTTTTTGTTCTGAAGGAAGCCTCCTTGAGCCTGGATTGGTTCCTTTGTATAGTTAAGCCAATTTTGTGCCAATGAGGTATCAGGCAAAGACCATACCAAGTGAAGACCATTAATTCTTTATGATGACTCCCAAAGGGTGTGTGCAAGCATGCGTGATGAGGCTGTGCATGCCCATGTGTATGTGCGCGAACGCGCACATGGAAGCCAGAGGCTGATGCTGAGTATCTTCCAGAACCATTCTCCACCTTATTTTTGGAGTCTCTCAGTGACGTAGGAGCTCACTAATTTAGTTTGGCTGGGTGGCCGATGAGCTTCAAGAACCCGCCTGTCTCCACATCCCCAGCAGTGCACAGGGTAACAGAGGCATGCTGCCTGTTCTTGTGTGTATGCTGGGGATCTGAATTCAGGCCCGCACGTTCGTGTGGCAGATGAACTGAGCCATCTCCCCAGCCCCTAAAGAATATGCTTTCAAAGATATGAGAAAGACATGGAGGAGCTGGCTAAAGCCTGTGAAGAAGCTAACGTGCACCAGAAACTCAGTCCGCCTTAGCCAGTTCCCCATCATTAAAACTAGCTACATAAGACAGTACAACTCCAGAGACTGAGACCGCTATTCTGAGTTCTATGCTTGTAGCTGTTCCTACTTGCAATCATTGCGGGGGGGGGGGGGGGGGGGGAGAGTCTACACTTATTTGCTAAAAGCCTGGTTCCCAGCCAGTGGCATTGAGGGGAGCCTTGCAGAAGAAAGCCATCATTGGAGAGTGTGCCCTTGAAGGGGATGGTTGGACCCTCACTCTTCCTCCCCTCCCCAAGTTTCCTGTCTGCCATGAGGTAATGCAGCTTCCCTCTCCCAAAGCACTCCACGCCACGCTGTTCTGCCTCGTACCAAGCCCTGGACCGTCGACCCAACCAACTGCAGACTGAGGTCACGACCCCCCCAATTAATCATTCTGACTTTTAAGTTGTTTACCTCAGGTATTTAGTCAAGGCAACGGAAATCTGAACAACAACAACAACCTGAACAAATCTTAACATGTACACACACACACACACACACACACACACACACACACACACACACCACACCACCACCAACACCACCACCACCACCAACACCAAGAAAGTGAGACTGGTCAATGAACACAGCCTGTGAAGATTACTAACACAAGGGGTCACCGTTTCCACACAGTGCCTTCCCCAAGACCAGTGTCTCCACAGGAAGAACGCTGACAGAATTAAACTCTCCAGTCTTAGAAGAACTGCAGGTATTTTTTTCACCGCTGGATAGCGACCAGGTTTCAAGCCCTTGCATGTTCATGCCCTGTTTCTAGGGTATGAGAGGAAAAACATGCCTCAGCTAATGAAAGGTGCTGTTTGCGGGTGAGGTCAGCAGAGCACCGGGATCCAGAGCCTCCATGCTCTGCTGAAGTCTTGCTAACCACTGAGCTTTCCGTTTCTGACCTAAGTCACCCTAGTGGGGGCGAGCTGGGCAGCTAAGATACTGTTCCTGGATCTCTGAATAAGGCTGCCTTCTCACTGAGGCTCCTGGACCCATTGATGGATGTGGATGGAGCTGGCAGTTAGGGTGTTTATGCACCTGCCCTTCTGGAGTGACAGGAAGGCCAGGTGTTCTTTGTCCTCCCTACTGTGGCTTCAGCCATCTCCATGTGTTCCCTGCTTCTGAATTTAGAATTATTTAGGAGGATCTGGGAGGCACAGTGGAGAGGCAAACATAACCAGAATATATAATGTGAGAAAAAAATACCCTATTTTCAATTAAAAAAGAAACAGTTGATAAAAAGAAAAAAAAAACCACCAGAATTACTTGTCACTGGGTTGTGGAGGTGCACATCTTTAATTGCAGCACTTGGGAGGCAAAGGCAGGTGGCTCTCTGGGGTTGAGGCTCGCCTGGTCTGTAGAATGAGTTCCAGCATGGCCAGGGCTGCACAGAAAAACCTTGTTGAAAAAAAAAACTATTTAAGTTACCTTCCAAAATCACGAACTCCTCATATTTGTGGGTGTTCCAGCTGCCTTTCTGCCACACGTCCATGTTAGTTTTCACTACCAGACAAGAAGCAATTTAAAAGAGAAATGATCTATTGTGTTTCATAGTCTGAAAAAACACAGTCCATGTGTTGGCCCCTCGGAACAGTAGCATGTGTCTGGGACTCCTCTTGACAGACAGACAGACAGAGCAGAACAGACAGGCAGCCAGCAACAGGGCTGGGATACAACCTTCAGCGCACTCTAGCAAGTTAGTTCCTAAAGGTTCACGGCCTCCCCAAAGAGTGCTACCAGCTGGGGAGCCGGGGGGTGGGGGGCAGCCCGGGGGCTGTCATTTCATAGTAAAACCATTCCTTATTCCAATCTGCCATCTTTTGTAGCCTTAACATCCTCCATACCACCAACCCTCGTAGAATAGCACAGATTCTTTTTTTTATTTTTTCCTATTACACTGTGACTTCAGGTTCCAACCTAGAATGGTGTTGCCTTCTAGACCCGAAAATCCAAAATCGTGTTTAAGCAGATCAGCCTTTAATTTTCTTTGGGTCCCTTATTCCTACAGCCGTCTCTGTATCCCGGCCTGTCCTTCTAGCAGTCAGCCAGCCAGCAGTACTGACTAGTGAGTCCCTCAGGGCTTTCTTGTTCCTTATGTTTTCTGATGTTCAGACCAAAGACACTAGCCCCGTGGCTATGGCCTATGGTGGTACAATATGTCACATGCCAGGGTGGGGAACACGTGGTGGAGGAGACCTCTCCAGTGGCATGATGGTTATGAAGATGGGGTTAGGGCTAGGTGAGGAAGAAGAAAAAGGACAGGATCCTGATACCCGCCCCCCTTCAAGGCTCTAGACCCCAGCTCCTTAAGGCTCCACTACCTCCAACAGCACTACAAGACCAAATCTTTAGGGGATGTTTCAGATCCAAATTATAATAGTGCCTAGTGGGTACCACTGTAACCCACAACCCCAATCTTGCTTCTAGGCTCTTTCCCAGCCTTCTGGATCCCATGCTAGCCTGGCTTTTCTCACTGTCTGAGGACGGTAACAAATGAGAAGTTATGGCCCCCATGACACTTCTAAATGCTATAATGTCATTTTTCTATTGGTTTCCAGGAGACAGGGTGAGGCATCTTCTCACTAGGCAGTTGGTCATGCTTTCCCAAGCCAGATCAAAAGACAGTAGCTAAAGCAATGGTGTTTATCTGAGATGCCCTGCATGTGCCATGATGACCACTGTTGCTGCTACGGTGCTCGGGATTGAACCTGGGGGTCTGTATACAGTCACCGAGCTGCGCCTGAGCCCTGCACTGGCTTCATGATGCCGAAAAATATGCATATGTGTGGAGAAGTCTGGTTTGAAAGCAAGACTGGAGCTCTGTTTGTGGATGAGGGCACAGGCTGTTTATACATGCTCTGAGGAGCTTAAAGAATGAGAGTCTACAGTGTGGTATGAGGAGCAAATGCCAGAGTTGGTGGCGTTCCCTCTTGTCCTTACTTCTTCACAGACTAGAAATCGCTGCTGTTTGTTTTCCTCAAGGCCACGGAAGAGGGCAGATTATCAACTTCAGGTTCACTTTGGCAGTGACTTTGGGTGTAGGCACCAGGACAGGAAATGGGGAATCACGACACAGGAATGTTCTCCTCTTGAGACCAGGCCTCACAGAGCCTGAAGGGGGACAGAGGGAGTTACACCCACACTAGGGCTGTGTGGGGTGCTTGTATCCTTGGCACTGTCTACAAAGAGCTCCTGGAGGAACAGCAAGAAGTCAGCTAGAGATGCAACTCTTCCGAGGAGCTGCCACATGACCCAAATACGGTAGCTGGATGGAGTGGGTGAGGCACACAGACTGACAGGTTTAAAGAGGGCAAGAGAGCAAGCACGGTGGTAGTAAGCCAACTCAAACGTAATGCCAGCAAAGCCACCAACCAGGAACTGACCAAGATTTGTGTTCTAACTTACAGAGGTGTAACTTCTTTCCTCTACAAACTCAACCAACATTTATATTATAGGAAACAAAAACATAGAAGTGAGGACACACACACTGACACACAGACATGCGCACGCACACACCCACATAACCAGAACAAGCCTAGATGCCCGGCAGGACTAAGGAGTAGTTGAGTTACTATGCCTACAGTGGAACGAAGGGCAGAACAATAGAAACCAGTGCCAGGCAGCAGGAGGGACGGCCATGGTGGTCTTTCTCAGACCCCACAGGAAGGGTGAATCCAGTATTACGTGCAAACCAGTAAGATTTTCAGAATAAAAGGGGGCCATGGTTATTATGTAAAGAAAGCAGAGGGAATCAGACTGCCCCCCCCCATCCCCGTCTAGCTAAACCATGCATTCTTCCCAGACGTAGGTAAGTTTTAGGGTCTTGGCTTTGACTGAATTCGATGGTAGCTGACCCGAGGACATTCAGGGACTTGCATCTTAATAGGGGCCCGCGGCTTCTCTGCTGAGACCAGCCTGCAGTGGACGGACTTGGAGTGGGGAGTCAGCTTAGAAAAACCACATGATAGTCAAGAACAGCCTCTCTCAGCTGATGGCATTTGGGAGAAGTCCTGAGGCTGGAGAGGGGCCAGGCAGGCGGTGGCTGCTCAGTGGCAGTAAGAACCAGGCAGGCGCAGCCACAAACGCATAATCTTCAAAGCAGGCGAGTCCCTGACAAGTTCAGACGCAGGGACCAGCATGCAGGCAGCAGAGTTCATGGCAGAGAACGGCAAAGGTCTGCCAGTGTTTGGACTGTCAATGTCTTCCGAAGGCCCCTGTGCTAAAGGATTCACCCCCCTAGCCTGCGGTACAACTGGGGGGAGTGGAAACTTTAGGAAGTGGTACCCAATGGAAGGAGGCTAGGTCATCGTGGGTATGCCTTGGATGGTGATGCACAACCTTGGCTCATCTTGCTTCCTGGATGCCATGAAGTACAGAGGCCTCTTCTGACACACACACACACTCCTCCTGCCTTGATAAAGGAGCAGCCAAAGCCTTGAGGCGATAGGGCCAAGTGAAGGTGAGCTGAAGTCTATGAACCTATGATCAACGAGCCCTTCCCCTTAGTAAGCTGCACGTGGCTTAGCTGTCTTGTTAAGAGTGATGCAAAGGGCACACGGAGCTCAATTCTCAGCACTCCGAGGTCACAGGGCCCAAAGGCTCTGCCATTGTTAAATCATGTCTGAAATCCATGTGGAGTCAGGATCCTAGAACTGATCGGCTTCTCCTCCGTTAGGAGGAACTCTTTTAGCCCTCATAATGGTTTCCATTCTGGTTCAGTAATCCTGACTGAAGGGGAGGAGAAAAAAAAAAGGGAAGGGTGTGCCAAGCCAGGCAAGTGGGTCAAAGCTCAGACACACCCAGGCCAGGGCTCACAGGGTGCACTGAAGCCCCATAGGGTTCTTCACAGTGCATTAAATGCAGCGGGGAAGCACTCCCAGTAGTTAATCTACTTCACAGTTTACTTCCGGTGCAAGCTGTACTGGTTGGGACCTGAAAATAGCTCCAAGTCAGTGAGTGACAAGACATAGTTGCCTCTTGGATCTGGATGGCCAGGGTCAATGGATAGCTTCAAGGTTTTATGTCCACAGAGCTCCTCTTGGTACAAAGTGTGTTTTGTGGCTATTTTCATTAGAACCGTACAGAACCCATGACGGGGTGGTGATAGGGGGTAGGGTGGGGCTTGCCATATTACAGCAGACACTGAGTTCCAGCAAGGGAGGGTTTCTTCAGGAAACATGGCCGATTTGCCAGCACAGAACAGTGACCATAGCTTTTCTGCTAGGGTGACACACAGCCTGAGGTGAAGTGTTTCATTTCCTGTTGGCTCTGCCAAGCAACGCTAGCTACCACACCCTAGAGCAAGCCAGCATGAAATCATCAATTTTAAGTTTTCTTTCTCTTCCCTAAGGGTGTTTTTCAATATATACGCTCTGGAGTGGCATCACTTTTTTTTTTTTTTAAATACAGGTACAAACTGGTAGAAATAGATGTTCATTTCCATTTACCCTCAACTGACCAACAGTGTCAGAAGCTACGGAGAGATGGTCCTCAGGTGATTGTGAAAATAAGATCCACCATGCCAGCCCTTTCTTTGACAGGGCCTCACAATATCACCTACATTGTTTTTAACTCTTGGTCTTCCTGCCTCAGCCTCCAGGGCTTCTGGGAATGACAAGAGTGCCTCAGAAAAGTAGGCTCCTGTCTACTTTAGTTGGAAAATCCTAGTGTGGACTCTAAGAAATACAATGACTCGGGGATGGGTGGTGGTGATACCCTCCTTTACTCCCAGCACTGGGTAGGTAGAGGCAGGCAGATCTCTGAGTCTGAAAGCAGCCTGGTCTAGAGTGAGTTCCAGGATATTCAGGGCTATACAGAGCCAATCCTGTCTTGAAAAACCAAACCAAACCAAACCAAAAAGAATGATGCAGAAAAAAAAGAAAGGCATTTTTTCCCCCTCCTGATACAGGATTTCTCTGTGTGTAGCCCTGGTTGTCCTGGACTCACTTTGTAGACCAGGCTGGCCTCGAACTCATAGAGATCCGCCTGCCTCTGGCTCCCTGAATGCTGGGATTAAAGGTGTGCACCACCATTGCCTGGCAGAAAGACACTGCTTATCTGTTCCTTCTCTAATGTTCTTATTGCCTGTCACCCTCTACTTACTCGTGGGTGACGGAGGAGGCAGGGACCTACTACCTTAGTTACCAGACAGTAGGAAGGCAGTGTGGTGTTGAGACCTGGGGTTACTCAAATGGCTCCCGTTAGCACACTCTTAACTGTGTCTCCTTTTTATTTTCTGTAAAGTCAGGCTTCAGGACAGTGACCTCCAAATTCCTTTTAACTCTGAGGGTGGACAAGGAGGACACGACTCGGCTCACAGCAGTACAGTGGACATAACTGATTGTTTAAAGACCTGCCACTTTTGGAAAGTAGGAATTAATGCTTAGACTTGGCTGTAGGTTTTAAGTCACATCAGTCATGAAAAGAAAGCCTAGAGTTTGAGTAAGGATAAATGTCATCTACGTGCCTATCAGTGGGAGAGACAGGGAATCCTAACAGAAGCTAAGATGTGATGTGGCCACCGTGAGAGCCCGAGTTACTTAGATGAGCCTTGTTTTCAGGCTGAGGACAGTCACAGGGATTCCCACAGCTTCAAGGAGGTAGGGTCTGCCCCTAAGGTTGGACCGTGGAGAGGTTCTGGTTGGTGAGGAAAAGGAATTATCTGAATGTTAAACTGTTTAGGCGACTCTGTTTCCCTTCCTGTCAGACTGGAAACTTCTGATTGACAGCCCCTTTTGAACAGTCAGAAGAAATGGTCATGTTTTAATTGGACCTAATTACTGACAAGTGGCACCTTTTCCTCAGAAGAAGTTAGTTTTGTTTAAAGTAGCACAGACTTTATAGTGGTCATTCTCTTGGATCTTGGACAGAGTATCTTTGGGGTAAATATAGGGAGGGCCATCTTCATAAATCTGTTAAGATGGTCAAACATTTATTAGACATCTGTGGCCTGGATTCAGCCGTCTATTGCACGGCTACCAAATATTCCTTACCCATGAGGTTATATTCCTGGAAATGTAGTAATAATTCATCGTATCAGCACCTACTTGATTTCTCAGACTGGCAAAACACCCTATCGTGACATCATTTTATAGGTACCGTAATGGTAGAAATATAGCCAGTTTTGGATAAAGACCAGTTGGCCTTCTTTTTATTTCATTATATGCAAGTCATAAATTGCAGCCCATCGGGAGGATTATCACAGAGGTCCCAGATGAGCCTGACTTAGGAAAGTGCCCCCGCTTCTGAATTCTTAGCAATTGCAGTCTATATCACTGCTTTGGAATTAATTATGTACAAGCATTTCCCCCCCAATTATGGTAGGGTTGTAATTGAAAAGTTTACTTGTTCTTTCATTGTTTGGGACTTGGAATAAGTGGCAGTTGGATTTCCAGCTGGCCCACAGAAGCCTCTTTATCTTGAAGCGTATCATTAGTCCTCTCGCTCCACATTGTTTTCAAGGAGGAAAAAAAAAAACATGTCCTGACTCCCCAGCTGGACTCTGAAACACCGGGAAGAGCTCTCCCGCCATGGAGTTCCCTCCTGTGCTCGGCAGGTCTTCCCCACTCCCTGCTTTGCTAGGAGACTCTGACACTCTCAGGAAGACAGGAAGATATCCCCCAAGCATCCCCAAAGCCGAAAAGCAAAAAACAAAAACAAAAAAACCCCCCCAAAACCCGAAGTCCTATGGCAGATGTTCTTGGCAGATGGGTCTGAGTCGGCACTGGGAGCCCCAGTCAGGCTCGCCGCATTTAGCCAGAGCACAGCTTGGATGCGTACGTTAAGCTCTGAATGGTTAATGGTTGTCTTCAAAGTTTATGGTCCTTGTGTATGAGAACCACATCTAAGCTCCTCTCTGTGTCTGGTGAAGCAACCAGTTCACAGCCAAGTGCGTGAGAGGGACCTCAATAAACACCCATTGATCCACAATTAGAGCTCTGTGGGAAAGCAAGTCAGACAAGGGCCCAGTTAGTCAGGCATCAGCAAGCATCACAAGAGATGGTAATCCAACCACACCTGTGGCCCGGCCTCGCCATCGAGCACACTGCTCAAGTCTGAGGTAATCTTAAAAGGACGCTCGCTTTCAGCCAGCCTTGAAGACTTTGCTCAACAGACTTGCTAGTGGCTTTGCTACTTCATATAAATTTTCTTTCTTTTTGGTTTTTTGAGACAAGGTTTCTCTGTATAGCCTTGGCTGTTCTGGACTCGCTTTGTAGACCAGGCTGGCCTCGAACTCACAACGATCCGCCTGTCTCTGCCTCCCAAATGCTGGGATTAAAGGTGCGCGCCACCACGCCTGGCGACTTTGTGTATTCTGAGTTGACTCTTTCTCCCACCATTCTACATTTCGGTTTTATCCTCTCACCCCTCTTCCATTCTACCTTTTGGTTTGCTCAAAGTAGGAGCTCTCAGACCCTCCCTCATGAATCCTGTGTGGTGCAGTTACAAGTGAGCAATGGAGGCACAGCAAGGCTCCATTAAGGTACCAATGAACCAAGTGCTAACAAGTCCGGGAAGTAACATAGGAAACTTGAAAGGCCACTAGGATTCCATGCCTGGCCATAAGCTGGGCAAAGACCCTACACTGATGGGAGTTACAGTGAGCTCTGTCATCACGCTCCATCTCGGGCATGGTAGCACAAATGTATAACCCCAGCATCCAGCAGCCTGAGGTAAGAGATTCAGGAGTTCAAGGGCAGCCTGGGTACCCAGATCCCGTTTTAGAAACGCATGCCCCAAACCAAACCAACTGACCAAATTACAACATTGTTTTCCCAACAGGTAAAGGGCAGAACTGAAGTGAGGAGCCCTCCCCCCCCCTTTCTCTCCTCTCTGAGAGCAGAGTATGGCATTGGAGGTTTCTATTATGGGAGTGGGGTGGGCACTTGACAATGTGGAGCTGGGTGTGGTGGCACACGCCTTTAATCCCAGCACTCGGGAGGCAGAGGCAGGTGGATCACTGTGAGTTCTAGGCCAGCCTGGATTACAAAGTAAGTCCAAGACAGCCAAGGCTACCCAGAGAAACCCTGTCTTGAAAAAACCAAAACAAAGCAAAACAAAACAAGACAATGCGTGGAGACAACCTGGCTGTCCTCACAGGGCAGCATTTGGGTATAGACTTTCCTCGGTGCCTCACCATGATAGGCACTCCCAGGAAGAAGGAAAAGAAGAATAACCCTACATTTTTGATGATGGCTCACCGTGCTCCAGCAGGAAAAAGCATTGCCTAGACACTCCTCACAAGGCTGCCAGCCAGGTGAACACTTTTAAATGCCACAGACCCAGACTTGAACTTTCGTCCGCTCAACTAAGGCAGCAGTCCTGCCATCTCTCAAAGTTAACCAACACACCAACAGTCCTTTTAAAGTAAGAGTGTGACAGTAAGCCATTGAAAACAGAGCCAAACAACCAGATAGCACGGAGGCTCCCTTCTGCACACACATTTTCTTTGCTCTTCTTTATAACCGGCCAAAAGTGAGGACTTGTCTTCAAGCCTAGGGTGCCCATGAAGTCCTAACAAGGTGCCAGGTGGTTTCGTTTGCTTTAGACTAAGGGTACAGACAGGACTAGACTTTGTGACTCTTTGTGACTTTGCGACTAGACAGTGTGACTCTGTCCTACTCTGATAAACTTAGCTGTTCTGGCTGCAGGACAATGTTAAAGAGGGATCTCAGCTCAAGTTCACTGAGTGTGAAGAAGTAAATCCCGTTTGAAGTATTCTGTTCTGCATTTGGAAGCACGGCCGTTAGTGACTCTGCAATGAGTGCTTTTGAATTTTGAGTGTTATTTCTAGAAAGATGCTTTTGCTTATATGACCCAAACTACAAATAGAAAATAATAAAAACATAAATGCCCTCAAATCTTACAGTTCTTGTGGGCTGTTTTATGGGGCATGGACAAAGATAATGATGCAGTTTAATGAAGTCATTTTATAAGCAAGGGAAGCCAGGGTCTTGTACTCTAAATTGTCTGTCCCACACTGACTCCGTCACAAGTGTCTGATAGGTGCTTGAACCCATTTTCCTTTTTGGAGTCCCAGCAGAAGGGACTGGGCAAAGCCACCAAAATATGCAAGAAGATCTTGCTTTCAGAAGCGCAGATACAAGAAAAGCTGTTATGGGAAAACTCGACCGGTCATGGGATCCTTGGAAGGAGAACATTGCCATCCGACAGATTACCCCATACATGCGGGCCCTGGCTAGATAGTTACCGCAAGTGTCTTCAAAAAGAAAAGAGATGCCAACACCACAAGAATGGGGCACATGACTGAGCGTGAGAGCGGAGATTGAATGTCTCAGTCTTTAGTACTTCATTCCTATGTCAATGGAGCTGTTACAGAATTGCATTCCTTCAAACAGGCCGCCAATAGACCTCTCCTAGGATACGTGCGAAAGAAAGGATTCCTCTTTCTGATTTCTCATGTCTTGCAGCTATTTGGGCTATTACACTGAAGTGCTCTTAGGATCTGTGCAAGAGTCCCGTGGGCAGCTCCCCGAGGCTCCAGCTCCCATGTTTTGTCAGCTCACATTTTAGACGTAAAAATCCCACTTTGAAGCTGCATAGAAAAAGCACTCTCCCTTTATTTGCTTTGAATAGCATGAAACTGCAACAGAAATTGGTTTGGCATTTTATACCCCATACTCATGAAGTTGGACTTTAAGGGGCCGAACACTCTTTAAAAATACTACCCAGATTAAATATTTCTAAAATAACGTCATGAGCTAGGTGAGACTATAGCATATAATTTTGCACTTTGGTAATTGTTCCTGTGTTTGTCTTTTACAGTTTTCTCTTTAACATAGTTAGTATTCAGATGCATTTTTTAAAAACTGAATTCGACCAGGAATGTTCTTTCCTTTTCCCGTTTCTGTGTAATTGTGCTAATATACCAGCTAGGGCAGTTATACTTTAAATGGCACGCGTATATTTAGCAGTATAATTATGCAAATTCTGCCATGTTTATGATTGTAAATGTCCTTCGGGAGCAGTTACTTAGCATCCAGTCCTGAAATGATTTCTGAAGGATTCTGGTTGCAGTGTTCAGAATTCACTTTTCTCTGCTTTTCGGCTGCAGGAAGGTGGGTAGACTGCTATCAGTCAGCCACAGCTACTACAGTCAGATTATGAACCCCATAAAGACAGTATTTCTTCCTTCCTCTTGTGATGGAACCCAGAGCTTTGCACGCGCTATGCAAAGGCTCTACTACTGAGCCATTCTCTCATTTCTTAAGACAGGGTCTCACTATGCAGCCTGGGTTGGTCTTGACCTTGCAACTCCATGCCTTAGACTCTCCAGCACTATGATTACAGGTGTGTGTCAACATGCCTGGCAAAAGGTACAGACCCTTTATTATGCCATTTTATAGCACCAGTGACCTTACGGAATCAACTTAACCTCCCCGATCCTCAGTTTCTGCAGCTACAAAATGGGCTAGTGCAAGTACGTAGCTTAGTAGTTGTTAATACAGGCTTGGACTTTGGCGATCCCCAGGCCTCAGTGTCCTGAGTGCCAGGACTGCAGAGTGCCCCACCATATCCATCACCAAATCTCTCGGCACATTGGGCTAAGTAGCTCTGTGGGCCAGGCACCCGTGGCATCTGCATCAGTGACGTCACACCGGGCGTTGGGAAGGAGCATGTGGTGGTTTGAAGAGCAATGTCCCCATGTGTTTGAACCCTTGGCTCCCAGTTGGCAGCACTTTGGGAGATGTTGGGGAACCGTTAGGAGGTGGGCATGGGGGGGGGTGGGATTGGAAAGTTTATAGGCGGGTCCCATTCCCAGTTCTCACACTGCTTCCTAAGGGCAGTTAAAATGTAAGCTCTCAGTCACTGGCCACCACATTTCCTTCACCATTATGGACACCTAGCCCTCTATAACCATAAGCGAAAATAAGCTCTTTATCTTCTAAGTTGCTTTTGGTCATGGTATTTTATCACAGCAGCAGAGAAGTAATTAATACAGAGGATGTACCCAGAACCCACCATGGGAACAATGTCATGGGATGGCGGTGAGTTAAGCTCTTGGTTCTCTGATCCTCTTGAGGCACCCATGGAGCGGTGGCAGCATGGTGGAAAGATGGGGAGGGGGTGGGGTGGGGGCTGGACTCTGGTTCTCAGCCTTACACCCCAGAAGTGGGTATTTTAAAAAAAAAAAAAACAATTTTCTGCACTAAATCCTTGTGCTTTTCACTCTCGTCCTCCCTGTGGCACACCATTTCCCAGCCTGCATCTCACAGACGCAGCTGCATCTCAGGGATGCACTGCCCTGCTCACCACCAGCTCCAACTCCCTCCTGTTCTACATCCTCAAGCCCGTCCGCCACCTGCTGTTTCTCCGACTGTGAGAGCTGGATTTGGTTCTCGCATTAATGACCCCAAAACGTTCATGTTCCTTCCTGCTTTGTTCTCCTGAAATCTTTGTGCTGTGAGATTCCTTATGACTAAACGAATGGGGACAGCCTCCCGTGAGAATTCTGCTAGAGGCGACAGGGCTTTGGACTGATTTGTGTGTGAAAACAGTAAGTTAGGAAGACAGTTCACATTCCATTCACAAGTTTGGACTTCTTATAAGGTTATATAACAGCAGGCAATGGAACCATTTTTAGTGAGGAACAGCGCTTCTAAGCAGGTTCTGAGCAACTTAATATCTGATTCCTATATTTTATCTTTTTGGAACTCACATGAAATAGGAAATTGTTCCTTTCGCCTCAATCTCTCTGCTAAATTTTATGTTTATATAATTACTTTTATTCCCTTCAATCAATTCAGGTTAGGGAACTTTGCTCTATCAAAATTTGTTTTTCAATTGTTACTTGGCAGATTATGGAGAGTTTTAAAGATATATTCAGGATATAAAGTTTGAATACTGATACACATCCTTCACATCACACACACACACACACACACACACACACACACACACACCTGTGCGCGCGCATGCAATACCCAGAGTGTTTTAGTCATTGGAAAACTGCTACTTATCCCAGGCCCGCTCCAGAATAAGTAATAAATCCAGGCAGTCCACACTCATGTAAACTCATTCTTTCCAGCCCCCCAAACCAGATGAGGAAATAAACTCGCATTCTATAGCCAGACAGTAAATGCCTGTGACCAACAGTTAGGCTACTGCTCATTTTCTATGGCTGACAATTCTTATGACCCCTCCATCCACTGTCTGCATGGTTTCTGCTAATCACTATTTCCTCCCCAATGGCTCCAGTGACAATGCTATGAGGACCAGAGTCCAGGGGCAGCTAGGGCCGGTGGCCTTTGTGGTGCCTCTGTCTCCTTTCACACAGTCACTAGTGGACCTCACTGACCTGACCCCACTCACTCAGGAACTCGGCAGGGAAGGGCAGCCTTCCCTGACGCTCAGAATTTTGTTGCCTGGCGTGGGGGGGGGGGGTCTAGAAAGCAGCTCTCAGCAACCCACAGGCACAGACCTCCCTCAGCACCCCAATGCCTTACCTGGTTTCTCTGTCTTTGGGGATCGTAGCTGTGCTGTAAGCAAAAACCTGCTTCTCAACTAGAGGCGGCCCCAGGTCTACGAGGCCGGATAATCCTGGAGTGTTCCGTGGCTTCTCGATGTACACTAGGGTGCCGGGCTCCTTTTTGAAGGATTGGCGGCTGGGTGAGGCCCGGTCTGGCTGCAGGGTGTGAGGGGGGCCGTGTGCGTTAAGATGCGGGTGCATGTCTATCACTCTTAGGTCACCCACCCGGTGCGGAGAGGCCGGGGGTGTTTTGGAGCCCAAGGTAGGCAAATGGCTGTCAGGGTATTTCCTTGACTTTTGTCTGTATAACGACTGCTCCATATGCATCTCCGCTTGCAAGGAAGGGTTACAGTAAGCGCTTGCTGACCGGATGGCTGTGCGGTGATACGCGATGACATGATCTGGGACATCCAGTGGGTGGCCGCCATGGGACGAGGCTATGCTCATGCGTCCCTCGTGATAGAGGTAGGGGTCAGCATAGAAACCCTCATTTCTGAACATAACCAGGTTTTTGCTGCTCATGTCTTCATCCGGCTTGACATCTCTTCTTTCTAAAATGGCGCTGGGGCTTGGGGAGATGGATCTGGAGGCTGGCAGGCTTGAGAGTCTGTCCCTGGGGATGGTGGCATTGCCAGGAATAGCCATGGGACGGCTGCTCCCGTAAGGAATTCTGGATGGAGAGGGAGGCAAGGAATGGGGCACCGGAGTGGATGGTGGGGAGTTTGGAATTGCGTGAGGCGGGTGAGCTGTGGATCCTGGTCGGGGGGCGACAAGGCCATCTCCTCTTGCATAAACAATTTCTCTCTGCATCTGGAAACAAAGCAAGGCATCAGAAAACATACTTAAATATTCATGTTTTTAGAGGAGTCTCGGGGTGACGAGGTGAATTTCTTAATAGGGGAGTCTGGCTGTGTCTCTCATTTTCTTACCAGACACACACACCAAATGAATGGACCCTGAGAATATGTCCCCTTATTGGCAGAAGGGACTTTATAGAGGCAACCAAGCTATGGATCCTGAGGTAAAAAAGTGATTCCAGATGGGCTCACTGCACTCGGGAAACAAGGAAGTCAAGCTTGGGAGGAGGGGTTGCAACGGCAGAAACAGTTCTCTAGAGAGAAAGGCAGAAGGTGCTATTCTGGGGACTTAAAAGATGAAGAAGGAGGCAGGCACTAAGGACCACAACTTCACATGACAAGGAAATGGATTCTCCCTCAGAGCTCCAACCAAAAGGTGGTCCTGCCTACAGGTTGATAATGGCCCATGAAACTCATTTTAGAAACCCAACCTCTACACAAGAATAGGCTCGTAACATTTAAAGCCTAAAGGTTTTGTTTGTTTGTTTTGTAATGCTGGCATTCAAACCTGTAGCCTCATATCTTAGGCAAACACTCTACGACGGCACCCCATCCCACAACTCCAACTCTCTAGCAATTTGTTGTAGCAACCTCAGCAGCAACATGGTGTCATGGTCTAAATATTGAGGTCACAGCTTCTTAAGCCATTTAATAAATATGAGGTTAATACATACATGTGTCTAAAGTTATGTTTTCCAAAACCTGTGTTGGGCACATTTCCCTACAACTAGCCCTGGCAAATAACTAAGAAACACTTTCTCACCTTTCCAGGCTAATGCTATGTAGGACCATGGCTAGAAGGCAAAGCGGATCCCTGGGAGAAGTGTGGAAAGAGGGTTCAATTCACTCGCCAACTCTTTATTTGAACCCCAGTAGAGACAGCACAGCAGGTTGGGGGAGTAGGGAGGGAACAGTGAGGTGATAGGTAAACTCGTGAGAAGAGAAGGAATCCGAAGGATGGTGGGGGCACGGTGGAAAGTCCTAAAGGCACAGTCCTACGGGGCCATTAAATAGTGACGGGACTGAGGCAGCAGGCCACTATAAACTGGACCATTGGGCGGGTAGCTCAGATATCTGGGCTGTGGTATTGCGTGGTCCAGGAGAGGTAAAAATGGCCCTGGCTCTTGGACAAATGCATCTTCAAAGAGAAACAGTCAGAAGAATCAACTTAATGAGGAAAGAAGGAAAATGCGCTTGTGCTTTGCAACCACCCGGAATCAAAACCACAAATAAAACCGGGACACGATTACCTGATACACTCGTGCACAGGTCAAGGCCCAAGAGGAAAGCGGAGACTGTTGTCCCTGATCCTGACTTCCAAGAGATGTCAGAGGGATGGAGGGATGGCTGTGATGGGAACGTGAGAGAGAGGAGGAGGTGCAAACAGAGAAGAGCCAGAATGTGCACCTGATGGGGGAGAGTAGACTGGATACTAAACAGAGCCCATGCCTTGAATAAGAGAAAGTGATCCCTCATCACAGAAATCCGTTTAGTGAGAAGCCTTTACAAGTGTTTTCTAAGCGCCAGGCACTGGGACACAGCTCCAGATGAGCTTCCTACTAGCTGCTACTGAGTCGTCCCCTGTCTCTGCCCCCCCCGCCCCCCCCCCCCGCCCCTGCGTCTTCTTGGTGGGAAGGTAGGGCAAGAGCCGGTCAGGTCAGTCTTCCACAGCTTCTTATCCTGTCCCTGGCATCCAATGATACAGAGCTCTTGAGAGAATCAGGGACCTCTATGCACCATAATGGATTTTACAAAGAAAGTGACCAGGTTAAAATGCCAAGCAGGTACAAACAGGCAACAATTAAGTGAAACTGTTTGTGAGCGCTTCCCCAGCAATCACAGAAGTGGCCTCTCGATTCCCTAAGGAGCAGGTCTGGAGACCTCACGGGGAGCAGGCTCCTGACTTACAATCACAGTGTGTCTCACTAGTCTCTTTCCTCCTTAACACATCATGGAGTTCATGCCCCCCTAGGCAAGTCTGCTCACTGTTCTCCAAATTTGACTGTGGTATACTCACACTACCCAGTGTCCTTACTCTTGTGTTCCATACCTAGTCCTGGTTCCAGGTGCCCTAACGTTCCTGCTTATATGACCGCTCGCTCTCTGCCTACCTGACATATGCATGACTCAGGTGTGCATGGAAGCAGACCAGAAGGGCCCCACCCAAGGTCACCGTGGGCAAGTGTACTCGATTAGTTCTCCAGAATGGCTGGAAGACGCATGGAACAGACAAAGGTAAGCTCAGTGCATGGCTTTATAGGTCATAAAATCTGAGAGGGTCTGACTCAGCTGGCAGTGAGTATCTGACCAAATGCCCCAAACAATCATCACATGCAATATGACAACCAGACAAAAGGAATCTCAAGATAAAGTCATCCACCACATCGACTCAAAGAGGCCACTGTGCGCAGAACATCACACATTGCCTGAGCCAAATGAACAAGAAAGTTCTGCCGCCCTTATTGCTGAGAATTACAGAGGCTAACAAGATGGGACCACTAAGTGCTTTAGCCAGGGTCATCTCCGCTTTCTTCTTTCTTATCTAGCTCGAGGTAATATCTATATTTTGAGGATCCCAGCCTAGCTGGCCACAGTGGAAATGGCCATCTTTCTGTTAAGAGAGTAAAAAAAAGAACAAGATTCTAAACAGTAGAGAACTGCTAAGATAAAATTAATATTAATGAAAGGAAAATGTAAAAAATTATTCTAAATAATAAAAACAGACGTGTATCTTTTAAAGACAGCAGACATATTCGAATACGAATTTAGAAAATGTTTTGTGATATTAAATGACATAGCTAAAAGTTATATTTAATAAAGTATCTTTTAAAATGGAGTGCCAAAAGACTGGTTAGAAAAAAAAAATCATTAAAGTTTCTGGTGGTGTGTATGGATAAATTCTGAAAGAATAAATCAGTTAATAAAAATTCTGTAATCCCAGCACTCAAGGAGGCAGAAGCAGGTGAAATGCTATGAATTCAAGGCCAGCCTGAAAATATTATTATTATTATTAATTATTATTATTATAGATTGTGCTGTTCATTCATATGATAAGCATGGGTGTCAGTCAAAATACCAAAGAGCCAGCATCCATCTTGGTCTGGGTGTTCATGCTAACTAACAGTCGCCAGTGACAAATACCTCCTGACCATGCTGGCATCATCCCTGCCTTTTCCACTTCAAAACAATCTTGCAATGGTCCAGTGGGGCCACTGAGTTAGCCACCGAACATTCCACTATGACAGAACAGTTAGCCTGAGGTTGAACATCTCCATCAATACCAGTGGCACAGATGTCAGAAGCCTCTGGCAAAATGTTCATGGTGTTTTGCCAGGCTATGTCTGATTTCCCAAGACAGAGCTTTAAAAAGCACCCTGATCATTTCACCCTCTGCTCTAAATAGAGCCTCAAAAGGGATGACATGGTAATCCCATTAAGCTGTGGGAAAACATGGCTTTCAAGTCTACAAGAACAAACTCTTAACATGAGATAACTCCGGTTCATATAGTAAATGCCTGAGCCAGCTGAAGGTACCTCACTCAGGACATGGTAGAAGGTGAGGAAGGAACCTCATGGTGATTTGTAAAAATTATACTTTAATGGCCTCACAAGTTACTTGTTGTATGGCTCTTGGGGCAGGTAAGCTTCAATAATTTGTAATTTATAACAACCTCTGCCACTCAAGCTAGTGTCCTTCTTATGACTGTAATGTCCTAGTTTCAGGCATCTACGGTTTTGTTTGGTTGTGGTTTTCAGTTGTCTTGCTGACAAAGACCTGACATTATGTATGTGCGAGCTTTTCGTATACTAATACGCACAGTCGGGCCTAGGAGAAAATTAACTTTTCATGGTAAGATAAGCAAGACGCACGTGCACGCAGGACTGCAGCTGACCATTTTAGCTCCCGAGTTTCCCATCCTGTCTCCAAGGCTTCTTCTGTATCTTATTCCTCTTGGTAAGTTACAAGTAGCTATGTGCATCACTAAAGCTTTCTCTACAGAAAATTTAACGTTGATGTCTTTAAGTAAACTTCAGATTTTTCACTTTGCAAAAATAAAGAGTACCTAGACACAACAACAAAGCTCTTCCTACTCCCTTATCAGAATTCAAGTCCACTATTTATTTATTTGTCTGCATAGGCTCAGGCATGGCAAATCTTCAACTATCCAGCAATGTGTAGACCAGGCTACTCCCCCCCCCCCCCAGCCCCCTTTCTTGCTCGCTTTGTGAGGTTTTGTCTTTCCCTCTTTCCACTGTGACCCAAATCTCTATTGTGCCTCGGTTGTTAGAGACCTTCTGACGCTGGCAACCAGGGAGCTGTTTTGCACAGTCTCCTCACCCAGGTGGCCCTGGGTAGCAATGCTGCTATTCTTGCTTACAGAGCCCGGTTCAATAAGCTGCCCCATTCTCCCATCAAACCAGAAGACACCAATGGCTGGCACAAATGACTGGAGTTAGACAGCTATACATCCAGCTGTGTTTCATCTCCCCCAAACATCCCGAAACAAGGCAAGCATCATCTGGTTGGACCTTTCTTGAAAGTAAGATAAGAAGGGACATTTTAAAATAGTTTCTGGGAAAGAAAATCTAGCATTGGGGTGGGGGTGGGGGCGGGGGTGGGAGGAGTTCATTTAATATCTTTTGCGGAAACGTTGCCGTAATCAAGTCTCTTTCTGAAGCGTCTACAGCACATACGGATATGCTTTGTGGGGAGAGAATATTATGTTCAGCTTACTCTATTTCAAGCCCCACCCTCCCAAGTCTAGAATCTGTCCGTGGCCTCCTTCATCAGACCACATAATGAAGTAACCGGAGAAAACAAAAGCTTTCTTAGACATGTTTTCATCCTCAAAGAATTAAAGCCACTTACTTTTGCGTGAGGGAACCACCTGTGTAACTGACGCTGGGAAACAGGCCCATTGGCTCTGCGCCGGCTTATGGGACTCCTTTGTTCAAGATCCCCATCTGAGTCCTCGGGGCCCTCACTTCCTTCTCTTCAGAGTCCAAATCACAGCGAGGACGACGCTCAGATCCTGAAACGCTTTCCCGGTGAAGACCGGTTTGTTTTGCCCGGTCTTCAGAGAGACGCTGACACAGGCATGGATAAAAAGTAGCTCTCCCAATGATAAGCCAATTCCTCCTCCCCTTGGAAATTAGTCACTGAATAACCTCAGCCCACATCCAACCACAGGCTACTGCGTGGGTGACTCAATCCTTCAACAATCGCTTACAGGGAAACACAGAGCAAGGAGGGCGCTCAGTGCCGAGAGCCCTGAGTAAATGGGTTAACAGTAAAAGCCATGTCACCAAATAGATGCTACGTAAAGCAAAGGGGATCCTTAGAAGAGACCTACAGCCAGCCACCAAGTAGCGAGACCCACAGAGAAACCCAGCGTGCCAAGTACCCCCTAAGGCCCAACTCTCAGAGCAGTTTCCTATGATGGGTGCTGGGGAAAAAAAGAAAGAAAGAAAAAAGAAAAAAAGAAAGAAAGAAAAAGAACTGGCCCAGAACCTAAACTTGATTTTTCTGCCAGACTTTTGAAGTCTGGTTATTGGCAAGTAAAGGCAGCCCTGTCTGCTCCCCAGGTTTGTAGTACCTGAGGGAAAAATAAGACGGAGCGAAAAGATGTTGTCTATTAATTAACCAGCTGTTTGTTGTTTGTTTGTTTGTTTTTTAATCACGCTGCAGCACAGGGCTAGCGACGGCTATCATCCTGGAAAACCCAGCTAAAGTGAGGAGGGAGAAGAGAGGGCAAGCGCAGGTGCTGAAAGACAAGGTCTGAGAAAGCCAAGCAGCGCCTGGCAGCCCCACCCTAGGCAAGAAGGAAGAGGAAACTAGGGGTTCTCCAGAGGCCTCCCCTGGGGAAGGAGCAAACAGCCTGCTCTCCCAGGGAGATAGGATACAAGAAAGTCGGTGTCCCACTAGGAGTGGCTTGCTGGAGGTCAGGCGCCAACACCTGCCTAACAAAAAAGGTGAGCGAGGAAAAAAGCCAAGCCTTCCGCTGGCTCACAGAGGCGCTCTGTTTAGTCACTCCCCAGCTCTGGCTCTCTGGGCCCTCAGGGACAATACAACACCCAGCTGGGAACCCTGCAACAGGGAACCTCAGACACTGGCTGGCCTTAAGCCACACCCCACTACCACAAGCATGGCTGCCTGTGTGAAAGAAAGAAAGAAAAAAAGAAAGAAAACCAAAAGCTTTCAGACTGTCAGAGGTTGTTCCTGCTGACCAAAAGAATCTGTGACGTCTCTGAAATCCAAAGGCAATAGTCAGCATTGCAAGTTCACCAAAAGAACTGTTTACTACCTCCGCATTGCTTGTGGTTGTTAAGGGAGGCCTGAAAGTGGTGCCCACGACACCATCCCGCCTCCTAAGATGTCCCAATGGAAACAAGATTTTGATGAAGTGGTTGTAACAGATGCCACCTAAGGGGTTGAGAAAGAGGAGAAGGGATTTGAAAACCCTTGTTTTGATTTTTTTTTTTTTTTAAATCCAATCAGCAAGAATTTTCTCTTTTTCACCAGGCTACGGGAGGCACATACTCTCAGTTCCCCGGGCATCTGGCGTACAGTTGGCAGGTTCTGTGGGGTCACAGGAGGGCTTTCCAGGAAGGGAGGCTGGCCTCATTGTCTGTGGAAGCCACATCCAGCCCTATCCCACCTTCAGTGTCTTTGCTTAAAGGCACAAGGCACAGCCTGGATCTTTGTGTCTTCATGTGTGGGACCGCACTGTATTTGGAGTATCAGGGGGCCATACGGTTCCCACCCCCCAAACAGAAGCAACGGACCCTCAGTGCTCTTTGGCTGAGTAAAGCATGCCATATTACGTCATGCCAGCCAGCTTAGAGGACGACGGCTTCTGTTGACCCTGCTACCCTGCAAGTTGGTTCCTCTCCCGTCTCTCCCTTCCTGCCGCTTCGAACCATTTCCGTTCACTTTCAGGGTGCTCTAGGGCACACCACTCTTGCACAGCGCATGCGTGGCTTCATCATTACGGGGTGGGGTGGGGGGCAGTAACTCACTGTGAGGAAGGAGCCTGAAAGGCAGCCCAATCCTGTAGTGAATCAGGATGAGTTAAATGCTCTCTCCTAAGCAGAAATGTGATCCCAGAGAGGGGAGACCGGTTTGCTATCCAAGGCTCTAGAGAGGTGGCTCATGAACCATCCTTTTCAGAAAGGATGTGCTTGCTATCTACACATTGACCCACAGGGGCATGTGGAACCCCCTTTTCAAAGGACTGCTTAACTCCGTCCCACTGGTCCAAGTGCAGCCGACTTCCAGCATCTCCTACTCTAGTCTGACCACGAGGTTGTTCGCGTGGGACAAACAGCCTTTGTCAGAATGCTATTCATTTCCCCTCTTCTTTTGAGGGACTAAGGCTGCAAGTGAAGTGGAAGCAACTTATTTCTTTTGCGTTAGCATTAAGAAAGGCCTTGCCAGTAAACAGCTAGTCTTACTGCAGTAGGAAATAATGCTTATTCTCTGCGAAGGCTGATGGGTATTGTAAAATTTACCCCTCACTCCTCTTTCTCATTTATTACCAATTTCAGAAATACATATGTGAAAAGAAACTCCATGGTGCCTATAGACATAAAAGTGGTATCATAAGTGGAAATGATCATTATGCTGGAAAAATTTCAAACTCATCTTGTTTATACTGTCAAAATTGCAAGGATGGTCATTTGTAAGGTCTTATTAATCTATTAATGTTTCATTTGCTCATAAATGGACCGTCTCCCAGACATGAGACAGACAGGCTGTTGCCAAAATTATTGGCTTCTTAGTAAAGAGATGATCCAGTCAGAGGTTAGCTTATGGCTATATTTAACATGAGTGTTATTCCCAGAAATAGTTGAAGAACTTGAGTTGAGCCCTACACCAGCAGATCTGCTGGACCAGCCCTGTGCCCAGCAGTGATCAAAGATGCTTGGGCTGGGGCCGAATAAAGAAATAACAATAAGTGCATCATCTAACTTCTACGCATAATCACAGAACAGGCAGAGCTTAAGGTTAGATAAAAGGACCCCCTCCCCACGGGTACTCGATCTTCCACTGGGCTGCCCGCCTGTGTTATCATGAGCCAAGGACAACTCCTTTTGTATCTTCAATAGTCACAGTTAGTAATATCATATCTTCTTGCAAACATTTGCAACAGACGGATCAAATGACGCCTTCTCCACCCCTGTGCATCCACCCTTGCCTCTGCATGGACAGAGTCCTTTTGTGCCTGAATCCCTTTTAGGACTTCTAGATCCGTTGCTGGTGTACTACCTATGTGCTCAGATCAGTGGCTTACACTATTTCCTTTGAATAACAGCTATTGAAATGCCTATTTAATTATTAACATACACCTTAAATGTATAATATATTGCATTATTAACTTATAATGCTTTTATTGTGAAAAGAATTTTAAATGTGCCCTCGAGCGAATGCATATGAAAACCGTTTAGTAGTTTTGCACCATACAAAGTGCTTTCAGTTATGATTTTTATCTTATGGGCCCCAGGACTCAGGGAGGTACACAGGGCAGGTACTACTGTCCTGAATGGCTACGGAATGACACACAGGGAATTAAGAACCTTGTCCAACATCATGTAGCAAGTATATACATGTAGTAGCTAGTAGTACCTTAGTCACATTCATCTGTAGGGAATAACTTCTAATACCTTAACTGGATGCCTAAAACTGAAGATAATATAAAATATCATATATACTACGCTGCCCCTTACAGATCCCCGAAGAGATCAACAACAATAATACCTAATTATAACAACAAACCGTAATAAAAGCTACTTAGAACTTTTGTTCATTTCTTGAGTTTCTATCGATTAAGTTTAGATGAACTAAGATTGACCTTAGGGAGTTGATATCTTGGGAAGAAGAATTGGACACAAATATTATACATGGATATATATGGATATGAATATATGCAGATCCCAGATTGCTTATGCACTAAAATATCTGGGATGTTTCTTATTAAAGTATCTGAGCATCATGACTCCATTTATGCTAAAGGTACCATTCTAAGGACCATATATATCTCTCAGGGTTAACTAGTGCATTATCTCCCAAACTCATTAACCAGGGACAGAGACATAGATCCCTTCTCTGGACCCTATGATGTGATTGAAGAAATTTAGATACCACAGCAAATGGCTTTCAGGATGATTGCGACAATGTGAGAATTAAGACTTGTGCTTTTTTTTTTCTTTTTTTCTTTTTTTTTTTTGGCTTGATGACATGGCAAGTCTAAACTTACCAAATGAGTTCATAATGATTTATATAGAATGGTAATCACTACAACTGTAGACTAGAGAGACTGAGTTTTCAGGGCCAGTTAGACAAAAGTGACGGCAGTTACATGGATGAATGACAGAGCTTGGAAACCAAATGGTCACTTAGCAGTCCACTCTGTATCCTTGGGGGATGCGTGCTGCTTCCACTACTGTTTAGCACAACAAACATAATGTGAGATGAGCTGCATTACAGGGTCCATTTTAAACAGTCTGCTGTGTGGGGGGGTGAAAGGTGCTTTGTCATCATTTTTATCTATAACTGAACACTGGCTAATGTGTCAGGAGAAGAAAGGATTGTATAAGAGACAAGCCCTGGGAAAGAACTAGAGGAAAAGAATTTATAAGTCACCAAATCCAGCCCCCCCCCCCCAGCAAATACACGTGAAACAATAATTGAGTTTCATATCAAAGCAGCCCTTGTGGCAATTGCCTTTGATTGAGCAGGGTCTCCTGTCCTGTCTTTAAACGATATGGGATGGGGCTGGAGAGATGGCTCAGTGGTTAAGAGCACTGTCTGCTCTTCCAGAGGTCCTGAGTTCAATTCCCAGCAACCACATCATGGCTCACAACCACCTATACACTCTAATGCCCTCCTTGGGCATGTAGGTGTACATGCACATAGAACACTCATATAAATAAATAAATAAATAAATAAATAAATAAATAAATAAAATCTTCAAGAAAAGACTAAAAAAAAAAGATATGGGATATTTTAAGTGGCTTCTGGTGTCAAACATCCACGGGCATCTTAGGTGGGAGAATGCTTATGGGTAAGACTGGCAGTGGAGGCTGTGCTCCAGCTGCAAAGGGCTGCTTTCTCAGCTCCTTCAGAGGCATTCCAGCTTTGTCTTTGTAATGAGTGTGCCCTTGAAACCCCATCTGTGTTCCTTGGCTTTAGCTGGAGCCTGAGACAGAGAATACAAAACACCTGCGAGTATTTGGAGCCAATTATTATCCCTGAATGACCTCCAAGTGTGTCTCTCAAAAATCAGGGTAGACAGGCTAGCAAGACGTCTTAGCAAGTAGAAACACTTGTCCCATAGGCCTGATAGCCTGAGTTCAGTCCCTGGAGCTCAAGGTAGAAGGAGAGAACCAACTCTCAGAAATCATCCTATGATCTCCACTCATGAGCCAATCCATACAATGCCTGTATGCTGCTGTGTGTGCACACCCCCCACAACAATATAATAATAAGAATAATAAGAATAAGAATAACAATAATAATAAATTAATAAATAAAAAATGTTTAAATCATCATAGAATGATGAAGGGCAACCAACAGCACTTCTGAATAAACCACTGAATCTGCTTCTAACCCAGGAATTAACATGAGTTTCTTTACCTTTAAATAAGATTTCCTGTAATGCCTACTCCAAAAATATGATTCTGTGAATTCATGGAGTGTTTATCAAGTAGCTACAATATGTGGTAAATCCAGAGTTACAGTTGATGATGGAGAAGGGATCTGTTAAGACATAATCCTCGCCAGGCATAGTGGGACACGGCTTTGACCCCAGGATTCGGGAAGCAGTGGCAGGCAGATCTCTGAGTTTAAGGACAGTGGACAGCGTGGTGTACATAGTGAGTTCCAGGACAGCCAAGGCTATATAGTGAGACCTTCTCTCAAACAACAAAACAAAAACCAAGCAGGACATAATCTTTATTGTGAGGTCCACCTAAATCTAACGTAACTCAAACACCAGATCAATGCAGATGACAAAAATTTATTGTAATCAAGTTGCTATTGATCGATCAGGGCTGCAGAACAGACTCAGCAGCTGAACTTCGACCCTGAAGGGATGTTGTGCAGCATATTTAAAGGATGAAACCATAAAGTGAGGGGGATGAGGCAGGCTGAGCACTGTCCAATCATATTTTTGACATAAGGGGTTGAGCAAGGGAATTTCCATCAACCAGGATAGGAGCAGGTTCCTGGGTCTGGGATCCTGAACTTACTTTGCTCTTTCCAGCAAGATGGAGAAGTTGTCCTTGAGATGGCTGGACCCAGACAACTGTCTCCTTATAAGTTGTCCTTGAGATGGCTGGGCTCCGACAACTGTTTCATTACAAGTTGTCCTTGAGATGGCTGGACAACCCAGCCAACTGTTTCCTTACAACAGAAGCTGTCCAGCTATTACGAAGTCCCCAGCTCCCCTAGCCCCTGGGACCTTATGCTTAGTTTCTCCCTGTGATTAAATGGTGTCTGAAAACAAACTGATTGTACTTAGAATAGGTTTCTTTTGCTTGTTCCTACAACCCTCACCTTTGAGGAAGGCATAGTCTAGAAGGGAAAGTTAAGGGCATGAGAACACATGTACGTGCCGCACATACACACACACACACACACACACACACACACACACACACACACACACACACACTCAAAATAGAATCCAGCAAGAGCCACCTAAATGAGTACAATAGACAAATACGCTCAGATCCACAGACTCTAAGTTCACCACCGCCTATGATTTCTCTGCTAAATTTGCTGGGAGATTTTGTACACAGGAAAAGAAAGTAATGGTTTTGGAGACTTCCTATTTATCAATTGCTTTCCAGACTTATCCTGTCGAATCCTTAATTATGCTTATCCTGTAATTATCATCCCCATTTTCCAGATGAACAAACTGACCCAGAACTTCAACTGTCTCATTCAAAGTCCCATGCCAGGCCCGGAATCTATGAAACACCAGAGGAATCTTAAGAGTTCAGTATCTAGAGAGCGGTGTGGGGTCTGACCTCAGAAAGCTCTGGGGTGGAATATTATTTTGGTGCAAAATCAAGTCCAGAGATATCTGCACGAAGGCATCTTGCACGAAGGCATCTCTGCTGCTTGTTCCGAGAGCCAGAAGAGAAGGGTAAAGCAAACCAGACCGTAGCCACATCATCTAAATCATGTAAAAATGCCGGGGAACTCTTTGAAACAACGACTCCAGGATATCCGTGAACCCCGCAAAAGTACTCCATTTCAAAGGGAGACCTTTGTGCTTTCAGTTCAAATATCAAGTTAGCCAGCCAGTGAGTATGGCTCAGAAATCTGAGCTGGTCAGCAAAAACCACTGCCTTGCCTTATTTGGATAAATAACAACCTCAAAGACAACCAGTTTGGGAGTCATGCATGCCCTGAGGCTGAGCTTGGCAGCAGCTCCGCCCTGCCCTGCTCTGCCCCAGCAGAGCTATCACCATGTCTTCTCAACCAGGCTGACCCTGAGAGAGAACATCTCCACCTCAGATATTCCAAGATTGTTCCAAGAGCACACGCACGGCCAGGGCTGTGGGCATCGGCTCCCAGGTGAAGCCTTGCATTCCTGAAACCAAGGAAGCCACAAGAAACCAAGCGAAGAGTTAGACCCTCAGCCAATTCCTGGAGAGATGTCATGGTTCATAGGACAAATTGTCCACATCACGGAAAGAGGGAGATACTGTCTAGTTGTCCTTCCCAAATGCGGTCCCCTAAAAGGGAAGAAGTGTGAGCGCCTCACATGAAGAAAAGGCTTCCTCATGAAGAAAAGGCTTCCTGACCTAGGGAGCGAGTTTCAAAGTCCCGAAGGAGCACCAAATGCATTCAACTTTAAAGATAAACAAACCCCAGGTTGAACCCAAACAACACGCTTTCTCCCACTGCTGAAACCAATATGCAAATAGTTGCCTAGCACTCCCTTCCAAATCTGTAATCAGCTTTAGCAGTTGTTGCCCCTCCCCCATCATGGTGCTCAGGGAAGGAGGCAGAGTGGTGGGAAGAGCACAGAGTTGTCACCAAACAGGCTTCCTGTTCTCCTAGGGAGCTCTTCTTCACCACTGTTTCCTAAACTTCCCCCGTGGCCTTGGCAGCGAGTTTCCCCAGCATCTAATCTTGCTGCTAAGTTGTTCTAGAAATGCCTCCTGTGCTTATCCATTTGGGGCCATGAATATTAAATGAATTAAATCTCTGCTACATTATCTGGGGTATAGAAATGCATGAAAAATTCACATTATTTTTAATATCGCTAACAAATATTCATGGGCCCCTCACGGAGTTGGTGAGTCAAGACAAGGTGAATAAAATGAATAATATCTACTTGAATATATTCATGGGAGGATGAAGAAAATGATACATCCTACTAGAGGAACAGAAGAGCCCATGACTAGATGGCAATTCTGAATGCAAGTACTGTATACCTTGCTGTAGTGCACTATTTCTCAACCTGTGGGTCGCGACCCCTTTGGGAAGCGGGTATTGGATATTTGTATTATGATTCAGAACAGTAGCACAATTACAGTGAGGAATATGCTGCAATTAAATGATTTTATGGTTGGGGGTTATCACAACATGAGGAACTGTATGAAAGGGCCATAGCCTTAGGAGGGCTGAGAACCACTGCTACCCGAAAGACTTCATCTTTGAGGAGAAAAGTCCAAGTGTATGGGATGGACTTACACTTAAGAAGAAATAAGAAAATAATCTTCCTTGGGTCAGTGAGCTGTCTTATCAGGTAACGGTGCTGACAGCCAGGCCTGCCGACCTGAGGACAATCCTGGGGATCCATATGTTGGAAGCTAAGGCCCAACTCCCATGCCTTGTGTTCTAGCCTCATGTATGTGCCATGGCAAGTGTGTGTATGTGTGTGTGTGTGTGTGTGTGTGTGTATGTGTATGCACATACACATATTTCCGGTTTCCTTCCATAAAGTTAGCACCTTTCCTGTTCCAAACCTTCTCCAGAATGTTCTTTACAACAAGCCCAGAAACAAAGAACCAGCTGAGCATGGCCTAACACCTCTGAAAGCGTGGGCCAGGTTGCATCCTCTCTTCTGTTTCTCTAGGTATCTGCCATAGTGGAACTGACGGATACATGCATTGCTGGCCAGGGTTAGGGCTAGGGTTAGGGGTTAGGGGTCAGGGTTAGTAGTTAGTGGTTAGGGGTTAGGGGTTAGGGTTAGGGGTTAGGGCTGGGGTTAGGGGTTAGGGGTCAGGGTTAGTGGTTAGTGGTTAGGGGTTAGGGGTTAGGGTTAGGGGTTAGTGGTTAGTGGTTAGGGGTTAGGGGTTAGTGGTTAGGTGTCAGGGGTTAGGGCTAGGGTTAGGAGTTAGGGTTAGGAGTTAGGGTTAGGGTTAGTAGTTAGGGGTTAGGGCTAGGGTTAGGAGTTAGGGTTAGGGCTTAGAGGTTAGGGTTAGTAGTTAGGGGTTAGGGCTAGGGTTATGGGTTAGGGGATAGGGTTGGGGTTAGGGGTTAGGGTTAGGAGTTATGGTTAGGGTTAGGGTTAGGAGTTCGAGGTAATCTGAATATTTTCAGAATTTCCTCAGTTAATCACAGTCCTCCTTGGTCTATCATACATTCACCCTGGCGACAGACATCTGGGTACCTTTGCACAATCCTTGACAAAAAAGAAATTATCTTTTACTATTGTTCAAAAATAAACTGTGGAGAGTGTCCATGCATGATGATGTCATGATGATAAGAATCATGATAATGTCATGATGTACCCTGTGTACATGTGTGATAATGCCATGATTAGGCCCACTGTTTTGTACAAATGATATAACATCATTTACATTATGTAAAACATCATTTTACATTAATGATGTTATTTTATGTATAGCAAAAAAATATAGATAGAAAGAAAATAGACATATTTTATTACTGGACACCCAAGATTAAGTTGGCTATTCACACATACTCACTTCTGAATACTTAAAACATAGAAATATATTTGGCCTGGGACTGACGGCACTAGTTTGTAGTCTCAGCTACTCAGAGGCCTACGGCAGGGAGACCTAAAGCTCAAGGTCTTCCTGTGCCACAGGGTGAGTTAAAGGACAGTGTGAGCTGTGGGAACATTGATGAGTGGAGAAATGATTACGCAGCATGTGCAAGGTCCTGGACTTGGGCCACAGCTCCACAAGAACCTCAGTTTTCATGGGGTCAGTTTTTATATTTTGCAGACACATTTTATATATATGAACATATGTCTTTTAATAAAAAAATGTAACTCAAAAAATTTCTATTTGACTCATCTTTAGGCCCTCGTCACAAGGTGATACAGAATAGAAGTTTGCTAGGCTTTTTCTAAATTTCTCCGGATCATGGTATGAATAATAAAAATACAGAAACGTTTTTAAATAACGTATTTCAGTCTTCAAATGGCCACATTAACATAATTATAGCCTTGGCTGCCAATACTGCCACATTTCTCATTTTTATGAGAATACAGAGGTTCTCTTCGATCACAAGCTAATAGGCTCCTTGGTCTAAATATACACAGTGAAATCTTCGGCAGATTTCTGAAGCAATGAGGTCTGACCCTGTAGATATCTGGTTGAGTAAATTACTCTGCAGTGGGGCAGATCCTTTTTCCTTCTTGTTTTGCAGTTAAACAGCTGCTAGGAAATATATTTTTAGGTTTGCTCTTAACGGGAAGCAAAAAATGTTATCTACTTTGTAGAGATGCATCTAGAATGTTCCTTCACTCACAGCTACACAGTGCCAAGCATCTTCAGAATGTTGCAATCCATGTCTCTCTTTGGAAGTACAAGATACAGTTCTCTGTGCTCATCATGAATGAAGCTGCCCAGTTCTGATCACGTGGTGTAGGGTTACACGAGAAACACATTAATGTTCAGATGCTCTATAGACGTTTTCCACTGCGGCTGTGTTTTGACTTTTTGCTCCCTAGGGCTGTGTTCGGCACCTCTTCCTCTATTAAGGGCAAATGAGGAGTAATGGGTTCAAAGGGTAAACATGACAAGGCAAACCATGACCTTTGATGTCACAGGAAAATGCAGGGGGAAAAAAAACCCCACAAAACCCAAGAATGAAATCAAGTGCATGTGTGGACCTGGCAAACAAATCCAGCATATTGTTCACGCTTTAGGAATGTGGGGCAACTCTGTGCTGCTTGGTACAGTGGCTTAAATGAAGCCCTGGATATTCACACCTTTTATTAGGAGAGGCCTCAAGGAAATATATCTGCACAAAATGACTTTATGGATGCCTTCTTTTTTTGTGGGAGAATAATAACAATTCTTCAAATGGAATTAGGTGGGATTTTGACAACAAAATGATTCATTCTTTTCAGTTGTATACAATGCGTAATAATTACACCTTCTGTGACCGCCCAGCCTAGACTTCATCCTAAAGTCTTAATCCATAGGATTAACTCTGCGTTGACAAAACCGCTCACTGTTTTAGGCTCTAACCCTACTCTAACTGAACTTCACTCATATAATTGTTTAAGTGTGACCAAAACAACAACGCTCATTAGTTCTCAGGCCTTTGGTCTTAACAAATCTTTTTAAAAAATAGTTAAAGACAATATTATACAATGACTGAACCTTGAGCCAGGTGTAGTAGCACACACCTGCAATGCGAGCCGTTGAGGCCAGCTTCGGATACACAGTGAGACCCTCACGTCAAAAATACAAAAACAAAAGGATGCAAAGCCCCCTTTCCCAAGTACCACTTAAAAACCAGTGGTTCAACGGGAGGACAGCTTTGCAAGTAGCTTGGGTGTAGAACCTTCAACCTGCATACAAAACAATCTGCAAGCCAGACCTGCTCCTCCAGAGACACTGAAAGTCGAGCATGCCATTGCGGCAGTAGGCACCTTTCGTAAGCATCTGCTGTTTCTCGATTGACTTGACGACCCCACTCCCCTTCCATAAAAATACAGGATAATCTAAATTTGGTTGGTTCAAAATCTATTCTCAGTGCAGGCTCATGCATTTCCAATTAATGAACCCTAGCTCTGACAGGATTGCTGGCTCATTTTTAGTAAGATAATCAAGACGAGAGATGTAGGCTGCTTTCAGGAGGGTAAATGAAACCAAGCTGGACCAGCTACAGCCATGGATGGCTGCAAGAAGGCAGGAACACAGTCTCCCCAAGCACACCAGGAAACAAACTGGAAAGCTGGGCATAGAGACCTACGCAGAGAACCTCTGTTTCTGTCTGTCTGTCTGTCTGTCTGATGCACTGCCCCCTCCCTACCCCAAGATGAGACCAAGAAGGATGACAGCAAAGGCAAAGACCAGCATGGACTGGTCTGGGGTGAGCATCTTGGGCTCCTGCCCGACTTTCCATCCCTTCCTTGGTTTGTAAACCTGACCAAATCTCTCCAGCCATGCCAACCCTCTGGAATCAGAACGAACGGTTTACAGAAGGTGTTATGTAAGACCTTCTTTCTGGCTCTTCAACCCAAAGACTTCAAGTTAGGCAGGCTTAGTCACCAAGAGAAGGGACAACAACTATCCATGTTGGGAATATTTCCTGAGTCGTGAATCTAAAACGGTATTTCCTCAAAAGCAGATGGAACTTTTTTTTTTTTTGGCTCCTGCAAATTACATACAAGGAAAGAAGCTGCTACCCTATAGGGAAAAGCACAAAGGAGAGAAATGTCACTGCAGGTGACCTGGACCTTAAAAACACATTATTAATACATTATTCCCTCTACTCTTAGATCTATATGAAAATAGCATACTCACCTCAGATATTTCGGGAAAGGCACAGACACTGGTCAGCCTGCCTTGGAGCAGGATGCCAGACCTAGGAAGCCTGGGCAGATATAGGAACAATCTGGCACAGGCTGGACCGCCCCGGCGGAGACCCACAAAGAACATGGAATAGTGAAAGCAGAGCCAGAGAACAACCTGTAGAAAGGAGGTCTACAGAGGGAAGACAAGGATGCGTGATGCTCCCAGTCAAAGGCAACTTGTAGCAGCAAAGAAAGGAGGCGTGGCTTGGATATGAGACGCCAAGGGGTGTGTTAAGAGCTCTCCTGCTCAGTGTGACTTCTGATGGGTAGGGGGTACTGAGCAACTGCAGAAGAGAGAAGCTGCTTCAACTGATAGTTAGGTGGGCTGGTTGTTTGGCCAACCCTGGATTTAAAAGGAGCAACAACATAGTCATTAGTATATATTAATTTGCAGAAGGAGCTTGGCTTTGAGATTTTTCATGATTTGCTCTAATGGGGTTGGGTGCAGGCTGCCTTCCTCCTGAAACCCCAAGCCTATGTCATGTGAGCAACTGCATCCCTGGTGAGAACTCTGCATAACAAATCACCAGGTTATTTCCCTCTGTGGAGCTGGCATCTGTGTATTCAGGAAGGGGCGGGCTCGGCAGAGCACTAGTGAAGGTGAAGCAAGCCTGCAGCCCCAACTTCAGAACCTCCCTCTCAAGATTCTTTAGCAGCATTCCTCCTGGCCTCCTTCTGAAAGGACAGTGGGCAGCCACAGGGAGCAGTCTCTTTTAACTCCATTATCAAACTCAGAAATACACTCCCTGATCTTTCCCACAAACATAGTTGCTTTTGTTTTATTTTTTTGTTCTCCCCACCATCAACAACTTAGCCTTTGTAAAAAAAAAAAAAAAAAAAAAAAAAAAAAAAAAAAGACAGTAAAAAGCCTGCAACAGAAACAGCGGCTCATGTGATGTGTTTTTTATTATCACCCCTGTATCTGATGCTGACTACCTTCCCGTCACTTTAGCTTGTAACCTGGTCCCACAGTAAACATAAATATCAGCCTGGTGCAGTTTCAGGCTTCAAAGGCTCCCAATTTACAAAAAACAAATAAATAAGAGACGTCCCTCGAAACAACAACTAGACCCGCCAAAGTACAAGAGAATATCGACACTGAGTAAATATGACGTTTTAACTGCTCCCAGCGCGGTGTAAGGCACAGACATGCAGGCTCAAATCTCAACTCTGCTGCTTACGAGCGTGTGATCTTCGTTACCCTCAGCCTCAGTTTTCCAGTCCGGAAATGGGTGTCACAGTATTTATGCCATGGCACTACCTTGATGGCGGTATGCAGTGGCGTGTGGAATGAAGACGATCTTGGAGGACAATGTCCCACGTGTTTAAATCATCTACAAACTGGGCTCAAAACACGCCAGTGTGGATGAGCAGATCTGTGAATGTGTTCCTTTAAAAAGAAGCTGACAGGCTTAAAGGGCATGTCCCTCATTGCATTCATTTAAAAGTACTCCATAATGTGATGTCACGCAGTGTGACAGACCCATTATTGCAAATAGACATGACTTTGGGCAATCATTAAACCCCACATAACAGAACAGGCTGTTTAAAAAACTTTGACACTTGTTCAGTGTTCCTTCCTTAAGCTTAAATTGGTATCACCCCCCAAACTAAAATAACATAACAATTTAAGATGGATTTCACAGGAAGAAGAATGCAGTACCTTCCCCAGAATGCTACAAGCCACGCACAGCTTCCTCTCATTTCTCAATTCTCTCCACTGATCTCAGAACTGAATGAAAGACAACATCTTTAAGAAAATACTGACGACTGCCACAAACCCGTAAATGAATGTGCCCTGCTCAGGCAAACTGCACTGACTGTTCAAAACCGTCCCTAACCTACAAGCTTAAACAAAAACAGGCTCTCTGATCACGGGTCTGTACATGCAGAAGAGGACGTTTAAAATCAGAGCAATTTCAGTAACAATGAGATTGCTTCCAAAGCAGCACACCAGAAGTTCATACAAACCCTCCAACTCCAGTTCCTCCCTGGAGTGAAACATCAGGCAAGGAGGGAAGGATGCAACTGGGCCGGAGCCCAGAAGAGGAATCTTTGCAGGGCTGCACTCTGTGTTAAAGGCAGATCTTACCTTTCATCCTCTGCTGTCTGTTCTTCTCTAGAAGAAACTTTCTAGACTCGCAGAGACCTCAGAACCACCCATCTGTCGAACGCTTCCGGCTCTGTCTTCATGGTGACTAAATGCTAGGCTTTGCTTCCTCATAGAAGGAAGCTTTTAGTCAAAACATGTGGTTGAAAGGAGCAATAGCCACCCTTGTTAAAACTATTTCACGGCCATTCAGAGGTATTACTTCTCTATGAAAGTTAAAGCTGAGCAGGAATGCAGCTCTCCTGTTCCGGAAATCAGCACAACGAAAACCAATGCTGAGCCAACGAGCAATGTTTCTTCCCTGTGTGCTGTCTGGCAGAAACTGCAGCCAGATCAAGGAAACACGTGATGTTTATAAATACAATATGGCTCATGTTGTCATAACCTCTCAATGACAGAAAAACGTGTAAGGAAAAGCAAGCGGCCACAGCTACACAGCAGGAAAGATGAGATTTGCATCAGTTGAAAGCTGCCTATCTGATGTGCATGTTACTCTCCTGCTTCTGAAAAAAAAAAAAACACGGAAGACTTGGAGCACAGAGGGAAGACGTGCCAGACAGGCTATGCATTAAAATCTGCTGGCTGGTTAGTCACGGCAGAAGCCATTCCTCATCAGCTGTGAGGAGGTACAGGTAAAAGAGGCACCTTTGAGCTCATTGAACATTATCGAGTCCCTCAGTGATCACAGACACTTGCAACGAGGGTGAAGGGAACACTTTGCACAGCCTGGAGCCGATGAGAGAAACAACAGATGTTGATTTCAACGTTCATCCTTGGCTATTCCGATGTCCTGGCCGGCCAGGTCTGGAGTTTACAACATCTATCTTGCTTTACTGTTACAGGTTCGGGAGCTGGAGAAAGCGTGATTGGTGGATAGAGCCAGCTCCACAGGCAAGGGGGGAGATCTGTGACATTCTATAACTGAGGCGACGCTCACTGTTGTAAAGCCGTAATTCTTAGGTTATAAGTTCGAAGATTTTTGAAACGGCAATAACCTGCTCCATCTAAAGGCAAAATTTGTCCTCAGGAATTACGCAGACAGCAACATGTTCTATCTTATTTAGATATTAATCTTATCACATTATTGTTTACCAGAGAGCTGGCTTACTTTTCTACCACAGGTGAGCACAACTCCGCGGACTCACTCTTTCGAGAGGGTGGGGGATAGAGAGAGGCTGACAGAAGTGCATTTCTCACCATCACTTACTGCGTCTGAGAAAGCCAGACTTCCCTCCTCACCGTTACTCTCATCTTAACCTCCAGGGAAAATAGCCACTGCCATATTACAGTGATGGAAAGGAGAACACAGGGAGACAAGGAGGCGTCTCTGTTTCTCACCGGGAAAGGGCTGCAAACCACGGACAGACTCAGTTACAGGCCACTGTATTGACCTTAGTAGATAATGCATTACCTAAAAGTCTGACAGGAACATGCTGACCCAAGTAATATTGTCCGTGACTGCATTTAGTGAGACGCTATGCAGAATGGGATACTGAGAGAGCCACAGGGAGCCGGAAGATGAATAGAATGGGGGGACCTGGTCTTTGAGGAAGGCAGGGTTCAGAAGAGCGCATTGGTAAGTACAGCGTGGGCAAGAGAGAAGAGCACGTTAGGAGAATAAGGGGTGGAGGGGTAGTCATGGAAGTGATGGAGAGAAGGGAAGGGGAAGGAAGGGTTTCAGGAAGACAGTTGCTCCCGTGATTGGTCTGCAGGAAACGGTAAGGCATTAGATGTGAATATGAGCCATGGACGCTGAGGATGGAGAGGAAAAAGATGGCGGTGTCCCACAGAAGTGATCAAGAAGCCAGCTCTTGAGTTCTGCATCCAGCTCCACCTCCCACTAACTGTGTGGTAGGAAATGGGCCGACTAACTCTGCTCAGTGGCTCCCCCCCCCCCCCCGCCAACTCTGCCCCCACCCCCCGTCCCACTTCTCTTTCTGAAGGTATCATAGGAAAATCAAGTAAGAGTGAATACAATCAAAATACTTCAAACATGGTGCTAGGCACAGGGTTAGTGAATCGTGGGCATTAGTTTCTCATAACCACTGCTACTAAACAGGCAGAGGGGCCTGATGGCTCTCGGGCAGAGACCACGAACAAATGAACAAAGTAGGGGGTAGAATCTTCTGATGCTACCAACCCCGTGGTATCCCCTTCTCTTCCAGTCCTACAGCCTTATTTGACTCCTCCCAAAACCCAACATTTTCATCTCAACCAGAGCACAAGAGACACAAGAATTATGCACCTGGGCCATCTCCTCCTTGTTGTCCTTGTAGAACTCTCTCCCCGCTCCCTTTTTTTGTTTCTTTGTCTCTATGGTTATCTTTCGTGTCATCTTCAGAGAACAGGATGGGACAAAGTAAAAGAAGATGGCGCCATGGGGTGGATACGCAACCGTGCTAAGAAACCAAGCACGCAGTACAAGAAATAAATAAGAAATAATGTGTATGTCGTGACACCTTTACTTGGAACAACATTTTCTAACTTGTAAAACTTGTGTGTAAATATCAAGGAAGGGTAGCTGGGACTGACTGCACCGACGATGAAAAGAGTAGGTACAGGGCTGGTCCCCAGTATGTGCAGGCTGTATGAGTGGAAGACAGGCTTCTTTGGCCTCAGTTGTACCACCTGAAAGAAGCTGGAGTCAGCACACCTATTTTGCAGAGTGGTTGACTTTCAACTTTGTTAAAATCTAAAGTACTTGGGCTGGAGAGATGGCTCAGTGGTTAAGAGCGCCACCTGCTCTTCCAGAGGTCCTGAGTTCAATTCCCAGCAACCACATGGTGGTTCACAACTATCTATAATGTGATCCAATGCCCTCTTCTGCAGATAAAGCACCCATATGCAATAAATAAATAAATCTTTAAAAAAAAAATCTAAAGTACTTTCCCATTTGCTTGCTCCACAGATACAGGAAGATCTATTGTTTGGCATCAGGAACAATCGCCCGCCTCCCCCCCCCAAAAATACTATCTATGTCTGGACAGATACTGCAAAGAAACTAATACCACTCACATGAATTATTATAATCCTGTAAGGAAAAGAGAGCCAAGTGGAATATATGACAAGAGGAAGAAGAAAAACAGTGAAATTAAAGAGAGAAGCCAGGAACAAAGCCAGCACACAAACTACAGCCTACAAGTGCCTGCACTCTTGCCGTGGGTGGGCCACAAATTTAATTCTAAGCTTTAGAGGAGCAACACAAAGAAGGAAAATGATCATGTACAAGACTCCAAGTGTCCATATGATAAAAATAAACTGGGAGAAGGGAACTATTCTTGGGAGTGAGAGTGGGGATATTTTTACAGCAGGTCCTCACTAAGGACAGAAAATGAACATCACAGCACATGTAAGTATTGTAGTACTCTTTGTCCTGGCTTATGACTGCCCTCCACACTTGCCACCCTGCCAGATGCCACCACGGCTTTCAGGGAGATACAGAGGCGAACATATTATGGTCTGTGCCTTTAAAAGACATACTGTCTTCGGGATACGGTGACTGGGACCTAAAGTGTTGGGACAAGACAAGCATGCGGGCGCTTGCTCCTCAAAGAGAAGACAGGCTCAGACAGCATTCCAAAGCTTGTGCAGCAAGCAGCCTGTCATTTAGGCTCTAGAGGTAGTTTTTAATTCTAATTACTTTTTAGACATTTTACTATGGAGACTTTAAAACAAAAAAAGGCAGAAAAGAATGTAAGAAACCCCTATTACCATTTTATGTTTTTCAATGTTGCTTCCTTCTACTGCTTTTCTTTTCTTTTCTTTCTTTCTTTCTTTCTTTCTTTCTTTTTTTTTTAATTGCATTGCTGGAGTGTTTTTAAAGAAAACTCGATTCACCATGTCACTTAACATGTAAACACTTTAGTGTGTTTTGTTTTTCTAAACCACCAACCTGTTATTCTAACCCATATAGTGGCCAGTTATCCCTTAATATCTTCTTCTGATTCCTAACACATGTTAAAACTTTCCAAAGAGCTTTAAAGATGGCTTTTACAGTTGGTCCTTTTCTTCTGGATCTGCTCACAGCCCCACAGCACAGCCTTAAAATCCACAATATGTTAAAGGAGAACACTTGGTCCATCTTGTGTTGAGGGTTGGATTTTGAGGAGTGTTGTTGACCCCCCCCCCCCATTCTGTTGGCGAGGACACCCAGACAGCATGGTGCAGGTGAATGATGAAGGCATGTCTATTCAGCAGCATGGCAAAAAAACAAGAAAAGAAAATGGCCACGTGAGGAAGATGCTAAGCATGTGAGTGGCCTCACTTTATGATAACCACGGCTACTATAACTGATACAGTTAACACTTTTTTTTTTTTTTTTTTTGCATTGGCTCCTTCAGGACCCAGTCACTTCACTAGACCCCTAATAATTCACCTCTCACTACTGTGACATTTCTGGCCACATTTCTAACATCTGAGCCTTTGGGGAGCACACTCAAAGGGTAGCAGGCAGACATATATGGAGACACTGGGCACTCCAGACACCAGGAAGAGTAAGCAATTGGCATGGGGAGAGCTGAGAAGCTGTGCACTGGTGAGCACTGCAGTTAAGGCAACAGAAGTGAGTGCTGCACCTTGACTGGGAAGCCAGCCCCCTGCATGCAATAGCAACCGCTTCCTCTAGCTGGACAATTGCATGATGCAAACGCGCATTCACCAGCCATGTCTATGTGGACTCACACTAATGTCCAACTCAACGTTTTGTCTTGAAGATGAAATGAAATAGTACTTGAAAGTGCCTAATAAAAACCCACAAACTGGCACTTACAGGAATATTAATACAGGCGATGGCCAAAGGGTTGTCTGTGAGCGACATGGGGAAGGGCTGGTGCGTGGCTGAATGTTTAGAAAGACAGTTCTCAGGGAGAAGAACCACAAAGCCAGAAGCAGGCGTCTGATCCCTTGACTGCGGAGTTACACAGGGTTGTAATCTACCAGTCATGTGTGCTGGGAACTGAACTGGGGTCCTCTGTGAGAGCAGAACTTGCTCCAAACCACTGACTTATCTCTCCAGCCACAACCTCAATGTTTCCAAGTCTTTCCTGCTCCCTTTCCTGAATGTGCAGTGTGCACAAACGCTGGCACTCCCCACTTCAAGGAGGGAGAATCAAGAAGGTTTTTCTCCCGTTATTATATACCAGAAATACTGCAAGAAAATCAACGTGACAATAACGGCTGAGAGGTTACACACCTGGGCTTGGAATTTCAGAGAGTGGATCTGGGAATACAGTTCAAGGCTCATTCACTGGGATTACCGTGTTTGAGCAGTTAAAACAGCGACAAGATAAAGATCACAAATTCAAGGTCAAACTAAGAGAAGAGACAATCCAAAAACACAAACAAAAACCTAAGAAGCTTAGAGAGCATAAAGCTCGTCCGAACACATGAAGGCCACTGGAGAGTAATGGAAAGGACTACCGAATAAGGCAAGCTAGGTTTGAATGCAGGCAAAGAGGTCAGCCATGGTGTGGAATGGAAGCCATTGGTTTCTAAGGAGACCATTCCTCAGCATCAAACAGAAAGCTCAAATGGAAAACAACTGGGAAGCGGCAACCGGCTTAGGTATTGGTAGCTAATTTAAGATGCAGGGTTAATTCTGGGGAGTGCGTCCTCAATGCAAATCTAGCAGTCGGCTGCCTTCGAGTAAAAAAATTAAAGACACATGAGTAAGAGCTACAGTAGGCTGAGAGCGTTGCCCCATGACAGCAGAGACTCGTGGAAAATAATATCAATGCACACAAGAACTAGAGGGGCCCCACATGATAAGACAGCCACCCACTAGGTTTAGTGAGCAGGAAGCTAGGGATCTTCTCAGAGACGCACAAAACAGAACGGATGGCCTTTGAGGTCTACCTAATTTGTGAAAAAGCACACATAATTTATTCAGAAGGGCCTACTCCATATGGTGGGGCCAGTGCCCCAAACCTACCTGCTGTAAGGAACAAAAGCCACGTGACTAAATTAGATCGGGGCGCTTTCCACCCATGTGGAAAGAATCAGCGGGCCCGGGAGTCCAGTTAGGTATGTATGGTTCTAGCCAAGAAGAACAAGCCTCGTTAGACCGAGAGGCCTCAGCAGTGCTCAGCTAGATGGTAAGTGAAAAACTAGATGCCTGCTTCCCCACCAACATAAATTCCATGCACACTCAGAGGCCCATAACCTCAGAGTTAATGCTTTGGTCTGACTTGCTTCCTGGGCAACACCAGCCTATCATAAAACCGCCCTGGGAGGACTGCCTGTAAACTGCAGACCCACAGCCTTACATTTCTTCTGACTCAAAGGCAAGGTATTAAAGCCCTTGTTTAAGGAAAATCTCAGAGGTCACTGCAGAATCCAGGCATCGCTGCTACAGCGCCTCCGTTTCTTGCAATCCAGGCCTTTTTCATCTTCGAGCTTGTTGGTGAGCAGTGGGCAGCCTGCAGGGCTGGCCCAGGCTGTGTCTGGGGGCTGGTGAGTGCAGTCTGGTGACATCAGGGGAGCTGCTGGGATAACGCATGTGAACGGTTATCACGAGATTCTCCCATGGCCACAGTCACACTGCCAACACCCCGGAGGATGCAGCGTGCCTTGGCCTACCACGCGGCTTCGTTTAGTCTATGATAACAACTGACACTTGCTCGCTCTCTTTCTTTCTGCTCTTCACCACACGCAGTGAAGTCTCACAGCTGGACTACAGGCAGTGCGGAGCCAAACCTCCAGCCCTTTCTCAGCACAGCAGCCATAGTCATCAGGAGAGAAGAAAGATCAACCAACTCCCAGAGCCCAAAGACAAGGCTCTGAAAAGTGTCCGCATCTTTAAAGAATCTGGGAATATGGTCTAAGTTATAAACCTCAGACAAGATGTTTCTGAAAGAGCCTTTTGAATCTCTCATTCCCGAGTAATCTTTGCTAAAATACAAGGCCATTTCTGCTAACTACATTGTGAACACTTGTCGCTCATCTGAGGGAATGACAACCGCCTCCCCCCCCTTTCTCTCTCTCTCTCTCTCTCTCTCTCTCTCTCTCTCTCTCTCTCTCTCTCTCTCTCTCACACACACACACACACACACACACGGTATCTGAGGTAGGTTGTGACCAAGCCAGGAAGGAGTCACTTATGTTTTATCCACAAGCAAAAGCTGAAGGTCTTTGCTGGATTCCTGAGCAAAGCTTCCGCATATTAATAGGGGGCTAGGCATATGGTTAACATTTCATGTTCCTGGTCCCCACCACAGGTCCTGTGTAGGCACCACATCTGCTTAAGAGTTAAAACAGGTGTCCTCCTCAGGCAGACACAGGGCTCCCAGAAACGACGGTGCGGTGCCTGTCTAGGGAAGGGCACTGTGTAACAGAAACAACTCTTGAGAATGTCAGAACTGTGAGGGGGAAGGGAGGCTGGCACAGCAAAAATAAAGATATTCAAGTGCCAAAGACGTATGTATGTGCCTCAGAAAGAGCACAGCAGGCTTGAATAAGGGAGGGTCTCATTATGTCCACCTAAGCTCCGTTAACAGCATGGCCCATGGTCGTCATATGGCTCTGGCTTGCATTTAAAGTGTAGCCGCCTAAGAACAAATCCCAAAAGTCTAGATTTTTCTGAGGTAGCGCTGCAGCTTTTTTGGTTCTAAGCATACACTAATTTTTACATTGTTTGGGGGGAGGGGGGCAGCTGGAGGACATAGTGGGCCTTTCCCTCCAAAATGGTGGGTGCTGGTCCTACTGTACTTTCACTCACATTACAATTCAGACTTTTGTGGAAATCCTTCCAGAGCCCTCAGTGGAATCTTCTGACCCCTTTCTTGGTTTTAAAGTCGCATACCCCACATGGAAGGTAGGGCTGTGGTCCTCTATAGGGTCTGCACCCCAATGCCCCACACATGTGATTTAGGTTACAAGGAACGGGGCATTAAGGCTGCTGTCCAGCTTACATGAAAATAGGATTTTGGCAGACTGTTAGATAGGCTCACATTAATTTCAAGTGTCTTTAAAAGTGGACAATAGAAGACTGGAGATTTGCCAATGGAAGCAGGGCCAGAGGGATATCATATTCCTGGGATTGAAGATAGGGTTACAAATCAATATGAGTGACTTCCCGAAAATAGGACATGCGTGCGTGTGTGTCACATACACACACACACACACACACACACACACACACACACACACACACACACACATCTTTAAAAAAGAATTCAGCTAGACTGGTCAGCCTTACTTAGACCTCTAAGACTCATGCCCTCTCCAGACTCTGACATATATGGCTGTGAATATGTGTTGCTTTAGTACACTAAGTTTGACATCACTTGTTACAGCAGCAAGAAGAAACTCATGCACAAAGCAGGGAAGCAGCGAGCAACTCACTCCCTCAAAGTCCAATAGGAAATGGTGCCTAGATTTCATTGATGATAAAGAATATTTTCTAAGTTGAACTCCAGTGTCTTGTAGGTATGTTTGTATACACATTTGTGCATGTTGGGGAAGGGATGTACTTTGAAAAATTAAATTTTTTGTTCCTCACCTTTATTTTAGCTAGACACATCCCTTTGCAGCAGACTTGCACTAATGCCATCTTCAGACTCATAGTTTGCCTGTATTTTTTTTTCCCAAACATCCCTACTCATTATAAATATTTGGGTAATCTCCTGAAAGGACCTAAATCTAGAGAGCTCAGCTTCCCAATCATGTAGGTATTTGCAATCTGCCCTCGACATGGTTCAGAGAAGAATTGGTAATATTTACTAAGAGCAAGTGGCCCCCGAATTAGCAAGAGAGCAACCAGATAAGGATATTAGTTCCCCTCAGAACAAGAATTGCTTTTCCATTCAGCTCATGCACTTTTTTTTTTTTTTGGTTTGTCTTGTTTTTACTGAGGAGGAAATATTGTGACAGATTTTCTAGGAGAGCTAATACACTGCAGAACAAGCATACCCATATGGAAGGCTTTCAAGATATCTTTGATTGTTGGGGAGTGATGGTTTATTTCAACCCTGTGCTTAGGGTTGTGGATACAGAACAGCCCAGTGAAAGCACACTTGCTAGCCTTTGGGGGACCCTGCACTCCATCCTAAGGACCACTAAAACAAGCAAGTAAAAGGAATGAAAATAAAAGTTAAGATCCATGCTTAGAGAATGAAGGCAGAGCCCGCCCCGTTCTGATCCCTTTGCTCCAAACGACCAGGCATCTTACTGTTTTACCAATAAGCAAACAACGAGTCACCAGACGAGACGGGCAGCATGAACCGGGGAACCGTGGTAGCCGGGTGTGGGAAGGGATGGGGGGAGCTGGGAGGACAGGCAGAACTGGAGCAGCAGTACTCACCCTCAGGTCTCCGTTCACGGCTTTCGCCACGTGGTTAAATGCATGTGAAGGGTCCTTGTTGTACACTTTGAGAAGGGATCTGTCTTGGATATTCCTGGAATCAAAAACATCCATCACTATGGCAGACGAAAGGAGCCTGACTCTGGCCATTTCCTCTCCCTGTCCTTAACCATCAGGCAAAAGAACACAGGCAGACACGCTGGCGATAGTCTACCACGAACTAGACAAAAAGCCCTTTCATCATACCACGGGCAAAGATAAATAAGGAAAAGAAGAAGAAAAATGACGCTGGCTTTTCTTCCCTCTTCTTGTTCCTAAGGAACAAGTTATTCCTGCAGTATTTACGGCCACCCATAACTATCAGGTAACAAGAAGCCGCTTTCAAGCTGCACAGTGTGGAAAGCTAACATTCAAAAGCAGCAGAACTCCAGCACTTACAATGCCTTCAAGAGACTTGGTTAATATTTAAGTATTTAATTGTTTACTTTGCCTAAACACCTGGTTTCCTCCTTATCTAATGAATGTACACATAAAAAATGATTTTTTTCCCCTTTCAAACATGCTCAGCAAGGGAAACAAAATGTGTACAGAACGTAGGGGAAAAAAAAATCAAAGAGATCAAACCCAGTGTATTTAACAATGCGTTCTTCACCTCCCACAGTGCATTTTTAAAAATACTTTTCTCCATACAAATTGAAGCACAGAGAGTCTTCTCTGCTCTTAATCCCAATTGTTAGGGGCAAGAAATCAGACTGCAGAAGAGGGCAGGGGTCCCACATCCTGCTCAAGCCTACTTTCAATTCACACGAGAGTGGCCTGTCTAGGCAACCCTTCTCTCGCCTTAGGCTGCTCTGTACACACAGGTCACCTGCAGCACCCCCCCCCCCCCAGCCCTTCTACACCGGGGTTCCATCCAGTGCTGGCTGGATCTGAGGGTGGGGGTGGGGGTGGGGGCAGACAGACAATTGCTTTCTTGTAGGTGTACTTGCACCGAGTGGGCCGACACACCCACTGGGATCCTTGGGTTATGTTTGCGCTTTAAAGTGAAGTGGAAGGTTCTTTGGACAAGCCTTGGTTCTAACTATCCGCCAGTCATTGCTTTGAAGCACCAACGAGTCCTGGCTTGCGTGGCTGCTTCATATTTCAAGTAGCTCATTAGAAGTCAGCTTCGGGGAGCAAGCAGCCCTTTTACCAAGGGGGAACAGATACAGATGAGGCAGGGAGAGAGCCAGCAGGATGTAGGCAGTGGCTCAGGAAAGGAACCCAGCCTCTGGCTAGCAGACATCACGTGTTGACATGTGACAAAGCGGGGACTCTCACTCGCCATGAGGAAGGCTTACTGTGGCTGTAAACGTATTTAAAATAGACTAGCTTGGCTTGTGATTAACTTAGAAACATGTTCATCCTGAGGTGAGGCCACAGTAAAAGGCCACACTGCATTGGTGGTGACATTTACCATCCTGCATCCTGACCTGAACTCTTTCTGGTGCCTCCCTAAGGGAAAAATATGAAGCCAGTCAAATGGCTAGCAAATAGATCTGACATCTAGAACACAGAAAGATTAAAAAAAAAAAAAAAAAAAAAAAAGGAAGCTCATGACTTCAGAAGAGCAAAGCCATCGTCTTTAGTTAACACCTACCTGATAATTCTTTTTTTTAAATTTATCACATAATATTTATGGTAAGAAAAATTTCTCCCACTAAACTTAAATATAATTGAAACATCTTATGTATAAAAGCTAAAAATCAAATGGTACTCTGGGGAGCATGTATAGGATCATTTTGGGTAAACGTTATATCTTGGACACTTTTAGGCTCATTTTTCACATTTAAATTAAAGAAATTGAAAAGCAAACTAAGAAGACAAAATGGTAGGCTAAGGGCCAAGAAGTTACCATTATTGCAATAAAATAACAAATGACACAGAAATATATTTGAGAATTATTAGGGTGTGTGTGTGTGTGTGTGTGTGTGTGTGTGTGTGTGTGTGTGTGTGTGTGTCTGTATGGGGTGCTATAGACTAAAACCCAGGCCTTAATCCTGGCAGGCAAATGCTTTTTTCTTGAGCAATACCCTCAAATCATCAGTGTTTAAAAGCATCTCTTTCAATAAGCATTGCTTATATAGTTGTTTTATCAGCTGGACTTCCCTAGAGGAAGACCATGACCAAAGAATGCAAAACCAGGCCCAAGGAGCCTGGAAAGGCTCTGGAAAACTGTACATCAGGGCAGTATGTGGTTTATATAGGCTGAAAGTGAGTGAACCCCAGTTGCTTCCAGTTGCCCCCTGATGGCCTGTAAGTGGTTTTCTTTACTTTCACACTTAACCACTATTGATGCTCCTCAATGCCTCCACCCGTAAATGCAGAAACACAAGTTGATTGCCTTGAAGTGGTCTGTCCATGTAAAAATACCACATGGCTTTATATTATTAGAAGTATATGTTTCAGGGCTGGAGAGATGGCTCAGAGGTTAAGAGGACTGGCTGCTCTTCTAGAGGTGCTGAGTTCAATTCCCAGCAACCATATAGTGGCTCACAACCATCTATAATGAGATCTGTTGCCCTCTACTGGTGTGCTGGCACACATGCAAGCAGAATACTGTATAAATAATTTTTTAAAAAGCATGTTTCAAACAGGATGTGATTATCTCAGGTTTAAGTTCCTGTTCTGTAATTTTTTTTAAAAAAATGACAGCTTGATAAATAATTTATCTAAAAAAAATAAGTATGACTTTTCAGTTATCATAAATATTTAAACCTGTTTTCCAAAAGCAGGAAGTTGCACAACAGATGCAGCACCTTTATAGCTTGGGGCAGGTGTCAAATTCTGAAAGCCCTAAATTACTCATACACCCTGGCACGTCTTGGTACGTCATCCAGGGTTCACTGTTAGATATGGATCAGCTTGCATTAGTGTTCTGCAGGCATAATTTTACAAAGTGCTACTCATTACTTCCATAATGACAAAACAGGGGAACCGGCTATCCCCAGCGTAGGGACCAGAAAGCCTGAGTCCTGCCCCTCCTGATTTGGGCTGAGCGTATAAACAACCAGGATTGGCGTATTGGTGTGCATGTGTGTGTGGCTTTTAACTGGCTGTGTGCTCTTGAATTAAAACCCTTACCTTTGATACACCCGAGTTCTTGGTCCCATAAGATTAAAGGGCTATATTAGACATTATATAAACGTTTGACTTCTGAAATATTTAGGGGTTATACTAGCAACTGCTTGTTTGTATGGATTGAAATTCTTCTTGCCTGGTTATTTAGCTGGGACAGATCAGAAGGGCCCCTTTGTTCTATAGACAACACCACTGCAGTTAACGGCATGGCTTGTGTCTGCTTGCTGCTAGCATTCCCGTGAACGTATCCAACCAGGCTTCCTGGAGAAAGCCTAGGTGGCAAGAGGCATCCTTGAGTAAAGGATGGCTCTTTTAGGAATGGCACATGAGTGAGGCTGCTCCTGTGGCCACCGAGTCTACTATTTCACTGCGACCGTGTGAGGTGTAGGTGGACACCCAGTAGGATAGTGACCTGAAACACCGACAGGTTCTGTCATGGGAGAGAGGGTGCTGTATGAGGGATTTTGACATATTCAGTCTTAAGTCTGTCCTTAGCTCTTGGCACTTCTCTGGGCTTTACGTTCCTTGACTTTGAGATGGAATGCAGTACTGGATCATGTGTGTCCTTTTCATCTATGATACAGGCAGAGCTAGTAACACGTTCAAAGGCTGTCCTAAGAAGTCTGTTCTTATCTTTGTATTTAACTAGAGGGTGGATTCCCACCTGGGTGCAGCAGTCCTGCCAAACGTGATGACTGGGCTTTCTCTACCAGGATAAGGAGGAATTCGGGCTGAGCACAAGTGCTAGACATCCAAGATGGTGGCCAACAGCCCTCAAAACAAAATAGGTGGCGACAAACACACTCCAGGAAACTACTTACCTCACATCATTTAGCTCGTAATAGACATTTCTGCTCTCGTCTTTGATGTAGATGGCAACACTGGGCGACTCCAGCATTTTCATGGTGAGCTGCTGAGGAAAGGCACTTACGAAGAGGGCGCGGATGGTGTCCGCGCTTGTGATTTCATTCGGCATCCGCAGCTGTTTGGTTTCATCTCCATACTGGAGGTAGAGGACACCTGTGTGCAAAGGGATACACGGTTATCAACTGATGGATCAAGCGCCGTGGGCTGCGGAGCATAAGCTAAGCCACTTCTGTCGGACCGCAGTTATAGATGTTCAGGACAAACTTGAGAAGCAAGTCATGGGGGATGCTCACTGGGCGCCTCCACAGAAGGCACATCATGTAAGCACCTAGCTTTCTTCCTTGGGGTCCAGGCGGGCAGGTGTGAAACAGGCCATTTCCCTGCTCTTTTAGAATCAACAGGACAAAGAGCTAACCTTGTCACCTATAGCAAAAGAAGGTATATTTAGGAGTCTGACCCTGCAGAGTTCTTTTTAGCATGCATTTCATTAACTGGGGCCTAATCATAATAGCAATGCGTAAGACCCAGAGCTTGACTTAGCAGTCTATTCAGAAACACTTGAAGTAGAAATGGTAGTGTCTGTGGTTTCAGTACAGCTATTGAATGTTTATATCATATTAACAGCCCCCCACCCCCAGACCAAGAGCCTGGCACCTGGAAATACCACATAAAAATGGGACAAGTTGGTAACCACACAGACAGACACTGAATGTCACAGTTCCAAGAGGGCATATCCTATGTCTTGTCCTGGCCCATTAGCCAACGTGGTGCAAGATGAAGACCTGACTGGGTTTGTCTTTCTGATGCAAAAGGTTTGAGGATGTCCCCTCACAGAACCCAAACTTGAGGACTTCAACCCAAGGCCAGAAAGAGGTCTCGTGTGGAAGAACAGGTGTTGGAGGGATGCTTTTGTGCACCGTGTAAAAGATTATCCATGCATACTCAAATGCTGATCTCTATGCGTGTGCAGATCTAACTCAGGCTGGACTTTGGCGGTCATTTTTTAGGAAGTGTCTCCTGTCTTAATGTTTTGTAAGCATTTTTCTCCATCACCTTCTGATTGGTCAACTAAAGAGCTGAGCAGCCTATAATAGGGCAGGAGAGTTAAAGGAGGGCTTTTAATCCCAGTGAGAGACTCTCAGGTGGGAACCAGTGGTGGCAATTGCCACCGAGAGAGGAATGAAGCAGGAAGTGCCAGGCTGAGACTTAGATGACCAGTAATGGGCCACGGAGCTGGGAAGTAGGCCAGGCAGAATTGTCAGGTTAGAATAGCTATCTGTCCAGCTACACTGCCTGAAGCTTTTAGTAAATATAAAGGTCCCTGTGTCATTAATCAGAGCGAGGGCGCACGTTGAAAAAACCTTCCATATTAGGACGGGAACCCTGTCTGACTGCTCCGGCAATGCACCCTTGTGCAGCTGGGGACACTGGATGACCATCTTGGTTGTGGACTCCCCAGCCAAGTGACAGAAAGGACATGTCCTCACCAAGCACTGCTACAATTGCAGAGTCCTAAACCAGTAAATGACAGTAGGTTGTAGTCTCAAGCTACCATTCCTGCTACTGTGGTCTGAATATCAAGTGTCCACACAGGGCTCATATGTTTGACGCTTGCTGCCCAGCTGGTGGCACTTATTTGGTTAAGTCATGAAACCTTTAGGAAGGGGGGCCTTGCTGGAAGAAGTGCATCATTAGGGGCAGGATCCGAGGTTTTATAGCCTGGCCCCATTTGCTTCTCCCATCTTTGTTTTGTGTGGATGGAATGTGATCGCCCCCGTGTCATACTCTTGCTAGACCACCTTCCTTGTCTGCTGCCATGTTTTCTCTCACCATGCTGGACTCCAACCCCTGGAACTGTAAGACAAAATAAACCCTTTCTCTCCTAGTTTTGTTTTTTGTTTTGGGTGGGGATATTTTATCCTATCAACAGAAAAGAAACAAACACATTTGCCTTCATCTGCTATTTGGACACGGGTAACTGAAACACTAAATCAAAGCTGTCGAGATGTCATCTTGATCCTAGTGGCTGTGTATTTGTGAGAGGCTATTGAGGAGTAGACTGCCACCGCCTGGGTGATAGTGGGAAGAGACTGAAAAGGGAACAGGTGGCTTTCAGTTAAATATGGCATCTCACACAACAAACATGCCCGCTAGAAACTCCACTGAAATGGTAAAAAAAAAAAAAAAAAGTAAGAAAAAGCACACAAAGATTAACAGAAGGAAAAAAAAAAAGAAGGAAGAAGAAAAGGTACAGAAGAGAGAAAGCTAACACTGACAACGCCAAGGGAAGAACTCATTATGAAGTGAGTAGGCCCAGAGACCCGTGAGTGCCAGCCTCCTTTAGAAGATGGGTGTACAGAGCTTGAAAGATGAGGCTTGACTCAACTTCACTGTCCACCATGGGGAAGATGTGTCATCTATCTTTCCCCTCCCTCACCATGCAGCGAAGGAACTCCTCACTGTGTTCATTTTGCAAGACAGAGGAACTTAGCTGAAGATTGGCTTCTGGCTGGTCGGGCTTATAGGACAACACTAGGGGCATGCTGCTGTCCTGTAGGGACCGGGGCCCTTCCTTAGAAAGATGAATGGCCACTTTTTTCTAGACAGGGATTCTCTGTGTAGCCTTGGCTGTCCTGGACTCACTTTGTAGACCAGGCTGGCCTTGAATTCACAGAGATCCATGTGCCTCTGTCTCTGCAGATGTTGGGATTACAGGCGTGCGCCACTACTATGCCCAGCTGCATGTGAGATTTTTATCGGCATCTACCTTTTTAGAAAAAAAGGTTATGTAAAAAGAACAGGAAAAGTAAAGACTGTTATGCATATATATATGTATATATGTGTGTGTGTGTGTGTGTGTGTGTGTGTGTGTGTGTGTGTGTGTGTATAATGATTGTCTTTTCCCTCCCTGAGACTGCAGAGTGAAAGGATACATGAAATGCCTAACGTACTCAAGCTCTTCATTGATACATGGAAGATAACAGGCTGAAGGTTCCGAGATCTGGGGAGAAGCCAGAGAGGAAAACCCAGGCATCAGAAAGATGTTATCTTTCTCCATATCAACCGGGAGCCAAAGGACAATAGAACAGCACTTAAGAAAATCCAGCATGGGGGCTGGAGAGATTGGCTCAGAGGTTAAAGGCACTGACTGCTCTTCCAGAGGACCAGGGTTCAAATCCCAGCAACCATGCGGCAGCTGACAACTTCCTGTAACTCCGAGATCTGACATTCTCATATAGGCATATGTACACGCAAAACACCGATGCACATAAAGGTAAAAAAAAAAAAAAAAAACTTAAAAAGCAAGAAAAACATTGAGAATATAAAATGAAGAAAATCCGGCAGAATGTGCTTCCCATCAAAGTGTCTATCCTTCCATGCCATCAGCTAGGTGTCAACTAGACCCTCATCTTGTCAGTGAGGGTCCCTAGACACCTCATCTAGACCTTCAACACCCATTTTTGCATATTATTTTGTATCCCATCCTCATTTTCTTTCTGTTCCTTAACTTCTCTCTCCAGGTGCTACAAATTCCTATCTTAATTCTTGACCTCAGCTGGTGTGGCTACCAGCTGGGTACACACATGGCCAGTTACAGAACGCGACAGTCCAGAGAGGATAGGATTGATGTCTTTGCAAACAGAGAGGAGTGGTGTTCTCACACTTGGTTCTGGAAAGGTGTTTACTCTTGGCCCTTTAGCTAGAGGAAGACTCAAGAGAACAGAGATTTTATAAAATAGTTATTAATTTTATATTCTTAGGTATACACATGTGGGCATGGATGGGTTTATGTGCACAGTGTGCATGCAGGAGCCCATAGAGGTCTAAAGAAGGTGGTGGCAGATTATCTGGAAATGGAGATACCAGTGGCCATAAACAGCCATATGGGTGATGGGAACCAAACTTGGGTCCTCTGAAAAAGCAGCAAGCTCTCTTAACCACTGACCCCTCACACCAGCCCCAACAGCAGGAAGGGTTTTGTTGTTGTTGTTGTTGTTATTGTTATTCTTGTTTTGTTTTTGGTCATCGTTCTTCATAATTATCTAAGTGCTTATTATTTGTCTTTTCTTTTCCCGCTTTTCATGTGGGTGGTATGTGCATGTGTGTGTATACGTAGGTGTGTGTGTGTGTGTGTGTGTGTGTGTGTGTGTGTGTTTATATGCATATGGAAGCCCAAGGCTGATAAGGGCAGTCATCCTTGATTTCTGTTCTATATTATTCACTGAGACAGGGACTCATAATCAAACCCACAGTGCACTAGTGTAATTAGTGTTGGTAGCCAGGTGGCTCTGGGCATTCCCTGTCTCTGCCTCTGGGACACATTCAACAGCTAAGCCACCTCCAACCTCTATAGCAAGTTCTTCATAAATACATACTGAGTGAATGAACACACGTCTATTAGTCATCTAAAGGGGACTTTGGGCCAGGGACCATCTGAGCTCTAGACTCTTTTTCTAGATGATGTACTTAGCCTCATGGCATCTCACTTGTAAATTAATGTAAACTTGTCTCGAGTCATCTTCGTGTGCCAGGCATGAGCAGTCCTGCTACTCCTCACTGCCTGTCCCATGCCAGCTCCTCATGGAAAGAGTTCTCCTAGGCACCTATGAGGTCACAAGTTCCTTTGAGTGCAGAGAGAAAAATCTCTCAAGCCTGTCTGATCACAGATTGTGAAATGTTTTGCTACAAATGAGAATTATGGTGACTGTCCCACGGGTTGGTTAGCTTAAACCATAAGAAAAGGCTACAACCATTTCTGAAGGCTGGGCCTGCAACAATTCCCAGGTGAGGCCTCTCTGGAACCACCTTGCAGCAGGTCAATAACATAGCCTTGCCACCCCAAAGGGCCTGGTTTTCATCTCCACATCTGCAGTCTGTATGTGTGTATGCTTGAAATAGAATTTAAAGACTCTGGAGTGGAAACAAATTGGGCCTAAACTCCAGTTACCTCAGGTCTGGCTGGTGCAGCTGCCAGCTGGGTACACATGTCCATTTAGAGAACGTGACAGTCCAGAGAGCACGGGAACACTGCCTTTGCAAACAGAGGGGAGTGGTGTTCTCACACTTGATTCCAGAAAGGTATGAAGTGATTCTTAAACTCAGAAGGAATTATCTTAATATATGACGGCATTTTATTGGCACAGTGATAAACTCAACCCACATGGCTTCAGTCGGTCAGTGCTAGCTGCTCCACATTCACGGAGATGCCTTTGGGCCATAACCTCACTTTGCATAAAGAAGAGAGCAGTTGAATTATGGGATATCTGCTGCCTGTCGGAATTGAGGCAGGGATTCCACCCCATCAGACATCATCCTTGTCAAATTATAAGGATTCCATCCTACCAGACAACATCCTTGTTCAGGCGTTACTGTGGCCCCATTTCATGGTATGGAAATATTAATAGATGCTCATGAGATCCAAGCAGCTTCCCTTGAAGTTACAGCAACTAGTTAAACTACAAATACAGCTCCATTCTGCGGCCCCTGTGGACCCTAGCCTTTGAAGTTGCTGCTTCTGAAATTCTACACTCAGTCTTGCCCATCCCTTCTCTGGTCATCAAGTGACCTGAGCTGGCTTTACATCTTTCGAATGACCAGGTGGCTTGCAGATCAAGGTGAAGCATACTGAGGGTAGTTAGAGAAGAAGATTCCATCTTTAGCCCAACTGATGGGAATGCAGGCATATAGAAGGAAATTCTACACTAACGGGTGGGCTGGGAGGCTAATGGGAACTAGGGGCCTCAGAAAGTCACACCAGGGTTCTGTAATGAACCTCAGAACATTGGGAGTCCTTTAAAAAAATCTAAAAAATTAAGATTGCTCCCACCTCGATGGCTTTGCAAACTAACTCATTGTGGATTTTATCTAAGAATCTTAGTTACAATAAAACAAAATACACCTGGCAGGTCATTTCTGTGCCATTATAGATGTATCTTTACTGTCTTCCGAAGGTGGGGTAGATTATATACTGTGGGGTTCCAGAATGTGGGGTAGATTATATATTGTAATAAAGTATCTGAGGATATTCACAATGTGACTGAAGTCATCCTGCCTTCCCAGGAGCTATGAGGATGCTTGACATACTGTCATGCACAGTCAATCCAATGAGCCACCAACTTAATTGGCTTTCTTGTCCATACTTTGCCAATGCTGCACACACACACACATACACACACACACACACACACACACACACACACACACACACACACACACACACTCTCCCTATCCCCCACCATATACACTTCATTTGAATAAGCTTCCTTCTCTATGTTCATCAGACTTGTTGCTCTGGTGATAAATACCTGAGAAAAAGAACTTAACATGAGGAAATTCTAATTTGGCTCATGATTTCTGAGGTTGCAGTTCATTGTAGCAAGGGAAGCCTGCCAGAGCCAAGCAGCTTACATCATGACAGTCAAGAAGCAGAGAGCATGTGTGACCACAGGCTTTCTCTTTCTTCCTCTTTTATTCCAACTAGCCTACATACAGAATAGGGCTTCCCACATTCACCAATCCTCTCTGAAAATACCCACCCAGACACAACTAGATACACGATTTACTAATCTCCCAGGCACTCTTTACCCTAAGGAAACTGACACTCAAGACAGCCACTTACAGTCCCCCTGGCCACACCCCCACTGAACTTCCTTGTGGGTTGAGGAATTAGCTTTCTTCAGAAACATGCTTATATTGTGTTTTATTGAAGTTGCAGGCATGGCCCTCACTTCTGCACTACAGTTGCTTGTATACAAGGCAGTTTCTCTCACCAGATGCTAATACACAATACAGTGTGAAGTACCTCGCAGACGCTCAAATGTATTTACTTTAAACGAATTCAATTCTCCCTTACAGTGGTTGTGTTCCTCTCTACGCGCTTGCCTCCTGGAATGACAACACATCCATCGTAGGGGGCATTCTCCTCAGGCGAGCGATGCAGCAATTCCCAAGGAGTGAAGTTTCCCAGCTCCTCCAAATGCGCCTTAAGATTGTGCAAGCCACAAATCACTATATGCATCACCAGGGGCACAGGCCAATGTCTTGAATACATGACGAGCTTTTGTAGTCATTCATGAAGGGAAAATGTGTTTTCAACTCATGAAAATTATTAAATGGAAAACAGGAAGAGCATTTTTAACGTCTACAAAATTAACAAACGGATTTATAATAAAATCAGGAGCACCGAGAAAAATTAAAAAGATATTCTCATACTTCTTCTGGACAGGCTCTTTGTAAATATATATTCAAAATTCCCCAAATATGCAGTTTCTGTTAATAATTTCAACTCTGCACATTTAGGCACAAAGGTGTTCTTACCAGGGAGCACAAATGATCAGATCAGTATAGATACGGGGGAATGTCCAACCACAGGGGTTGATTGGATAAATCAACTCGATAAATCAATCTACTCACTGGGACCCTGCTGTTTTACAAAATGTCTAACGGCATATGGTGTTGAACAAGAATTTATCTTTTGTTAAGTGACAGATAATAAAGCATAAAACAAAATGGAAAGGAACCAAAGTTATGAAAGTTAATTACTTTGATAGGGATTTTTTTTTTTTTTTTGAGACAGGACTTCTTTGTGAAGTCCTGGCTATCCTGGAACTAGCTCTGTAGACCAGGCTAGCCTCAAACTCCCAGGGATCCACCTGCCACTGTCTCCAAAGGTGGGGGCTACTACCACCCAGGGATGAAATTTAAATTTACATGAATTTGAGGGGCCTCTTTAAGAATAAGAGCATAAAGTTAGCTATGAAAATAAACATTCCATTGTGGGGCCTGATCCTTGGTTTACTTGTCTCTTGTTGCCTATTTGACTGCTATGTGCTAAAATGCTAAAAGTGCCGGAAGGGCCCGCCCGAACTCCGTTGTGCTTTTCTGCACACCCCTTATAAGACAGGATTTGGTTTAATCACCATTCATGGTCCCTTGCTCACATTCAAGAGACTAACACAGACTTGCCTAAGTGCAGATATTCCTTAAGCCAGAAGAGATCAGCCCAGGTTGCTGATTATATGAAACCTCTTAGTAGAGTTGGTAGGGTGTAAGTTGATGTCAGCGTGGAGGAGACAGTGGCATTTAATCCACATGAGACTGAATTATAGTTAGCATATCCGAATGTCCTTTAAGAAGTGCTATCATTAACCATTCACAGAAAAAAGTACTTAGATGTCGTAGAACCAGCTTCAGTCACTAGACAAGCCCCTACCACGTGCCAGCTCTCTCATACAACCTTGAGTACACAAAATAACGCAACCCCAATCACAGCCATAATCATACTAGATTTAGATAAAAGCTAAGAGAAATACAATACACTTATAACTTTAAAAAAAAAAAGGTTTAAGAATTTAGTTCATTCCACCAAAAATTTTCAAATGAGCTCAGTGTTCAATGATAAAATGTTAGAAGGCTCATCTTTTTTATTGGGTTATTTTGTGTGTGTGTGTGTGTGTGTGTGTGTGTGTGTGTGTGTGTGACTATTAGATTAGATGAGCTAACTTGTGCAGTTAGTGCAGGAAAAAGAAACAAAAGGCACATGGTGCTGAAAGGGGCACCAGAGGGATGCAAGGCGATGGAGAGACCTGAGGAGGACGAGGAAGGCGGCGCGTTACTGGAGCTCATGAGGACTCAGTGTGGACGAACGATGCTGGAACAGTTCAGAAACACACAGCAGCCCAGATGCTAGGAAAGCAAAGAAGACTGTTAAATAGAACAAGTCATGTTTAACAACACTGGCCGTTCTGACGGACACCGATAAGCAGGAGGCAGGAGGCCTTACTCCACCCTGTATCAGCTACTAAAACACTGTGGTCTTTGGCACGGAACAAATGAGATTATGGAAGGAAGGCAGCAGGGCCCAGGGAGGGAGAAGTTTTATGAAGGCCTGAAATATGATAGGAGTGGTTCTGAAACTCACGAGGAATGTCGATTCAATAAATAGACCCAGAAAAAAAAAATCGGTTTTCCATACGGTGAAAGTAAAATACATCCCCTTTCTTATGCCATAAACAGAATAAGTTCCTGTTAGACTAGAGATCTGTAAATGAGGAAAAACTATCAAACTTTTAAAGGCCAGTAACACAGGATGGAACATTGTAGTATACTGACGTAAGGGGCTTTAGGAAGAAAAATAAAACATAGAGGAAGATATTGCTTTAATATCCCGTATTAAAATTAGCATTTGATTCTACAGAAGATGCTGTAAATCAAGGAGACAAACCACACCCTAAAAGAAGATATTTATAAATCAACAAAAAATTTTTAGCAAAATAGAAAATGGGTAGTAATAGCCTTTTAAAATGAAAATAAATAAGCAAGTCAATGAAGAAGAAACTCCCCAGGCAAATCAACGCTAAAACGTTCACTATAATGGAATATATAATTTGAAATGAAAACACTGGCATACTATTTTATCCCCATCAGGGAGGGAAAGCCAGAGAATCTAATGGCCCCGTGGTGAGGGTACGAGAAAATGGCCAGTGAGAGAGTAAATTCACCCACTCCTTTGGGGAGAGTTAAGATGTATGTCCTGTACGTTGCTATGCCTTTGTTGTCTATCAAAGACCAAAACACCCTCAAGAATAAGCTCTGTCCCAGGAAACCCACTGTAGCTCCATTTGTGTTTGTTCTTGGTGGTGCCATCATACAATGGAGTATTAAACAGCTGCTGTAATGAAGGAGAATCATGCCTGTCCACAGAGGTATATCTCAGCAACGCAAAGGTGGATGGCCACAGGGACCAGAAAAGGACGCGCCCAGTTTCCCTTAGTAGACTGTTCCACTGAACACACAATCATACTCTTGCTTGTCAGCACACACAAACACAGCAGATGCAGCAACATCTGCACGACAGCTCTGCTCTCCAGTGACTGGTTAGCTCTGGGAAATGAAAAAAATATGTGGTTTTACACCATACTACCTACCTCTTTTAAAAATGTTTGTTAATTAAGAGGCCTCAATTATAGAAGCAACTACTTCCTTATCAAAATTGATACAACCTTATATAGCACTTGTTATATGCTAGACATTAATCTAAACTCTTCCCGGATATCAAGTCATTTAATCTTTACATTTAATCTTTAATATTTCCCGTTTCATAGAGAAGTTCTTGAGTGACTTAATCAATGGCCTTATCTATCATGCTATGCCATTTCTCCAATGATAAACAGATATGTTTATTTTTGGCAATGTCTTCTATATTGTCATTTTCCAATATAAGATAATTAGAAGAGACCGTTGTTAAAGAGATTATAGTGATGACACAACGGTTATGAGTACCAGCTGCTTGTGTAGAAGAACCAGGTTTGAATCAAAGCACCCACGTGGCAGCTCACAACCATCTGTTAACTCTAGTCCCAGGGGATCTGACACCTTCCTCTGGTCCCCAGCACCCCAGGCAGGCTCTGGGGCACATTCACATTCATGCAGGCAAAACATTCATATACATAAAGCAAAAGTTTAAAACTTTAAAACTCCAATCTGGGCATGATTGCACATGGCTTTAATTCCTGTACAGAGTCAGCACAGGCAGGTGGATCACTGATACCTCAAGACCAGCCTTGTCTACACAGTGAGTTATAGGACAGACAGGTCCTGCTTCAAAACAAAACAAAACCCAACAACAACAACAACAATTATGAAGATACTGTTGATAATAATAATGATAGTGCTCTTTCAAAAGCTTCTCTCCACAGATGATACACATTTGACCAAGAAACTAAATCCTGGGTGTAGCAGGGAATCTGGAAGTTTTCTTTGGCCACTGACAAAACAGTGGGAGCTGAAATTCCACAATGGCAAGCAAAGAACAAAGGACACAAAAGAAAGCCTTAGAATGTTTGGGGGGGAAAAAAAAAAGGATCCAACAAAAAGGGAGGGGCAAAGAAGGAAAGAAGAAAGAAAGGAGGGGGGAGGGAGAGGGAGGGAAAGAGAGGAAAGGACAGAAGAAGCTGGTTCCAAGTCCAGCAATAACAAATAAATAAATAACAGTCAGTACCAACGGCAATAACAACAGCAAATGTACTGGGCGGCTCGGCTGCATCAGAACTCAATATCAGGCTCTGGCTAGAATTTGTAACAAAAGGTTCACCAGCTTCCTTAGGAGATGTGTGTCCCGACCTGTCTTCACTCTCCTTGACCAGCGAAAGGAATGTGCCCCCCACAGGCTCCTGAGTTGAACATTTGGTCTCTAGCTGGTACTACTACTTGGGGAGGGTCGAGAAACTCAAGTGGATTGCAGGGTGTGGCTTCTAACAGAGTGTGTCCGTTCCACCGGAAGCTTCTTTGCTCTCTGTCTGCTGGCCACCATAAGGTGACAGAGCCTTCTCTACCGTGTGTCCCCGCCACCATGCTACACTGGATCAAGTCATGGGGCTGCGAAACCATGAGCTAATGAAATCTGACTTCCCATAAGCCATTTCTGTTCAGGAACTTGGTCACACTGACAAGAAAAATGGTCAGTCCAAGCAAAATTACAGCCACTAGTGAGAAATTGAAACTATGTGACATCTCCTTTGTAAAACAGGATTTTACACAGTGGTAAGCAATAACCACTGCACATGGGTGAGACCAGACTTAGAAATGTTTCTGCTATGCGATGCTAGTTGTTTTTATATTATACTACATGAGGTTAAAAAAAAAATAACCACCAATTGATAGTGTCATGAATCGAATTACTTAGAATTCTATAATTTTCTACTGTTGGGAGGAGAATTCTTCCTGGAAATGTATAGCTTGTGAGTTGGAGTAGAGAGATGTGAATGTGTCAAGCCATGAGCAAAAGCTGGGCTCACCAAGAACACCCAAGGGAAGTTTTTGAGGCAAAGGGATTAAGGGGCCTCAATACACCACAAATTAAACTAATGGCAGAAGAGACAAAGCCACCGCTGACAACAAACACGACCAGTGGACGTCAGTCAGCGGATCAGCACCTTTGGCGTCTATGCCACAGAACTGACATCCTACATTTTCAAGCTTATTTTAACTTTTATTAATTATTTTTAATTTTGACAACATAATACAAGTACATGATGAGCTATGATTATATTCACCTCCTTTTACTTTTTAATTTATTTATTTTTACTCTTGGATATGTGTGTGTTCTATGTGAATTTATATGCACCATATGTTTGCATTCAGGCATCTGATCCCCTGGGATTAGAGTTATAGCGAGTTGCCAGTGAGCATGTGGGTGCTGGGGACCGGATCCCAGTCCTCTGCAAGAGTAGAAAGTGCTCTTAACACCTGAGCCATCTCTCAAGCCCCTGTGCTCAAGGGACCCTTTTGTCTCAGGCTTCCTGTAGCTGGAACAATAGTGTCACCATCTAAGCTCAAGCTTATTTTTAAAAAGCATAACTATGGGATGTTTAGACCCCAAAACATTTTGTACTTTGGGGCCTTCTCTTCCTACTTTTTTTTTCTCGCGCTTCTTCCTAGGCTTGCCAGATTGGCCCTTTTGTCCTGGTTGGTTCAATTTCCGTCTCCCGGCCCTGATCTCCTGACCTAGAAATTCTAGCTCTCATTGTCTATGAGTCACATCAAAAACATGCCCTCTCTAGCACTTCAACGAAGGATTTGGGGGCAGCAGTTACAATCCATCTCTGAACGCTGGCCTTGGCCAGTCTTGAGCCTTCATGTACACATGTCTTTGTCACAGGGCCCTAAAGGGTAAGGTCCCAATATCAGGCTGACACTGATCATATACTACAACTGATAGACACTCGGGACCACCCTCAGTGTACTCCTTGCTTTTTGCTTCCACAGATCTATTAGTTCTACTAGATGAGCAATGAAGTTGGAAAGATGGGCAGCCAGGAGGGTGTGGTCCACCCTGTTGCATCTGTTCCTTTCTGGGCAGCTCTTTCTCAGCTTCTTTTAGGAGCTGAGATCTTTTAGGAGTTTAAAGGCCAGACTCAAAATAGTTTCCAGAGGGAGAGAAAAGATATTGTCAGTTCGGGGTAAACCCACATCTCTCTAACCTTCATTTTGAAACTCTTAAAAGAAACAAACAACAAAAACAAAAACAAAACTACAATCAATAAACCCACACAGAGATGCTCTATTGTCTACTGGGCTTGGAATAGACGTAACTTACCCCCATCACTCACATTCCTAGGAAAGACCAGCTTCCCAAAGCTTTGTGATTTGACCCAAGAGAGGGGCAGGACTATGTGTGTCAATCCTGAAGGAATAGTAAAAATCACATTGTGTGACAGGTATCTGGACGTGGGCCCATGTCCCCAAGCTGACGACACGAACAAAGAAACTCTTGGTACTAAAGAGCGGTGCAGCATGGCTGTTGGCTGAGAAAAGTCCTTCCAGCCACCACGAAAGGTAGAACTGGACTGGAGGAGAACCAGAGGGAGGCAGGTAGCATTGCCAGCATCACCAGCACTGTCAGCATCACTGCAGACTGAGATGTCGGGGTGGGTCTTCTCCATCAGATGAGCAAGGACAAAACTGACGGTCTGGAGAACTCTAAACTAAAATCTGGCTTTAAGTTCAGAGCTGGCTATTTTGTCTCAAAGCCATGAGGAGGAAACATATTTTGTCTTACAGTTTGTCAGCCAGATTTAACCTTTAAAACTAAGTCAGCAAAAGGCATGCGAGTACCTGCATCCTGCCGGGGCAAATTGGTGTGTTCTACAGTAAGACTTAGGTGATCATAAATTTCAGCCAGAGCTAGGAACAGCGAGATCTTTACCTTCTGGCCATCACATAGCTGTGGGTTTACGCCATCAAACTGTTCCTGATGGAGGTGAGCCCTGCAGCACCCTCACTCCTGATCTGATTAGGTCTGGGTTTTGTGCAAGAAGCAATGGTGAATCCCAATGAACTTCAAAGAGGGCACAACATACATACATATATATGTATACATATATGACTTATTTACCATTTTATATCTAATTTCCCCACCATGCCTCGATAATTAGCCTATCATTTGGTCACTTACTGGTTCCTCTGGGCATCCTACAGTCTTTTCTAAGGCTATTAAAAAAGCTCTCAGCTGTCTTGTGGGCACTTCCCAGACAGATCCAGCTAGACTCCAGCCTGAAGTGGGCAGTGACAGGGCTCTGGCCTCAGAGCAGTTCTTTCTGTTCCTGGCTTTCCACCCACTCCCAAACCCTGAGTCCTGCCTGCTGCTCCCAGCATGGCTCCTTCTGTGTCCTCAAGCCACCAGAGGGAGGGGATCTGCTGGCAACCTCATCTGAGCCTTCTGCCTCTGTCCCTCTCCACACCCTGGCCCAGCAGGCAAAGTGGAATGTCCCCACTGCCCTGGCCAGAGGACAGGGAACTGCTTCAGGGAACTGCTGCTTGCTTAGCTCATGGGGTCGCTGAGGCCTGGGATGGGCACCCGGGTTCCTAACTATTTGTGGCTGTGTGAGAATGCGAATGCATGATGAGAAGGAAGAGCAAGGGTTGATGGAGTGTTCATGGCTGGTGTGGACTGTTCCAATTGGGAAGAGAGAAAGAGACTGGGAGGGATCTACGTACATTGGAAAGGTGAACGTGTGTGTGCCACTTCTTGTGTGAAGGGAAGGAGTCGCTGCTAGTGTGGTCCAGGTGAAGGAGGTGAAGAAAGACATTATTTTCCCCCAAACTGACCAGCTTTAGCACACGAGGACCACAAGGAAAGGTCATCCTAGGGGGGAGCTTGTCGTTATGACATAAACCTCCAGGGCTGAGCTCAACACATCTTACTTCCGATCTGATTTCATGAGATCCCCTTCCCCACCCTGCTACCCAAGGATTTGTGTCATACGCACACACACACACACACACACACACACACACAGAGACACTCACACACAATTTCATTTTATTCCTCCTTTGTTTCTTTCCAAAGAGGCCCACACATGACTGTCCCTCCTCCCCACCTCCCTTTGAAGTCTCACAATGCTTTTAAGAGAAGCTTCTGATGTCAACCGCAGGATCACAATAAAGGATGAGTGTCTGAGGGGCCGTCGGATCATGTGGGCCCCACTGGAGCAGCTCTGGAGGCGGCAGGCAGGGAGGGAGGGACCTGAGGCAGAGACCAAGCTGCTAGGATTTCTGTCCCCAAGCCCTTTCTATCACTCCCTGGAAAACACAACCTTTGCTTCCAGATTCATCATAAATCACTCAGTTCAGAAATATGAGTCTCTCCTAAATGCCTCAAGATCTAAATGACCTTTGTGCACATTCCTACTTTAATAAAAACACTAGAAAAGATTGATAAGGCCCACGGGTACCTCTAGCTGCTTTGCTGCCTAAGGATTTTATCAGGCAAAGTCACCACATTATGCTATCCCGAGCATAACTTGCATTCAACAAGCTGACTGCCCATCCTGGGCTCCAGCAAAACAGGACAGACAGGATTCCCCCAAACATGTCACGTTCAGGCTCTGCATCCCCCAGCCTTATATCTACAACAGCCGTTCTGCTCCTGTAGAGACACTCTGCTTATGTAACAGACCAAAAGGCAGAAGAATAGCCGATGTCCACATTCCACAGAACCGGGTAACTCAAAATACGCAGTGGGCTGACGTGAGTGCAAAGAACCAAAGCCAAGCCGGACGGGCTGTGGGTTTAGCCGTCCTCAAATAAATTCTTCAGCATCAGGGAATCGTGGATGAACTCCAGAGCTGCTTCAGGTCTACAGAGTGGCATTCGTTTCACCCCCAGTGTGTGTGATCACAGATGGACTGCACTCATTGTAGGGACCTTGCGTGCCTACATACACCACACAGAGTTCTCAGGGCTGCTAATAAAGTAGTCAGCTCGGGGTTGTTGCTGTGTAGGGCCACACAAGAGACAGTGAACTCATAAAGAAGTTAAGTGTGGAGTATGTCAAATAACAGGAGAGGAGTACAATGGGTGTGTGTGGAGGGTGGCACGCAGGAGTGAGTGGATTGCTATTTTACTCACAGGAGTTCCATGTCCTACAGAGACAAAAGATGTTTGGGAGAAGTTTGGGAGCTGGCTTGCCGATATCTGGAGGCAAAAGGAACAGAAAGTTTCTTGAAGTGGATGCTTGCCTGAAGAGTATCAGGAAGAGCAGAGAACTGCTGTGTGTGGAGGCAGAGAAGACACTGGGAGGAGACTGATGTGAGGTCAGAAAAGCAACAAGCCGTATGATTAAGGCATCTGGGGGCGGGGTGAGGCAAGGCGGGCCTGCTTACTGGAATTGCTTTGGTAAATGCTGGATTTGCTGGGTGGGCGGTGGGGTGGGGTGGGGTGGGGTTAAAAGACTAACACTGAAAAAAAAAACACAGAAAGCTAAGGAAAAAATCCTAGAGGTTTGGGTAGATAAGACCAGGGAGGAGGGTCAGAGCTGCTGAGAAGGAGCCAGAGATCTTGGAGCGTCATGAGAGTCAGTCCTCCCGCCCCTCTAAGGAAATAAAAAGTTAACATTGTCATACATGTGTATAATGTGCTTTGTATAAAGCACTCTTCCCACTTCCTCTGAGGTATTCTAGCAAGAGCGAGCGCTCAAATCTCTTCTGTAAAGTGCTGAGGTAATTTCCAATAACCCATACACCCTTCAGTATTCTTTAAATCATCTTGAGATCTATTGTTACACTTAATACAACGTAAATACTACATAAACCCTTATATTGCTCAGGGAACAGTGACAACAACAGTCTGCAGCATCTGCTCAATATGTTGGGTCTCAAACCTGGGACAAGCAGCTGAGACGCCTACTGACATGTCAAAGTGGACCCCAGTGGCCAGGTTCTCCCAGCATCCCTCAGTCCCTATGTGTTACAGGATCCTCCTGGCTGGCAGATGCCACCCCTAACCGAAATTGCTCAAGCCCAGGGGCTGGGTTGCCCTTCTCCGGCTGCTCTCCCCTCCCAGTACAACCCAGCCATTTTGGTTACGTGCCCCCTTTTCCCAGGTTGGCCTTTTGTTCCCTAAGCCACTGCTCTGCTTCCTCTCTAGCCTTTTTCCTAGTCTCCTCTCTCCTTTCCTCACATGGCCCCGCTCAGTCCACTGGCTATATTCAGCCTGGGCCCTTCCAGATACTTCTAGCTATGCTCTCCCTCATATCTACAATAAACCTTCTCCTCCACCATATAGTCATGTCCTCCTTTTTATATCTTGCTTTCCTCTAAATAGTTTTGACCCGTGCTTGGGTGAAGCCGAAATGCAGAGCCTACAGATATGGTGGAACAAGCAATTATGGGTGTATATCACAGTGGTACAGATTTGTAAATATACAGAGATACACACAAAAATATGCACATACACATACAGCTTCTCATAATAGATAACCCAGGAGTAATACCAATATTATAAAAGAATGCACCAAGGGGTAGCCCTTTCATAGCAATTAAATGAATGGGCCAAAGGATTTGGGAATACAAGAGCAAGGGCAATAAAGAGGATGGATTGATGCATTGAAATCTAATGGGAGGGGGGGCTGGTGAGATGGCTCAGAGGTTAAGAGCACTGTCTGTTCTTCCAAAGGTCATGAGTTCAATTCCCAGCAACCACATGGTGGCTCACAGCCATCTGTAATGTGATCTGACTCCCTCTTCTGGCCTGCAGATGTACATGCAGGCAGAACACTGTACACATAATAATAAATAAATAAATGTTAAAAAAAGAAAAGAAATCTAATAGGTAAAGAGCATTTAATTAAAAAAGGAGGGGTGTGTGGGAGGGTCTGGAGGGAAGAAGGGGCAATGAAAACTGATGTATTTACTTTATAATTTCAAAAATAAAATATAAATTTTGGTCTCAGAGACAGTCTGTTTTCCTTGAGGGTGCACATGTCTCATTTGGTCCACTGGAGAATTGGGCCGACCCATGTGGAAGTCTTCGTGACAATGGCCATTCCATTAGGCAGGTATTCAGTAGCACACAGCATGAGATTTCTTTTTCAGGTTGCCACTTAATGGTAGAAAGCGAGGCCTACTAAAAGAGTTGAGATTCCAGGCTTACTCCGACATACACAGTCTACTATGATGTCTTTCCTGCCCGAAGTTCCGCTGACCTGGCTTTGCTGGTGTCTCTTTTCCAAGGAGAAAGGGGGGGGGGGGAGAGAGGATTACAATGAGTCCTGTGTGCCAGGAAGCATCTAGCAGGCCTCCATCGCCTGGGAGAAAAAGGGAGATACCCATACAAATCTGAGAAATAGATATTTTAGAAACTCTTGGGGAAGAAAAGTTGTACTCTGCCAGAAAACAATGGGAGAAGGAGGGCTGGGTGTGTGGAGGCTTTGTGCCCTGGGTTTGATCTCAAGCACAGGATAAAAAGATAAAGAAAGAACACTGTGCCTTTGATGCTTTAAGACAAAAGGCAGGCTGTCCGGTGTCTGACTCATGCGCCAAAGCATGGTTCTCAATGACCTTGGCGAAGGCGGTTAATTCTCTGCACGTGCACACCCAAGAGCTCTATGCACCAGCCATCCAACTGCCATCCCAAACACACCACCAATTACTTCTGTCTGCTTGGTTTTGGTTTGAGCTCAAGGAACCAAATTTAGAAAATGGACAAGCACCCCACCACCACCACCACCACCACACACCATTGCAGACACAGAGTTCTCTCTTCCAGATGGAGGATACATAAATAAATGTTATCAGCAATGGGAAGTCATTAATGTTAGAAACCCAAGCTTCATTAATCACCTAGCGGGCAAGGCAGGAAATGGAAGAACACACCAGAACTAGTGTGACTTTGGGCAGGTTATCTTTTTTTATCATTCAAAACAGCTTTATTGAACAAAATAATATATATAATAAATGGCAATACACTTAAGGAGTACAATTTGACGAGTTTACGTTGTTGCTCTTGTTTTGAGGAAGAGGGTCTTAATACATAGCCTAGCCTGGACTTGAACCCACAATCCTCTTGCCTCCACCTCTTTACTGTTAGGACTACAGGTGTATGATACCACATCTGGCTTCAATTTGAGAAGTTTTGTTCCATTCATAAATCCATGAAGCGATCACCAAAAACACAAGCAATCATCAGCCCTCCCCGCCCAGATGTCCCTCAGGTCCCTGGCGATGCTTCTGTTCCCAACCCCCCTCCCTGCCCTGCTGCTTACTGACACTATGGATTAGGTCTCTTTTCCTAGATTTACATAAACAAAATCCGACAAGCATGCTCCCAGTCTGGATTCTTTCACTGAACACAATTATTCAGATTATTCAGATTCAGTTGCATTGTTGCCTGCTCTCATGCTGGAGATGGCTCAGCGGTTAAGATCCCTGGCTGCCTCTCTTCTACAGGACCCTGGTTCGAGTCTCTGAACCCACATGGGTGGCTCACAACTTTCTATAACTCTTGATCCAGGGAATTCAGCACCTTCTTTTGGCCTCCACAGGAGCTGCACACACAAGGTGCACAGACATACACACAGACACCCAAACACATAAAAGAAAAGATGTTTTAAATTTTTTTCAAAAATCTTATTTTAAAATTTATTATGTATAGTGTTTTGTCTGCATATACACCTGGTGCCAGAAGAGGGCACTAGATCTCATTATAGATGGTTGTGAGCCACCATGTGGTTGATAGGAATTGAGCTCAGGACCTCTGGAAGAGCAGACACTGCTCTTAACCCCTGAGCCATCTCTCCAGGCCAGAAAAGAGATTTTTTTAAAGAGTACATTATATAAATCAAGCATGGTGATATACACTTGCAATCTCAGGACTCAGAAGGCACAGGTGGGAAGATAATCAATCAATCAATCAATCAATCAATTAATCAAAAATAAGGACATGAAGTCAGCTATCACATTGAGCTTCTCTAATCAAACAGAGAGGTAACACCTGACACAGGTATAAAAGCAAACTGGGGTTGGGCTGGGTGGGTCTGGGAGTTGGCCTCTTGGGGATAATAAGGACAAGAAAATAAGTGTCCTCCTGTGACTCTTATTTCCAGGGATTAATTAAGATAGGGCACATGAAATCCAGGAGAGAATGCTCTACTATACACTGTAACTCATTCATCTACGTAACACAATTTGTTGAGCGGGCCCCCTATCAGGACGCTGTAAAACAGCAGTGAATAACATGAGAAGGCCGTTCTGGGCTCTTCCTGTTAGTCAGAGAGACAGGCATTGAGTTAATAACAATGAGACCGTGTGCCCGGTAGTCACCAGTGCTCTGTAGGGAAATCAGGCAGAGTACGTTTGAGTTTAACTGAAAGGGTATTTCCCAGAGTGCTGAGAGAAGCCGTCTTCAGATAAAACGACATGAATAATGATGAGAGGAAGGAAACACTGCTCTTCTCACCAGTGTTCCCAAGACTATCGCACACAAAGGAAACAAAGTTCAAAGGCCCCGAGATTGCTAGCATAAGCTGGGCTGTTGGAAGGCCTGCTTGGCTGTCAAAGGCTGGGCCTGAGGGGTGAGGCAGTGCTGTCAGGTGACAAAGCCAGGTAGAACATGGGCTTGTACTCTGACTTTCCTGTAACGTCCTAATGACAGTCCCTGCCATATATCAAACAGAAGACTGCTGGGAAGTGACCTGGGGTTTTGAATAAGCACCTTGGCCTCTTTCTGAGGACTGGGGTTACCAAGAGAAGAAGCAAGGTCACAAGCTAGCAGATGACTAAGTAGTCCTAGCAGGGGAGTGGAGAGAAGGAAATATTCAGGTTTTTGGTGTAGATTCATCCCACCCAACATGGCTCTGTGTGAGGCTCAATAATGACACCACTCTGGAACAGAAACTTTGGTTGGTTTCTTTGTAAAGGCAGTTATGTTATGTAAATGTGCTTTTGTTTTAATCCCAAGTGAGGGATTTTTGCTTGGGCTTTAGTTTGTCCACAGCTGATAATTGTCTCATGTCCAAGGTGTGTTCTTTGCCAGCTGGTAATGAATGACTTGCCTCCTGGGGCATGGAAAAGAGTGTGGGCAAGGACTCTGAGGAAGATAAACAAGAGAGCCTGAAGAGAGGAAGTGTGGCATGCAGTGGTGGCATGTGGCATGTAGCAGTTTGAAGAGACCAAAGATGGACCGCGTGGCGCCTTGGAAAGAGACATAGAGAAACGTTTCAATGCAGCAGCTCAGAGGAGACTGCTTGCTGCATTTGCTGTTGACAGATTGGTATTGGCCCCCCACAAAAAAAACCCAATTGACCCTAAATAGCCAGGAGAAGTAAAGGGGCCTGTGCCCCCTCTCTCCACTAACATTCTTTCTCATACCCAAGGTTAAGGGGTTGGTGGAAGGGAGGTAGGGGCATCAATATCCCAATAAAATAGAGTTTAAAGACAAGCATCAACACCACTCCATTCCTGCAGCAGTTACTGTCACCAAAAGCTACCCTGCAGTATCAATTAGCTAGTTTAATCCTCATGTAACACTGTGTATTAAGCTCTACCTATGTGTTGCTTACTGATGAGGAACTGAGGCAATAGTTAGATAATAGCCATAGCCAGGCAGCAGCACACAGTGGTATATGGTACAGAGGAGACAGATTGATCCTTGATAGCCAGACCGCAGAGTCTATGCTGGTAGCCCTAGAAGTTGATGTAGGAAAGAGATATTAAGGCAGGCACAGTGGTACACAGCTGTAATCCTAACACTTGGGAAGCTGACAGAGGATGACCACAGCTTCAAGGCCAGTCTAGGCTACTGATGAGTCTCGGTCTGACAAAACTGAGGTAGGGGAAGAAAACATGATCAAAATTGTATGCAAAAGATTTTTAGGCAAAAAGGGAAAAAGCCAAGGGGGAGGAGCAGGAGAGGAGATGAGGAAAAGGGGAGGGGGCAGGTAAAAGGAGGAGGGTATAATTACATTGTTCAAAGTAGGTCTAAAATTGAGATGTGTGTCACATATTGACCATTCATTTAAGACTTGTGGCCTCAGACAAACTCGCAGAGACAACCTTGCTGTCATTTTTTATGAACACAATCAGCTTCCATGGAGCCACTTTCATGGGTTCACCTGGATGAACCGGTCACCTGGCTGGTATTCACAGCCTCAGTGTTCTGGTGTGCTTTCCGTGGCTTTGATCAACACCATGACCAAAGGCATCCTGGGGAGGAAAGGCCTTATGTGTCTTCTGCTTCCGGGTCACAATCCATCAATGAGGGAAGCCAGGGCAGGGCCTCAAGCAGGAATAGAAGCAGAAAGCATGGAGGAGGAACACTTGCTTATTGGCTTGTTCTCTTATAAAGCCGAGGGCAGCCTTGCCCGGGGATGGTCCTGCCCGTGATGAGCTGGGCTCTCCAACATCAGTTAATGAAGATAACGCCCACAGACATGGCCCAGGCCAAGCTGGCACAGATGATGCTTCAACAGAGGTTTCTTATCCCCAGGTGACTTTAGATGGTGTCAAGTTGACAATAAAAACTAAGCAGTGTCCTAGCCATGCCAGTGGTGAGTTATGGATGTTGAGGATGGCCCTGGTGTTAGTTGCTTTTTCTTATGTTGCTGTGACAAAATTGTTGACAGAAGCAAGTTCACTTAGAGGTCAGCTTTGGCTCATGCTTTAGACAGTACAGTCCCTCGGTGGTTGTGGTGCTAGGACAGCCCCACACAGGAAACAGAGCTAACCCGGAAGTGGTTTGAAGTGCTAAGACAGGGGACAGAGAAAGGGCTGGACAGAAAGCGGAGGCGAGGGCTAAGCCCAGCTCTGAGTTAATGGCCTATGGCCACCCCCTGTTCTGAAGGTTCTGTAAATTCCCAAAAAGGAAACAAGTGTCCAAACACAGGAGCCTGTGGGGGAACACTTCAGACCTTGTAGGCGATTCTTCAGAAAAGACTTTCAAGAACATTTTGGAGTATGAAGGCACCTGTTTTGGGTTCAGTAAATCTTTTCAGTACCATTCTTTGGTTTTATTGTGGCCTGAAACCACTTATCTTCATTTTACCATGACATAAAATGGATAAGGACGCCCCATGCTACCACAGTAGCATAAAATATTGCCGGGAGATCCTGTGACCCACTGTCACTTCCATCATGCCAGAATTCCTCTCAGATGGTCCTGGGTCAGGATTTTAGAGCTCAGGAGACTGAAGATTATCAAGGATGAGTTACCCAGGCTCCGTGAGAGGAGTTACCCTGGCTTTACATGGCAGAGCCAGGACCAGAACGTTCCTGGTGTTTTTATAGCAGGCTATGAGCTCACCCTGCAACAGGTGCTTTTGTTGTTTGAGCAGATGAAACTATTGTGTAAGAGCTGGGCACGCGCCTGTCTCAGGCTGCCCTCCGAGGCCTGGCAGCACTCGGCTGCCCTCCGAGGCCAGCTTCACTGTGTGTAGTGCTGTCTGGACTAACTTCAGTGCTACCTGCCAGCGCTGAAATCTGGATACATCGAAGAAAGCGAGGCCATTCTACAAAATGCTTGACCTAGAACTCTAAATTTCCAAAAACAACACGTCCTAAATATTTTCTCTCGTGCATTCTCTATAGGGATCTTAGGCATGATGGATGAGGCTGGCAATTTCTTATGAGCGTGGAAAGAGAAGGTTTGGTTGCACAAACTTGCAGATAAAACCACAGAGCACACTCTCTTTCCGGTGCTGTCAGTGGTTTTAGCTATTTCAGCCAAGCTAGATGACGCTTGAGGATGTACTTTGGCATCTTTAGACCCCAAGATCATCATCAGAAGAAACAAAAACAAGGTTTACAAATGGGAAATCAGTAAATTGGTAGCTTTCTCCAATCTTCAAAAATCACACCTCTCCCATCTCCCACTGAAAACAGAATCAAATTATTTTTATGTGATTTCATGTTCATAGCTTTATTAGGCGCACACTAAATATGTGTGTGGATGCCCTTCACTTTCCCAGGTAACACAGATAGTCGGAGGCTGGGCACCTGGGACACACAGCTCCGTGATGGCTGCTTAGTGCTTAAGCTAACAGAACGGATCTTCACTTAGTCCGAGGGTGCTAGTCTCATACTGTGGCCAATGAAGTTCATTAGATGCAAAGGAAAGGTGTGGGTGTTATTGGCTATGACTGTGGTTTAAAAGGGATTCCCATCGCATGGTATAAATGACGAGCTCCTTCCCTGTCCCCAGCAGGTCCAGGAGGCTCTACCCTGAGGGGTGAAGAACAGGAGCTGGGAACGCAGACTGCCCTGACCTCAAATCCCACTCCACCACGTTGTTTCTGATCTCTACACAATGCAGCCCCCTTTGGCCTCTGTTATTCACCAATGAGAAGAGGCTGTGTCCTGGAGGATTATAAAGGAACCATGATGGCAACAGGTTCCCATGGCAACAGGTTCCCACGCCTGAACCAATGCCTAGTAAACCATACACCCAGGAAATGACGTCGGTTGGTTTTAGCATCTTTCTGCTCTCTTATCATAAAAACATTCGTTCAAGTGTATGGATGTCAACATTGTTTAAGAAAATACAAGGATTTCTTAATCTTTTTTTTTTTTTTAAAGACAGGATCTCACTATGTTGCCCTGAATATCCTGGAAATTCAGAATGTAAACAAGGCTAGCTTCAAACTTAGAGATTGACTTGCTTCTGCCTAGTGGGTGCTGGGATTAAAGCTGTGTGCTGCCGCGCCCGTTGGGAAGGACTGCCGTTCTGCTCCCCCAGATGACCTTGCATTGTTCCTATCTGATACTTCTATTTTGTCTTCCCCTTAACTTCAGCATACAATTTGTTACCATACAAACGCCTCTCAATTTTGCAGAAACATCCTGTCCATTTCATTCTCTCATCATGACTTCATCCATTTGACACCACCCTTCCGGTTTGCACTCTTCTAAGTGAAGAATACAGTTTTTGGTATTTTATGGTTCCTCAGCCATCCCTCCTGTCTCTCCTCCAAGCCCAAAATGCTCTCTCATCTCCTGACAGCCAGCATCCTCCAGATCCATGGATGGTTTAACACATTCTCATCGGAGTTCTACCTTTTCCCCAGAATCTTGGCCTAGTCGGCCCACCATACCACTCTTCTTCCTATGTCATTTTCCCTGGGCATTCACAGAATGCTTGGCCTTCCTGTCTTTCATCACGGTGTTGGTCAGACTGCTCTTGCTGTGAAAAACACTTAAGCAAATCAACTTAAAGAAGGGAAGGAGGAAGGAAAGGATGGAGGGAAGGAAGAAGGAAGGGAGGGAGGACGTGGATTTATGGTTCCAGTACATCACAGTGAGGAAGACTTGCCAGAGAACAACAGTGCTGATGTCATGGCAACCGGGGTGGTGGTGATGCTGCTGCTGCTGCTGCTGCTGCTGCTGGTGTGTCTATGCTAGGAGGCTTTCTCCTTCTTTTTTCCCCATCAGAATCCATAGCCCACATTCCAGCAGTTTTTTCCACTTTGGTTAATACTTTCTGGAAATCTCTTCCCAGGCCCACCTCAAGTATGCTCTGTTGATTCAGTCAAGTTTAACAGTTGAAGATTACCCCACACAGTCACCGAGGTCGCACTCGTCACACTCCTTACAGGCAATCCAGTGGGTTTTAGGAATACTGACATTTGGCCATTTTTTGTACGGTTGCCATCAACATGGAAAGAAATGCCCAGCTCTTCCATTTAGTTTCTAAACTGTTCCACATAAATGGAATGGTGCAGTATGCAATCTTTTGAGATTGGTTTTAGTTCAAAAACACAGTCCCCCTCAAGGCACACACCCAAGATGTCCATCATGCATCAGCATCCCTCCCTATTGCTGAATGGTACTGTGTGGTGGGAGCAGCAATGTCCACCTGCTCACCACCTGCCTTTCGGCTACTTCAAGAGAAACTGGTCAACCCAGATATGCACAAGATTCTGGAGTCCAGTTGATGAGTCTACTTCTAGTTTTAAAAGAAATTATAAAAATTATTTACCAGACTGGCTGTGTTATGTTATATTCCTATCAGCACTGGGTGAGTGGTCCTATTTTTCTTTACCAGAATTTGTTAGCATCAGTGTGTTTTTTGTTTTTTGGTCTTGTAACTCTTTAAAGTTCTATGATCTGCCAATAGCACCATAGGTCCAAGGTTATGTACTCAACCCAGGACAGGACAGATCTATACAGTATAGGTTCACTAACATCCAGCTTAAATTCCTTTTTTTTTTCTTCCCGAGACAGGGTTTCTCTGTGTAGCCTTAGCTGTCCTAGACTCGCTTTGTAGGCCAGGCTGGCCTTGAACTCCCAGCGATCTGCCTGCCTCTGCCTCCTGAGTGTGGCATTAAAGGCATTGCGCCATCACTCCTGGCTCAGCTTAAATTCTGAATATTATCTACTGCTTTTCTTTTTCAGGGATTTATTTGTATGTTTATGTGTCTGTGTGAGTGTAAGAGCATCTGTGTGAGAATGCATGCTCCCACGCATGTGCATGGAGGCCAGAAGTGAACATCACGTGTCCGCTACCCTCCTCTGACTACTTCTTGGAGGCAGAGGCTCTCCCTGACCTCAGAGCAGGCATTTTCTCAGCCACGCTTGATGCTTGCAAGCTCCAGGGCTCCTGCTTTCTCTGCCCCTGACAATACCCAGGATGCCTGGCTTATTATGTTGGTGCCAGGATCCGATTTCTAGTCAGTCCTCGACACCTCATGACATCTCTCCAGTCCCTATCTACTACTTCTCTATTTAAAATGTCATAATTTTAACTTTTTAAAATATTTTATTTAGTTTTTAATCTATGTGCATTGGTGTCAAAGTGTCAGATCTTAGAGTTACAGACAGTTGTGAACTGCCATGTGGGTGCTGGGAATTGAACCCGGGTCCTTTGGAAGAGCAGGCAGTGCTCTTAACCACTGAGCCATCTCTCCAGCCCCCATAATTTTAACTTTTAAGTCCATGAGCATAAAATGTAAGAGAGCTAAGGTGAGACACTTTTCTTTTGGGCTATTGATATACCATTGCTGCCCTACCATCTGTTGGAAAGGCTTTTTTTTTCTCTCCTTCACTGAATTACCTTTGCAACTTTGTCAAAAAATTAGATGAACTCTCCCATGGCCTGAGTGTATGTGCATGAATGTGTGCATGCATACCTTCATGTGTGTGTGTGTGTACACGTGTGTGTAAGGAGTCCATGTGTTTGTGTGCACACGTTTGTGTGTATGAGTGTGTGCATATGTGTGTGCATTTGTGTGTGTGCCTGCGTGTGTGTGTGTGTGTGTGCATATGTGTGTGTGCCTGCGTGTGTGTGTGTGTGTGTGTGTGTGTGTGTGTGTGTGTGCATGTGTGTGTGTCCTGCCAGGCTCTCTGCTTTGTTTCACTGATACCTGTATCTATCTGCCCTGCACCAAAACCACTACCTAGGCTTGATTACTGCACACTACAGCTCTGCAGAAAGCCTTAAAATCACGTGGGAGTGATTCTTTCCACTTCATTCTTTGTGACAACAGTCTCAGGCTTGTTTATATTTGCAGAGAGCCTGGCTGTGGTTTTAATAGGACCTGTTTTAAGCCTATGAGTCTGATGTTCGAGAGGAACCGACAGCTTTATTTTGTTGAGCCTTCCAGTACATGAATAAAATATGTCACGTCAATTATTAGGTCTGATTTCCTTCACTTGCATCGTCTTCAGCTTTCAGATCCTACACACCTTTTGAGCGTTTGTCCTTAAGCATTTCCTTTTCCTTGGGGAGATTCTAAGTATCAGTGGTTCCTGTGGCCTCCTATTTGTCTGCCGTCAGTACAGCAGCGCCCTTGGTTCTGGGTTTGCTCTTCTGCCCAATGACCCTGCTGAACTCCCTTGAAACTTCTCCAGGGCGTAGTGGGGGGTTTGGTTTGGCTTTTTTACATTCTTGGGGATTTTCTGGTAGGCAATGTTTTCTGAAACCAGAGATAGTTTTATTTCTTCCTTTCCAAGCTGCGTGCTTTTATTGCTTTATCCTGCTTATTCTACTGGCTAGCTAGTCTAAAATTACACTGAATAACAAGGGTGAAGCTGGATACTTTTGGTGAGCGCCCCTCACAGGAACAGCATCGTTGTAACAGTGGGCTGCAGGGCTTTTGTCTAAGCTCTTTTTGGGGGGGTCACCTGTATTCCTACTGTGTTGAGAACTTTTTGTTGTGGTGTTTGTTTGCTTATTTGCACACTTCCAGTGTGGAGAGCAAGCCAAGGCCTTGTTCATACGCTCAAGCTTTTCTTTTTTTTTTAAATGTCATAAAGTTGTATTGGATTTTTATGTGACCATTTGTAGAATCACATGATTTTCCTTGTTTGCCTGTTGAGATGGGGCAGTACATAATTTGATTGAACCAGTCTTCTATACCCAAACTAACTCCATCTGGTTTTCCTGTGTTATTGATTTTAAACATTATGTGTCTGGCTTGCTAACTTTTCATTAAGGATTTTGAGTAGAGTGTTTCTTACTAGCTCTTTCAGTGAATCTGTGTGTGTAAATATTGCAATCTTGTTTACCTGGAAATGTCTTCGGTTTACCAGTATAAAAGAAACTAACAGAAACACCAAAGCATGAGCTGCTAGTGACAGTTCCCTCTGAATTTTGAAGGTATAGCTGCACGGCTTTCTACTTTACGTCCGTTCTTTATGGGTGCCTACCATTTCTCTCTTCTCATCTCTGATGTTCTGCGGTTTATCCTGTGAGTGTACAGTGGATTTTGTTTTTCAATCTTGATTGTGACTTTGTGTCCCTTTTCAATCTTCTACTCTAAGAAAATCTTTATGTATATTCTTCTCCACTACTGTTCTCCAAGTTTCCCCAGCCCCATCCGGAATTCCTACTAAACACAAATGGTCTTAAATATTTTATCCTGTCTTGAAGTCATTCCTTCATTTCCTTTCTTCCTCCTTTGATTGTAAGACATCCTTAGATTTATATTCTTCTTGAACATTTTTTCTCTCCAGTTACGTAATCTTGACGATATTTATGCTGGCTTATAGGGCTAGTGTAGTTGTCACTAGTGTTGTTCAGAAATATGCTAGGGCTTTATCCCTTTGAAGTTATGCATGCCCTTGTGACTTATCTAAACTTAAGTGTCACTCCCGCAGAAGGTTTACAGGCCAAGCAAGTCTTATTATGGTTCCTTAACTTCATGTCACTGGTGTACTGGGATGGAGCTGTCATCAGCATAGAACCCTGAGTGACTATGACAGGCAAGAACTCCAGCCAATGCGCCCTGCACATGCCAATGATCAAGAAGTAAACGCTAGTCATGGTAAGGGCAGCTGAAGGGTGTGGTTGTTACTGCAGCGTTACCTAGCTGAGTCTGACTAGTAAAGCCGAGGAATTCTCAGAATGAGGATGGCATGGATTTAGGTTGCCTCCCTCTGCGTATCTCCTATCTATGAGGGGAGCAGATGAGGCCCTGAGTGATAACGGATTGCTGAGATGGCCACAGCCATATGCAGGACCTCAATGTCTCAGACATTTGAAGGAGGCGAAGCCTTCCCCAGGAGTCTGTTGTGGAGTGTGGTGGTGAGGCTCAGAGCTATGGCATGGTCTACGTCTGGTCTGAAGGTGAGGTGTTGAACAATATAGAAACTCTCAGCCTCTGGTCCCTCCTCTGGGGATGACTGCAGTGGGAGGCGGCTCCCCTACAGAGGCCTTCTACTCAATCCGCTAAAGCTGTCCCTGTCCAGCTACATACAGTAAACCTGCCTCCCCAGGTCAGATGTAGAATACACATGCACTGAGGTTCTGGGGCACAGTTGGAGCCCCCCTCCCCCCGTCCATCAAAGTAAGCCTGTTCCCAGGTTTTCTATACACGTGTCTATCCCTTCTTCATGCCCCTGTCTCCCCAGTTGGGTCAGTCCATGGAGTTGTGGAGAGAACAGTCTATCTGGAGCTTTTATTCCTCTCACACAAAATCCATCTCTCTCCCTGCCCTCCCATCTCCCTCTCCCTCCCTCTCTCTCTCTCTCTCCTTTCTCTCTCTCTCCCCCACCCGCCTTGTGCCAGCATCCTGTTCAAGGCCAGCTTCTTTGCTGTCTCCCCAGGCTGTGTATAGTCCATCACTGCTCCCTCCTCTTTAATCCATCTTTCTCGTTTTCTTATTGTCCTGTAAGTAGGAGAGTCTGGTCAGGAAGCTGGGCATTCATTCCTGAAACACTTACATCCAATAGCCATTCTCACCTCGGCAATTCTTTTTCACCTCTAGAAGCTGGAGATTTTCTTTCCTTCCTTTCAAACCTGACGTGTTTCAACTTTGGCTTATTATGTTACATCCTGCATTTCCACTTATTTGTAGTAATGAAAGGTACTAATTGTATAACTATATTGCTAAAACCCACCTTAAGATCCCTCTTCCCTGCCAACATAACTCTATTTTCTGAAGCATCATCTGTCTTTTTTATTTTGTTTGTTTTTGTTTTTGTTTTTCAAGACAGGGTTTCTCTGTGTAGCCTTGACTGTCCTGGACTCACTTTGTAGACCAGGCTGTCCTCGAACTCACAGAGATCCACCTGCTTCTGCCTCCCGAGTGCTGAGATTAAAGGCGTGAGCCACCACGCCTGGCACACCATCAATCTATATTCAACTTAACACCAACTCTCTTCTTGCCGGAATACCTGGGTCATCCTTTTCAAGGTGATGAATTTAAAAGATGAGGGAGTTTCGAAACTCATAGAACGTGTTAGAGTTTAGAGCTGGGGGCTAACGCCCAATGAGAGAAGTAATACCATGGGTAGAGCAAGTAGTCTCCAAAGAGAAACTTCATATAGGCTACAACTTAGGGCTGCGCCACTGATGAGAGTAAAGACTGAAAAGCCCTGGTCTGAATTAGTACAAAAGAGCTTTAATAACTTGGTAAGTGGGCAGGTCAAATGGCAGAGCATGCACTTCGAATGCAGAAAGGTATCCTGTCCAACTTTGGAAGCACAAGGAGTAAGGTGAAAATGAGTAAGTCTTGAATAGGAGCTGTCCTGACTAACCATCTGGACGTAAAGACAGTGCTTCTGAATGGAGTTTATACCGTCCTAGCTTGGAAAGCGGAGTGCAATGGGCACTGCATTCTTTTGTATGACTTGGATGATCAAGTAGCTGTCTCCTAATAGATAAACTGTTCACTATGTACCTGCCCTAGATTAAGACGATTACAATACAGGCTCAATTGGTCTTTACAACTATCACAAGGTAAGAAGTGTTTAGAGGAGAAGCTCAGAGATAGGGCAAGGTGCCCAAAGACACAAACCAGGTCAATACTAGAACCTGGACCAGTTGCCCTTAACATTCATTACATGGTCTGCTTCCTTTATATTCTGCAAACTCTCTGTCAGGGAGGCAGAGGGACAAGCGGTAGCTAGAAGGGAGAACAGCAGAGAACTGGGTTGACTAACTCCTGTAGACAGACACAGACTGGTGTGCCTCCAGCTCAGCTTCGGAACAGTCCAGTGACCAGCAGGTAGTCATTCACGTCTCATTTAAGGTGGCTTTTAATACAGCTATCATTCTGAAGAGACACCCCACGTGCTTTCAAACTGTCAGAGTCTACAGATTCCTGAAAGATCCAGACATAATACTACTTTTCATTAAAACTCCCTGAGTCATCCAAACTAGAATTTAGTCTGTCCTTCTTAGAAAGTCACTAAGAGTGGGGCGTATGCGGGCCAGGTGGCTCAGCATGTAAAAGTGCTGGTCCTGTAATCCTGACAACCAGAGTTTAGTCCTTGGAATCCACAGGAAGGTGGAAGAAGAAATCAATAGTTGTCCTCTAAATGCCATGTACATGTCCCTATACACACATATAGACACAAAATAACAATACTGCCTAGAATTAAGAGATGGGCAATGCAGATAGGACACCTGGCTTGAAATCCTACTTTTCCTGGTCAACATATTAGACACTGTTAGCAGAGCCAGTGGTAGTGCCTCCTACATGGCTGTTCTGGGTTAGAGTATGTGTGTGTGTGTGTGTGTGTGTGTGTGTGTGTGTGTGTGTAATGCTATGTTTCAGTATAAAGTCCTACGTAGCAGGAATACAGTTCAACACACATATACATAACTCAAATTATTCTCTCCATTTCTACAGTAAACACCCCCATTTCTCTACAGCAGCGGTTCTCAACCTGTGGGTCATGACCCCCCTGGGATCACATATCAGATATCCCGCACCTCTGGTATTTACATAACGATTCACAACAGTATCAAAATTACAGTTATGAAGTAGCAACGAAATGATCTTATGGTTGAGGCTCACCACACCATGGGGGAACTGTAAAGGACACCATCAGGAAGGTTGAGAACCACTGTTCTACACGATTCTAAGACTCCCTGCTCCCCCAACTGTGCGCACAGTTTCTTTAGTCTATTCTAAGCCTAGTGTCCACAACAGCCTTGAAACCTGAAGGGAAGGAAACCAGTGCTCACAGCCTGTAAGCATTCTCCTCCCAGGATGGTCAGTGCTGCTATAACATTGCCAGCCTCTCTGCTCCTTATGCAAGACTCCAGCCAATGATTGTCTGTCCTGTTGTTCCTTGAATGCTCCAGACATGCTCCTTCTCTGGGTCTCCACACTGTCTTCCCTCTACCTAGAATTTTCCCTCCAGATCTCTGTGTGGCTTTTATCTTCATGTGCTCCAGGTCACACATACACACATACACACACACACACACACACACACACACACACACACACACACACACACACACACGTATATCTCCTGCTCCATCAAACAGAAATTCCAGGGCTCTTTGTGGATTGTTGCCAAAGACACCCAGCCCTCAGAGTGCCACATAGTATGAATGCCTTAATAGATGATCTTTTCTTCTACCTACCTCTCTAGAGTGACATGCATATCACAGGACCTAGAGGTGTGTGTATGTGTGTGTGGTCCTGTGTAGTTTTGTGATGTATGTGGAAACCAGAGATGAAATGTGATCATGAGAAAGCCAGCCAGGTGGGGTCCAAAGAACTTGTTACAATAAATGCTTAGCACACGGCTAACTCCATCTATCAGGAGGCCGAAGGTGGCAGAAGAAGGTGGCTCAGAAGTATAGCAGGGATCAATAATAGGCACAGCAAAGAGAGATGGAGAGAGAGAGTCAAGCAGGATGTCTTCCAACTCTTAGCAGGATATAGAGCCCTCTGCCTCACTAGGGATGTGCTTGTCATGTGTGCTGGAGTCATCACCGATGAGGATCAGGGCCCAAGCTATTGTGCTCTTCCACGGGAGTCCTTACAATTCTCTCGCCAAGTATAACAACAACTTCTCATCCTCTATAGGGACTAACAGGCCTTTGTGTGGGGTTACATTGAAATAACAGGGTATTTTTCTTTGTTTGTTTGCTTGTTTGTTTAAGAAAGAGCATACAAAGCAAGTCCAGGACAGCCAAGGCTAACACAGAGAGACCCTGTCTCAAAAAACCATGCTCCCCCCCCCAAAAAAAGAAAAAAATTAAGAAAGAAAGAAAGGAAGGAAGGAAGGGAGGGAGGGAGGGAGGGCATGTTAGTGCCTTAGAGCTGTTCTGGGACCCCGAGTCACCAAACACTCAGATCTCAACCAGATCCTGACTGAGAAACTAAGGAGAACAGTTACGGGGCACACCCGTATAACAACAAGCCCTGGGCAGCTGAAGCAGGAGAGTGGGAGTTTAAGGCCATCCTGAGGTGTGCAGCAAGGCCCTAATTTTAAAAAGGAAGGGAAGGAGGGAGGGGCGGGAGAAAAAAAAGAAGGAAGGGAAGAAAAAGAACTTCAGGAGGCCAGCTCAGAAACCTGTTTTCACAGGTGCCCTGCTGAAGTTTGGGCATGAGTCTGTCAGCACGTGCCCAGAGGTGGGTTTCCTGGAGTGAGATGTTTAAAGCCGGGCTGGGTAGGGAAGTGGGAGAGGTAGGGTCCATGACCAGCAGTCTGATGGGTGTGACTGGTCCACTGTTAGTGGAGGCCCTCAGGGAGAGCACATCCGGGACAGGCGGCAGCAAGGGCTGCCCGGCTGGAACAGCAGGGAGCCCTGCATGGATGAGTCTAAGCGGAAATTCATCTGTGAAGCCTTTGCTCTGTGTATATTTTAAAGTTGGTCTTTACATGTGTCTTCAGTTATGCCAAATTCTTTAAATACAAGAACCAGATTTCATATATATATATATATATAAAACTCACCATGGCACCTTTCATGGTGCCAGAAAGCAGGCAGACTCAATATAAAAGACAGGAATTGAGGGGGAAATTGAGAGTGGGCAAAACTTGGGAGGGACGCAGAGAGAAAAATGTATTTTTACTATTTCCTTTATATTACTGGAAGACATTTAGCCAGAGATTTCTTAAAGCCAATTAACACCTCAGCAAAGTCTGGAAATGGAGAAGTTGGAGGGAATATAATTTTTAATGACATTTTCAAACTATTGAGAACTCAAAACCCGACAGGATGAAAACAGGGGCTTGCTGTGATGGGACACGGCTGAGCCGCGTGGATGCCAGTATGTGTTTGCTGAACTTGAGGTTGGAGCCCGGGGATTGCCATACGAAAAGTGGGAATGGAAGCGACGCCATCGTTAAGATTTCAGTTTTTCTCTGGGCTGTATTAAAACACCTGGGTAAGGCGCCACGCAAGCGTAGAAAAAGCTGGGTTGGAAACAAAGGAGACGCTTGACAAACATAACCTTAATATCTGGAAGAAAGACACGCTGTATTTATGGCAGCTCTGTGGGCTTCTGAGGAGAGAAGGCAGCAGGAGAAGCTGCCCTGAACCCCTGTTATCTTCTGCTCAGGACAGCAAACTGTGGGGGCTTGAACTGCAGAAATACATTGTCTCATAATTTGAGATCAAGGTGTTGTATGTGTGTGTGTTGGAGGTGGGGGTGCAGGTGGTTCTCCTGAGCTCTGGTTCTCATTTTCCTTGGACTGGAGACGGCTGGAAAATGGGATATGTACATGCCATTTTGCTCTTCTTACAAAGATGCCGGCCACACTGGAATAGGATCCACCTTTAAAACCTCACTCCAACTTAGAGCTTGGCTCCAAAGACAGTGACATTCTGAAGATCTGGGGGGATAAGGACTTAAGTAAGCTAAATTGGAAGGGGAGGATCTAATGCCACCCAAACAGCCCCCAAGAGCCTCAAGAAAGTAGAAGAGTCACATGATGCCTGAGAGCCCACCTGCTGAAGTGTTCAAAAGCAGCTAAGCTAGATGGAAATCTCACCCTCTAAAATCTCCAGACAGGACCCTGGCTCCGGACCCAAGGCCTGTTTCCTCTCAGTCCCACATTAAGATGCTCGTTGGAGAAATCGGAATGGAAAGTAGACCAGAGTCCTTCGCCAGTTCTCTTGCCGATGGAGACACACACAGACCCCGTAGCCATGCACAAAGTGTGCCTTCCCGTGTCCTTAGCACACCACCTGAAACGTGAGAACCTGCCAAGAAGCTGCTTCCTGATGTCACCTGGCAACCTGTTGGATGCCACTGGCAAGATAAGAGCATCAAAGAGGATCTGCTTGAGTGTGTGACATAAGACAGGTTTGCGTCCCAGCGCTATTTCTAGGATTGCACAGAACAAATGGTCTTTTAAGCTAGTGTGAAAATACACGTGGAAACTCTTATGGAGTTAGAAGAACATAAAAGGTCCCATTTGAAAGCCAGCTTTTAGAAAACCCAATTAGACAAGGAACTTTTCATTAAAAGAAAAAAAAAGTGTGTATACTATTGATGCCACCAGGGCCCAATGTATAGTTCCAACCCCATGGTCATATACACAGCCTGGCCCTGGTTAAACTAAATGGGTCACAAAACCAAAAGTTATGAATCGAGGCCTGGTATGGGGTGGGAGGATAGAGCAACTATTTTTGCATTACATACATGTGCGAGATTGGCAAGGACAAATTAAATTAATTTTTTAATGGAAAAACGTAGGTATGATTAATCTTGCATTCATGAAGACAACAAATGGGGAATGGATTTTGGAGAGAAGTGCCCTGTGAGAGAAAGCAAAGGCAACTGAAGAACTGACTCACACTTTGAGGACTTTAAGAGCATCCACTAACATTTCTTACATCTTTTACTCTCCCAAGACCAGTGCAGAGCAACTGAGAACACCACCACCACCACCACCACCACCACCCTTTTTTTTTCCTTCTTCCTTTTTCTCTTTTTCAAGAAAGGTTTCTAAGTGTATCCCTGCCTGTCCTGGAACTCAGTCTGTAGACTAGGCTGGCCTTGAACTCACAGAGATCGGCCTGCTTCTCCCTTCCTAGAGTCCTGGGATTAAAGGTGAGAGCCGTCACGCCTTACTTAATACACTTTAACCTAGATATTTCTAATGCCACTAATGAAGAGCACTGACTCTTGTCATTGATATTGTTAGACCATATTCAAGGCGCTGGAAAGATAGCTCAATGGTTACGAGCACTGGCTGGTTTTCCAGAGGCTCCAGTTATGGCTCATGACCCTGCACAGACCCAGTGCTTTCTTCTGGCCTCCTACGGCACTGCACATATGTGGTGCACATACATGCAGGCAAAGCACCTATACACATTTAAAAGACAAGACAACACACACACACACACACACACACCCTACAGTAAAAACGCATTGTTGGCACACACCTGTGATCTCAGGATATGGAGTTCAAGGTTCTCCTTAGTGACCAGTGAGTTCAAGGTCATCCCCGAGGTACACGATACCCTGTCTCAACAAAACACAACACTGGAATTTTGTCCCTACGGGAGAGATTCCATCTTCCACTTTCTTCTGACATCCAGGAATTTGACAGAGATGTGTCTCCCAAATACTCTTCTCCCACTGAGGTGCTTTTACCTGATCCAGCGGTTCATACTGATTCTCAGCAGCAGTCACTTGAGGCGCGGCTCTTTCATGTATCAAGTAAGATCCACAGAAACCTACAGATCCCATGTTACAGTTCTGGACAGGGCGATATAATATTATGCCACTGGATTTTTCTATTTTTACTGCAAAGATCTTTTCATTAAAAAGCCCTCCCAAGAAAATAATTGAGATACTGCTACCATATAAAGAGACATCAAGGACATTAACAAAGTATTGTTTTTTATCATAATGCTCTAAAAGGATTTTATCCTATTGAACTAGTACAGACCTTTTCGGAAATAACAAAATCTACTTAACTTACTTGATTAAAATAACGTAACTCACATTTCTCCTTTTGTCTGCTTTTTCATCCTGGCTAAAGTTACAGCAGTTATCCTTATTTTAATTTCCTGGCACACATATTACATTCAAGTGCTGTTTGTAGAAATACTTACTTAGATGGTTCTTACAATCTTATTGTTTTTGATTAAGTCAAATCAAATTTATTTTGGATATAGAGATATAAATAACATTTAAAAATTGCCTGGCTGGCTTCCGTGTAGTCTTTGAAACTTAGGAATTTCTGTTTTACGTGAATATTTTTCACATCAGAAAAAACCATGGCCAGGGGTCAGGGTTGGAATGGTGCTTTCTGGCTCTGACACAGAGAAAAAGAATATTCCACACTGACTTCTTGGAAGATAAATTTCACCCCTCTAAGAAGCTTCGGATATCTGTCCCCTTCATTTATTTCAATCTCATACCTCCATCTTCTGTTGGGGGTTGGTCTGATGTATTTTGATGCTAATTAATAGAAAGCCGCCACCACACCTGGGCACAGCAAATGAGATAGGTGTGGCTAAGGTTGGGGGGAGGGGGGAGAGAGAATCCTGGGAAGAGGGGAGACCTGAGGAGAAGACCACCATGGGTTAGGTGGGGGAGAAGCACATGGCCAGCGTGAATGATTTGGCCCAGATGAAGAGCATTAGCAAATATTTGGGATTATGCATAGGAGGCAGCTTGATAGAAATTATTAGAAGCAGATGGCATGGGATTGGGGTAGTGTATGGGATGTAGTTTAGAGGATTAATATCTGTCCGGCCCCAGGTTAACTAAGGCTATTTGAAAATATAACAAGTGTCTGTGTCACGATTGATTGCTAGTGGGTTATACTGATGTAATAATAGTAAGTATAGGCCAGATAACAAACATTATTAGCCATATTGGTAAATCAACAACAACAATCTTCAACACTGAAAAGTTTTCCGTGAACCTTGTTAAACAGTGACCGTAATCCAGGCTTACCAAAGCCCTGTGTGCAAAGGCAGAAATAACACAGAGCCCGTGAGCCTTCCCCAGGAGGCTTCTCAATGCTGGTGGCTAACATATCCCTCCTTTGTGACCCCCCCAACTTTCTAAAGGAGGGCTCAGATCAACTAAAGCTGTTTGCCCCAGTCAACGCCCTTCTCAGCATATCCTGCCTTCAAAGCTATTGTGGAACCTTGGTAAGAGACACAGTCTTCTTTCTTTACCATCACTGTGACAAAGACAAGTTAAGGACGCAGAACACCCAGGATGCAGAGAGTGAGGAGGAGGGAGGAGGCAGGGCTATGAGGCCTCAGCCCCACCCACTTCTTCCATCGGACTCCACCTCCTAAAGATTTCCCAAACTTCCCAATTAGCATCAACACATGTTCAAACACAAACGCGGGAGCGTATATGGGGAAATTTTACATTTAAACTATAAAAGGCATAGAACCAGGTCTCTGCTGACTGAATAATTACTTCAAAATCTGAAAAAGCAATCCTAGAGTTTCGACCCAAGAGCTTTACGGACATAAGATTTCTGATTACACCTAATGGTATTTTCTTTGAGTCAAGGCCTCACTGTATAGCTATTCCTGGCCTGGAACTCACTAGACGAGCCTGGCCTGGAATTTACAGAGATCCTTCTGCCTCAGTGTGCACCACCATGCCTGGCCTACTCGATTAGGAACAAACGCATGCACTGTGGCTGCATGGTCTTTTATAAGCACTTTCGTTCCTAGAGTGGATCAATTTGTAGAAACTTTCCCATGATTTGGTCATCTCATATGTGTAATTACTAATTCATAAGGCAAAGACAAGGAGACCCTGTATCCTTGTGGATGGTAGCTCTGAAACAGTCCTGTTGAAGGTTTATTGCCAGACCCAAATCTGCATTTTATTGAGAGATCGACTCAGTTTATAAAAATCTCAAGACATTTATTTTATCAAATGCAAGAAAACTAAGAGCCAAAGTTGTTCTTACAGATCCTGGATGGCAGTAAAACATCTGGCTCTCCCAGGATTTCACCCCACCCCCACCCCAATCCTCTTAGGGTCCCAAAGATGTCATCACTCTCAAGTCAGCAGGAAGCAATCCTTTAGAACACAATGCTCTCCTTCCTGCCTCAGCACCCCTTCCTAAGTGTGTCATTAAAAAAAAAAAGATTTTATTTATTTATTTATTATTCATACAGTGTTCTGCCCCCATGTGCACGTGCATGCCAGAAGAGGGCACCAGATCTCATTACAGATGGCTGTGAGCCACCATGTGGTTGCTGGGAATCGAACTCAGGACCTTTGGAAGAACAGACATTAAGTGCTCTTAATGTCTGAGCCATCTCTCCAGCCCCAAGTTTGTCATTTTTTAACAGCAACAACCAAAAAGGAATGTTAACCTTTCAGGAGCCTAGCAACCTCTGATGTCATCATCTGCTGTCACTGCTAAGCCACCACTAAGTGTGCAGCAAGTAAAAAAGACCTGCCCCTGGTTCTGTCGCTCTCTTTCTCTCTGTCATGGGCACCCTCCCCTCTCTCCGCCCCCTGTTTTCCCACAATAAGCCTCCTTTGTACCAGATCAGTGGCCTTTTAATCATTATTATAACAAACATTAAAAAAATTTATTTAAAATGTTATATGATATATTTGATCATATTTTCACTTCCCCCAACTCCTCCCAGTTTCATGTTTTCCTCTCCCTCTCTCTCCCCCCCCTCCCTCTCTCACCTTCTCTCTCCATCTGTCTGTCTCTCCAAAACAAAAACTAAAAATTCAAACAAACAAAAGAAAAAGTGCACAGAAAACCCGAGTCCATTTTGCGTTCCCAACTGCCCAGGCGTGGGGCCTGTCCTGGGGTGTGGCTGACACGCTCAGTGTCCTTCTATTTACTCCACTGGGGAAAACTGGTCTCCCTTTTCCCCGTAGGTACCAATCGCAGGTGGATTCCTGGTTGGGTTAGGGTTTGTGTCTACCCCTTTCTCTGTGCTGGGAATTTGTCTAAACTGCACCCACACAGGTCTGTATATGCTGCCACAGTCTCTGAGTTCATACAGGCAGCTTCCTTGGAGTCACCCACCATCTCTGGCTCTTACAATTTTTCTGCCTCCTTTTCTGCATAGATCCCTTGATCCATAAAGGGAAGGTTTTTATGAAGACATCCCATTTAGGGCTAAGAGCCACCATTTTTGTTTACATAAAGCAGGTTTTTTAATAGAGGAAATTTGCTCATGACTTTGTAACTTCTCTTTCCTTTTTTTCTTGGTGTTTAGTTCAATATATTTAATGTGTCTTGGGCTGTGTGTAGAGGTTTACATTATTATTATTTTATTTAGCATCAGTTCATTTTATGAAACTGTTAATATCCACGAAAAAGCCCCACGGACTGCTACTCAGTCCACTTGCAGTTCACTGGTGAGCCTCTAGATGGCATCAGTCTGTACCTAACAGTACTTTCACATTTCCTGTGACAAAGCTACCATAGCAACATAATATGTAAACAGAGAAAATCAGTCAGCATGCAAGTGCAAACAACTGAATCGGCTGATAGTTAAGGCCAATACAGACTTATTAAATGGCTTAGAGAAATACAGAATTGGATTTTCACTGTACAGACAGGCTACAGAAGAATCTGGCAAAGCAGGAGTTTCCTGGCAGCCCAGGCAGGAGTGACTCTACAGTTACCTTGGTTCTGTCAGGAACTGCCAATAGTGTCACAGTACCTGGCCACACCAGATCCTCAGTGCTACAAAAATGGATGCCCAAGACCTGGACCCCCAACCATGCCAGCCTGGTGATCATATTTGGGGACATTAAGGAAACCGAAAAACATGCTCAGCTACTGTGCCCCCCACCACTCAGATCCAAGGACACTTGGGGTGCTGGGATAGCCCATTTTCCAGCTTCAGCAACAAAGTGGGCATACGCTGAGAAGATAAGAGCGTGCGGCTCACTCCCTCACTGTAGCCACCCATCAAACCCACTCAGGCTGGGCCACTGAACCAGACACTGTAGGAAACACTCCAATACTTGTTCAAGGATATACCCAAACCTATCCATCCGTCACAAACACTCTTTTTAAAACTTCTGTTTTTCTAGCATTACATTTCTTTTTTACTTTTTTACTATTTGCAATTAACTGTATCCATACGTCTTTCTCCATGGGGGTGTGCAAACAAGGAAGCAGGTGCCCACCGATGCTGGGAATGAATCCGGTCTCCTGAAAAGGACAGTGTGTGCTCGTACCTGCCGAGCCATCTCTCCAGTCCAACAGGCGTTGCATTGCAATCACTTGGGACGCAAACATCAAAAATGCTTTCTATATTAGGCTGCTGGGTAACGGCTTCGTGGCCGAATGACTTGTCACACAGGTAGGATCTGAATTCAAACCCCCAAGACCCATGTAAAGGCAGCGGGCAGTAGGAGGCATCTGTAATTCCACTGTTTCCATGGGGAGATGGGAGGCAGGGGAGAATCCCCCGGAGTTTGAAGGCTAGCTGGTGTGGTATACACAGCCGTGAACAACGAAGAATGCACCCTGCCTCCAGCCGAGCAGAAGGTGAGTACTGACACCGGATATTGTCTTACGGACTCATATGCATGCATGCAGACAGACAGACGGATGCACTGGTGTGCACACGCAAGCACCCAGTGGTTCTTTTCAGCCCCTACCCACACCGGTGGCTCCCCCTTTTGGAGGTTGGGTGTTTTCTCAACCCTCTGGTCCTACACAGTCTTGCAGATGCACAGGGAAGCAAGCTCTGACACCATGGGCCCTCTTTTCCTTAAATTCCCACATGGGGGTGGTCACCATCGAAGCCAATGCTCTGAAGTACAAGAAAAGCCACAAACTCAGCAGCGATGACTCCACCCCTCCCACCCCACCCCTACTTGAGGAATTTGGTCCTTCATCTGGCCTAAACCCTTCTACACCATTTAAAATTGTTTTTGTTTTTTTAGTCTATATACATATATGGCAGGACGTCTGCTGGGCTGGTTGGCCAGGGCTGCTCTCTAAAGCTGTCCCTCTGGAGTATGGTCAACTGTCCAACATCTGGCTGCGCCCGAAGGAGGTTGCTGCTGCTGCCCTTGTTTTCATGAGCGCCTTTTGCAAATTCCTGAGGGCACACGGGAGGGATGGGAACATCTTGTGGCCGCCCTTCCCGAAGGCCAGCTAAGGAGCAGCCAGACACCAGCCTACTTAAGGCTGGATTGCAAACAGGCACCACAATTAAAAGGCTACCACCACTCCATCATTAGACTGCAGACCTAGTATCAGTGGGGTGAGTTTTCATGGAAATTATTTTTAAAAACCAAACTCTACTGGACAGTGGTGCCCACATGTGGGATGATTGGCTTTTTCTTAATCCTTTCTATTTTCACTTAAAAAAAAAAAAGAGGGTGAAAAAGAAATGGTATCAGTCTTGTTGAGAACTTCAGTTGGCTGGAGCAAGGCGGGAACACACCATGTGACGGAAGTGGAGACTGGTAGGCCGAGGTCATCAGAACCTGGCTGTGAGATACATCAGAGCTACTGAGGGCATTCACTGCCATTCTGCCAGCCCTCAGCATCAGGGAGGGCCTTGCTTGGCCATCATCTGCCTGGGACTGGCTCCCTCGAATGAGAAGTTCAGATCTTTCATCCCAGGAGTTATGCTTCAGTATCCACAGGGGATAGAGCCAGGATCTTGCAAGATACCACAGTCTGGAGATGCTCAAGTATATATATAATCTGATGGTATCTGCATGTAATGCACACCCCCCCACACACACACACACACTTCCCCCTCACTCCCCCCCCCCCCCGACAACACCCCAACTTCCAAACATCTCTAGATTGGTATGAATATCTAGCATAACCTAAAATCTACACAAAGCATTATTATATTGTTTATGGGATGGTAACAAGGAAAAGAAAGCCTGTGGCACAGTTAGCACATATATGATTTTTTTTTTTAAAGACTTTTATTTTAGGGCTGGGATCAAACCTAGGCTCTTGAACATGTTAGAAAAGTACTGCCCTCCTGAGGCTACATCCACAGCCCTGTAAGGATTCTGCTCTGTAGCTGGTTATACCAAAACGATTCAGAACTAGCAAATACAGAGAACCACTTATACTTATGGCCATGTGAGCATACATAGTTAGTATATATACATGCATTTATGTATGCCTTACTGCTTTCAATTCCTCTCCAAATACATGTGCTCGGAGGCCCTTGCAGAATGAACCATGCTTAGCTCCAACATCTCTCCCACTCTAGAAATACACAGAAGCAATAGAAACAAAAGATTATTCATGTAGAATAATTATAAACCTGGCAGGTTTATCTCCAGGCAAATGTATAAAGGCTTCCTCTTTTTGAGGGAGGGAGGGAATTTGGGGTCTTTCCAGTTCAGACTCCGCCATCAGGGTGCCAAGCCTCCACACAGCACAGCCTAAGAAGGGCTAAAATAACAAACAGAGCTACAGCCAGAACAGGTTTCCGCACTCAGCCCGTTGAGGTTTGAATAGAAGTGTTGCCCATTCCCACCCACCATGGGCTCCTGTATTTGAACACTGCATCCCCAGTATATGGTCTGCAGAGATTTGGTGGAGGAGACTAACTATTAGGACTAGGACATGGAGTGCGCCACTGGGCATGGGCTCTAGGACATGGTGTGCGCCACTGGGGATGGGCTCTCGCTGCACTTCCAGCTTACACTCTGCTTCCTGTGTGCAGTTAAGATGTGATCTCTCAGCTTTCTGCTCTGGCCACCTGTTGCCATGCCTCTCCACCATTTGGATTCTCCCTCTAGAACCATAAACTCTTCCTTACGTTAGTCGCTTTTGGTGATGGTATTTTGTCACAGCAACAGGAGAAGGTAACCAGGACATGGTCCCAATCTAGACTCTGTGGCCAAGGGCAGTTGGCAGTGGTATCTACATACCTGGGTGACATCTGGGGAAGCAGTGGTTTAAAATCACTGAGGGGAGGCCTCTAGTACACAGGTCAAAGTCTCTACAAACACCTCAGCAATCACAATAAGCAATATCTAATGTTTGAAACTCAGAGTTAACTCAAAAGCTCATGGTGGGAGCTGAAGAGATGGTTAGGCAGTTAAGAGAGCATCCTGCTCTTACACAGGACCTGGATTTAGCTCACAGTAACCACGTTGTATGACTCACAATGGCCAACAGCTCTATTCTCAGGGATCTGACATCCTCTTCTGGCTTCTACAGTCCACGTGTGTGTGCATGTGTGTGTGTGTGTGTGTGTGTGTGTGTGTGTGTGTGTGTACAGACATATAAATAAATCTTGTAAGGATCCCCTAAAGGATCCCCTTAAAAGGATCTACAAAGACGACGAATTAAAAATAAAACAAAATCAACAAAAACCTCCCTATATGATCCACAATCCTGCGATCTGGAATTTACTCAAAGAAACCTATACAAGGCATGTTTTTAGCAGCTTTATTCATAACTGTCCAAATTTGAAATCAACCAAGATGACTTTCAGAGGCGAGCAGAGAAACTGACAGATCTAGGTGATGGAATGTTATTCTGCAGTAAAAGGAACTACCAGCCCTAAAAAAAGACATGGAAGAAACTTAGATGTGTATCACTAAGCTGTCAATCTGAAAGGGCCAAGCTGACTCATTCTAACTGTAGAACATTCTAGAAAAGACACAACTGTTAGAACAGTCAAAGGAAAGAAGGCTCACTTGTGCTCTGAGGTTGGTAGGGAACGAAGGATAAATGGGCAGAATGCAGGAGATCGTTGGGGCAGAGAAAACACTTTATATTTTACTACAGTGGTGACTCCTCATCAATGCATGTCTAACCCCACAGCATGCAGAACACCAAGAGTGAGTGCTAGGACCAGCTAGGGCCTATAGGTGACAACGACATAGCAGGGTTTGTCTATCAGTTGTGCCACCATTTCTGGCCTAAAGTTTTTGATTAAGGGGAAGGAGGTGGTCTATGATGAACAAATGATTAAAATTATAAAATAAACATCAAGGTGCATAGATAAGCTGACATATATATAGCAGTGGTTCTCAGCCCTCCTAACGTGGTGACCATTTAATGCCGTTCCTCATGCGGTTCCCCCAACCACAAAGTTAATTCTGTTGTAGAAGAATGTTAATTTAGAACATGGCTGTTCCGGCAAGCAATCACATCCAAAGACCGTCTAGGTCTGTGTGTGCCAGCTGGCAAGAGATCATATCCAAAGACGTTCTAGGTCTGTATGATCTGGCTGGAATACAAACATGCCTCTAATCCATCAGACAGAAGCAAACAGATCTGAGTTCAAGGCCAGCCTGGTATAGATCAAGTGTCAGGTAAAGAAAAGCTTAGATCCAGGCGTGGTGACACATGCTTTTAATCCCAAGCAAAGGTAAAGTTAGTTTGTAGACCCATGTTTGGAAGTGATGTCTAACTGAGTGGCAGAAAAGGTGACGAATCAGAGAAGCTTTGACAGGATAGGATATGCTCAACTCTCAGGAGAAGAGAGAGGAAAGGGAAGCTACTTAAGAGGCAGTTTTACAGAGAGGGGAGGCAGTTTTGCTGGGACAGTAAAAGAAAGATGCGTTGCAGAGAGAGAATTCAGGTGAGGATGGAATGAGCCAGAAAATGAGAAGAAGCCAGAATATTAAAGCAGATTGCTGAGTTAGTTTGAGGCCAAGCAGAGCAATTCCAGGCCAAGAAAGAAGTCAGTTTAAATAAATCAGCTGGGAGAGAAAGTTGAGCCAGAACAGCTGAGTTGAACCAGCCAGCCCAGAGCTCAGAAAGAACAAGTAAAAGTGAGCTTATTAAGCAGTAAATCTCAGGGGCTGAAAACATTCTAGGCCTAGATTAGACTACACAGAGGCTAGAAGCTTCCAGGACTAGGCCTAGGTTAGCAGAACGAGGCAGTAAGCCTCCCAGACAACAATTGAGCCAGGAGAATAAAAGTTAGTTTCACATTTTGTTGCTACTTCATAACTGTGATTGCGCTGCTGAGTGGTGTTTTAGTTCCTAAGACAATCAAAAATACGTGTTATCTGATGGTCTTGACCCACTGGTAGAGAACTGCTGATCTAGGGTATATAAAAAGTCTCAGTTCAGAAGGAAATGACAATACAGAGACACCCAAAGACGCCCAGGGCTTCCAAACAGGGTGGAAGGGGTTAACAAGGTCATGCCTCTGAGGCTTGGTTGGGGCCACAGTTGCACTTCCAGCCTTCTGTGGCACTGGGGGTGACTGCTGCTTACCAGAACTCTGGGGACCATTTTTCTGCGTGTCTGTCTTTGTGTTAAATGAGACCAGACACAAGGGGATTTCCTTAAACAAAGCAAGCTTGAGTGAGGACCTTGGAAAGAAGATTATGTTTGCAGGCTCCTGGTGACTCACAGTTTCCCTTTCATCTCACAGGCTCATCAACCCCAGCCAATTACACCCTGGGCACCAGGTGCATCCCAGAGGAAATTCCCGAGTTGGCCACAAGGAGACAGTCAAGGGCAACATTACCGTTGCTGGCCCAACGCCCTCAATTCCTGAGGCCTTTGACAAAGTTCTTAGGTCTCTCACCTCCTGTCCCTTCCTCCCTGCGTGTCCCTTTATTTCTCTCTGAAAGTTGTAAAATTCACAAGTTAAATGCCAAACTGAACCTCTTGCATGCATCTTTCACACCGTAAGACTGACTTTAGATTCAGGCTGAGCGTTTCAGAGAAGCACAGGTAACCAGAAATGTCCCCTAGGACATTGCTTGGGCAAGGCTGTGACAGCTCTCCTCTCTCTACAGGAGGCTGGGTTTCCATGGCGGGCAGGTATCCACCTGCAAGGCCAGCAGCTGTGGCAGCCAGAGGAAATTCCTCCCTGGGAGACAAAGGGTCCATTATCCAGCAGATCGGGTTCCCAGGGCTGGGGGAAGGCACACAGGAGCTTCTTATCTTTACTTTATTTGGCAAAGCAGGGGCAATCTTCACAGAGACCTGACCCCACACACAGCCCATTTCCTGCAAAGCACAAAGGGGAAGAAACTCCATTCCCTGCCTGGCTCTTGCCTCAAGCATGGCTGCGGCTAAGAAAGCACAGGCCCTTCAGTCCAGGTGGGAGCTGCGGCTTGTGGCAATAGGAAGGCCCTGTCTGTCATCTTCACAGGGTCCTGAGTGATGGGATCCAGGGCTCTGACTTCCTGATTCTGTGATTTAATTGTGCACGCACGTGCACGCACACACACACGCACACACGCACACATACAAACACATACATATATACACACACGACACACAAACACACACACCATATACACACACACATACATACCATATACACATATACCCCATACACACACAGATCATACATGCACCATACACACACACCACATAAACACAAACACACACGCATATACACACACAACAATACACACACACCACACACACATAGATCACACATGCACCATACACACACACACCACACACACACAGATAACACATTCACCATACACACACGCACCACACACACACACAGATCACACATGCACCATACACACACTCATCACACACACACAGATCACACATGCACCATACACACACGCCTTAATCCCAGCACTCAGGAGGCAGAAGCAGCCTTATCTACGGAGCCAGTTAATCTAAGACAACCATGGAAACACACACACACACACAAAAAACTCAGTTTCAAAAAATAAAACAAAACAAAAACCCAAAAGTTTTTCAGACGCAAAATCTTCCTGCCGTTAGCCTCACAAGTACTGGCTTTCTGGTGTGCCTGGTCACACTCAGCTTCAAGTTTAATGTTAAAAACAGTACTGAGTGCTTCGTCTTGCTCGCTGCAGCAGATACACTGACTGGACCAGTGTAGATGTCAGCAGGGCCTCTCACCAGCGCGGGGTGCAGAGCAACAAACAGTCCGTATTTCACAATAATGATTATGTTTTATGAATAACAGGAAGAGAGGTGCTCATAGACAACACACTAAAAATGGCATTAAGGAGACAATAGAAATATTAATCACCCTGATGCAATCAGGACCCATTGTGTGCTTGTGACAAAACATCACGACGCACCCCCAAAATACACAGAACTCTTAGATCTTACAATTTAATTAGGGATGGAATGGTGACACGGTAGGTGCCCTTACTTGATCGCAACACACCACTTACATTAGCACGCTTCATACTGAATTTTGTGTATGTGTACAACTAAAACAAACAATGAAGGGCTTGAGAGATGGCTCAGCACAAGTAGAAAAGGTACCTGCCAGGCAAGCACGGTGGCCTGAGTTCAAGTCTTGGAACCCACATACAATCCCATGAGATGGCAGGTGTCTACAGTCCAGCACTTTTCTGGTGACTTGAGAGCTTGCCCAGAGTAGTAGGGCCAGCTAGCCTGGTGTTCAGCCCAGAAGAAATAAGAGGCCCGCCTCTAAAACAAGGTAGAAGGAGAATGGAACCAGGAAAGTTATCCTCTGACCTCCTCCTGCATGCCATGACACGTAGGTACCACTGCATGTGTGTGCACACACAGACACCACACACATATATCACATACACACACATCCTTCACACACACACATACATACACACACACCCCAATAGCAATGATTGGGTAAAATTCTATTACTAGTGTTGATAACATAAGCAATAATGTGTCTTTTACGCTGTTAGGGTAATCTCTGAAACACACAAATAACACAAGTATTGCTTTGTCTGGGCTGGGGTTTGTTTGTACAGCCAGATGGCATCTGAACTCACTCTCTGCTCTCTGCAACAAGGACACAAAATCAAGGTACCAACTTAACACCTATCTTCTTAATCTTCCAGCAACAGCTTGCTAGGTTTCACGTGGCAGAATTCAGGTCTCTTTCTGCACTGACTATTTTCTGTCTCCTCTTACCTAACTCTACTTGTCTGCAAAAGTATTAAGTGAAACCCTTAAAATGGCAGGGGAGACACACAGCAGCGCAGTGGGCGCAGAGGTCTATATCCTATAACCTGAACATTTTGTTAAGGGGGTGAAGAAGGGACAAAAAAGAAGATAAAAACTGAACTTCTAATTGGGGGTAGGGGGGTACCTGTGGTAGAGGCAAAGAGAGATCTTTTGCCTCCTGGTTACAAGGAGAGCCATACCAGACACCTGACACCCACCCCAAGGCAAGCCAATCCTTTATGTCCTCACAGCAAGAGGAGAGGGCAGCCTGTGTTTCCTGCCTTCACCGCTCCTCACACTGCCTGATCAGTCCAGAGAGGCTGAGAAGAGCCACCTCTCAGGGTTCACGCCCCAACCATTGTGCCTTCTGGGACTGGGATGCTGTCTGAGAGGTGAGAATAGGGTGAACCCCCCTTTAGTTCACCCTTTCATAGTCCTTTGTCCAGGAGCACTGGCAAGTCCTACCAACGTGATGGCTGAAGTTGATAATCCTAGAAAATTCAGAATGTGTCCAGCCCCAGAAACAGCCTGGTCTACGGCTGATTCCTCAGCAGATGAGTAACACTTGTATCCAAGTCAGGGATACTATCACTGTGATGAACCACCATGAACCACAGCTTACAGGGGGGGGGGTGTGCTGGGGGGCTGAGGGTTTATTTGGCTTACACTTCTATATTATTGTTCATCACTGAAGGAAGTCAGGACAGGAACTCAAGCAGGACAGGAACGTCGAGGCAGGAGCCATGGAGGGCTGCTGCTTACTGGCTTGCTCCCCATGGCTTGCTCAGCCTGCTTTCTTTTAGAACCTAGGACCACCAGCCTAGGGATGGCACCACCCACAGTGGGCTGGACCCTCCATCAATCACTAAGAAAATGCCCTACAGGCTTGCCTACAGCCTGATTTTATGGAGGGACTTTTTCAATTAAAACCCCCTCCTCTCCAGTGACTCTAGCTTGGGTCAAGTCGACATAAAACTAGCCAGTACTACTTGATACTCATGTTGGTTTTTATCTTAAATGTTCTCACAAAGGCCTATAGGTAAAGGGCTTGTTTACCAGCCTGAAGCATCCCTAGGGCGTAATGGTACCCTGGGGCAGTGGGGGCCAAGTGGAAGGAAGATCCCTGGAGACCCTTGGCCCTTCCTTTCCCTATCTGTATCCCAACAACAGACATGGAGAATGCAGGCATCCTTCTTGCCATCAGGTGAGCTGTCTTGCTCCTTCCCACAGGCCCCAAAGCAAAGCAACAGAGCCCACCAGTTGTGGACCAAAGCCTTTAAAACAGCAAATCAAAATAAACCCTTCCTCCTTACGCACCAATCACCTCAGGTGCCTGTCAGTGATGGAAAGTTAACACATATTAGGCCAGCAGAGGGAGTCTTCCAGGGTCAGCATTTGGACAGAGGAAGACTGTCAAACACCAAGACTGATGATATTTGAGTCCAAGGGCAAATGCTCAGAAGCACAAAAGCATGCATATACAGTAAGAAAGGGGCACGTGCAACTGCCCGTTGGCGCTCACCCAGGGATCTTTCCTTTGTTTGGTTGGTCGACCTCACCACGGGAAGGCTCGCTCTTGTCCGACTTCCTCTAGCAAAAGGGCTTGGCACATCCCCCTCAGACATGGCTTCCAAAGAGTCACCCGATGTCTCTGATAAATGCTCAACTGGATCCCCCAAATTGGGAGGTTGAGGACTGTGGGACAGCTTCGGGCTTTTTGTCTGCAAAAGAGATTTAAAAGAAAGCACTATTACTTAAGGAAAGCATTAATTATTGTTGTCATTTGTTAATTTATTACTGCCATGATATTTCCAATGCCAGCTGTGGCCAGGAAGAAAGCCACCAGAAGAACTGCTTTGGGAATCAGTGGAAATTCCTGGGGGAAAAAAGTCCCCATTATGAATTGGGGTCACTGGACATCTACCCTATAAATGCCATAGGATGGGGACAAGCCTGCTCTATAGAAAAGAACAAGGGAGAATAGTTACCTTGCCAGACAGATTCTCACAGTTAAAGCATAACAGGTAGGACTGTACACATTTATAGGTGCCCAGTGTGGGCATTAGGCTCACACCAGGGTAAACTGGACACAACTAGTTCTTCACAGTCTTCTATATAGAACTGAGGCCAGGGGCTGGAGAGCTGGCTCAAGGCTTAACATCCACTGGCTGCTCTTCCAAAGGACCCAGGTTCAATTCCCAGGACCCACACAGCAGCACGCAAGCACCTGCAACTCCAGTGGCAGTGGATGCCCTCTTCTGTTCTCTATAGGTATCAGGCATATAAAAATGTGCATGCACACACATACATGCAGGTGCACACTCATACACATAAGTTCAATTAATCTTTCCCAAGCATGGTGGCTTAGTATTAGCACTCAGAAGTCAGAGGCAGGTAGATCTCTGAGTTCAAGACCAGCCTGGTCTACAGAATACATTCGAGGACAGCCAGGGCAAATCAGAGAAACTGGGCAAACATAACAAGCAAACAAGCAAATCAAAAACAATGAACAAAACAAACAAAGTGTGTTTATAATTCATTAAGCTACATAGCGAACGAGATGGTAACATCAGTCTTGCCAGATTGCTTCTGTTCTGACGTGGGGGACACTTAGTTGTCTAGTTTTCTTATCTCCCTCCCTAATCCGCAGACAGGTGTTCACCTGACCCTCACACTGCCTAATTTAATTTCCCTCTGAATTACCTGTTTAGACTGCTATGCTAGGGAGTAAGTGTGTCAAATGCCCATTATCAATTAATCTATAATACTCCCGGGACATAAATGATGAGGGTGCGTACTGTCCAGAAATCAAAAGGATTGATTGGCACTGGGAGATGTCAAACAGCTCTGGAGTTAATTGGAGAAGTGTATGGAGAACAATAAATAACCTAGGAGAATTATGATAAAAGTATAGCCAGGTGGTGGCACAGACCTTTAATCCCAGCACTTGAGAGGCAGAGGCAGGGGGGCCTCTGTGAATTTGAGGCCAGGCCGCTCTATGAAGGGAGATTCCGGACATCCAGGGCTATACAGAAAAACAACTCCCCCACCCCCAAAAGTATAAATATGAATTGTGTGGTGTATTAATTCACCTTTCAACAAGTACCACTGGTCTGCAGCCATGCTCTAGGCACCAACCGGCTTGGGACTAAGACCAGAACAATGCAACGAACTCACATGACTTTTCCCCTCACGGTGCTTATAACCCATAAGGAGACACACATTAGAGAGAAGGAAGGGGGCTAGGTATGGCGGTGTGCGCCTTTTATCCCAGCACTTGGGAGGCGGAGGCAGGTGAATCTCAGAATTTAAGGCAAGCCTGGTCTACAGAACAAGTTCCTGGACAATCAGGGGTACACAGAGAGGTCCTCTCTTGAATAAACTGAGATGGGGGTGGGGGTGGGGTGGAATAGGAGGAAGAGTGCCATCCAAGATTAGTGGCAGAAGTTGGAGGCACGTGGATCTAGAGTCAGAGATGTGTAAATTCTGATACCCAGGAAGAAAAAAGATGGAAGAGAGGGTCCAAGCCAGAAGATAAGGGATTCAAGACAGAAAAGCCTTCTGGTTCTATGGACCAGCATGTGCAAAGTCCACAGGACAGAAAGAAGTTGTGGGGTTGGACACCTATGGGAAAGAAGGAGGAAGCAGAAGGAATCACAGGGAGAGAACTCTCACCTGACTGAAAGGGGGGCAGGATAACGATGCTTTTCTACATCACTGTGCCTGTTGGAGAGAGGATGGCGATGACAATACAGGCTGCAGGGGGAGGAGAGGAGCTAAGGGACGTGGGTGGCTATAAAAAAAAAAATGGATACATAGTCTCAAACTTCCCATCTCCTCTGGGCCAATGCCGAGCTGCACCGGACGCACCTTCTGGGAGGCTAACTGATCAGAACGGACAGGCAGGTGCCTTTGCTGTAAGATGCTTAAGGGGCTGGTGGGGTGGTGAGTGGGGTACAGACTGTCCCCCAGGAGCCAGGCTTGTTGGCTTGTTCCATTCCTTGATTTCCTTTGTGCTGCATGAGAACGCCAGTCCATCAGACACTTGACTCAAAAGCACTGAGGATTGGGAGTGAGAGCTGTGCGGTCATCAGGACCTCTGCTGTCTAGTGATCTGCAATTGTTTTATACTCTTCTGGGGAATATCTGGATTTTTTTTTTAAAGTCAAGAGACACTAAAAATTATGTTGCCTTTCCTGCCTTAATGATTTAGCTACTGATCCTTGAGTGATGCCATAATAGTATGTGATACCACCAGGGGACTCTTATAAAGATGTCACTGTCTCCTATTGTACTACCAGGACAGCCTCGCTGCACCTCACAAGACCCTCCCACAGAGAGAAATACAAAGTCAGTGCTGTCCAGTCCCCCACCCCCACCCCGTGAATAGTCAAATGAAACTCAGCCATTATGAGCCAATGAGATTATGGACCAAGATTCTAGCCAGAAACAATGTCATTAACAGGCACATCGCCCCTTAGGGTTTGTTTTCATATGCAAGTTTCCAAGGCAGATTATTTCCCAATTTACTTTTTATGAAGTTGGCGCCTGTTATGGTGAAGTGATACTCCACATGACTGTTTTTCTTTCAGTTTGGGACCAAACCAAGCATATTATCCGACCAGGGAAATAGCACGAAACCTCACTCGCCTACCTCACCAAGACTTGCAGAAACGGCTATGGCCACTAATGACAGAGCCACTAAGCAGAATCTCCAGCTCCATGGGTTCTAACCAGAGAGGCGAGGCGGTGAAGCGAAGAGATTCACATAACCCAGCAAAAGAGCAACACCCCTTTACGTGACACAGCTGCATTTGTCACCTCTGTTGTAGCCCTCCCAGCAGCCTGCGGCTGGCACATCGCATGTGTGAGTGACTATTTTCACTGCAAAAGGCAATAGTCCTTGAAGAAAATGAAACATCAAATCTCTTATTTCCTTTTCAGGGTCATCACAGTAGTAAGTAAATATAAAAACAGAGAGGAAAAGGTTGATATTTTTTTAACTTCCTTATATAAAATATTTAGCTCTGAATGTAGACTTCTCTTGATTTTTATGCCATTCAGTTTCTTATTGCAAACTATTCCTACAAACTAGCAATCTCCTCAAATGCTGCGCCCTCCCCTCAGACACCAGCTCACTGCTGAGGCATCTGCAGCTCACAAGGAAGACAATGGAAACCGTTGGCACTGGTATTAGATGCCCCATGATCTGATATATTGAAAACAATTTGGGAAATGAAGAGATGGCTCAGTGGTTAAGAGCAATGACTAGTGGTCCAGAAGACTGGGGTTCAATTCCCAGCACCCTCATGGCAGATCACAACTGTGTGTAACAACAGCATCTGACACCCTCACACAGACATACATACAGGCAAAACACCAATGCACACAAAGTAAAAAAAAAAAAAAAGTAAATAATTATGTAAAGACAAACAACAAACAATGCTACTTACCCTGCACCCAGTACATGAGGTACATCTTAGGGGTTGGGGGTAGGGTTTGCCTAGGATGCCTAAAGCTACAGGTTCAGTCCCCAGCACTGCATGAACTGGGCCTGGTGACATCACTCAGGACTTGGGAGGTATGGTAGGAGGCTCGGTCACCTTCAGCTAGCAAACTGAAGAGCGAGGGCAGCCCAGGCCTGTCTCTAACAGAAACAACAAAAGGGAATCGTGTCTCGGTAGCATGTAAACAGGAAGAGCCACGTAGGCATGCCGCGGTGAGGGCAGGGGAGAAGAATCACAGGACTGAGAGACGGGGCCCCTGAGGACAGATCAGTGGCTGGATGCTTGCCAAGCACACCCAAGCCTCTGGGAATTATCCTCCACACTGCAATATTTAAAAATTAAAATTACAAGTGGGTGGGGAGAGTAGAGCTTGAGTGTTGGGAGAAACTGGGCTGCTGTGATCGCTTGTCCCTAATTGGACCCATCAGGAGCTCCCTAATCAAATTATTTTCCTCAGAAACTGCCCTGGGTTAGAGAATTTACTGTATCTTTATGAAACAGACCAGGAAAGTGACGCAGAAAGAGCACAGAGAGAAGGGACAACACACACCTGTGGTGGATCACGGAGGAGAGGCACCGGCCCATTGCCCCACCAAGCAGTTCTGGAGCCTTCTGCTGCCAATCACAGGTGGGGGCGGGGCTTACAACTAGCTCTGCCCTTAATTCTGGTTTTGTTTTGAGACAAAACCGGAAGCCATCATCTGATCCCGGGGAGGTAGGGGCGGGAGGATCCAGTGGCTTGCTGGTCAATTAGCTGGCAAGCTTCAGCTTCAGTGAGAGACGTTTATCAACAAAAAACAAGGTCGATAACAACTGAGGAACACGCTTGATGTTGACCTCTGGCCTCTACATGTACACCAACACATGTGCCCTCACAAACATGTATGTGTAAACACACACCGAGGGGTATTTTAATGTCCCCTAAGAGGGAGGCATACTGCCTACAGGATCTCAAGTTTTGGCCTCATTTTGTCTAAGGTGAAGACTTTTCTGGGCCTTGTGTAATCCATTGTGCTCTGAGAGCTAGCCCAGGCTGTAGAAGAAGCAGAGGATGATGGGAACACTTTCTGGGCCACTTGAGCCACCATCAAGAGTCCCCAACACCCAACACTGGACTTCCCTTGCTGTTCTATGGTGACCCAGGACACTGATCTCCCTGTACTTCTACAATAACTTTTTAGAATCTGCAAGTGTCTCAATTCTGCAAACACAATCCAGAACAGGGTGGTCTGTGTCGTCAAGTCACCCAGTCCACTTACCCTTTCTAAAGCGCTGCCCACCTCCCTCTTTTAGTTTTTTCAAGATAAGGTTTCTCTCTGTAGCCTTGGCAGCCCTGGACTCGATTTGTACACCAAGCTGGCGGTGAACTCACAGAGATCCGCCTGCCTCTGCCACCCCAGTGCTGGCATTAAGGTATGCGCCACCATGCCTGGCCTAAAGTTTTCTCTTTCTTGAAGAGGACTTTGTCTCACTGAGCAGTGATGGTGTGAGGGGATCCATATGGCTCTCTCCTGTGTCTTCATCTCCAACTCTCTCCATCTAAATAAACTTCCAGGCATCTTCTCTTCCTGATGACAGGGGAGGGAGGAGGGGAGGGACCTAACATCTGGGGTTCCTGTTGCTCTGGACTGGATGGCTCATACATGGTAATCTCCTTTTAACCATCATGGCAGCTTCCTAACAGAGCCTGCTACTGTGGAAACAGTGCCTCAGCCATGTACACTGACTGAACTGCTAGCAAGTATGTACCAAACCCAGTACGTAGGTTACAGACCCTCGTCCCATTGTTGAGTTACTTAACGGGCACTCACACCTGCTGACTCTAGGTCACCTTCTGCCAGCAACTGGTCAACATATAACCTTCTTTGGGTCACAGTTGGCTTATGTGTTCTTATCTAAAATTCCTTTTTGGCCAGAGGGGAAGGTCCTAACTCTAAGGTACATACATTGCACAAAGAAAGGGTAGGGTCACCCAGGGGAAAGAAAAGCCGAGGCATCCTGTACACTACCAACTCTACAGTAGGTGCTCTGTACAAGCATGTTGCTAGGCCATGCTAAGAGCTCTTTTCCTGCACCAACTAAGGAGAACATTGTGCCTGCCTTTCATCACCATGGACGCACACTCCTCGAAACATCCACCACCAGCTGCATTAGGGTATCAGATTTGTACTTATTTTCTCTGGTGTTGGCGGGGGTGGGGGTGGAAGACGTTGTTACATTTGAACACTATAGCCAAAGACGAAAGAAAATCAAAGATATAATCATCAATGACTGTTTTTTTTTTCATTCTCATTTTCAGACCCCCTTTTAAACTCTAAACTGAAATGCCGAGGTCCAGAAAAACAAACAAACCTGAAACGGAGCTTTATATAATAATACGCTAGCTGTCAGGAACAGTGGGCTGCCCGGCTGGCCAAAGTATTCAGATCGCAGTCTGTTTTGAAAAGAAAAACCAACATTGCCTCAATGAACTTTTCCTTCGTCCTAATAAATGCCCCATTTGCCACAGACGGCTCAGAAACATGACGCACATGTACGCAGAACGGCTCATGCCTGGTCCTTGTTAACTGCCGCCTTCCCCACATCATGGGCACCTTGTGCTTGAGAAATTTTCAACTCGCCCCCCCCCCCCCAGTCAAAATTCTTACTTGAGCTGAAGAGAGCCATCTACCTGCTGGGAACAAAGTAAGTGTCACTGTGTAATGGATCAAACACGGACTAGTCAGTTTTCCTCTCCCGTCTTTGCCCCAGCAACACTTCATCTTTGAAGAAAACCCCATTACTAGGGATGGTCTGAGTAAGGCTCCTCATTACATTACAGAGTCCTTTCCACGGTCCAGGGTGTGGTCAGATGCCTCCCATTCGCATCCTTTCCTTCTCATTAAACGCCTTCGAGTTTGTGACTAGAGATGGGCGGGACGACAAGGAGCTCTGTAAAGCACACTAGACGTCCCCCGGGCCCCTGTCCCTTTGAGCTGAGTTCCAGGACCCACAGCCAGGTGCCCTCTGAGAGCAGCCTGCCCATGGCTTCTTGCTGTTTCCTACAGTTTCTGTGACTCTTAGAAAAGAAAAAAAAAATCAAAACCTGGACCACTTGGGTTCCTCAGTTCCACCCTTGTGTCGACGATCAAGGGAGGGAACACGCTGACCATGTCTGCGGCTGGGAGAACTGCAATACAAGTGGAAGAAAGAGGTGGGGTTCTAGATAGATAGCTATGTAGAAAGTTATAACTGTCAGAGGGTCTCAGCTCTAACATCCCGGAGACATGGTGGTGGAGGCTAATAAACCAGCTTTTGTGTCTTCAGAGAAGATGAGGACAGGCACTCAAGAGCCCTGCTGTCACTCAAGAACAAGGCCCAAACCCACTCAAGATGGTGTGCTGGTGTCTCTCCAGGTGTCTCATGTTGGGAGTCAGGACTCACGGCAATGCAGAACTTCCAAGATGGAGATTTAAGTTCAAGCCCTCGTTTCAATGCCAACTTCCAACTTCACGGACGTTCCTCAATTATTTTACTTCGAGCCCTGAAAAATCAGTATTTCCGCTCTCTTGTTTGGACAAAGGTTAACAGTTTTTCTCTAGGATTTATCTTGGTAAATTTTTCCTTGATCAACTCTGCCCCGGGCCTTGTTTCTTCAGGGCTAGTATATCATATTTTACTCCATCTTCCACCAAGAATGCCCAGACATTATTCATGTTTTTTCACCTGGGAAAAGATCCATGTTTGGTCTGGAGCGAAATCTGACAATTCAGCAGTGTAGTATAGTTGCATCTCGCCTTTCACGTCCTCTCTCTCCGTGTGCACTGTTTCATTGTTGGATCAGAGGGGTGTGAAGGCTGGCGTGCCAACTGCTCACTGCCCATAGACAGCCTGTCCAAAGCTACCACAGATGCCTGTGCAACAAGCTGCCTATGGCCATGAGCAAAGGTGGAGACTTCTGCTCTGGCTATGTAAGTCCCTTTCTAAAGATGCCAGCAGGCAGATAACAAGGACAGAGGTATGTCCTTGTCCCTTAAACAGAATGTCCAGCCTTTTGACATTATAACATGACATTTTCATCTCCAAATGTGCTGAGTCACCCACATGCTGCAGCAAGGCTAATGTGCTCGTAAAGAATGCCAGGCTACAAACAGGATCTCCACAGAGCATCCTTGGCATGTGGGTTTCATAGTTTTTGTTTTTGTTTTTGTTTTTGTTTTTAGACAGAGTTTCTCTGTGTAACATCCCTGGCTGTTCTGGACTTGCTCTGTAGAGCAGCCTGGCCTCGAGCTCAGAGATCCACCTGCCTCTGCCTCTGGAGGGCTGGGGATTAAAGGCATGTGCCACCACGGCCCAGCACGGGTTTCATCTTTTAAAAGGTAAATATCTGAAAATGAATCTGGAGGATGTGTAAATTACTAATGGGTGGGAAGAAGAAATTGAATGACTTTTTAGGACCAAGGAGAGGAGGACAGTCAGGACCTGTTGATAATGATACTGCTGTGTTCTCTAAGTTGGGGAGACCTGGCTTCCATTTGTAAAGAAGACTCCTGATTGGAAGACCAGTGTATGGTACCCTCAGGTGCTCAGTCTTTTGAAGCTTTGCAAAGATGTCCCACATGCCCAGCTTTAACAGACTAACTGGGCTCTGGACCAAGGGTACACTGCTTCCCCTACACATCCTGAGAATGGCTCTCAATAGGTGGAAGGAAAAAAAAAAACCTAGTTTGATTTAGAAAGTTTTAAAAAATGCAGGACCTGAAAGATGGCTTAGTGGGTGAGAGGCACTTGGCCACCAAACATGATGACATGAATTCAATTCTCAGATCCACATGATGGAGAGAGAGAGCAGGCTCCTGCAAGGTGCCCTTTGACTTCCACACATACATCAACCCATGTGCCTGAAAACACACACACACACACACACACACACACACACACACACACACACACGGGATATCATTTTTTAAAGTTTTTGTTGTTGTTTAAAACGAACAAACATAGTTCTCGTTGTGGGGTTGTGGGTACAAATGTGTACACATTCCATCCTTAACAGAATCAGTGAGTCTAGGAACACATTACGGGGTGACTAGCAAACTCCCCTGTGTGTAGAGTCTGGAATACTGAACCTAACAACGGGGGTTATAGGGAGCTCTTCTAGTACAATGTAGACAGTGGGAGTCACGCGCCCACATATTAACATTGGGTTCCTCAAGATGCTGGTGTTGTGGGTAACATGCTCTCTCCGTTTCTCCAAATCACAGCGATTGCTTTCATAACTCAGAGGACTAATGAACGAGCAAGATAGCTGACAAGGAATGGAATGGGGAAAGGGAAGACATTCGTGGACACTTAGGATCCAGGAGGACCAGGAGGACCAGGATGTGTCCATGGTGACCTGTTCATATCCTGTCCTTTCTCCAGCTGGATTTCAAGCTGAGGGCTTGTCCTCAGCAGTGGCCCCTGAGGAGGGCACATGCAACGAGGGGAAACACAGGAAGGGAAACACGGGCTACACAAGCTTGTCAGGGACCAGAACGGCAATGGCTTCTCAACCCCAAACTAGATACAACCAGGAGAGAGGAGACAAAGCCTGTCAGGCCATTTTAGATATGCACAGGGCACTTCACCCTACAGACAGCCAGACTTTCAGCTTCGTCTTTCTACCTGATGTCACTGCCTTAACTAAGCCCTTCAAGCTCAACTCTAGGTAAATTTGAAGTTTTAGCAATTTAAAAAAAATAGTCTCTAGACTATAAAACCTTTTGCTGTATATAGCTGCGGTACGTCTGTTTTTTCCTTGAAGTGGTTGAGAGCTGCCTTGGTTGCCACTCAGGTGTACTTCAGGGCACACTGGATGTGACACCTCACCTGGGTAGGGTGCAAAATTAGCTATCTCAACTCGCTGGATCAGATGTCATCCTGCCAACTGCCCTGCTGGGGGCGCACGTGTGGCAAGACACAGACTCTTCGGCAGTTACTCCTAGGATAGACTTCTCTCTCCACCGATCCACCCTGAGGTAGGAGCTACCTAAAGTCCCCAATGCCTGGCTTTCCTTGTCCCCACCAAGCATCTATGCATCATGTCGGGAAGTGAGGTCATTAGCAAGTTCCACATCCGGATCTCACCAACTCAGACCCCCATCCTTTCAAATGTTCATGGGCGAGGCTGCTATGCACTGCTTGCCTCTCTTCCTTTACTTCAGATACAAAGTTAAAAAAAAAAAAAAAAAAGCCAGGTAGACCCTGCCTGGGCCAGCCAGCTCTGTTTTAGGAAGATGGGAAATAATCATGCTTCTTTTAGATTTTAAAATCAAAAACTCTTTTGCCTCCTGAAGTTTGAGTAGACACTTCCTCGTTGTATAAGAAGACTTTTCGAAAATACAGCATGTTAGGAAGGGAGCAGCTGGAGCAGATTTCCAGCCAATCACAGGACGGACACTTGTGACTGCGCTTCCTCTTTTGCTGAGGCTTCCCTTGATTGCTCCCTGCCTGTAAGCAATTACTGCACGCCCCCTTCCCCACACCCCATCTGAAACAAGCAGTGTATGTGTAACAAACAAGCAGGGACACCAGATTCCACAGTCCCCACTGGCCGCTGCTGGAAGGGGGCAGCAGATGCCGCTGGAATTCAGAGGCAGGAATGCACTTGAAAAGCTTTGGGATAAAAGGTGCTTGCTAGAACTGCTCTGACACCAGGGATGAAGGGAGAAGAACCTGCCTGCAGACTTTGAAATTCTAAATAGAATACAATCTGTGCTGAAGACTCATCTTAGAACCCTTCTAGCCAAAAGCCACTGTGAACCCCATCCTACCCCACCCCCTATAGCCTAGCCTCTGATGCCTTTGGGAGGAGGTGAGGCCCTAAGGCCCAGGGTGGAATCCCTAAGGATGGATGAATTGTATTATTTTGAACCAATCAGGCTTTTTCTTTTGCCCCTAGTACTAATGGTCCAAGTGCAAGGACGGCACAGACAGTGTCCTGGAACTTTACTCCTATCCTCAGATCTCCAGGATGTTGGAGGAGTGGAAAAGCACTAAGCCATTAGCACCTGTGGCCAGATCGTCTCCAAATACCTCAGGAAGAGTTTTTTGCTGTTACTTACAGGCTTCTACTACACACCCATCCACCCCCAAACCCGTCTCCATACTCAGTCACCTGTGCCACCCCCACCACAACCGTGGCAGCTATAGGGGCGACCCTATAGCTCCCAGGGTAATTAGAAGGACGTGCCAATGGCTTACTGTGCCCATGCCATCTTTGCAGTGGTCTAGCTGGACTGGAGAACAGTTACTTCCAATTTCAAAACAGAGAACTTCAAGTCACAGGGGGACCTGAGGGCTTCACTGAGGGGGAGAACCAATGCCTTCCAATGTCCAACCCTAACCCTCTTGCCACTCCAATAGGGAATCTCCAAAAAGCACTACTGTAGTTGTACCTCATCTACAGTGCAACAAAATAGAAAAGAAAAGGGGGGAAAAGAGTTTGAAGGAGGCCTCAGATATCCAATTATTTGTTGATAAGGCAAAATGAAAAGACAGGGTAGGGGTGGGGGCGGCTGGAGAGATGGCTCAGAGGTTGAGAGCACTGGCTCTTAACCAAAGGTCCTAAGTTCAATTCCGAGCACCCACCTGGTGCCCTCAGGAGAGAGTCAAATGGTGGATCTCTTTGGAGTTTGAGGGTAGCTTGGTCTACATAGTAAGCTTCAGGTTAGCCAGGGCTACAAAGAGAGACCCTATCTCAAACCAAACAAAGAAGAAACAAATAAACAAGGAAGAGGTAAGAACAGGAGACAGGGGACCTCTTCCCTTTAAGCATAAGGGAGAAAGTTAGAAAAATGAACACTGTACAGAATTAGCAAGGCTCTGGGTTCCTGTCCCACTACCCTCTTCCCCACGAAGTGTAGAACAGTATCCCAGATGCTGCACTGCTTATAATTGAGGGAGGGAGGGAGGGAGAGGGAGGGAGAGAGAGAGAGAGAGAGAGAGAGAGAGAGAGAGAGAGAGAGAGAGAGAGAGGGAGGGAGGGAGAGAGAGAGAGAGAGAGGGGGAGAGAGAGAGAGGGAGGGAGACAGAGAGGGGGGAGGGAGGGAGGGAGGAAAGGAGGGAGAAAAAGATCCCACACCACAGTATTGAATCTGTTAAAACGGCAGCTGTTTGGTTTCAGGCACCCCTAGGTCCCTCCATGATGCAGGGTGCAGCTGGCATACCCAGCCCTCTACCCTGAACTTTCCAGCCCAGGGGCAGGGGGTTTCCCTTCCCTATGTAATAGAGACATTTTGGTGTCCCCCTCCCCCCTCTGCTTTCCTCTCCCTTTCTGTATCACTCCTCCTCTTCTTCCCCCCCAACCCCCACCCCTGCCTGCTCTCTTCTGCATCGAGGCCAAGAGCTGCTTCCAATAAACCTGCATTTATATATTATAACTCCGTCTTGCAATTAGCTCATTCTGTTGTTCCATTCAGCAGTGTGTGGAGCGGCAGGGAAAAGCTCACCACGGATGGATGGCCTCCTTCCCCTCTGGTTCTGTTCAGCGAACAGCACATGTGGGAGGAAGTGGAAAGAGGCTCCTGTTTTGCATGAATTATAAAATTCATTATGGAAATCTGAGACAGCTAGGAACTAATGGAGAGACATTCCGGGTAAACACCTGTGAGAACAGGGAAGTGCAGAATACGACGATGGCACTTTTTGGTGCGTGAAGCCCAAGTTTAAGGTTTCTAAGGACAAGGTCTTAACTGTGTAGCTCTAAGACCAGGCTGGCCTCAAACTCACAGAAAATCCACCAGCCTCTGCGTCTAGAGTGCTGGGATTAAAGGCCAGTGCCATGAGGCCTGGCACTAAATTTAACTTTCAAATCTATTGGAGCAGGAGCTTTCTAATTTGAGCTTGTTCTTCTGAACAGAAGATCAAAGGGGCCGTTTATCTAAAAAGGGGGAAGGTGAAGAGGTCAAAACGCTGTCCCTGGGGCTGACCAAGAGGGAGGGGCCCCCTCTGTAGAGAAGCCGGCCACTAGACAGCTAGGCGCTTCCTGAGACATTTGGGGGCATCACAGTAAAGGGCTGTGGCTCTGACGTGTGCATATTCAGGAGACAATGAGGAAATAAATAAATGTCTGGGGGACAAAACGGATGTGGGTGGCTATGTGCCACAGTTTTAGTTGGCACAGCTATCCAACACTGTGCCAAATGACTGGAGATGCGTCCCATCTCTTGGAGCCTGAACAATCTAAACTAACTCAGTATGAAGTACAGGACCTTGGGTTAAAGGCAGACAAGTAATAATAAGTCAGTGATGGATCGCTGGGGCTAGACAGCCTGGAGGCAAACTTCAGCCTTGCCATGAACTAGCAGCATCCTCAGGAAGGCCATGGAACGCTTTGTGCCTCTGTCTTCTCATTTGCAAAACGGGGACCCCAGGACACCTACCTCTTAGGGGACAGCATTCAGAACAGCACACAGACTCAGTAAGTTCTAGAATAACGCACCTGATCCCATCATCGCTGCATGGAAATGGTGGTTCAGACAAATGATCTGGCTCCATTACTGAGAGGTGCTGGAATTGGAATCAAGTCAGTCATGTAAATCCAGAAGTTTTAGGAGTGCAAGACTCTGGCATTACTTCCAAGAGGACTCTGGTGGTGAGGGTTCTCCCTAGGGAAGCCCGTCGTTCAGAGGACCGTGCAGAGACACCCCCCTCCCCGTCCCAGACACACACTCTTCTGTATCACCGCCAAACCAGTTTATAGAAAATACAGTAAGTATTTTGAGGCAAGCATGCAGTTAGTGCTTGTTCCAATAATGCCTACTCTCACCACCGCAAACAAGGCACATGGTTCTCACTGTTGCAAGCACTCGGTCTTGGCAGTTTTGAATCAGTGTTTGGGGTGAATGGGGGAAACAACAGGCAACACAGTGGGGGAAACAACAGGCAACACAGTGGGGGAAACAACAGGCAACACGGTTTAGTTGGTCACAGCCATCAGAACACCACAAGCTGTTGAATGAAAAAGGCACAAACGAGGGGCAGCTCAGTGCAGAGAAAGGGAAGTCAGAGTACTAACTCGCTGAGACGACTCGATTTTCATCAAGTACCTTTGCATGTCAAGTTCTGCCTGGAGAGATACCAGCATGCACTGCAAAGTCTGTGGCCAGGAGAAAAAAAAGAAAGAAAGAAAGAGACAGAGTGAAAACAGGAAGAGAAAAGGAGCAGGCTGCCCAACAGGACCATCTAGGGCTTAGTAACAGTGATGTAACAAAGTTACTCTTCCTGGGGGGGGGGGGGGAGAAGAAACAGTGCCAAGCCCATCCATTTATTTTTCAAAACAATGCTGAGAACAAGCCCTGAACTGCCAGAGATCTCCTCAAATACCCTGGCATAGGTGTGCTTGACTCCACTTTGCGTTACCAGAGTATGTGTCACACTGACCCACTATCCCAAGGTATGCAGCACTTGACAGAGCCTGCCCATCCAATGAAACTCCTTGCTGAGTCAGGAAGCTGGAGGCTGACATGAAGATTTACACTGGCCCCTGGGCCCACAACCCCTGGGCTGTCTTTCCAACATAGTCTTGTGTGTAGGGCCTCTGTCTGCACACGGCCACCCAGGATGCCACAGCCACTAGGAATGTGGGCAGGAATGGATGGTCAGCATTTAATCCAAAGCAGGAGTGCTGATGCTTGAATCCAGCGGCCTTCATTTTGCAATGCTTAGTGAGCCAGTGCTTAATTCGCTTAATTTTCTTTGATGCTATTTTTAGATTCCTCCACCTCTCTCTCTCTCTCTCTCTCTCTCTCTCTCTCTCTCTCTCTCTCTCTCTCTCCCCACCCCACCCCACCCCGCTTTTTGAGACAGGGTTTCTCTGTGTAGCCCTGGTTGTCCTGGACTTGCTCTGTAGACCAGGCTGACCTGGAACTCACAGTGACCCACCTGCCTCTGCTTCTCGAGTGCTGGGATTAAAGGCATGCACCATCACATTGGGCTTCCTTCATTTCTTAAAAACTTAGGTATCCAAAAAACAAAAAACCCTAGGTAGAGGGATTAGAGATAGCTCAGTAGTAAGAGCAAGTGTTGCCCTTCCAGAGGACTAAGTTCAGTTTCCAGCACCTATATGAGACAGATCATAATCACCCATGACTCCAGCAAGCTTCAGAGATCCAGTGTCATCTTCTGAACTTTATGGGTACCTGCACTCACAGGTGCATAGATCCTCAAGCTGCATGCGCACATGCACACACACTTAACAAAACTTTAAAAATGATCTATGATAGACAATATTTTTTTTTGTTTTGAAAATGAAAATTTGTATAATTCTATGGCAAGAATGATCACTTCTTGGTCAGCCAGTGCAGCATCCTCTCATGTCTAGGGTTGGTCATAAATTCAGATAGATCCATACTGGCATATAAGGTCTCTGAAATAAACTGTAACCTGGTGTGGTAATAAACACCTAAAATGCCAGCATTTGGAGGACTGGTACAGAAGGATCAGGAGTTCATAATCAGGCTGTACTATAGAAAGACCTTGTCTCAAAAATTAAATTAAGGCCAGGTGTGGTGGCGCACGTCTTTAATCCTAGCACTCAGGAGGCAGAGGCAGGTGGATCTCTGTGAGTGAGTTTGAGGCCACCCTGCTCTACAAAGCAAGTCCATGGCAGCGAAGGCTACACAGAAAAACCCTATGTTGAGAAAAACCAAAACCAAAACCAAACCAAACCAACCAACCAACCAAACAAACAAACAAAAAAAAAACAAGAAAGAAAAAGAAAAAGAAAAAGATTGAGTGTAATCAGTAAACACAGCCAGGAGGTGGTGGTACATGCCTTTAATCCCAGCACTTGGAAGGCAGAGGCAGGTGGATCTCTGAGTTGGAGGCCAGCCTGGTCTACAGAGAGAGTTCCAGAGCAGCTAGGGATATACAGAGAAACCCTGTCTTGAAAAACCAAACCAACCAACCAAGTAAGCATTGAACACATACTATTGTAATAAGATTGCATGATATCTAAGAGCTATGTTACCATTGTGTGTATGTGTGTGTGTGTGTGTGTGTGTGTGTGTGTGTATTATGAATATCACTCTACCATATGTGTACATTTATGTCTGAGTAACTCTGTCATTTAGGACCACACACACATCAGCTATAGGCTGTAAGAAGCAAAAGAGCCTGGGAATACAGACGGCTGTGCTTAAAAGCCAAGACAAGTCTCCAGACAATAACTGTGCTAAAATAGTCTACCCAGAATGCTCTTAGGGGCTGCAATCAGTAAAAGAAACTTTTTAGAACCTTCCAGAGGAACAAACAGTGACAACAACTGAAGAGCTATCTGCTAGCCTGACCTCATAAAAGCCCTTTCCGGTGAACGTATTCTCCCCAGAACTAAGAAGGTCGCTGTAGGGTCCTCTCAATCTCTGCTGCAGAGTTTACAGGCTTCATCAAAGAGGAAAGAAATTAGCTTGAAGCAGACCACAAATAACAAAGCCTTGGCGGTGCATGGGAAATAAACATGCAAGAAGGAAATTGGATGATACATTTGAAGGGCTGCTGCGGTTGGGGCAAGAGGCAAAAGGTACAGAAAAATCACAGTTTCTGTTACAGGCAAAGGAGGGGCACAGCTGGTGGCGAGAGGAGACTTCAGTCCTGCAGAGTCAAACTGGAATGGAGGTGAGCGAGTGAGACTGGGGCACCAAGGAGCTCCCAATTTTTAAAGGGACCTACAACAGTGAAAGAAAAAGGTAGGGAAAGTTAAGTCCACAAGCAGTTGTCAAGATAAGCATCACAGTGAGTCAAAAAGGATGGTGGGGGGGGTGGGGGCGTGGGAGTGGTGGGGTAGGAGGTGGGGGGGGTTGGCTCCACATTTTAGAGCCAACATCATTTTTCTTGGTTCACCCCTAGCTTGGCTTTGCTGAATAAGCAGAGCCAAGGAAGCCAAGAAATGATTCAAGTCTCTCACCAGCGGAACAGGAGAAGAGCCAGGGGTGCTAGGGGGCAGGCAGCCCTTTCTAGAAGGTCCCTGGAGCCACAGGAGGAAGAACATGGGGTCAGCAGCTGGGCATGGTGGAGCATCCTACAATCCTAGCACTCTGGAGGCTCTCAGCTGGGGCCAAGGCCGAGCTGTCAAGGCATAGTGAGATCCTGCCTCAAATGGCCACTAGCTTCTCTGATCACTACAGAGGTTTTTGTTTTGGTTTGTATTGTTTTTTTGTTTTTTGTTTTTTTCCCAAGGTGACAAAGGAAACTCACAGAGAACACTCCACGACCCAGTGGATTCCATCTGGGTAGGAAAAAATGTTAAGCCCAACAAGGAAAAAAATTTTTTTAAAGCAAGGAGAAATTTAGTCAGGCCTCTCTTATATACCACGCAAACCAAAGGTACCACTTAGAAGTTGACATATGGACCTGGCTAGGAAATAAGTAAGTTCCCAAACACGAAGCAAGGTGGCAAGGAAATTACTTTTTAAAAGTGGATTTATTTATTTATTTAGTAGGGGGTAGGGAGCAAACACTTGGCTGTCTGTAGAGGTCAGAGGGTAACTCACTGGAGTCACTTCCCCACTTTTACCACAGGAGACCCGGGATCAAATCCAAGTCATCAGGCTGGGTGGCAAGCGCCCTGACCCACTGACCCACCTTGCTGGCCTCCAAAGAAGCTACTTTTGATTAAACTTCTTCAATATCAAAGACCCACTCATCACTTCAAGGGAATAACTGGGCTGGTAAAAAGCCATGAAGGCACAGAAATCAGTCAGGAGGAAAGCGTTTCCTTCAAACACGAACAGTTACCAGAATAAAATGGCAGCGATAATCGGTAGGTGTTTCCATCGCACCGAAGGATTCGGATTCCTACGATCCTTTTCCAGAAAAGAACACCACACAGTGCTGCTCTTGGCACGGGCAATGGGTGCTGTGGAATTCTCTTTAGCGCTGCCCATTTCCGAGCTCTTGGTATCGATCCCAAATTGTGAACCGGGCAGAAGCAATACACAGGTGTCTAGGACTAGCAGTGAGAAATGGCAGAGAGCTAGAGTTCAGAAGGTTAACTTCTAAGTTAAGTTCTGGACTTTTCTTCAGAAATTAAAGAGTTTCTGATATGACTTTACCCAGCGTCAACTGTTTGATGACTTGTGAGCCACTTAGCAAGCTATGGTCAAATAGAATACATTTATTAAAAAAAAGTGTTACGACTCAGGGAAACATATCTGTGATGAGCCCTCCATGAATACCGACTTTGCCCTTTGACCCAGTGGCCAGAGCTCCATCGAGGCTTCCTCACACAGCAAGAACGCAGAAGCAGACTTTCTGTTCTCTTCTCTTATGGCTCACACACTTGTTCTGATATTTACAGTGGAAATTTTCACTATTACTGTCCACTTAGTTTAAATATCAAAGCATGGGAAATGCTGTTTCCTCCGACTTCCTGAAACTGTCTGCTTGCTTTTTAAGAGACACAAAAGCTACTTGATTTCCTCCCAACTTGACTTTTCCTCATCTATGAACCGGGGAGAGCAAAGGACAGCGATGGTACTGAAAGCATTAGAACAGCGGTTCTCAACTTCCTAAAGCTGGGGCGCTTTAATACCACCTCATACCACAACATGAGGAACTATGCCCCAACTATAAAATAATTTTTGTTGCTACTTCCTAACTGTAATTTTGCTATTGTCATCAACTATAATGTAAACATCTGATGGCCTTTGGTGACCCCTGTGAAAGGGGGTCTTGACCCACAGGTTAAGGACTACATTCACAGACTAAATCAAATGGCAGGAACTGATGCCTTTAAATTTTTCACCGTCTGAGGCGGGCGATATAGTTCAAAAGCAAAATGTGTTTACTGCTTTGCCAGAGGGTTTGCATCCATTTCCAACTCCCACATAAGTCAGCTTACAATCTCCTGTGACTTCAGTTCCGGAGGATCCGATACCCACACTGGCCTCTGTGGGCAAACACATACAAACGGTGTTCATACACACAATTACAGGAATAAAAAAAAAATCCTTAAAAAATCGTAAGCTGGGAGATGGTGGCGCACACCTTTAATCCCAGCACTAGGGAGGCAGAGGCAGGAGGATCTCTGTGAGTTCCAGGTCAGCCTGGTCTACAAATCAAGTCCAGAACAGCCAAGGCTACAAAGAGAAATCCTGTCTCCAAAAACAAAAACAACAACAACAACAACAACAAAAGTATACTGCCAGTGGGCTGGAGAGGCGGTTCAGCAGGTGAGAGCACTCAACCAACAACTCTAACTCCAGTTCCGGGGGATCTCACGTCCTCTCTGGCCTCATCAGTCATTGTACACTTGTGGCGACAGATATATGCAGGTGAAATGCCCATGCACACACGATAAAAAGAGATGATTCTTTTAATCAACTTATGTTATTGAAATATGCTTTAGTAACAGATGATAAATATAAAAAGCCTTCTAAATTCAGCAAGTCAGTTTTTAGTGATTAACTCTAAGGACATAGCCACAATGCAAGGGAGCCTGCGCAGTACCCTCCGTGCATGGTGGTGTGCTCACGCTGGGGCCAATGAAAACAGACAAAGGTACTTGCATACAGCTGGGCACAGCAACAGACACCCATGGTCCCAGCACTCTCTGAGGCTGAGGCAGGGGGACCACAAGTGTGAGCAATGTGAGGAAGTTTAGTCTCATAGCAAAGCAATGTCTCTGAACAAAACAAGAGGTTCACACCTATAATTAAGCAGATGGAACCATGTCAGAAGAATGGCACGTGCTTTTGGTTTTGAAGAAGAGCAGAAGGGTACAGGACACGCTAACGGGGGTATCCTGTGTGGGCGTGCGGCTCTACCAATTCCTCTCTTTACTCTTTTCACACTGCACAATTGCTCTTGTAATTTGTTTTTAAAAAGAAACTGATTTTAAATCTCATAGGACTGCCATCACATTATTGCACCTGCTTTTCTGACTTGTTTCTACGCCACTATCCCCCTAAAACAAAAATCATTAGCAAGAATACAAGTGACGGGATAACAATTGGGATATAATGTGAATACATTATAATCTATAAATAATTTTTAAAAGTTGTCAGTAAATAAAAACATAATACACCAAAGGGAAAAAATCCTTAGCATAGAATACTAATAGCTACAGAGTTAGAATAGATACAAAGAGAAAATAAGGTTTCATGTGCTGGGAGCTTTGAAGGTGGGCAAACAGTAAGATCACAGCTAATTTCACTACTTCCTGGTTTGCTACCGTTGAATATAGACCGTTACACCACAAGGGGGTGCCCTGAGGTTGGCAAGTTCAGCGGGATCCCAGAATGATGGAAGGGTGCAGCTGACCAGACTTTGGAGGAAACCGGACACCCTTCCCAGTGGTGGCTCTGCGTCAGTCAACCTTCGTCCCTTCCAACAAACATGCTTCAGTCCCTTGCTCACACTCACTCTGGCTGCACGTGACCAATCTTGTGAGGACACTACAGTCAGATGACCACTTGTAAAATGAACGCCAGTGACCGAATGCAGAGAGGATTACTGCAGGTCTAATCCACTTAGCAGAGTTGCCGCTGGTGAGTCAGTTTTGTCACTGTGACACAAAACTAAAGAGCACAACAACGCAAGCAACCATTGGGAAATCGCCTTAGAAACCATTCTACCCTGAAGACACACAGTCCGTCAATAGCGAGTCATCAAAGTCATTTCAGGTTCTTTGATGTTAAAAAAAATATATATACTCCATTGAGGAATCCTATTATATAATAAAATTACTTTAAGTGTTTAAAACAGCGAAAGTGGAACAAAGTCATTTCCCCAGCAATGTCAAAGTTGTTCCACTCTAAAGGGCAAGCGGGGGGGGGGGGGGGGGGTGAAGAGTGGGGCAGCTTCTAACAAAATGGATGGTTCAGAGAGTATGTTCTTACAAACTGTAGTCCTAAGAATCTCTCTTTTCCTGAGAAATCCCAGGAAGGGCAGTGATCCTCCAGTGAACATGGGACAGTGGTTGAAACTATTGCTTTCAGAAAAAAAACGGCTTTGGTTTCAACAGTGAGTTCTGTGCACATTACGTGGGGCATCTCCCGAGTGAGGTTTCTGTAGCCGAAGTCGAGGTGATGTGGTTATTTATGTTACAGTGTGCTGTATGAAAGGAGATGACTTATGAGAACACCAGAGCACAGCACACGGCTCAGTAAGAGGGCAAGAATGACGCCTGCCTTAGCTCCCACTGTAAGGAGGAGCCAGGAGGACTCAGAGCTGGGAGTCCAAGCAGAGAGCTCACCTGCTGCTTGGCGGGTTCCTCTGGATTACAAGAGGAGGCTCCTAGAAGTGGGGGGGGGGGGGGGGTCAACAAGAGGTCACACTCTGGCAAAGGGAGGACGGTATTAGGATCAACCAGGACACTGACTGACCATCATAGGAGGTCCTTCCACATTCCCCATTAGCAGTGCAGGAGCAGAAGGGAGCAGAGGTGGACATGTTCCCATCCGGTGTCTTAGACAGTGTCTAGGAGGAGCCTGCGAAGGTCACTTCTGCAAAGGGGACAGATACTCCTAGAACTAGCCCCTAAGAAATACCTCACACAGCTGTAGCCTGTGGCCACTGGTTGGCCAGCTCAAACATGGTCTACCATACAAATAAATTGGGGCGTGGGTGTGGACTGTCAGTGGAGGGTCCATTATAATTCAAAACTTGGTCTTAAGGGTAGTACCACGAGGCTGTGGTGCCTACTGGGAGATCAGTGGGCCGTTAGGGAGGTACCTCCAGTAGGGAGTTCTCTGGAAGGGAGTCCTCATGGGACACCTAGGGGTTCTCTCATGGCGGTTGCTGTGAAAGCCTGTGTTTGGTTCCACCCAGTCTGTCTATGTCCAAATGTAAACTATGACCACTTGTATCAATGCATGCTCCCACCATCTGCTATGGGACCTACCCCAGCACTCAGCTAATAAAGGTACCATTCCCTTGACCCTCCAACCCAAACTAAATCAATCTTTTCTCTTCACAACCTAGCCTGTCTTGGGTATCTCATTACAGCAACAGAAATGACCAGTAATACAATACATGCCATGCGCATGCTTGCTTCCCCCCCTTCCCTTTTTCCTCAAACACCCATGCTCTACACTGTGAACATCATCAAGGCTTCCTTTTTACTTAGGAATGAATGAATGAATGAATGAATGAATGAATGAAAGAATGCAAAGCTGGAAGGAGAAATGGGCCTCCGGACTTCTGGTATCTGTGGCCTGCTTGATTTGGAGGCCTACTTCCTGATAATTGGCTACCTAGAGGGTCTTACAACTTCAGATGTGTGACCTAGGGACTTGATTACAAGTTCCAGAGGCCTGTACCCAGCCCAACACTCACACGCATCTCGCCGTCAACACTCTGTGAGCGTTCTGCCCTATGCCTGGCTCCCTGTCTGTTACTGTCTTGGCTGCTCTTGTGCCTTCTCAAAAGGAGGGAAATACCCGCATGATGAAATTTCTACTTGGCAGGGCTTCTCTTCAATTTTCAACAAAACCTTCTTCCCAGAGAACAGGGAGCATAAATAAAAATACTCAGAACCCCTGAAGGGGGCAGGACCGGGAAAAGCTTCCAAACCCCTTTCATTATTTCAAAGGCTTCGGAATGCATTCCAGCTTTGTTTGAATAGCTGCTATTTCTCAGGAAGTAGGCATTGCAGCAGGGATGAAAAGGGCTCACACTGGCTGGGGCCATTGTCCCAGAAGGCTTTGCTTCAGAAACTGTCTCTCACGCTGGAAGCCAGGTAAAGGTGGCTTTTTAATAGGGAGGAGAGGTAAGCTCACACTTGGATTCTGACTTCTCCTTTCTTCCCTTGGAAAACAGGTCCAAAGTCTAGAGACTTGTAGACCCTTAGCAGGTTGTAAAGTAGTGTAAGTATTAGGACCTGAGACACGGGCAACCAAGTGAAAGGCTGGACTTCAGCCCAGGTTTGTTATACACTCATACAATTGTACAAATGGGACTGAGGGACAGAAAAGGCACAGGGGTCCATAGACCACTGAGGTAAGAGTCAGAAACCTGAGCTTAATGGGCTGCAGGCATCTCTCTGGTCCCAAAGTTGCTCATGTATTAAAATGAAGAGTTGGATGAAATCTTTATGGTAAATTTTAGTTTCGCATTATTAACAGCCTCCTGAGATGCCTGGGTGTTCCAGGAATCCCACTTCCCTAGTCACCATCAACAGAAGAATTACATCTGCTCTCGGCAAAGCCAGACTCTTGTGCTGGCTGGCTTTTGTCAACTCAACACAAGCCTAGACAGATCTGGGAAGCGGGAATCTTAATTGAGAAAATACCTCCAGAAGACTGGCCTGTAGGCAAGTCTGTGGGGTAACTTACTGTCTTGATTCATGATTAACGTGGAAGGACCCTACTCACAGTGGACTATGCCATTCCTGGGTAGTAGGTCTTGGGTTTTCTAACAAAGCAGGCCAAACAAGCCATGAGGAGCAAGTCAGTAAGTAGCATTCCTTCAACCCAAAGCATTGCTTCAGGTTCCTGCCTTCAGGTTCCTGCCTTCAGTTCCTGTCCTGACTTACCTCCATAATAGAGTATGACCTGAAAGTTGTTACATAGAAATAAACCCTTTCCTTCCCATGTTGTTTTTAGTCATGGCATTTTTATCACAGCAATAGATAAATAAGCCTGAATACAGGACATGAGCCCAAGGCTTAAGCTCATTAATTTTTCACACCGAACATGTTATTTCACCCATCATAAGACTTTACACTAGAACCATTAAAGCACCGGGGCCTCACTGTATAAAATGGCAAATAAAATCACCGTGCCCTTTTCACTGGGTCAGCAAGAGGCAGAAGTGACATCAACAGTAGGAAATATCTTTTCTGTAAAGCTCTAGTGTAGGACACTGGTGCTGTTCTGTGGACACATGCAGAAAGACTTCCTGAAATGGCTGAGATGAAGATGGTCTCTATTGACCCCCAGCCCCACAGCTCACTGCTACATCTGGCCCCAGTTCCCAATTTAATATTCATAGTTTAAATGTTTGTGCCTTCTCAAATTCCTAGGTTGAACCCTTAGCCCCCAGTGGGATGGTATTTGGAGGGGGTGACTTTCAAAAGTGACTAGTTTATGGAAATGGAGCTTGTATGATGGGGTTAGTGCTCTAAGAGAGAGGACAGGAGAGATCAAGCCCTGGTGCTTATGGATACAGGAAAGAAAGTCCCTTGTAAAGCCACAGATGCTGACACCTTGGCCTTGGGTTTATTTTACTTCCCAGGACAATGAAAAAATACATTTCTATTGTTTAAGCCATCTAGTCTACTTACTACAGGAGCCTAAATTTATTAAGATGACGAACCAGTGATAACCATATTGACAGATGCTGGTAGCCACATTCCCAGTTGAGACACCGGTCAGGAGACTTGCTGTCCCATACCACCTGCCCCTGAGGCTGCCTGATACTGTGTTTCATGGACTCAACTCAGTCAGCCCATCCACCTTTGCCAGTCTGCATGCCCTGGGCACCTAGAGAACTCCATGCTGCACTCAGCCTCCCCTATTTTCTGGCCTATCAAACTTTGGAGCCAACCAAATTATTTTGGAGAAAAGTTGTTCCGAGAAATCTATTAAGTTTGACTGAGAGAAAAATGCCTTCTTCTGAAAATATTATTCTGGAGAGTTCCATGTCACTGCTAATAGCAAGCAAGTAAGAGTGAGAGCTTCTTCCATCAAAGATAGGCTGGCATTAAACTGCTAGCTTGTTCAACCAACATCGTCACCATTATAAACACTGCACACCTGAGGCCATAGTTACAAACTGCTACTGCTATTTTTCATGGAAGCCAGAGGTCTGTCTGTACATGCTAGGCAGGGTCTACACTGAATAGCATCGAACATTACAAATTATTTTGTGTGTTTGTGTGTGCATATGTGTTTGTGTGTGTGTTGTGCACATGTGCGCATGCGCGCACACGTGCACGCTGATAAGGGTTCTTATGTGCGTGCTGGTGTAGGGATTGGGAGAAAAGTCCATCTGAAGAATCATTCCTCAGGAGCCCCTCACTCTTCTCTGAGGCAGGATCTCTCGTTGGCCTTTAGCTCATCAATCTGGCTAGACTGGCTAGCCATCACGCCGTGGGGAGCCTTCTAATTCTATCACCCCAGTTCTGGGATTACAGGTGTGTACCACCTTGTTTGTCCTTGTTTATTAAGTATGCATTCTGGGGATGGAGTTCATGTCTTCATGCTTGCCCAGCAAGCACTTTACCAACCACGCCCACAAATTATTGTCAACATTACATTTTTGGATAATAGTCTGAGCACAAAACAACACCAAAAAACTATAAAATGTGACACTGAAATCACAGTGCGGAGCTGGTGTAGTCTGCTGGCAAAGTGAACTCTAGTGACTGCCTTTTTTATAAAATAATATAGGGTTCAGTCCTTTTAAAGCAGAGACTGGAATCTCTTGAAGAAGTTGAGAGCTTATCCTTCTAATTATAGGGAATCACAGTGGAATGCGCCTCCATAACAATCCAACTCTAAACATAGTTTGCTAATTGCATGCAAATACCAAGAGCAGAAGGTTGAAAGCATAGACTCTAAGTATGCAAGCAGCTTCTGGCCTGACTGTGAAAGCCTAAGAGTAAGCCAGCAGAAGAGGAGGGGACAAAAAAAAAAGGGGGGGGGGGCGAAAAGAAAGCCCTTTGTCAGTATTCCAAGGTTATTCTGGCTGACTTTGTCAGTACGGACCAGGTGTTTGCCTCTGTGTGTGTGTGTGTGTGTGTGTGTGTGTGTGTGCGCGCGCGCGCACGTGCACCACAGGTCACCAGTGATGCACAGGACACTGTCTGATCAAAAGACATTCAAAAAAGGTTTAAGAAGGTTACCAAGCATCGTTGGTAGGGAAAAGGAAAACAGAGAAATAATTACCACGGTGGTTTGTGGACACAGAAAAATCATAGAATCACAGATCACACCTAAAGGCAAATATCTATTGAACATGGTTATTCTACAGGCATGTTCATCTGGAACATCTGCCAGGCTTAGAACAACAGGCAAGCAGGATTCTGGAAGGTATAAGAGGGAAGAAAAAATGGTTCACAGTTTTGAGGTCCAACAAGGGTTAGGGGAACCTAAGTTCAGAGGGCGAAGGGAGAGAGTCATATCCAGGCGAGTTCTCTGGGTGGTCTGAATGCACTCTGCACGGCAGATCCTTACCTCCTCAAAGTCCCAAAATTTTACCAGGGTTTGAGGCAGGTGTGGAGGAAGATAGCATTACTTCAGGAATTTGGGGGAGACTGTAACATTCTTCTCATCCCTCAGCACTGCCTTAGGGAACCCCTCAAGGACCTGGGCAGCTACTTCCATCAATCCCAAAATTGCTATGAAGCCACGTTCTCCACCTGAGTTTATACCCACTCAGCTTAGGACAAAGTTGAGAAAGTCGCTCCAGGGTGATTTAACTCACAGAGGAGATGTCTGGGATGTAGTATCTTTCCTTTTGATGCCAGGCCTATCTGATAATTTACCAAGAAGTACCATGACCTTTCTCACCAATAAATCACCCTTGCATATTCTCAGACAAAGCATAGGTCAGTTCCTGGGTCTCTGGGAACAGTTAAGTCCCTCTTTCAAGGCAAGACTGTCAAGTAAGAATAACCTCAACTCCATCCTTCCTAGTCCGATGTGCAATTCTCTATATGGGGTTGGCTTTGAGATACAAACCAAGAGCTTTGAAATCCAGAGCTGAGGGTAGAATTTGAACAGAGCATTTGATTAGTGGACAGAAAAAAAAAAAAAAAACCCAAACAAACAGTTTTTAAAAATAAAATGGTGGCACTCTGACACCATAATCTACATTAGGCCGATTGGTACACTCATGTATGAAAAGTTTATTGACAGCCTCTCACAACCCACTGCGGGAAGACACGAGTGTGGCAGACAGGGAGGCAGGTCTCAACTGGATGCAAGGATCAAGGCTAGCATGACCGTTCAGGGATATAGGAGAATATCCTTCCTCCATGAGAGCACCTGGAAGGGGCTAGTGACCCTGGTCAGTTCCCCACTGTGTTATTAGACATGTGTCAACTCTGATGTATACATCCATCACAGGGGAGGGTCAGACCTGTGGGCAGACAGAGCAGCCCACGAGTGGATTATGGAGGGCAAAGTCACAAGGACTGGGAGCCTCCTTGCTCCTGATATCTCAGCAACCTGCATGCGGCACTATAATTGAAAGCCAGGGATCATCTGGACTGGAAATGTAGCTCAGTGGGATGTGGGAGGTTCTGGGTTAGACCATCAGTGCCATACAAAAATGTGAGAGGCATAAAACAGCACAGCACCCTGGGTTAGCAAATGGCACTGTTAGTAAGTATAGTGGCAGTATCTGTTAAAGGGGCCTAGTAAGAAACAGGAAGAGGAGTCAAGAAGAGAAAGAAGTGAAACAAAATGCACTGATATCTAACTTCAGTGTCCAGAGGAGCTATTCCTTAGCCCCACAGGGAGAGCCAACCTTTGTTCTCCCTGGCTCCCTGGTTCCACTTTCTCACTCTACAGTCAGTAGTTGGATCAGGCTGCCCCCTGTCCCCAACACACTCACACTAGTGAGTGGCTGGTGAAGACTCTCTTGCCAACTTTGGATGGGCTGGAAAGGGTATGGTCACTAACCTTTTCTAGTATCTTTGGGGGGGGGGGAGCGCAAAGCCCAGAGCAAGGAAGAAAATGTACTTGGGGGGCTGGGTGTGGGGATCCCGTGTGGGAATTTTCAAAAAATGTTAGATGCCAAAAATCAATGTCTAATCCCTGGAGCCACTCTTCTCAAAATTGACTTTCAAGGGGCAAGGACCCCTTAGGACAATCCTCAGGGCAGGAGATGTCACCTGATCTCTGCCCTGCCCCTTCACTCCACTTTTCAACCTACCTGCTTTGCATACTTGGAGCACAGGCAGGAAGAGGATCACCCAGGCCCTGTTAATGCAAATGTCTTTCCTCCTATCACTTAATCTCAAACTGGGGGGAACCAACCCTAAGCTTTCAGACTACAAGGGAACTGCATTCTATTTCAAGGTCAACTACTAACAGGGAAAAAACGTCTACTGTGTTCTTCCAGAGATGTCTTCTCTAAAGGGGAAAGTTTATAAAATTATTTTTATGGCTTATGTAGTTTGAAATGATCATGAAGACACATGGAGGGATGGGTAAGATAAGCAACAGGAGTTTTTAAAATTCAGGAATGATAGGTCGCCTATAATATTGTCAAACTGGCAGGGAGAGCACTAAAAATTATCTCACAATTAAAAGTTATAGCAATCTCCCGTGTTGGTTGGTTCATTGTCAATCATACAACTCCCCCGGCCCCCCAGCCGCTCATGGAATCGCATGACACAGAAGGACACTGTCCTTCACCATTGCTGTGAGTGCTTGTCAGCCAGGCCATCTGGAGCATATACACATATTACTTTCAGTTTTGGAGGCTTTGGGGCCTTAAGCCAAAAGGTAAGCATTTATGGCCATGGTGGCTCATGCCTTTAAGCCCAGCACTAGGGAGACAGAGGCAGGCGGATCCCTGTGAGTTCGAGTCTAGCCTGGTCTACACAGCGAGTCCAGGACAGCCAAGGCTAACACTGAGCGTCCCTGTCTTCAAAACAAAACAACAACAACAAAGCATTATGTTTTCTTTCTGTAAAAAATTATTCGTGGTGTAGAGAATAAAACAAAAATAATTTAGAGCACCTTTCCCAGGGGTGAAGAACAGCCACATATCATGTCCGTTTTAATCTCTCCTTTTCTTTTACCTCCGCTTTCACTCCAAGACTGGAGCCTCATACTCCAAGCCTTTCTCCTTTCAAAGGTCTGCTTCTCCGCAGTGTGAGCTCCCAATATTGGACCACATGTACATTTCGTTAGACTTTTAATTTTTGTTTTGTGTTGTTTTTTCGAGACAGGTTTCTCTTCGTAGCCTTGGCTGTCCTGGACTCGCTTTGTAGACCAGGCTGGCCTCTAACTCACAGAGATCCACCTACCTCTGCCTCTCGAGTGCTGGGATTAAAGGCGTGAATTTCTTGAAGATTGTGATTGCATGGCCCCATCAGCCACTTCTACGTGGGAAAAGATTCAGGAGGATACGGCAATCTGCACCTTGCTTCTCTATGGTAGCTCTCCTCATGGGCTGAGACTTGCTTTCCTTACTGGCTTTTGGCTGTTAGCACCGCCCCCTTCCCCGCCCACAATGCTTGCCTCGCCCCCCCCCGCCCCCCCCCCCCCAGTAATGAGCATGCGCTAAATCCTCTTTTCTCTCTATGTCTTGGTGGCTATCAAGGTGGCTTGGCAAAAGGAATTTTGCGAAGGGAGTTGGCTTGGAGACACGGTGTTGTAGAAGTACTGCCTGCCAAATAATTCCGCCTGACTGAGCCATGAGGTCTTCTCATCTGCATGATGGGGAGGGGATCCTATGTTTTACCCCTACTTGCTATCTGAGGCCATGAAATGAGTTGAGGGTGTGCTCAGGCCTCCACCTCCTCCACTCAAACAAACATCGTTGCCCAGTTCACAGGATAGGAGGGGATGACAGCTGGGAATGGACGTTGTCTGTATTCCATGTGGGCTACACATCTGGCCTTTATATTTTCCCCCCACAAGATAAAGGTTAACAGGATCACTACATTACTATGAATCTGCTACATCAATGCCACGCTGATAGATTTCAGCTCTTTCTAAACGCACGGGGTCTACACTACAGGACTGGTGATGAGCTCATAGCACCAGCCACTCTTTGCTAGGCCCCCATACTTATCCCCCATGTTGGCTTTCTACTGAAATCATCACTTGGAGAACGAGTGTGAAACCCTAGCCTGCTTCTTCCTGAGATCCACTCCGAATGGGGGTTTTCTGGATTCTATTACCCACCAAGATTCCAGGAGACACATGGGTGGTGGGTGAGCTTTCCTAACGCGCACAGTGTCTCTTCTTTGCCTCAACATCTCACTGATGTCACATTAATGGAAGACAACAATTTCATACCAACAAACTTAAGCATTTCTTAAACCAGAAATAAGGTAAAAGGAACAGAAGGCTGCTGTAGCTATGTAACTAAAGTCAGTGACTGGGTCTAACTGGCCACACTCTGCTAGACAGGCTGTGTTGAAACCACCGCGCCTCCCAGTGATAGCTGTGGGCGTCTAGCTATATGCACGTGTGTCAGGTTTCACATCAAGGCTGCTCCCCGAAAAGACACAGAGGTCAACCAAGTTGTAATGGGATTATATACCCTTCATTTCCTAATTACAGATGCTTTTATAGTCATTCCTAATTAATCATCAACTAAGCACTCACCGTTGCATGCACAGTTGTAAAACAGGTTGAGTCTACTGAGTACATGCTGAAACAAACTAGCGAGCCCTTTGTGTTTTAGAAGTAAGGTTGCTGGTAGTCCTTTCCGGATTAAAAATGACGACCTTGTATGCTCACTGGGTCAGTAATTACTTTTCAGTCATTTCCAGCAATTTTCTTGCGGTAAGAAATGGTTCTCTGTGGCATCTGGATGTGGGTGCCATCTTGTTCATTCAGGTCAAAACTGAACGGTGGGAGTGAGGGACTTGCTAATTAACTTGGCTGTGGCAATCACTTCACGCTGTACTCACATGTCAAATCTCACATTTTACACTCAGAGTGTACTGCATACAGTTTTTACTCTCAAAGCATTTAGTTTTTGCCTCTCAAAACATTAAGAAAAATAAAATAAACCCGAAAACCCTGACATGGGATGTGTTGTACTTCTTAATGTATGCATATTCCTAGCTTTATCCTGGTATATTTCTTCATTCTCTTCTCTAGGGCCAACAGAATAATTCCTAAATAAAAAAATAAAATAATTTACTAGCTGGGTACGGTGGCACATGATTGTCATCCCAGCACTCTGGGAGGTAGTGGCAGGTGGATCTCTGTGAGTTCGAGGCCAGCCTGGTCTACAAAGTGAGTCCAGGATAGCCAAGTCTACACCGAGAAACCCTGTCTCCAAAACAAAAACAACAACAAAAAAAAAACAATTTACAAAGTAAAAGTGGTTCCCCCCTCATGGCAAAATCTCAAATAAATGCTTCTCTACACACCCACAGCTAAGAGTGGCCAGAGCCGGCACATGCATAAAAAACAAACCCCACGAAATGTTTAACCCACCCAACAAATGTGCTGTAGAAGGAAAATACAGCAGACAGGGGTTTTAAATACCCCCTTCCAGTCTCAGTCTCCAACCTCAGAGGGTTTTCTAGAGAAGCCTTTAAAAAGGACTGGTGAGAAAGTTCACACACAGTGCTTGAGGAAGCCAGTCCACTGCTCTAGTTCAGGATAGGCAGGCATCCCTCCCTCAGGGGCTCATGCTCACCCCAGTCCTGGGACTCCCTTCATGGGTTCTGCACCTGTGAGGAGGTGTAGGCACTTGCCATCAGTCACTGCAGCAGATTCTTTTGTTTGTTTGTTTGTTTGTTTTTCAAGACAGGGTGTCTCTTTGTCGCCTTGGCTGTCCTGGACTAACTTTGTAGACAGGGCTGGCCTCAAACTCACAGCAATCTGCCTGCCTCTGCCTCCCGAGTGCTGGGATTAAAGGCATGCGCCACCACCGCTCCGTCACTGTGGCAGTTCTAAAGCAGTCCTTTATACCCCCGTTATGCACCCTTCACCTTCACTGAGCCAACCTTGTAGTTCTTCATATTCTGTCCCATTTGTTGTCTGGTGGACCAAGACAGTGTGCTCCTGTTTTATTGACTGAAGATGAAAAGGCCCAAACGTCCATCGAAAGATCAGTAAACAAGAACGGGGCATGTATATCTATAAGATGTGGCTTGCATCTGAAATGCCCCACAGTTTGAATGCCTGGTCCCCAGCTAGTTGCATTGTTTCGAGTGGTTGTGGAAAGATTGGGAAGTGGGGCTCAGCTGGAAGAAGTAGGTCACCAGGGGAGTATTGTCCCTGGCCCCTTCCTGCTATGCTACCTTCACCCACCCACCACCCTGCACCCCGCTTCCAGATCAATCATGAAGTGACTAGTCCTCCACCACATGCACCTGCAAATACAATGCTTTGTCCAAGCACATGGGGCCAAGTGACTATGGACTTAACTGCTTAAACTTTGAGTCAAAAAACCAAATCCTTCCTTTATCTTATTTCTTTTAGATATTTTGTTACAGCAATGCAAAAGTAACTAGTACAACATACAATGCAGTTTTATTGTGCCTTCCAAGGGAACAAATTCTGTTATAGTCACCAAAATGGATAAGTCTTAAGGGCATTTTGCTAAGTGAAACAGACAGTTACACATACAAAATCCAACACCCTATCATTTCACTTTACTTAACATGAATTGTAATAGAAAAATTAAATATTGATTGACAGGTTTGGGGACAGGGTTATGACTAGATGGATGTAGAACTCTAGTTTTGTACTGTTTTAAGGCTGAGGAGATCGCTCGGCAGGTTAAAGTGCTTATTGTACCAGCAGGAGGGTCTGAGTTCAGACACTCAGACCCCAAGTAGAAAGCCAGGTATGGCAACACACACGGGTGAAACTTCATGATGGGGGGCTGAGACAGACAGATCTGGGGCTCTGTGACCAAACTGGTAAACTTTGGGTTCAATGAGGGACTTTGTCTGAAAAGATAAGGTAGAACAGGGGCTGGAGAGATGGCTCAGAGGTTAAGAGCACTGACTGCTCTTCCAAAGGTCCTGAGTTCAATTTCCAGCAATCACATCGTGGCTCATAACCATCTATAATGTGATCTGATGCCCTCTTCTAGCCTGAAGGTGTACATGCAGGCTGAGCACTATATACATAATAATGACTAACTAAATATTTAATGAAAAAGGTAGAAAGCTGGGTGGTGGGGATGCATGTCTTTAATCTTAGCATGTAGAAAGCAGAAGCAGGTAGATCTCTGTGAGTTCGAGGCTAGCCTGGTCTACAGTGCAAGTTCTAGGACAGCCAGGGCCACACAGACAAACCCTGTCTTGAAAACCAAACCAAGCCAAACAACAAAAAACACAAAACAAACAAACAAAGAGGAGGAAGCGACGGAGGAGAATATCCTGACATCAGTCCAAAGCCCTGCACAGGCAAGCACGCGTACACACAAGCACACACTCACGCATGCACGCACGCATGAGATGTGAACATTCTTGATGCCACTGAAGCATACACTTTAAATAGTTAAGATGGCAAATTCAATGCCATGTGCCTTTTCCCTCCACTAAGAAGTACACTGTAGACAATCAATATAAGTAAAGAAGATGGCAGTGGAAAAGGAAGCATGCCCAGCCCAAGTTTCCCTACAAAGAATTTAAGTAACTAGGAAAGGCTGGACTGGGAAATGTTCCCATAATACTCTCTGTGTGCAGTTCCTCACCTTCGCACTTAGACAACGCAAAGCCTTATCCTAACATCTCTCTATAGCAAGGAATAACTCTAGACTCATCAAGTTTGAATAAAGATCTTGGGCACATTTCATTTAGCTTGTGGTCTCTCTAGCATTCCTTCCCCCATCTCTCCATTCCTGTTTGAGTTATTTTCCCTTGCCCTCGCTGTAAATACTAGGCACACATGTCCTCTGCAGGACTGCTGTCCCTGGGTCCCTTTCTATTTGTCAAGAGCACTCTGCACACACAAATGTCATTATGTTGCCCTAAGTGGTCAGGCCTTTGCTCTGTGCTGAGAGAAAGACAAGCCAAAATCTCCAGCTTCTCTCTTGTGCTGCCTGCCACTGCCCCTCATAGCCATGCACTGTGGGATGGGGGAAAGACATTTATTATCAATATTAATTGCTGGTCACTATGCTTCCTATCTCAAGTTAGTTGGCTTGAAAACAATTTTTAAAAAAAAATATTTGAACTAAGATAACAGAATGTATGGTATACAACTTCCTAAAGAAGATTTTTGGGGAAGGGAGGGCTGGAGAGATTCTGTATGGTATACAACTCTCTAAAAAAGTTTTTTGGGGGTCACTGGAGAGATGGCTCAGTGGTTAAGAGCCCCGGGTGTTCTTTCAGAGGACCCAGGTTCACTTCCCAGCACCCACCTGGCAGCTCACCATTGTCTGTAACTCCAGCTCCAGGAGTTCTGACACCTTCACACAGCTACATATGCAGGTAAGACACCAGTGCACATAAAAGGAAAATTTTTGTGTCTGCACTAGATATGCTATGTGAGTGCAGGTACCTGTAGGGGCCATAAGAGTGCATCAGGTCCCGTGGCGCTGGAGTAACAGGTGTTTGTGAGCCACCTATTGTGGGTTCTGGTATCTGAACCCAGGTCCTCTGAAAGAACAACAAATAGTCTTAAGCACTGGGTCATCATCTCTCCCATCTCCAGTAAACAGCTTTTTGTAACGATGTCACGTTGCTTCTCTGGTTGGAGTCTGGGACAAACAACCACCTATGCTGTTCGTTAAGTGAAAAGAAACAAGCCAACTGCCCCATCGGTTTAGGGTAGACTCACCCACCTCAGTGGCTGACAGTGGATTCCCGGGGAGGAGACCGCAGAGGTCACTCTGAGATGAGCTGGGTCCCTTACTTCACCCTCAGTTTAAAGTTAGCAGCTAAGACACAATCCTCCCATTAAACCTATGGAAAGCCGAGAGGCATCCCATGTATTCCCATCATATAAATAGCGAAGCCTTGCCTTTGCACTCCAACATGTACAAATAAGGAGATTTCACAGCAGGGCCGGCGTCAGACCCCGTTTAAGTACAGATCTGAGCAAAATGAAGAGATACATTTCTGTTATTAAAAGCTCATCTTCTGTTGGAAACTCTCCAGTGAGCTCAAGGAAGCTTCCCTCACTTTTAATATTAATAGCCAAAGGAAGGTTTTGCTTTCCACATTCCTCATGTCTAAGGTCAGAACTCACTCTTGGCACCTACCCTAAAGCTTCAGCTTTCTGCTCAGCAAGATTTACCTCAGAGGATGACTAGGTCTCTAACTGCCACCAGTCCTCAGCCCTTTCTACAGAGGCAGCCGGGGAGAGGGAACCCAGACAGAGCACGAGCTAACGCTAACATTTTTTTCTGGTTGACTGCCTACAAATATGTGTGTGAATAGGCTCGGCAAGGCCTTATTTATAGAACGTTAGCACAGAAATGAGAATTCTAGAGAAGACGTGTAAAATATCATTGTAGACGGTATTTTTAAATCATATTTATTTTTAGTTTCGTGCACACTCAATCGAATGGGAAAAGTTAATTCTTTCTTGGTGATAATATCACCGCCCATGGTTCTGAGGTTAGTGGAGAAAATGGAAAACGAAGCCCATCCCTAAAGAGCTCCAAACAGTGAAGCAAGCAGCAGGGCTCCTCTGCCTGACCACAACTAACCTCACAGCAACAGTGGTAATTGACAGCTGCTGGGAGGGGCACAAGTGGCTTTCTTTAAGGTTGTGATGACAGCAAGAGCATCAGACTCCTGGGATGGACACACCCAAGAGTACATTTGAAGCACTAGACTGAAGTGGATGGCTTTAAAAGAAAAGAAGGGGCTGGAGAGATGGTTCAGTGGTTAAGAACACTGTCTGCTCTTCCAAAGGACCTGGGTTCAATTCCCAGTGCCCACATAGCAGCTCACAACTGTGTAACTCCAGTTCCAAGGGATCTGACACCTTCACAATAATGCACATAAAATAAAGTAAATACACGAAAGAAAGAAAGAAAGAAAGAAAGAAAGAAAAGAAAGAAAAGAAGGACCTGACATGGTGGCGCATGCTTTTAATCCCAGCACTTGGGAGGCAGAGGCAGGCGGGTCTCTGTGAGTTCGAGGCCAGCCTGGTCCATGAAGCGAGTCCAGGACAGCCAGGACTACAAGAGAAACCCTGTCTTGAAAAAAAAAGAAAGAAAGAAAGAAAGAAAGAAAGAAAGAAAGAAAGAAAAGAAGGCTACTAAGTTGGGTGGGTACGGAACTGGGAAGCGGGGTCCAGGAGGAGATGGGGGAGGGGTGAATATGATCAAAATACAAAGCATGAAATTCTCAAAAACAGTTTAAGAAAAAACGTATTCAACTACATTCTAAAACGTATCCTTATCCCCACAGGTGTGCACCGCTCCCACTCCTCATCAAAGCAGCCTCTCTTTACAGCAAACGGGGACATTACAGAAAACCACAGCAGGCTGTAGAATAGAAATCAATGGATTCCAGTGTGGGCCCCAGCCAAACTGGCACAGAACTCCTGCACCCAAGGCTCAGGGAACACCACAGAAGAGGGAGGGGAAAGACTGGGAGAGCCAGCAAGTCTGCTGTGAGACCGTGTCCCCTAGAAACGCAGGGAAGCTTGACTTCATGATACTTCAATTACACAGCGGCATAAACGTGACCTCAACAGATATGTCAATGTGAAGACGGTCCCAGCCCTAGACAAAGAGCTATAAGCAGCTAACGAGCAACTAGTGACTACTAAGAGAGGGAGAATTAGCCTCCCTTAGGAGAGAGCTACCTAACTGGTTAGCTAGTGCATGGTGGTCTGTCCTGAAATCACAAACACACAAACCGCACCAAACTGTCTCATTGGGTTGCATTTATATATACTCAGGTCCTTGTAGAGTATAATTCCCAGCATTTACATGGAGGCTCACACCATCAGTAAATCCAGTTTAAGGAGAACCAGTGACCTCTTCTGGCTTCTGAGGGTACCATTCTCACACATGCATACACACAGGTGAAACACTCATACACATAAAATAAATCTTAAAGGGGGGCAAAAACCCGAAGAATCAGACAGTCCTGGGGAGGTGGTAATGAGCTAACATCATATGCTGTGCAGATGTCCACGTTGATATAATTGTCCTGGCAAAACTCTGTAAGCATGCAATCAATTCTACTTTTAGAAATTTAACCTATACATAGAAGAGGTAGGGGAAGCCCCACTGAGGTACATAAACACACCATCATGCAAAAAGTACCTCGCTTTTCTAAGACTAAAGACAGGATACAGGAGTCACAGGTTAAGAAAGATGGGACTGAGAGAAGCAACCATTTACTTTGTTATCTACATGTTGGTAAACAACCCAGTTACTAAGACCTGTGTTTGTGTGAGTTGATATGGCATTTGACAATTTAAGAAGATCAGAGTCCAGAGCACGTGCACATAATAATTCACATCACTATGCATACAGCTACCTCCTCGAATATGCATGTGCCATTTCGGGAGGAGCTCTCTAAAGGAACGTTTATAAAGGACTGAGACCCGAGGTGAAAACTTAACTTTGGAAGTAGATGCACACAGCTCGCTTGCATGTATGAAGATGTCTCTCCACGTAGGGTACATTTAATTTAATGACAAGCATTTGTTCCCTGCTATTTGCTTTCCCACCTTTGACCTGAGTGCTACTCTGCAATGTGGCTTTGGCCTGTCACCGTGGCCCTGCATGCATTTTTATATATGTGCTCATCACTCACTATCGTCTACAGAGACTGTTCTTCTCCAAATGAAGCTGCTGGCTGCAAAAGACACAACAGTCTGCCTTCAAGAATGACTTCATGCTAGCAAGGGCAGTGTGGTGGACTTCGCTCAATTGTGATTACTTGTCCAAAGCCTCCACATCAGTGCTCCTTTCAGACAATTTGTATAATGGATGACACTTTAGGAACCAATAAACATATTACCAGTCTATGTAACTTTTTTTTTTCATTCAGTCCCATAATGTTGATGCTAAAGGGATTTTGAGATTAGCCAACTTCAGCCTTCACACTTATGAAAGCGGAATGAGGCAAGATTAAATAAATGCCTTGTCTGAGGCCACCAGTTTGTAGCCAGCAAAGCCAGTGGGAAATCACAGATCTCCTGGAAGTCATTTGCATGCCTGGGTCTGTGACCCATACTGAGGAAATTACACTACAAGTTCAATTCATGAAAATAAGCATCAAAAGAGCTACAGGACATGACAGACAGTATAAAAAGGGAGATGCTTCTGGCCCCCACCTCCCTCACCCCCCACTCCCATCCCCACAACTTGACTTTATGAAGTTTTCCCAGGGAAGCGTGTTCAGAAAGGAGAGATGCCATACATATGGTCGAGTCCCCTATACCCACAGACAATCATCTGCAGATGGAAACTATGGACAAAGTTAAAAAAAAAAAAAAGACTGTACCACAGATGATTGTATTCTTATATTTTCTAAACAATCCAATACAACATTGCTGACGACATCTGTGTTATATTAGTACCTGGTGTGACCTAGAGATGATTTAAAGTGTGCAGAAGGAAGTACAAAAGGTGACTGGAAAGTTCTGGGCCTTCTTATATAAGGGACTTCTGCATCACAGATTCTGGGACCCACGGTGGGTCCTGGACCCGTCATCCCTTCACCATGGTACTTACATAGAGGTGAAAGTGATTAAACACTATGAACCCTTCAGAAGAAGAGTAGTCTTGAGATCTCAGTTCTGGCCAGAGCTGAACAGTGCATCCCGCTTAGCTAAGACAGTTTAGGGAGGAGTTTTCTTTTGCTGAATAGACTAGAATGAACCAGGTTAACCTGACAATTCTCCAGTTGGCTTCCTAGTCAGCCACGCCAAGGTTTGGCTTCATGCAGGCTGAATATCCTTTTTCTGAAATTCCTGGCCACAGAAATGTTTTGGATTTTTAAAAATACTGGCTACACACACAAAACTGCTTTGGGCAAGAACCCGAGCTGGAACATAAAATCTATTTAGTTTCATATATACCTGATATACGAAACCTGTAGGTAATGTTTTTATTCGGTTTGACTTTCATTTAGTCGGCGACCCACTGTGAGATCGGGTGTGAAATTCTTCATGTGTGCTGTCACGTCAAGCACGCAAAAAATTTCAGCCTGTGGAGCATTTTTAAATCTTGCACTTTTGGATTCTAGACGCCAGCCTATGCGGAGCTTGCTGACATGCAGAGGCACGGAAGAGGGACTCCTATTACAGACACCTGGGGAACGCTTCTGAAAAGACATTTTTAGAAAAATCCCCTTGCAAGCTGGGACGCCAACTCCTCCTCCATCCTGGGAGAATGTGTTTCTTAGTTCTCCTTTTCTGTAGCGATGACTATTTTGACAGGAGTCAGGTAGGGATAAGAAGAGCTTTAATCCCCCATGGACTTGACAGCTCATTCAGTAAGATGCAATAATCCCACGGAGGAAAGAGCAGAAAGATTGAAGCAATCAGAACAGGCAGGAAGAGGGTCTGCATGTCTTATGACGGGAGGCACAGAGCCACCTCCATACAATGCAACACCACACACACAGACACACAGACACACACACACACACACACACACACACACAGACACACACACACACAAAGCAAGCATCATAGTGATCCACTTTGCTTGGTCCGGTGGAGCCTTTTTTGACTTTAGCCCAGTAAATCCACTGAGCATGGATCTTTCAGTGGTAGCTGGGAGGAGAGGGGGAGGGGTGGAAAGTAAATGGAGAGGGAGAAGGTCCTGTCCACTGGCTAGATCTGGGGAGGGGTTTGAAGTTTTCTGCATGTATTGTCCTTGGCTGGTGCCATAGTTTGAGTAGGACCTCTGGGCCCAGATCCGCCCGTCATAATGTTCTTCTTGTAGGTTTCTAGGACTCTCTTGATCCTTATATTTCCTCATTCCCCCATGCTTCTCTCACCTAAAGTTACAATAGGCTGTCCTCCTCTCTGACCCACTTTTGAGGTAAGTGAAGGCTTTCGTGGGACATGCCCCTTGGGCTAATATGCAGATATAAGTGAGTATATACCATGTGACTCTTTCTGCTTCTGGGTTAACTCACTCATTATGATCATTTCTAGTTCAATCCATTTGTCCACAAATTTTGGGAATTCCTTGTTTTTAATAGCTGAGTAGTATTCCATAGTGTAAATGTACCACAGTTTCTTTATCCATTCTTCTACTGAGGGACACTTAGGCTGTTTCCATGTTCTGGCTATAATGAATAAGGCCGCTATGACAGGACATTCTCTACAGTTGAGTGGAGAGTGGGGACTGATTTTCACACAAACTCTGGTGCCCCATATTTTACCATGTCCCCTGGATGGGGAGGCCTGGTGGCACTCAGAGGAAGGATAGCAGGCTACCAAGAAGAGATTTGATACCCTATGAGCATATACAGGGGGAGGAGGTCCCCCTTAGTCACAGTCATAGGGGAGGGGAGTAGGGGGAAAACAGGAGGGAGGGAGGAATGGGAGGATACAAGGGATGGGATAACAACTGAGATGTAATATGAATAAATTAATAAAACATTTAGAAAAAAAAGAAATGGAGAGGGAGAGGAAGCAATGCCAACCAGGGGGAGCGGAGAAACCACGGCAGCATCAGATTCACACACTCTGAGGGAAGGGACCACATCAGATAGACCCTCCAGCTGTCCTGTCCCCTATTCCAAACGGCACGGAGCCTGCGTTACCTTTCCTGTAGCATAGCACCACAGACCACTGCCTGCGCTCGCGGCACCCCTTCGAACTAGCTGTAGCTATGAGCATTCTCTAAGCCAGTGGCTCTCAATCTTCCTGATGCTGTGGCCCTTTAATTCAGTTCTTCATGTTGTGGTGAGCACTGCCCCCCCCAACCATAGAATTATTTTTGTTGCTACTTTGCATTCGCATCTATAATTTTGCTACTGTTGGGGATCATAATGTTAACATCCGTGTTTTCTGCTAGTCTTAGGCGACCCCTGTGAAGGGGGTCATTTGACCCCCCAAGAGGTCGCAGCCCCCAGGTTGAGAACCACTGCTCTAAGCAATGAGCACATTATTTTCATAACGAAGCGAGAATGTGAGAGAAGACAGAATGTGAGGAAAACGGGGAAGCAGATTTCAATATTTGGATTTTAAGGGACACTGAAGCTACTTGTGTTGAATGGAGTCTCTGTGATCATGACTCCTAAAGGCAATTAAACTGCAGAAAACTCTAAAAGCCTCAGGAGGTCTATGACCCAAACTTTTTCAGTGTCCCATATCAAGTTACTTAGCCAACATCTACTTGTCCACACATTAAATCGTAACCACTCTCTGCCTGGTGTCATCAGGAGAGGAAACACGGGTCCACAGAGGTTGGTTATGCAACTTAAGTGGTATTATTTGGCTTCCAGCCTACCTGAGAAAACTGGGGAGCCCCAGGTTTAGGGACAGACCCTGCCTCAAAGGAATGAAAGAGGAGGACACCAGATAACTCCTGGCTTTTGCACGCACATAAAATAAATCTTTCTCAGAAAATGAAAGTTCAATATGCCTCATAAAACTGGCCACCTTAACCTGTCCAAGTGCACAATTCCAAGGCCTTAGGACCTTCGCTCTGAGTACCAACCGCCTTTGCCCTGCAGAACTTCTCATCTGGCAAAACCTGAGCATGGTGTCATTTAAATACCTCCCATCCCTGCTCTCCTTATCCCTGGCAACCTGGACTCACCTTCCCGTATCTAAGCACTAGTTCAGCATTTTAAGAGCCTCATCTAAAAAAAATATTTAGTGTTAATCTCGTGATTGGCTTATTTCACCTGACACAATGTCTTCAAGATTCATTCATATTGTACCACATTGTCAAAAATCAGTTCATTAAAGGCTGATCGATAGGCTATTACATGCACACATCCCATTTTGTTCCCTCATTATTAGTGCATCCTTGGGTTGCTTCTGCCTGGTAGCTATGGTGATTGATTGGGTTGTTTCTGTACAGACAGTTTTTCAAGCCTCTGCTTTGATTTCACTGGAGTACATCCTGGCACTTACCACTGTGCCTACCTTCCACCAGCCATGCAGTCCCACATAGTGGCCGACAATACCGTTGGCTCTCATTCCTCAGCCAGCCGTGTGATGTCAGTGTCACTAGAGTGGTGGCCAGCGTTTCATGTGCTTAATGGCTGCTTGAATATTTTTAAAAGAGAAATGCCTATTTTCTATCCATTGACCCTTTCCCAATTTTCAGTTGGGTTTTACAATTTATTATTGCGGGGTTTGAGGGTCTTTATGTATTTGAAACAGTGCTCCCTTTAGAGGTAAGTGATTTGGGAGTCCTTTCCCATGGTTCAGGCTGCCTTCTCACTTTGCCGGCCATGACCTTTGAGGTAAGAGTTTCTAGTTACACTAAGGTCTAATCTATCCACTTCTTTTGTGACCTGCGCTTTGGTGTGACATCCATGAAAACACTCCCAGCTCAATAAGAAGCATTCATCTCTCCCAGAACTTTGACAACTGTAGTGTTATCCTCAATCACCAGTCTACACCTGGAGTGCCTGTCTGCAGCTGACACTCAGCAAAGACAGTGCTTGCTCCTTTTATCTGTAGACACCAGCTTTCCTAAGACCATTTGGTGAAAAGACTATCTTCTTGGCTCCACTGTGTGGTCCTGATCCTCACTGAAAAATTAACTTGAATATTTTTTTTAAAATCTAAATTCTTTTTTTTTTTTTAATTTAAAGGCTTTTTTTTTTTAACACCAGGGGTCTCTGATAAGCATAATAGATAGTATGCATCCTTTATGGCAACAAAATCTTCTGGACCTTTGTGTCTAAATAGAAACAGCCCAGTACACATCTGTGACTCTCCTGGAAGAGGCTGAATTTGAAATAAATCAACAAGTCACAGACGTGACCAGGTTGGAGCTCACAGTTCTCAGGTTCATTCTATGAAGGGCCAGACCGAGAAACATGCAGTCAAGACCCTGGAGTAAGATGGACTATGCACCCAGTCTGAAGGGCAAGAGAAACGCTCTAAGAGGCTTTTTTGGTGTGTGTGTGTGGGGGGGGGGGGAGTAAAAGGCGTGTTTGTCTTAAGTACCATCAGTCCAAGGCAAAAACGGCAAGTAGAATTTCTTAAAGATTTTATTATTTTTTTAAAGTATGTATCTTTGTGTGTAGCATTGGATTGTGAGTGCGGTGCCTGCAGAGGCCAGAAGAAGGCATCTGATTCCTTGGAGATGGAATTACAGGCCATTAACAGCCATTCAATCTGCGTCCTCGGACCCAAACTCAGGTGCTCTGCAAGAGCAGCAACTACTCTAAACCACTGAACCATCTGGTCAGCTTTAGCAGGAATAATCTTTCAGTTTTTCAACTCCACACTCTTCTTGCTTTTTCTTTCTTTCCTTTTTTTTTTTTTTTTTTGGTTAGGCACATATCAAGTGCCTCAAGAGTGAAGTCTTTTACAGCCCACAGTCCAGTAGTTTTTAGTCTGTCCTCATGTTGGCAGTCTACTTTAAGAAGTGGTACCCCATTCCCACTAGCAGCTATTCTTCCAAACCCTGATCTACTTCCTGTCTCTGTGGCTTTTCCTGCCCTGGGCATGCCATGTAAATGAAGCCATGAGGGGTGGTTCTCTGGAGCGGACTGCTTTATGCAGCATCCAGGATCCACCCACACAATGTTTTGAACTATGCTATTCAGATAGTCCACATTTTGTTAATCAAACTCAGTACCTCATGGACATGTTTTTTTTTCTTATCATGAAGCTGCTATAAGTATCCACATTCAAGCCCTTGTGTGGATACCATTTGCATTTTAAAAGAACACAGGCCGGGCGTGGTGGCACACACCTTTAATCCCAGCACTTGGGAGGCGGATCTCTGTGAGTTCGAGGCCAGCCTGGCCTACAAAGTGAGTCCAGGACAACCATGGCTACACAGAGAAACCATGTCTTGAAAAAAATAGAAAAAAAGACAAAAAAAAGAACACAGTTAGAGATGAAGTTACTTGGTGTGAAAAGCATAGGTTTCCAACAGTAGTAAGGTTAAGCTAACAAAGGTTGAGAAATACATCTTAGAGACCTTGTAGCTTCCATGGTCTCATTCCCCAAATATTAAATCTCTGATCTGGGGTACAGTAGAGAACAGGATATACAAGGTCAACTTACAATGTTTAGAGGCATCAAGGAGACTGCAAATTAAGCAAAGTCATAGAGGAAAAAACCTATAAACACAACCGTGAGGGAGTAAAACAGTAATTAGAAGCGAGCTGAACACACAGTTGTGGTAAAAAAGGAAATGCCCATTAAAATTCTCTTTAAAAAGCCTAAGTCCCTCAAGCAAATCTGTATGTGTAGTGTTATGTATATGTAAACATGGGTGTGCAGCATGTGTGTGCCAGTATGCTTGCCCACAGGTGTGCACTCAGAGACCAGGCGTTGACGGTGGGCAAAAGTTTCACCATCAAGCTTTACCCTGTGCTTGGAGACAAAGTCTGTCCCTGGATCTCATCGATTCATCTGGGCTGGCCAAAGAAGTGCAGAGATTTATTTGTCTCAGCAATCCCCCCGGCACTGGGCTTATCACAGAGGCGTAATAGTTCATCCAGCTTTCATGCAGGTGTCACGGACTAGAACTCAGGTCCTCATGTTTATGTGGCAGGCCCTGCATGCCTAAGTCATCTCCCCAGGACCCCACATTTTGACATATAGTTGGAAGGGCCAAGAGGCTTCCCTCTCATTTTATGTTTGAGGGCAACTTCAGTTTGCTAAATGTAGAATTATGTTTCTCTTACACACACACACACACACACACACACACACACACACACACACCTGGTCATAATTTCAAGGATTCTTGGAAGGAGACAAACAAGCGACCCTTGACTAAGCCCAGCATCTAGTATCTGTTACACTATCGTCTTTTCAATCTAGTCCTCATTCGGTTAAGCTTTGGCCCTCTTCTTTTGTCATCAAAAGAAATACAGAACAGCTGTGGCCAATATGCATTTCTTATTAACAATAATAACTTATCGCTCAACATTTTTCCACACTGAGTTCAAGTTTTGCTTGGCCTGGAAGCCTTGTTTTTCCCAACTTTTAACCATCTTACTGCCTTCTCCATGTCTCCCGTACCTCCTCTGCCTGTGGAGGTAAGAGCAGAGTCTTAGTACTGCTAAGGCAAAAATAGGAACTTAGTATATACGTGTAGTTTCTTGCTTCACCTTTATACGGACAAGGTGTATTCCTGAGCCAGTCCCAAAAGAACCAAGTGACAGGCTACTAAACTCACTGGGTACTGCATTTGGCGGGGCCAGGGGGGTAGGGGGTGGGGGGTAGCGGTGACGATGATGCCTGTATCAGATAAATCCAAACTGTACATCTCCTAAGCCTATATTTGTTATTACTGTCCTCACAAAGAAGAAAAAGTATTGTCTGCCAGTCCCTACCCTCTGCTCTTGACGCCACTTCCTACTTTGTTTTCAATCACACCTCTAACCGGTCAGTCATTTGACCACTGTCCCCTTCATGCTCCCAACCTAGGCACCTACTGGTTCATACCTCGCTGATCAGTAAACATATTAAACAAGTTCACTGTCTAGTCTTGGTCACTTCTGAACATGTACTGACATAACCCCTTTCTCCCCGCTCTCCCTGACCACAATCCCTAAGCAAACATGCCACCAGTGTGCTCCAAAGAGGTGGCCCCACGGGAGCTGCTCCGTGAGAAGCAATCATTCCTTCCAAGTCTGACAAGGGTCCTCAAATCAAACCGGAGGGCATTTTTCACTTTCAGTCTGTGGTTGCCAGTTCATCACTCAGAGGCTGCATTACCTAGGCACGATTTGCTCTCTCACACCCGCAGGCTGCCATGTCCCAGCCTGCAGGGTATTTCCAGATTAACTCTGAGCTCTTCACCATCAGATTGTCTTCCAGGCCCTACAATGCATGCTTCAGAAGCCATCCTTTACTCACGTGCCATCCCCATGCCATACCTGTCTTTTCTAAGTTGTATGTTCTCTCTGCAACTTGTGCCCTGTGAGGCCATCATTCACAACCAGAGTCAGCAGCCTGACAGGCAATCCACCAGTGTCTGTAGATTCTGATAAAAAGTTCTTTTTTAAAACAACCTTCAGCCAAACATGGTGGCACACACCTGGAATCCCAGCACTCAGGGAGGCAGAGGCAGGTGGATCTCTGTGAGTTCAAGACCAGCCTGGTCTACAAAGTGAGTCCAGGATAGCCAAGGCTACACAGAGAAACTCTATCTAATAAATAAATTTTTAAAAAAGGGGGGAGGCTGGGGAGATGGCTCAGAGGTTAAGAGCACTGTCTGATCTTCCAGAGGTCCTGAGTTCAATTCCCAGCAACTACATGGTGCCTCACAACCATCTATAGTGTGATCTGATGCCCTCTCCTGGCGTGCAGGTGTACATGCAGGCAGAACAGAATACTATATACATAATAATAAATAAATAAATATTTTTTAAATCACCATTTCATTCACTCTTCCACGTCCCACTCAGCATTCTCAGACCCTTTTAAAGCCAGAAGTTTTGCGACCCATTGAAGCCATCTAAAAACCTCCCCTACTCTACAGAGAAGATTCCCCTGTGCTGTGTTGTGCTGTGCTGCTGGTGGATGCAAAGCGCTGCCTTAATGTGTGCTCAAGTCTTTCCTCGCTTCCCTTCCCATTGGAGCAGCTGACTCTCCATGCTTTGTACTTGCGTGACTTCCTGCCGCTCCTCAGCCTTGGGGCAGCCTTCATGCTTTCCCCCAGTCAGCTCTTTGTTCAGGCTGCTGGCTTCCCTCCTACCTTCCCTACCTTAATTAGAATAGCCTTTTCTTGTTTCCCCCGAACTGGAATTTCATTAAGGCACCATCTGTACCGCTGGATCCCCCATGTCTTTTTCTATCCAATCTCAGCATTGATGGCTTCCCCTTAAAACACCTAAGAGCCACTTTCATCAATTCAACTGGTGAATACTGCTGACTCAGAGCCTCTGCAGAGCCCAGGAAACACTAACATACTTCGCAATAAAATACTCACCAAGCCCCTGCATTTCTAATATTGAATTTGAGATAAGACAGCATCCTGGCTGCTGCTTTTTGTTTTCTCCTTTAAAGTGCTTCTATTAAGGCAGGGGGCGCTCCTCAATATGCAAGCAGAGCATTTGTGCTGCATGCACAAGGTCCTAGGTTCAAGCCCCAGCACCCCAAGGGTATTTGATGCTGGAAGGCACAGGAGGACATGACGATCTTGACGAGGCCCAGCTTTAAGGCTTCATCACATGTGCCTGCTCGGCAGGCTCTCTCACATGAGAGATTACATCACAAGTGCTTGGAAGGGTTCCCTTCGCTTTGTCTAAATACTCATTCTCCAACAAACTGTCTGTGTGGTGACGTCCTGCCATCTCTTCTGAAAGGTGAAAACAGACTTTAACATAGGCTGTGTAAGTCCCTGCCTAGTCTTAAACAGACCACACTTGTGAGTTCTTAGGTAAGTTTTGCATCAATAACTCACAAATTGGGCTTTCTTTGTCATCTTTCCCCCTTCCTGTAGCATATGCAAACCCCGCCCCCACAGTGTTTGCCCTTATGCTTTTCTCATTACGACATCTTTGCTAAACCCCTTCATATTCCTTAAGACTTCCCCCTTCAGAGTCAATAGTAACTAAACCTTGTAGAGTGTCTGTATCAGGAGACTGGCACAACATCAGGCATAGAGTTATGATTTTATCTCCACAAAATTAAATCTGATAAGACATTTATCCTCAGCTCTACTTAAGTGATAACAACATCCAGACTCAAGGCAGCTCCACAACTTTTGCTTTACTAAATACCCAATTTCCCATGAGTACCACTGCCCCTAGGCCTAAAAGGCTAAGCTGGTGAAAGGCACAAACACTAAATGGCAACCTGCTTTACCCTTTCAGTTCTGGGACAAAGGGAATATATACACAGCTGTGCTCAAAGAAAAAAAAATACCTTTCACTTAAATATGTGCTAATAACTTATATCCCTCCCCCAAATACCAAGGATAACAAGAAATACTTATTCGTTATCACTCCCTACCGATGGAGCGTTAGTTTTAGGACCCACACACCCTTGTAGGAACTAAAACCAGAGGATGCTTAACTCCCTTATAAGAGATGCTGTAGATGCAAAACAAAACAAAATAAAAAACTAGAAGCACCCTCCTACACGCACATAAATCTGTCTAGAGCTTTATAGTAACAAATACAGTAAATGCCATACTTTATCACTTAAGGAATAATGACAAGGTTGTCATGGGGGGAGGGGAGGGCAGTTTGCATGTTTTCAACAGAGACAAATTTTTATTTCTAAATATTTTTAATGAGTCCCAAGCTGGTTAAATGCATAGATGTGGGATTCATAGATATGGAAAGTCAACTCTGTCTTTCTATATATCTTTTTCTCTAATTATAATTATAATGGACAACAGGTGACAGATAGATATAGAAACAGCTGATAGGTAACTGAAAGGCTATAATATAAATAGAGTATTGTACAATTAAGAAAGTTACCTGTTGAGTACATAAAATAGTGGTATCATTTTTAAAAATTGGAACAACATTTTCTTTTTTCTAAGGTTTATTTATTTATTTTTATGTATACAGTGCTCTGCCTGCATGTTCACGTGCAGCCCAGAAGAGGGCATCAGATCACTTTATCAGATCACCATGTGGTTGCTGGGAACTGAACTCAGGACCTTTGGAAGAGCAGCCAGTGCTCTTAACCTCTGAGCCATCTCTCCAGTCCTGGAACAATCCTTTTAGCTGGACAAGGAATCTTAGTTCATGGTGGAAAATCAGATAATAAATTAGGGATTCCAGCTAACACAGTAGTATCACCAGTATCCAGTTCAGTGGATGGAATTCTGTGGGTCCTAAAAGAGGGTATAAACAGGAAAAATAAGTGTGAGTTTCAAAAGGTCTGAGATAAAGGTCTATATTGGCCATGTTGCTTGTAAGAGCACTCTGGGCCAGACAAGAACACTGTTCTGATCATTTGAAAACTCACACTTATTTTGAGGAAATGAAAGGCAAACACATCCCAATCTCTAGTACTAAATGGCCTGGGTTCCAGTCTAGAAGTCACATGGTCACACACAGAGCTACAGCAGTCACCTCTAACCTCTGAAAGAAGGAATTTCCATGGTTGTAGGAGCTAGAGAAGGGCATTGTTCCCAGAAGTGGGCACATGAAAGCTCACACACTGTCTCTGTTGGATGTTTGTCCACTTGACACAACTTATAGTCATCTGGGAAGAGGGAATCTTAATTGAGAAATGCCTCCATCAGATTGATGGTAGTCAAGACTGGGGTGGGGGGGGAGGGTGAAGGAATTTTCTTGATTGATGATTGATTGATGAAGAAAGACACATAGGCTGTGCCAAAACTGGGGTGGCAGGCTCAGGTTCTGACTGCTGAGCAGTCCACGGACAGCAAGCCAGTAAGGCAGTGCTCCTCCATGTCCTCTGCTGCAGTTCCTGCCTCCAGGCTTTGTATTGCGTTCCTGCCCTGGGTGATGGACTTTGATGTGGAAGCATACGCTAAAACAAACCAATTCCTCTCCCGGTTGCCTTTGGTCACAGCAGTAGAAACACTGAGTAAGACACATACTCTCAAGACTCAGTTTGAGTCCAGGCTCTGCCATTTGTTTGCTGTAGTCCTGGGCTAGTTACATAAACATTGCTTCTCTATTTCACTGATAGGAAATGGAAGTAAGTATAAAATTTCATCTCTGTGAGTTCAAGGCCAGCCTGGTCTACAGGGTGATCAGGGATACACAGAGAAACCCTGTCTCAAAAGAAAGAAAGAGAGAAAGGAAGAAAGGGAGAAAGAAAGAGAGAGAGAGAGAGAGAGAGAGAGAGAGAGAGAAGGAAGGAAGGAAGGAAGGAAGGAAGGAAGGAAGGAAGGAACAGGAAGAAAACTACAGTTCTGAAAGAGTATTAGACAGTCATCGCTGTATATAAGCAGGTAGGACTCAATTAATTGTTCCCTTAAGTGAACATCAAAAGGTGAGTTCCGTCAATTTATAAAACGGCAAAACCTCATTAATACCTAATGCAGTCTGGAGTATAGCCCAGCACTGCAGTTTGCCTACTATGCATAAACCATGGGGTTCAAATCCAAAGACTGTAATAATAATCATAGTAGTAGTAGTAGTAATTATTATTATTATTATTATTATTATTATTATTATTATTATTATTATTATTATCAGTAAAAGAAAAACTAATAAACTCATATGTGGCAATGTTTGGACAATTTCACAGGTATATGGGACATTAACACTGCCTTTCAAAACCCTAGGCGTAGGTAAAGCATGGCTGGAAGCAGAATGGTGTCTGGGTGGTACGTAGGAAACAGAAAGACATAAACTGGCTGATGGTTTGTGAATGTTGCTCTATGAGTTCAGCAGAGAAAGAAGACAGAGCGCCCCCTGCGTTGAGAGTGTGTTCTGCACTCCATTTTGGCTTTGCTCTCACTGAGTTATTGTTTCTTTGTTGTTTTCAAATGCAGCCGAAAATATTTTGTTTTGATTTACTTTCTGGATGGTCAGCTGGGCCCTAGTCACTGCTCTTGCGTTGTGACAAGACACCATGACCAAGACAACCCTTATAAGAAAAAGCATTTAATTGCGGGCTTCCTTTTTCATTACAGGAACAAGGAAGTGGCAAGCCGTTAGTAGACAGCGCGTTTAGAAAACGTAATTGTTTTGAGATACCATGGCTGCAACTGCTAATCTTTGTTGCCAACTTGACACCCCTAGGAGGAGGGAGCCCTGATTAAGGAATTACTCCAGAAGAGTGGTCTGTGCGGCTTTTTCTTGATTGGCGATTGACGTCAAAGGGCCCAGCTCCTGTGGATGCTGTTAGCCCTGAGCAGGTGATATTGGCTAAAGCTGGTTCATAATGCAACCAGCCAGAGTGGACAAGTGACAATCAGTGTGTATTCCACTTCCCATAACCTCAGCCCATCCTCTGAACTCTGGATTTGAGCAAAAAGGACTCCAGGGCTAGTACAGTAGCCTGTCAACCGAAGAACACAAAAGTATACAAGAAAACGGCCCTCGGTACAAAGGACATAAAGCACTGAATCTGAGTTTATGACAACAACAGGCCAGGGCGACGTCTTCATTTTCTTCCCCTCCTGGTCCCTCTGACACAGATATGTCTACTCACCTATATGCACTCTTGTACAAAGTGCATGACCTTGAGGGACGCCCCCCCAACCCTTATAGCTTTTACAGCTCACCATCTTCTCTCTGTTTTCTATAGCCTGCACCTGGAGCATAGTGTTCCCAAATACTACAGCTAGCCCAGACACATCTGCCATGCAGTACAAGGTCAGCCGGTGCTTTCTCCTTATGCTTCCATGAAAGGTAGAAGAGATCCCAACCTCTACGGTGGAAAAAGGCGACTGTGAGGAGGCCAACGGCCATACAGGCTTATGAACTGACTGAGCTCTCGCTTAAGAGCTATGTTCTTTCTGGAATGAAGGGGACAGAAGAGCAAGGTCTAAGATACCTTCTCTGTCACATGCTCGCAGAGACCGTACACACACTCCCTTCTCATGTCACTTGTGTGAATGAGTGACTCTATCTATACCTCCCGTCACTGAGACAGCGGACTGTTGCAGCTCTCTTCCTTGTAGTCAGAGCCAAGCTCCCTCCCTGCAAGGACAAGGAAAAATCCCTAACACAAAAACAGCTACCGAAGAAGTTGCAAAACATTGCCTGCCCCTGGTGCCTACCGCGAAGAAGGCTTAACTGAAGACAAGCCAGGCGGCCTGGGTATTGTTCCTAGGTTGAAAACGGTAGAACCTGACCAATGCTGCGGCAGCCACCTGCTTAGACCTCCTCAGACTCAAGCTCTGCACACTTAGTTTCTGAAAAGTCAGGTTCCTGATCACCCTAAGGACAGCAAGGCTCTTCCAAGGAGAAGCAAGTATAAACAATGTTGTAAAAACATGACAATCTCGGGCTCCTAGCCAAGAATTTAGCCGAGAGGAGTGCAGGCCTGCAAGACTTGACATGACCAGCGTACAGCAAGTAGCAACAGTGCCTTTCTAAAAGACAGGGTCTGGGAGACCATAGGGAAATAACTGGAGAAGCAGGGTCACAAAACCACTAATGAGGCATGCAGGAGATAAACGTCTAAGCGTCCTTAATAAAACTCCAAACCCTAGGCTCAACTTTTTTTTTTCCTGAGACAGGGTTTCTCTCTGTTATCTTGGCTGTCCTGGACTTGCTTTGTAGTCCAGACTGGCCTCGAACTCATAGCAATCAACCTGCTTCTGCCTGTCAAGTGCTAGGATTAAAGGCATGCACCACTTCTGGCTTCTAGGCTCAACTTTTATGCCTACTTTTTTTATGCGTACTATATTTCCATCCAGTTCTTAGACTAAAATCTATCACTATCAATTTTTATTTTAGTAACTCTTATAACACCTTTGATATTTAGAAACCTTTGTTCATTATTTCAATATTAACTAGAGCACACTACGTTTTAGGGATGCAAAGAAATACCAAAAACTCTTTCAACTTAAACCACACTGACGTGCACCATCATACACAGCATGGCCATTTCCTTCAGATGAATTCCATCTGAGTTAAGGGCAGCATTAATGCCACACAAATTTTTCTCCCAAAGAGAAAGACTCGATCAATATCTGTTTCTGTCCCAGCCCAACTGTTTGTCACAGTGACATTATAAACCAGATAGGATGCTAGTCGCCAAAACCCAAGGGCTGACTGACCTGGTTACAATGTGTACTTCACAAATAAGGGACTGTTAGCGCAGAGCAGAGGCCATTCAGAGGAACTGTAGTATAAGCAGGAGCTCTCTGGGCTCACTGCGGATTGCCATCAGGCTCTCTGCCAATGGGAGAACGGAGACCTGGGGAGGTGGCTCAGCGAGCGAAGTGCTGCTGCGTACACACGATACCTGAGCATAACTCTCTAGAACCCACATGGCAGAGCAATCCCAGTGCTCCCACGGCGAGATGAGAGGCAGTGTCAGGGCAAGCCCCAGGAGCTGACAGGCCAGCTAGCCTGCCAAACGCAGTGGCATCCCCCACCAAGAAACTGTCTCAAACAAAGTGGGAGGTCAGGCCCAGCATCCGTGTTGTCCTCTGTTGTCCTCTAAACATGCCATGGCACTAGCATGATACACACATGAACATGCCTGCACACGTGCACATGCACAAACATGTGTGTGTGCGCACACACACACACACACACACACACACACACACACACACACACACACAGGACAAAAAGGAATGGAGCCATTTTGGGGCATTGCCTACAGCACAAAAAGGTGTCTTCAAACACTCAAGTTTTGCCTCTACCACATGAGCTTCTTGGGTGTGCAGAAGAACATCCATGCGTAAGTATATGTTAAAGTGACATCTCGCTAACATTTTAGTCCATTATTCAATAAGGTCCCCTTGGACCAGCAGAGGCCAGGTCTTTGAAGACACAACAGGGATGAAGGCAGGCACACTTCCTCAAAGAAAGGACGGTACAGTCCCATAGAAACCTCACTGAACTGTTCCCCTGATCTTCCCTTAATACTCAGCCACAGATGGGTTGTAATGAAAGAGCTTTGACCTCCTCGTTTCAAGTCTGCTCCTATCTCCTCTGCACTGTGAACAGACAACGTGGCTGACCTTAGAAGTCTAAGGAGCCGTCTGTCTGGCAACACCTGGCACGGTTAGTTCTTTAGTGTGGCATGAGAGACACCCACTCACCTTGAGTTCTTTGAAGGACAGCCAACCAAAGGCGATTTGAGGACAGCTCTGGCTCATGTGCTCAAGCCTCTTATGGTGCCTAAGACGTCTGTCTAGAGCACAGTCACTTGGCCTAGTGCTCTATAGATCGCCTCTCTCTCCCCAGCACCCAGGCACCCTCACTTGGGTTTCGCCAAGGATCACTCCATCCTTGAGACCAGATGTAGTCTAGCTTAGGGTGGACTCCTAACCTACTGGAGTTAAATTCCTGCGATGCAGTTCGCTCTTCTGCAGCACTTTTTAGAACAGCATTAAAATATGCAAAGTATAAAATTTACCATGTCAACCATTTTTCACTGGCAAAACCTTTCAGCTCCCAAAACCGAGCCGAAACACTTTCCCGTCCAAGAGCCCCTCATTGTGCCATCCTCGGTGCCTGGCACCAGCCCTTTGCTTCTGGTCTCTATGGATCTATGATTGCCTATAAATAGAATACCACATTGTCTTTCCTGTGACTGGCTTATTTCACTTAGCCTCCTGTCCCTATGGCTCGTCTGTGTTGTCTGTGTTGCAGCATAGGTCAAGCTGTCCCTTCCACTACTACCCACCCATTTGCACACCTACGGACTCGGGTGTGGCGTCCACCACTCCGCTCTCTTGACTAACGCTTCTCTGAATATAGGTATAGGAACATCTTCTCCAATCCTGCTTCCAATTCTTTTTTTTTTTTTTCTGCTTCCAATTCTTTAGTGCATTTATGGTTAAGTGGAAAAGCAGAAGCATAGGATACATTTGTTTTTATTTTCTTCTACTAGACTAGATGGTCACTGTACTACTACAGGTATTCCTAGTTAACTGATAAGGATAAAAAAGATATCCAGTGCTGGTAGAGACCTCGATGTCAGTGGATTAGTGTGTGGTGACCAGTGCTGAACACTGCTGTCTTAATTAGGGTTTCTTTCTTTCTTTCTTTCTTTCTTTCTTTCTTTCTTTCTTTCCTTCTTTCTCTCTTTTTTCTAAAGATTTATTTATTTATTATGTATACAACATCCTGCCTGCCTGTGTGCCTGCCTGCCAGAAGAGGACACCAGATCTGATTATAGATGGTTACGAGCCACCATGTGGTTGCTGGGAATTGAACTCAGGACCTCTGGAAGAGCAGATAGTGCTCTTAACCACTGAGCCATCTCTCCAGCCCCATTAATTGGGATTTCTTTTCTTTTCTTTCATTTTTGTTTCTCCAAACCGGGTTTCTCTGTATAGCCCTTGTTGTCTGGACTTACTTTGTAGACCAGGCTGGCCATGAACTCACAGAGATCCACCTGCTTCTGCCTCTGCCTCTGCCTCTTGAGTGTTGGAATTAAAGACCTGCAGCACCATGCCTGGCTTAATTAGCATGTCTATTGCTGCAATGAAACACCATGACCAAAAAGCAAGTTGGGGAGGAAAGGGTTTATTTCACTTAGAGTTCCATATAACAGTTTATCTGCAGAAGCAGTGAGGGCAGAAACTCGCAAAACAGGGTTGGAACCTGGAGTCAGGGACTGATGCAGAGGCCACGGAAGAGTGCTACTTACTGGCTCACTCCCCATGCTTTGCTCAGCCTGTTAGAACCCAGGGATGGCATCACCCACAATGGGCTAGACACTTCCCCATAAATCACTACTTAAGAAAACGCCCTACAGCCAGATCTTATGGAGGCATTTTCTCATTTGAAGTTCCCTCTTTTCACATGACTCTAGCTTGTGTGCACACGACTCTAGCTTGTGTCAAGGTGACGTCATAATACGAGGCAGCACAGTGCTTTGTTTCTACATGGTAAAAATGACTACACCCCTGCCACCACCAGGCAGATATGATGACCCGATAAAAGGACAGGAGCTGTGGTACTAACAAGAATGCCTTGAGGTAGTAGCTACAGTTTAGTATGGGCTTCCTGAAAATCACACTTTAGCAAAGAAGAACAGAATGCTCAAGCCAAGATAGGAGGAAGTTTAAAAACTGACTTTGGGTCCCCCTTTAAAAACAGCCCGGCCAATCCAAGCTCTAAATTCTGAATTGTTCACAACAGACCAAAAAGAAAGCAATCAGCATCAAGCATACAATTTTTCTGTGTGATCAGTCATTCCGGGGCTGATTTGTGGCTGTTGGGTAGATAGGTAGCAATTTATTTTTCCTCTGCAGATCGCCACGCATGAAGTGTAATTACAGATTTCTTTGCCTTTTCGGTAGTGTGGAATTAAAAACATAACCTTCTTGGAGACTTGAAGTGAGCTGCATTCTTTCTTTATTTTCAGCTCCCAAATAAAAGTGTAATGGGTCCCAAGTAGTGTTTTGTATGAGATACAAGCTCCCTCATTGCTGCCTTTACTTGGCAAAACCACCAGTTACACACTACCAAGGAGTTGCAGACACTCTAGGGTTTGATAAGCGTGATTATGCCACCTTTTCATTTTGTCACACTGTTGTATCATTAATCTGACTCCTAGAAACACTCCTAGAAACACTCCTAGAAACACTCAGCTCAAATGCTCAGCTAACGAAGCTGGATATGTGCATTTACTTGCAGCGAAATTAATTTCAACAAATGCCAAGAGACTTACAGGGCTCTGGCAAAGGCTCAGGACTTTAATGTTGGCTTGTTGGAACTATAGTTTCTAGCCACAAAACATCAATCAAGGTCTCCTTTGTGTCTGGTTGCTGGGACTTTGTTCAGGGTACTAAGGCTCACCTGGTCTGCAGAACGGCCCGTGCAGGCCTCGTGCCTCCCACTAAGGTCCCCTCCAGCCCCTGAATTTTATCTAAGCCTTGTCCTGGGCCTATGTGGCCTTACGTTCTTCTGGACATTTCCTGACTTGTTTTCTACAAACCTGTATGTCTTTATGTCCCCCAACTCTAAAATAAGACCTCCATGAAGAAAAGCAAACAGGGCCGGGGAGACACTCAACAGATAAATACACTCACCACCAACCCTGAAGGCAAGAGCTCCATCCCAGAAACCCACACAAAAAAAGCCAGCCAAGAGGTCCCTCCTATCTACAATGCCAGCACCCCTACCTTGAGATGTGAGGGGACCAGCTAGCATGGCGTACATAGCTCAGAGGAAACAAGAGAGCCTTGCCTTGACAAGGGAGAAGGAGAACCAGTCCTGCACTCCTGGAAGTTATCCTTGGACCTCCACATACATGTGGCATGGGCGTAAACACACATACACACACACATTACCTCCACATATATGTGGCATGGGCATACACACACATACACACACACACACTACTACATACAAATGGCATGGGCATACACACACACACACTACTACATACATATGGCATGGGCATACACACATACACACACACACACACATACACACACAGTATTTTTTTTTAAAAGCAAACATGGCAATATTTTATTACACCTGCTATCGCCCCCTCTAACACCGTGTCCCTTGCATGATTAGTGTTATCAGCAGTGCTGCATAAAGATGCTGTTCCCTCAGCACTGGTACCTCAATCCTGAGATACAGGAACAGTATCATTTCTAGGAGTGGTCCTCAGCCCCAGGCAGTGAATGCTGGTCCCTGGGCAGACATGCATGCATCAGGGGGCAGGGTGGAGAGCATTCTACTGAAAATAAAGCCACGCTCTGTGTGCTGGCGCACGCCTTGAATCCCAGTACTCTGGATGGCAGAGGCAGATGGATCTCTGTAAGTTCGAGGCCAGCCTGGTCTACAAGTTAAGTTCCAGGACTATGTAGAGACCTTATCTCAAAAACGCCAAACCAAATCAAACCAAACAAGGAAACAAATCAAAACTAAAAAATAAGTGAAATCTCAAAGGGGGAGAAAAACTTCAGAATTTTGTTAGTACTAGAAGCCGGAAGGTACCACATTTTGAGTGTTTTTAACAAGAAAATAGTCTACACTATGATTTACAATAAACACAACAAAAGATACATGAACTTAGGAAGGGGGTGGGCATGTAAGGACAAGCAAGAAATCTAACAAAAACATATCTGACCAAAAAAAAAAAAATAGCAGTTTACTGCATTTCTATTTCTCAGAGACACATTTTCTTGGTTTCTTCTCTTCAGCCAATGTATATACTTTGAGGCAATGAACTCGTGAGAGTCCACAGGCGAGCTTACATGTGGTGTGTCTGGTGTATGACTCTCCCTCACCAGCACATACATATAGTGATTTATAATTCCACCGTTTTCCAGACTACACAATCTCACTGGCCCCTTAGATGCTCAGGATAAACATAACCTGATTTTTCCAACACATTTACTAAAACTAAAAGGACCACACAGTGAGCATCTCTCTGTCACAGAGCCCACTTGAGCAGGCAGTTGTCTTTAAATTCATTCCCTTCACAGCCTTCGGAGAATTAGCGATTCTCTACAGAAGACCACAGAATGCTGGAACGGGAATTGGAATGCAGATATCCAATAATTGGCTTGGAAATATATTATTATTTTAAAGTTTTACCCGGAAGGGCTTTACTCTGCTAATAAAAAATAAGACACCTCTTTGTTGAAGAAAAGGGTAGGAGACCCCAGGATGGTCTAAAGGCTTGAAAGTGTCTGTCATCTAACCCTGAGGCATTTTATCAAGTCTTAAGCCACCTAAGTGTCAGCCTGTGGCCAGTGGGCTAGGATATGTTCTATTACCATCTTTGGGTTTGTTCCTAGCAGGGGCATGTCATGATGTAACAGTGTGGATGAATCAAGGATGTGAGGACTGGTTAACAAATCAGTGTGTCCAGGTTGATCAAAAGGTAGACAGCTTAGCATACTGAAGTGTAAGGGCAGCTGCACTGTCCCACACACGGTGACAACTCACCTAGGTTTGCCCAGGTCTTTCCCAGTTTCAAAACAAAAAGACCCCCCCCCTGTGACTTACATCCCCCTCCCCAGTGCCCCTTTGGCTGCTGTGATTAAAATACCAAGACAAAGGCAACTTGTAAAAGGAAGAGTTGATTTATGCTCATGGTTACAGAGGGGGGCGTCCACAGTGGTAGGGGAGGTACAGCGGGTAGCCGGAGCAGGAAGCTCCTGTCAGGTCCCTGTCTTCATCTACACGCAGGAAGCAAAGAGAACAAACAGGAAGTAGGGTAAGGTTATAAACCCTTAAAGTCCACGCCTAGTGATGTACTTCCTCCAGCAAGGATACACGCACCTCCCAACAGTTCCTTAACTGTCTCAAACAGCACCACCAACTTGAGCCTAAGGGGGACAGGTGCCTTTTAAACCAGCACAGTGCCAAACCAGGAGCGACAGGTAGTGCCTTACCTCAATACACGCACTGCCCCCCCCACCCCACCCCAGAGACACATACGCACACATGTACACACACAGACACACTCGGACATACACAACACACAGACGTGCAGACACAGGCACATGCACTAGCTTCTGCTGTCACTGGTCTAGTAGAGTTGATTCCAACCATGTGACGCACACCACAGTGTTCTGTGTCTGTGTCTGTGAGGGGCACACGTCACCTGAAGAGAGTACAGAATCTCGGTGCTTTGCACGCCATCTGCACATAGCAAAGTTTTAATGGAAGGCATTTCAGGCTGGGCTCTAACAACGTCCTTTGGGTAGGCAGAAGGAAGGGTTCTGGGGTCAACAAATAACTATATTCCTTATGATCTTCGTTATGCCTGCTATCTTTTATAGATACTGCTTTGATGCCCCATTATAGCTAACATTAAAATAAACATCTGTTCACTTCCCAATTAAGAGATTTAAAGTTAAAGTTATCGTATCTAATAAAATTTGCTAGATGTACACTGATACAAATTTTACTGTTCATGATTGTAAATTTTTTTTAAAAAGGTGTCTTTTTCTTTTAAGTGTGAGTTTCTGGCCTGTATGTATGTGTACCATATAGGGTGTCAGGTCCTCTGGAACTGCTGGAGTTAATATGGTTATGAGCTGCCATGTGGTTGCTGGGAACTGAACTCAGGTCCCCTGTAAAAGTAGCCAGTGCTCTTAACCTCTGAAGGATCTCTCCAGCCAGAGGGTAAAATACTCAACTATTCTGGCAACCAACCAACCGACAAGCCTTTCCACCAGCAGATACTGCATGTGGAAACATCATGAAGCTTAGAGCCCACTGGCAGATGGATGGGGCCAAGCCAAGTCCCCCCGGACAGGCTTCTTGGGTGCAAGGGAGGGCTCCTATAATAGGCCAACAGACCATCACCATGTGCATGATTCGCGAGGGCTGTGCCTCCTTCCTTGCAGGGTCCTCTGCATTCAACATCCGCCTCGAGGAAGCAGCCAGAGTTTCTCTGTCTGCCGCTAAAGCAGGACATGTGAGAACAGCAGGAAGAATTTTTAAAAATTAATTGATTTATGTCCATGGTGTTTTGCCTGCACGCATGTCTGTGTGAGGGTGTCAGATCTTGGCATTACAGACAGTTATGAGCTGCCCTGTGGGTGCTGGGAATCGAACCTGCGTCATCTGAAAGAGCAGTCAGTGCTCATAACCTCTGAGCCATGTCTCCGGCCCCAAGAATTTTTATTTGTCATGATGCTCCTAGGAAACAGGCTTATTTTCACCTTTGAGTAAGCTCTCCCCTCCCCCAGCCCTCAAGGTGCAGCCTCTCTGTCTTATTAATACCACAGCACTGATTTTCTATGTTTGCATTATGAGCTAGTAGCTGAAGCAGGGGTGGGTGGTCCTGAGACATTTATTCTAAACCATTTCCTAATCTTCCTGGATATTTTCCAGGACCCCCCCACCTCCCCCCCACTTCCCCCCCAACCTCCCCCACCACCACCATCCTTTGTTTCAGCCTTCTTGATATGCCTCTGGGAACTGAATTCCACGGAAGACTTCAGAACCAACACAAGATAGAGAACCGCCAAAGGCATGGGTGGGCCCTTCCATGAGCAACGGCTTTATCTTGGGATAGCAGGACCACTGAGTTTTCTATCTGGTCCTCCATCACCAAACACAGGAGCTAACTGGAGCCGTGGGGAGGCTTCTCACAGCACACCCGACTGAGCATGTGCACGCTCAAAGGCGTATACAACTGTCCCCCCTCATTTCGGAAGCTCTTAAAGAACCACCCCAGATGGACACGCACACCGCTTTGCCCAGGTGATTGATTGGTCAGTCTCCTGAGAAACTATCCTAACCATGCCTAAGTCTCCACCATGTGGTCAAGATGCTCTAATCAGAGACAGAAATGTTATCAAGGACTAATGAAGACATGAAATTGGTTCTATTTATTTTATAAATACACAGACATAGCAGCAATCTCTCTCTCTCTCTCTCTCTCTCTCTCTCTCTCTCATCTGTGTGTGTGTGCGTGTGAGTTTAAATCTTTGCCTGCATCTATGTATGTGCACCATGCCTGGTGCCTGCAGACGCCAGAAGGCGCCTTTAGATGTCTTGTATCTGGAGTTATGGATGGTTGAGTCACCATGTGGGTGCAGGGAATTGAACTCATGAGTAACAAGTGCTCTAAACCACTGAGCAATCTCTCCTTCCCTAGAGTTTATTTTTTCAATTGTTGTAAAAATAATTTTTTTTGTTGTTTCTTGGTTTTTGTTTGTTTGTTTTATTTTGTTTTTCAAGACAGAGTTTCTCTGTGTAACCTTGGCTGCCCTGGACTCAATTTGTAGACCAGGCTGGCCTCAAACTCTCAGAGATCCACCTGCCTCTGCCTCCTGATTAAAGAGATTAAAAGCATGCACCATTGCGCCTTTTGAAGCCCTCTTGTGGAAGATTAACTTGTCTCCTTCAGAACTAAGTAAGGCTGAGCCCTTTGCCCTCAGGAAAGACATCATCAAAACCACGGCCAGTAGCTACAAACCAGCAGCCCACTCTCACTCCATGGTCTATGACCTCTACCCTGGGGTAGTCAGTGGCAAGGCTGATGTCAGAGGATGCAGGAATGGAATCCATCCAACACATCCCTTCTTACAAGGCAGTCCTGCGGGCTTTGTGCAATCTAGGAGCAGCCCAAACCAACGCACGTATGCAGGTGCTATTCCAAAGAAGCAAAAGCAGCTGTTATCTGAGAGCAGCCTCCTCTGTAGGAGGGCACCCCACAGGAACACACACAAGGGCTCCAGACCCGCTGCAGCCCCGTTTGGCTGGAACGCCTGACAGCTTTAACAACAGGGCCCACTGATACTTTCACAGCCGCACTTGCTTTCCTCCTAATTGGGATGTTGATGGGCCTCGTGTTCAACATAATGGGCTCTTCTGATCACAGCCGAGCCGCTCACTCTGAAGGAGGAACATTTAATCATCAGCCACTGTTCCCCAAGCCTGCCAGGAAGAGCATTTGTCAGGTGTTATGTCAATGTTCCCGAACAAATAAAAATACAACTTCATTTTTACCTCTGCTGACAACCGGGAACTTCAAAGAGACGCTGCAAAGTTTACTCTACCAGCTCCCTAAAAACCCCAGTAAATCTGCACAGTATGCCCTACCCTTGTGCAGATTTCAAAAACAGTGAGGGAGTCCTCCCTTCATAGTTATGAAACCTAAGTACCTTTCATCAGTTTTGACACTACAGAAGCATGGGTTTAAAATAATCTTTCTTCTTCTTCTTAATCTGGACAAGGTGAGTCTACACAGGGAGTCCTCGCTACTGAAGTGGTGGGAGCAAGGGAATTACTTGAGCCTTGGAATTTGAAATCAGCCTGGGCAACAATACAAGACCTGTGTTTAAAAAAAAAAAAGTGTGACAGTTCCCTGTTAACCTTCCCACAGCAGAAAACCGGATTCAGCCTTCCGGCTACTTCTATTTTTATCTATTTTCCTGAATGACACTCAGCTGGACTGCTCTCCTTGCATTTGGGCCTGGAGCCTCAGAGAATGAGCAAGCATCCTGAGTGAGCGATTTGCCCCTACAGAGGAGCATCAATCATCCTTGCTGGAGGAGGAGGAAGAGGAGGAAGTTGCCAGAATACACTGTGATGTGACAACAACTGTCTTCCTCAAGTCCCCTCATATCTCCAGACACCCATTATGGCTCAAGGAAGGGAAGAGAATCAGGATTAATCTCAGGCAGAGTCCACTTTGTAGGGTAGACAGCATTTTAAGAAGTCATAGGGTTGCTGGGCACAGTGGTGCACATCTTTAATCCCAGATCTTGGGAGGCAGATGCAGGAGGATTGGTGTGAGTTTGAGGCCAGCCTGGTCTACAAAAAGACCAGGGCAGCCAGGGCTACACAGAGAAACCCAGTCTCAAAAAACCAAAAAAGCCTTTAATCCCAGCACTCAGGAGGCAAAGGCAGGTGGATCACTGTGAGTTCGAGGCCAGCCTGGGCTACAAAATGAGTCCAGGATGAACAGGGCTGTTAAAACCTTGTCTTGAAAAACCGGAAAAAAAAAAACCCAAAGGAAAAGAAAAACCAAAAAGGTCATAGGTTTGCTGGGCATAGTGGTGCACACCTTTAATCCCAGTACTCAGGAGACCGAAGCAAGTGGATCTCTGTGAGTTTGCATCCAGCCTGGTCTACAAAGTGAGTTCTAGGAGAGCCAAGACTACATAGTAAGACTTTTGAAAACAAAATGAAGTCACGAGGTTATGAGGGGTGTGTGTGTGTGTGTGTGTGTGTGTGTGTGTGTGTGTGTGTGTGGTTTGCTATATACGTGTACACATGATTATGTCGTGGATGCTCATATGGAGGCCAGAGATGAACATTGGTTGCTTTCTTCAGTTTCTCTTCACCTTGTTTTCTGAGTTAGGGTCTCTTACTGAACCTGAGCTCACTGATCAGGTAGACTGGCTGGTCAGTGACCTGCAGGGACCCACTGTTCTCAGCCCCCCTACCCCAGCACAGTGGGGTTACACATTGTACCCGACTATTACATAAGTGCTGGAAATCCAAATTCGGGTCCTTTTGCATGGCAGGTGCTTTCCCAGCTGAGCCATCTGCCTTGCACCATGGGCTTATGGGTCTTAGAAACAAAACAAAACAAAACAAAATGGCAACTCTAATTCTGCTCTTTCTTCTGTCCCCCTTTCTAGACAAAGTTCAGGGGCCACTTGCTAAGGTCCTAGATTTTCTAGTCCAATGGACACTGGGACCCTTAAAAGAAACATAAAATCCAGGACACAACTAGCAAGGGGGTATCCTTCACTGGGATGAAGGTGATAGCCGCAGCAGGTACTAAGGTAGAAAGAGTTCCATAGATCTGAGACCATAGGCTAAGAAGACTCTGGTCAGCATCATTACCCCTACCTCAGGAAGCACTACAGCCGTTACTCCCAGCATCTTCTCCTCTGTATCACTGAGATGCCTAGCAACTGTCAGAAAGTTCACAACAGATTCCCAAGCATCTGCTGGCTTCAACTGGTGTTTACTAGTGGATGCCTTTATACAAGGTAAGAGGTGATGCTCAGAGATTAGTTCAGCTAAGCCCAATTAGCTCACTGCCTGGAGCTGCTTAAACACCAGCAGAGTGCTGGGAAAAAAGAAGGCTCCCTCCTAACTCTCCAGCATCATTCTCTCAGTTGTCAACGCACAGGCCACGGTTTATCTAAACCCAAGCTGTGCCAAGCGTGGGACAGAGTGCTATGGAAATTACCCAGGGCACCTGGGGCCCACATTAGCTGTTCGTGACATTGGGGAAAATAAATAGTTTTGACATCAGGGGGATTCTTGATTCAGAGTTACATATTTAAATTGATAATAAATGACATTTGAATGTTTGGCAAATTCAGTTCTATGTACTTCCTTTTATCAAAGGGGTTTACTTTTTTATTTAATTTTTAAAATTAGCATACAAGGTATTAGACACCATTGTGGCATTTTTTTTTGAACATTGTATGTTTTAATTGATTCTACCCCCCCCCCATTTCCTCTACTCCTCTGTCCTCCCTGATCCCCCCCATAACCTCTTCTCCAGTCTTGTTTCTCCTTTCTAGACACTGGTATCCTTTGGTCCACCCCATGTCCTTCCTCATCCCCTAATTGTACCCTCTGTTGGGGTATGGCTTACCCACATTTACACAGTCGTGTTACATTGCAGGCTAGAATCTGTACGTGGAAGAGAATGTGTAGCTTTTGTCTTTCTGAGTTTGAGTCGCTTTGCTTAACACTGTACTTTCTAGGCCGACCCATTATCCTCAAAACTTCCCCTCCCTTCGCAGCTTAATGAAAGGGGGCTGAGTTTTGGAGGCGCTTTTTGAGTAAGGTCCCTGCATGTGGTGAGATCTCCCACTAAAAGGAGGCAGCAGGAGAGGCGAGTGGCTAACTGGAGAAATAAAACTTTGCAACGCATAACTTTCTTCTTCTGAAAACTGAGGTATGTTTAACTTGATACTAAAATAAAAGTATTGAGGTTCTCCACCAGGTGGCTTTCCTGCTATCAGCTCAGCCATTTCCCTGTGTACTGCTCTTCGTCCTTATACCTGAGCCAGGATCACCTTTCACTAGCCAAGAGCCTCCAACACAGCTTCAGAGTCCTCATCTGGAAGTTGAGACGAGAGCACCGCACCGTGGTGGGTTGTTGCGAGATGCTGTGTACTTAATTGTTAACTGCTTGTCCCCCAATATCTTGACTGTTCTATGAGCAAATGTTCATGTACACCAAGTGAGGCTGTGTAATCTTGCCTCCCAAATTATCCCTGACTGGCCAATAAAAATGCCTAACACCTGGGCGGGGCAGGAGAGAGGTAGGAGGAGCTAAGGTGCATGGGTTTGGAGGATCATGGGAGAGTGAGGGGAGGGGAGAGGAGAGGAGCAGGGTATCATGGGTTAGGTAAAGAAGAAGCACATGGCCGGGAGGAGCTTACTCTGAGGATTGCCATGATGGAGAGATGCAACCCAGACAGAATGTGCAAGCATTGAGGGGAATTTGGACGAGATGTCGCCCAGATAGGAAGGATTGGAGCAAATGACATCGGATGTGTGGCTGAGAGATGACAAGGTAGCTTAGGGGCTTATATCTGCCCAACCCCAGTGGTTTAAGGTTATTAAAAATCTTACAGGTGTCTGTGTATTTTATTTTTATAATGGCGGGATAAGAAATAACCACTACATTAGCAATCACATGAATCAATATTCATTATCACTAGTTCCACAACAGTGGGTCTCTTTGTGGATTAAATGAGTGAGCTACACACATAAGTAGTACCTGAAATGTGGCAGTGAATCCTAGCAGCTGTTACTCTTGGTATATGACATTGTTAGACGGTCACTTATTAGTAGGCTATTGAAGGACATGCTACAGTTGGGATGTTGAAGGACCCCCAAAGGTCCCCAGGATCATATGACTGGGAAGTGGTGGAGGCTTTCAGAGGTAGGCCTTCAGGGTAGGTCTTTGGTCGCTGAGGGCTTGTGCCCTCTTCTCTTCTTCTCTTTGCCTCATGGCTCATGATGGGAGCAGCTTTGCTTCATTGCCTCACTCTGCTATGATGTGGGGGAAGAGTTATTCCTGGATCATGGATGGTGCCTTCTAAATTATCCCAGGTATTTTGGTCTCAGGGATACTGTAGGGGAAGCTGAACTAACACATATTTCCTAATATCCAATATTAATATCCAATTTAGAAGAACCCAGGAAAGGGGCTGGAGAGATAGCTCAGCGGTTAGGAGCACTGGCTGCTCATCCAAAGGTCCTGAGCTCAGTTCCCAGCAACCACATGGTGTCTCACAACCATCAATAATGTGATTTGATGTCCTCTATCTGATGCTGTCTTCTGTCATATAGGCATTCATGCAATAGACCACTTATATACATAAATAAACATATCTTTAAAAAAAAATAGAAGGACCCAAGAGGGTCAAGAATATAAGAGATTATACTGTAATGAAAGTTTTGGTTTCTTTGTAAACTCAGTTGTGCTATGTAAATATGTTTTTTATGTTCTAATCCTACATGTGGGATTTTAGTTTTGGGCTTTAGTTTGTCCACACCTGTTAATTGTCTCATGAGGGGTATGGATTTTGCCAGCTGGGAAGGCCTTCCTCCTGCAGCATGGAGAGGGGCGTGGCCTAGGGCTCTGAGGATATAATAGGAGCACAGAGAGAGCGTGGTGTGGCGTTTGGTGTTGGTGTGTGGCATGTAGCAGTTTGAAGAGACTAAAGACGTATGGTGTCTCAATTTGGAGCAGACAGAGAGAGAGAAAAAAAAGAAACACTTCACGGAGCAGTGGCTTGGAGGAGACTGCTGGCTGTGTCTGCTGTTGGTAAAGACAGATATAGCCCAAAAGAACCCAACTGACCCCAAACAGCTGGGGGTAATAAAGGGGCCCCCTCTCCCCATTAACCTTCTCTCTCCTATGTAGGGTTGGGAGGTTAGAAGGGAGGTTGAGGCCTTAACACCCCAAATAAAATAGAGTTTAAAAGAAAGAGCGCTACAGAGCATGGCATGAACAAATGCAAGAGTCCTTTTCACTTAGAAAAGAAGGTCCTGGAATAAGGTCTTCGCTGCACCTGGTCAATGTCAGCTGATGTCCATGGCCCCTTTCACTTCCCTGACCCCTATCTCTGACACAATGTCCACTGTGACATACATTTGGGGTAAATTCCAATGGTGTCAAGAAAATGTGGCACCTGTTTGTGAGTAGAGGAAATATTGCCTGCAACAAATTCTAGTTTTAGGGAAAAGTGCCATGATATGAGTATGGCAATTTCAAAAGTATATCCTATGGACTTGTAAACCATTGCAAATTATATTCATGCAGGGACACACATGCTTCCGTGGTCTGGCAGAAGCAGTTATGTCGCTGCGGGACCCACTCCAGGATATAAACACATGAGCTATCTGTCATGCACTTTCTTGGTTGTCAGTTCACACGTACAAATAAAAGTTGCTCTTCTGACTAGGAAGATTAAGGGCAGCAGGTTGCATCCAAAATGTATGCCATGCTGGGCACTGTGTCAGACAGAGGGGGACACTGAGGTGAAGGGGTCATGGACATCAGATTACGTTTAGCAGCTGCAATCAAGAACTTATCTCAGGGCAAAGGGGAAAGAAGAATGTGGCTGTTCATGACAGATAAACCCAAGGCATCCTGGCTGGACTCGGTATTATCTTTGTTCCTTTCAGAAAACAAAAGACAAAAGCTTGCAGCTTATGTTTAGATTATACCCCCCCTCCAGCCCCACCCCCTCCAATCAACGGCATCTCATCCTTAAAGGCCAGGGGACTGCTTGTGATCTTGAAGCTGGCCTGCATCCAGTGGTCCAGGCTACCTATTGGCGAGTAACCGCAGTCAATTCTAGTAGCTTCACGGCGTCTTTGATTCTTTTCCAATCCAAATTCCCCTTTCTGGGGTGACTTCTGACGGTCGAGCCAGCGTATTATTTCACGGCGTATGGAATTCGGAATGGCATTTCCATATGATGGCCATACACATTCCTCTTCCAGGTTCAGAAACACATGTGCTATCCGTTAGCAGGAGGCCGAGGAGGGACTGGGCTGGGGACATGATGGGGAAGCCGAGCCCAGAGTCGAAAGGAAAAAAGAAAGGCTTCTTACACTGCTTAGTAATAAAGACCAGGGAAGCCAAACAACTTTTATATGCAGCGACAGGTAAGAAAAATCAATTTATTGTGTCCTATGCTCTTGGGCTATATTTTCCTTTTACAATTCTAAGTGTCAGATAAAAGTGGCTTCAGACATCACGAACTTTGTCCAGGTTAGGCGATGACGTCATGACTGAGCCATGACTTAAGCTTGCTGCTGCCCTCAGTAACGTAACTTTAGTGTTAGCCGCAGGATAGGAGTTCACTCTGAAGGGAGTGAGACAGCATGCCAGCTCTAGCATGCCGGGAGATACGTTCCACTCTGTCTCAACAGAAAGAGGAGATCCTTAATGCGAAGGCGGTTCTCTGATGTCTCCGCATTATTTTAGCACTCTGCCAGCTCTTGTCAGTGAAGAGGCTTGACGAGAAATAACACCACCAGCAGCCACATCTTTCAGTAATTAATAACGCCCACCGTCGGCCCTTCCCTGTTTATTAACACAAGCTTCGTGACACAAATTCCATCCCGTCAAGGAGTCTAGGCGATGTGTAATCCCAGCAACAGAAGACAACAAGAAAATGGCTAGGAGTTCAAGGCCAACACGACTACCTAGTGGGTCTTACTTAGGCTTGCCTGTTTTCATGGTAGAAACTTGTTTCAAGAAATAAAAGAGAAGGAGGAGGAGGAGGAGGAGGACGCTGCTGCAGCTGTAGAAAAGTAGTAACAAAAGGAGAAACTATATTCAAGCTAATGAAGTTTCAACCAGGAAACATGTGAAGGCTGTAAAAACCTGAGAGCTGAGCCCATACTACTGAGGAAACATACCCATGCTCAGAGCTGAAGCCCTACAATGGGGTAATCAAACAAAGAGCTGGAAGAATGCAGTTGATCATGAACGCGGGTGGCTGATAATTAAAGCTAAAGTCTAAAAAAAAAAAAAAACAGAGAGAACTCGGGAAATCAGCATTTAAGCACCACGGTTAAATGTCAGGCTTTTGCTATTTGAACAAACAACGGATGTGAGAAATGCAAGTGATCATGAGGCAGGGACCCTTGAAGAGCCTGACAAGGTGAACAGCAGACAGACACTAGACACCTAACTTGGCAAAGACAGAAACCTCACAGTCCAAATTCTGGAAGACAAGGTGTCCCTTCGCTGAATACCAGCAGAACAGGAAGTGAAAGGGGACACTTGGCTTCAGGGTTAGAAACTAAAGCCTGGTTATTTTTGTTACTTGGAAGATGCTGCCGCTGCACGCAAGATTCCCCATGCAGGTATGACATATGCTCCTAGCTTGCGTGACACCTTCTGCAGCTTAAATGTATGGCTCCTGTTAAAAGGCTGTCACTTAGATACATCAAATGGCCAGAGAGGCAGCTTAGCGCATGATGCTGAAGGCCCTCATATTTCAAAGAGTTAAATTTATTTGTGTTCTTATATATCAAAGGCAAAAAGCAGATATTTCGGAGTCTTATTGTATTGTCTAGGTTTGGCATGAAAATAACATTGGATTTTATCTCCTAAAGATTCCCCAAGTCCCAAATACCATTCACTGTTGCTTGTTTAATAATGAAACAAGGGCGCCCAAAGTTGCAGTTACTAGTGATTTGGGAAAGTCAGAACATACCAGTTGTCCTTAACTGGTGAGTGACTTCGAAAGCTGGTTGAGGAAGGTATACTGATAGCACACACCTTGTTGGAATGTGTTTGTGTACGGTTTGACGTTACCTAAATACTGATCATAGTTATATACTTTTTCATAATAAAATAAAACATTTAGCACTAGGATAGGCAAATCATGTTAATAAAGCACAACATCAATCAGACTTACAGATCTCTCTTCATTTTTATTTATTTTTATTTTTATCTTTTTGTTTTTAGGGTTTTTTGTTTTTGTTTTTGTTTTGAGACAGGGTTTCTCCGTGTAGCCTTGGCTCTCCTAGACTCACTTTGTAGACCAGGCTGGCCTCGAACTCACAGCGATCCGCTTGCCTCTGCCTCCCAAGTCCTGGGATTAAAGGCGTGCGCCACTACGCCCAGCCTCTTCATTTTTAATTTTAACATTTCTAGTCAGACTACTGGTACCAGAGGACAGATCTCATGTTTCTCATGTTTTCTTTGTTGTCGTTGGTTGGTTGGTTAATTGGTTGGCTTGGCTTTTTGAGACAGGGTCCCATGGAACCTGGCTTGGCCTCGAGCTTGCTCTGTAGCTAAGGATGACTGGGAACTTCTGATCCCCCTGTCTCCATCAGTTCCTGTCTTTGACCATTGTTCTTTCCTTGCTTTATCTCCTTTGGCAGGTGACTCTTACATTCTTATCTAACCGCTAAAGACACCAAACTCTCCGCTAAGCCCAAGGATCATATTTGCAGCTGTCTAACGGATAACCCTTGGGCTCCACAAAGGTGACGTGTGCAGGCACAACCATGGCCCCTGTTCAACCTTCACCTCACCACACCTGCTCCTCCGCTGACATCACCCCTCAGCCAAGCACATGTTGTAATTGCCCCGGTAAGATGCCTTTCCAAGTTTATGCTCTCCCGCCTGTGGCAAATGCTTCTGCTCTCGCTTATTTCATTTTGTTTTAAATATCTACATAGCAGTAAAATGTGTGCCAGTCATTGCTCCAGGCACTTCAGAAGACTGTCGTCAATTGGGGGAGGGCGGGGGGAGGGTGTGAGGGGGAAGTATAACATGAAAAAAAATATCTAGCCAACTCCACACCCTTTCTCCATATGACAGTTCAAAAACTCGTTTTCACCCCCAAATGCAAATATCTCGATGACAGCATTCTGAGGCCCTAACCTTCCCGCATTCCTCACATCTCTTCTCCCTAGCTCAGCCTGCAAGGACCTTGATGCCCGGCTGCACGGGTCTCTTCTATTGAGCCTTAGCTCCCCTCCCTGTCTTCATGAAGACATGTCCCAGCAACACCAAACTACACACCCGCCCCTCCTTTATCCTGCAGGGAGCCTTCCTCATCACACCAGACTTTGCAGTACAGGAAATTCTTTTTTTTTTTTTTTTTTCAAGAAGCCTTCCCCCCAGGATTCTTAAGAAGAGCTGTCAGGAGGATCTCCAAGGCGAATATTACAGGCCCAGGTTGATCTGAAGCAAACTCCATGCAAAAACAACGTGAAAGGGGAGTTCCAAGTCTTCTTCCCTGCCATTGGGGTGACGGGGGTGGGGGTGGGGAAGGGAGGGGGACATGGGGAATGACAAAGCAGTGACAAACTGGAATGCTTTGTTTGTTTGTTTGTTTGTTTTAACAATAAAAGAAGATGCTGGAGAAATCCCACAGCTGAAGGCACTGGAGCAGCTGCTAAGACAACCAAGTCGGGGATGGGTAAGAGGCATGGGAACTGAGGTCAGCTTGCTAATTTACTTATCTACGGTCTGAGCATCCTCCATGTCTTTCACCACTAACCCTCCCATCAGCATCAGTTCTTGCTCTACGCATTTCCAAAACGCTCTGTACATCATTTCTTTCCAATTATCTTTCTTCTGCTCTACAGGCTGTATTGTGAGGCCACAGGTGAACCTCTACAGCCCTTCAGAAAACCCCACACAAATACATTTCAACTCCACATACTCAAACCCCAAGTGTTAGTTATCTTGCGGGCTAGACTCTCTGCAGACTAGTGACAGAACATGAAGACATGACCTTAAATCCAGGAACTCACATTTAGCAGGACAGACTTATAGCCAACGGCCTTGAATAGCCAACAAGGGCTTCAAATTACCTAAATCAAAACCCATGTGGAATTTGCCCCTCAAACTTGCTTCATCTTCAACCCCATCTCCCATCTCAGTATATAGCAATAGGGGTCTCCCAACTGCCAACAAGTATTGTTGACAGTTATTTTCACTCCGTTTGTGGCTTGAATCCAAAATGTCCTCCACAGGCTCCTGATTTTCATGTGTGTTCCCCAGCTGGTGGCATTGTTTTTGGAGGCTGCAGTGTAGTCTCTTTAGCAGGAAGGGCCTGGCTGACAGAGTGGTCACTGATTATCACACTCACTCCTGGTTCCTCGAATCATCTTCCACTTCCTGGTCCTCTATGATATATGAAACCTCCCACCACATCCTCCCATACCAGGAACTGAAGGGCTGTGCCATTCCTTATCCACTAAAATGGATGGAAACTCTACCAACCATGATTCAAAGTAAATCCCACTTTTCTTTAAGCTCCTTCTATCAGGTACCGTGGTCAAAATAACACAAAAGGTAACTAATAAGACATGCGTCTCGCTGGCCACGGTTGTACACTGCCTTTAAAATCAGCACAAAGGCAAGGGTAATGTTTGTTGGTTTGAAGCCAACCTGATCTACACAGTGAGGTCCAGTACAGCTTGGGCTAATAGAGAGACTCCCCATCTCAAACAAACAATACAAAATAAAACATAAAAACAAACTAGGTATTTTCACAGGCCTTCTGTCATTCAACTGAACCCACAAAAGTGCAAACCAAAACTACCCTTTCCTGGTACGCTGATTATATCATGGATTTGCTACCAGAACAGAAAGCTGACTAACACACTGGGCTGTAGAACATAGGTATATTATAGGATAAGTATAGGCATTTGGGGATTTGGGGAATGATTAAAGTATATAGAGAATGCTAGGAGAAATATCTTTTCCCATCTTTTCTTCCTAGTTTTTAGTAAGTGGAAAAGTGACAGTTGAGAAAAAAAGATGTTTAAGGCATTTCAGTTGACCTGGGCAAGTCAAAGACTCACTTAGGAGACTGTAGGATGCCAGTGTCATTCGATCGGAGGGTCTTGTACAGGCAAGATGTCAGAGGATGTTATCAAGTGAGTTGTAAGGGGGATCCCCTCTACAGCTGCCTGTGAATGTCATCACATTCTAATAAATACGGGGCTGCAGTGCGGCACAGTGGAAGACCAATACTCAATATACCTGAGGCTCTGGGTTTGATCACCAGCACCACCAAGATGGCTCAGTGGGGACAAGTGCTTGCTGGGGGAAAAAAAAAAAAGGAATAACCTGAGTCTTATCCCCAGCATGGTAGAAAGAATGGCTCGACTTCTGAAAGGTTTCCTCCGGCCTCCACATGTGCACTGTGGCAGGGACATGCCCACGACAACAGCACACATTCACTCGGGATTTCATTCTCTCCCTACAGATCCCCCCTGCTCCCACCTCCCGCAGCTACACACAAATAAATGTGAAAAGTAAAAATCAGTACCTGGGTCTGGCAACCTACATCCAGAACCTAGCCCTAAGAAATCATGGGGAACTCCAGCAGCATCTGTGCGAGCCAATGAGCCAGCATCTTTATTTTTCACTTCCAGAGAGCTACACAAGATTAGGTTATTATATAACGTACGGCTTCTAGCATATTTGCACCTCTATGCCATGTGCTTTAAAAGCACTGTCTCTAATCCATTCTCACCATGACAGGACGGCAGAGGCAAGAATCAGAAGAACAGTTACAAAGGCCACACGTTAGAAAGCGGCAGGAAGAACATCTGACCCCAGGGTCTTGACCCCCAAGGCTGCACACCACATATGAGCGCCACACATGAGCGAGCCCCACATATTACCGCGACCTCCCTCTGCAGCCACCTGCACCTGGCTTCCCCTTCAGCTTCTTGCCCCATGTTTCTTCCTAATCCTCACATTCATTAAGCTGAAGTCTTTACCTGGCAGCTGTTGACGAGAACTAATGAGGCTGTCTAGGCAGGCCATTCTCAAACCTTCAGCCCCAATGCCTCCCACTGCCCTGAGACATAGTTAATTAAAATAAAAAATAATAATTTAAAGTATCATCACACTTAAACTTAAAAAACAATCATAACACCAGGCTACATAAAGAAACAAAACAAAACACAACAGGTGTGTGGTAGCACATCGCTGTAACCCGAGCACGCAGCAAGCGTCGAGGAGGATGAGGAGATTAAGGTTGTCCTTAGCTCTGTCTGAGTTTGAAGCTTGCCTACCTGTATGAGACCTTGCCTCAAAGTACATATATATGTGCATACATACATACATACACACACATACATACACATGCATGCATGAATGCATAAAAACATAAATACATACACACATACACATATACACACATGCATGCATGCAAACATACATATATACATGCATGCAAACATGCACATATATATACACACAAGAAAAAGAAAAGATATGTTTCAGCAGGTAACTTCTCAGGCCCAAGCACATCACAAGCTACAAGGAGATAAGCTGGCCTTGTGGCGTACACCTATGTCTTAGGACCCGGAAGGCAGAGCCTGGGCTTCTTACGTTTGAAGCCAGTCTGGGCTATACAGTAAGTTCCCCACCAGCCACAACTCCGTAGGAAGACCCTGTCTTAAGAACAATCAGATAGGAAGCACGAACATCTTCAGACGACACAGTCTTATGCCTAGACATGGATCAGTGTGAACTCTGTAGCTACACATGCACACTGGTATGAGCAGAGATGTGTTTATCTTCAGATAAAAGTGAACATATAAAGTCTTAAAAAAAGAAAAAAGAAAAAAACCAAAGCCTCACAAACACCTGTACTCTGTGGTGGGTGTATGCATGGGAAATTCACCAATATTTAAAATATATCTAAGGTACACTAGGTGTCTTCGTCCCTTGTCACAATGTGAATACATTAATAACTTTCCCTTTTTGATTTTTCACGTGTGTGTGTGTGTGTGTGTGTGTGTGTGTGTGTGTGAGAATGCATGTGTGCACATACATACATGTAAATAATTGCATTGATAATGGAATTTTCTATCTCCACAATGCCTGGCCAAACATTCAAATGTCATGGGCCTCACAGGGACAGTTCAGACCTTCATAATGGAAAAAATGGTGTGCCTTGCAGAACCTTTGTGTCCCTGGCCTGTGCACAGAAAATGTCACTATGCCTGTTACCGTTACAAGCAAAGCTACCCCACAAATTCCCACAATGCAGCGCAGGGGCTGGCGCTTCCTCTAGTATCATCCAGGCCAAGGCAGGTACGCCTCCTCACATTTCATGCTTCTCTCGCTCCGGTTTCATGCCCAGACAGCCAAGACGACTTTGCTGTCAGCTTCTCTCCTGTTTGGAAAATCTGGGCATGTTACCCTGTCATCTCCTCCTGTGGTTATTAGCAAAGATGTGGGAGCTGGAATGCTCAGCTTGTGGCAGAGACAGAGGACGTCCTCCTAACCTTTACATCTTCTTTGTCACTTAGTCCCAAATACCACAGCTAAGAAGATGATAAAAAGAGCATTTACTCTTAAATGAGATATTGTGTGTTGAGGGGGCAGGTTATGCTTATAGTTTATAGGTTCTTGTAAGCTTCAGGAGATCCACTGGACACTACACGTCACATTCCAGATAAGTATTTCCTATTTCAGAGGGGGGGGGATTCTTCCCTCATTTTCTGGTTTTGGGACTCAGCCTCATCCAACTACCAAGACCATGGGCCTGAAAGTTTCAAATGTACACCTAAGAAAAAGTTTTCTCTCCCTAAACTCCTTAACTTTGTCTTCTGCCATATATATATATATACACACACACATGTATATGTATATATGTATGTATATATGTATATAAACACACACACACTCCAGCATACTGCCAAGTGCTGCATCCAGAATGCAGATACCTAAACCTCACAGACAGCATTAGTTGGACCTGCAGTTTCTTAGCTGCAGATGGTCTCACAGATCGTAAACAGCAAACACAACCACCTGTTCTTCCTGGACTTGACCAACATTGTAGCCTTCTGCATTGTCCCTGCCTCAAATCAACCTCCCTATGGCAGCCAGAAGCAGTGAAAGACCAGATTTCTTCACTGGTTACCCATTTATTATCAACAAAAGGCTGGGATGTTAGATTCTGTTGCATGGCATGGCTGGTGTGCCCTACCCTTTACCTAAGGGTGGGGCTTCCCCTTCCCTAGAGACTCACTATGTAAACCAGACATTTTGGGTCAACTGCCCCTTGCTCCCACTTGCCCCTTTCCCATCTCTTTGCCCCTTGCCCCCCCAAAAGGCAGCGTGCTCCCCCTCCCGTGCTGCTTCCAATAAAACTGCATTTATATTTTATAGCTTCACCACTAGTTCATTCCAACTATTTAATCAATCAACTAGAAAAATGTGATGGAGGATATTAAGTCTCAAGTCATTGGCTCACACCAGTTCAGTTCAGTTCTGGGCCATCTTTTAAAGTTGTCATCCAGCAAAACAACGCAGGTCCTCATTCCAAAGACATCAGCTTTACTCTTCATTGCAATCATGATAATTCAGCCCAGTTTTACACTTTCTAGACTACATTTTATTGACTTCACCATGTCTCCTGTCATAATGGAGCAAGCCTTTGCTGATTAGAAAACCCTGAAATCCTGTCCCAACCATCTTTGCTTAAAAGCTGGAGAACTCATGACAAGTCTCACAAAGCTTTTGAATTGTCACACAAAAGCCTCCTGTGTTACTTCATTTCATTCTGGTCTTTCTTTGCATGCTGCAGGGTGTTCATTTCAAACAACAGATTAAAAAAAATCCCTTCTACTTCAATAATCAACTAATTTATAAAGTGTCCAAGAGAAGCGCACTCAGTGGAAATCCCTCTCTCTCTCTCTCTCTTATGGGGTATAAAAGCGAAATGAAGCAGGCTCTTCACTGAGCCGTGAGGTGGGACACATTAACAGCACAGCCTGACCAAAACCAGTTCTGATGAAAACCTTTAAGGACAACCCTAAATGTTACTGTTCCCCACAAACTGCTTCAGGAGTATGCCCACACATCTGGAAGTTGGAGTATCATTATAGATGGTTGGCACCTGTTGTCTAAGACAAAGAAGGCAGCAATGTCCCATGAGGGGATGTGTGTGTGTCAGGTATTCGACAACCCATGGTATATAGGCGGAAAAGTACCTGCTTCTCTTCTTCCAAGATCACCTCAGTGGGTTATACTTCCTTCCCTAAATCATTGTGATCAACAAGGAGAAATCATTCCTGTAGTATATGTTAGCTTTTTATTACTGTAATACAATATTTGGAATAAATCAGTATATTTGGCTTACGGTTTTAGGGACCTCAGTCCATAGCCACAGAGCATACTTCCTGGGGTTTGCAGGGCTTGGTAAGCTGGAACAAGAGACTCATCCCGTTGTGGCCAAGAAGAAAAGAGAATAGGAGGTTCCATCGTGAGAACAGGTATCCTAACTTCCTTCTTCTTGGCCCTACCTCTTAGAAGTCCCAGTCCCTCCCAAGAGCATTGTAGACTTGGGACCATGACTCCAACTCATGGCCTTTGGAAACCATCCAAGGTCCAAATTACAGTGACCACAGGTAGAACAACTCAATTGCCAGGGAGAGATAGAAAACCGCTCTCTGAAACAAAAAAGATAATTGGCCAGCCCTACTAGATTTATCTTGATGACACCCAACTGAAAAGTCTTCAGAACGATCTGTTCATATTATACTTTGATAATGCCTTTTTTTTTTTAAATTTAAATATTCCAGTTTCTGTGGGAAGGAGGCATTCGGCAAAGAAAGGTGGTGGTGGGGGTGGGGGGATGGTCCTTGTTTTAAATTCTGTAAGAGCCTCTTTGGGAGATGGGTAACAGGCAATGTTTCCAGGGATAACACACTAAAATCCTACACTCTGCTGAAAGAAATTGTGATTAAAATCAGATTTACAGAGTTACTGCTAGTGTCTGAATATGGGGGAGGAGCCTTCTGCTTTGAGGAGCACATTCCTTTACCCTAATCCTTACTCCAGTTCCAACAATGACTCATTGTTCACTGTTGATTTTGGATTTCTGTGACTTTCTGAAGGGATGCAATGCCCTTGAGACCTTTGTTTCTAGTCTTGGGCCTCCAGCTCTCCAACACACTTGCCTACCCTCATTCACTCTAGGGACCTGAGCTGCTGTTCCATGTCTGATCAGAACCTTGCAGCTCTATCTTGCCCTGTGTCCCTTTGTTCTCCTCCAAGTTACACATCCATCTGTTATCTGCTATCTCCAAACTATTCAGAACCCTCAATTCTTGCCGCTTTACTTTCCTGCTCCACTCACTGGTGAGATCTCCATTCCTAGTCGGTCCAGGTTCCTTGTCTTCCTATGATGCATGGCGCTTTGTTGGGGGAGGATGGTCTGATGTATTTTGATGCTAATTACTGCTTGCTGTGTGTGACTGACCTTTTGCTTAATAAAAAGCCATCCCACCTGGGCAGGGTGAAGGAGAGAGGTGGAGCTAAGAGAGAGAGGAATTCTGGGAAGAAGAAGGATCGGATCGCCACCAGGACAAAGGAGAGAGACCTAAAGTGAAGAAAGGAAGGCCGCCATGGGTTAGCTGGAGGAGAACCACATGGCCGGCGGTTTGGATGGAGAATCCAGCCCAGATGAAGAACATGAGCAAGTATTTGGGATTATAGATGGGAGGTAACTTGATAAAAGTTATTAAAAACAGGTGACATGGGATTGAGGCAGGGATCCCATGCCTACCACATTATGGGAAATAGTTTAGAGGATAGATATCTGCCCTACCCCAGGTTAACTAAGGCTATTTTTAAGAAGTGCCTGTGTCTTGATTGATTGCTAGCTGGGCCTACAGATAATACAGGTAATACAGATAATTTTAAAAACAATAGTGCTTCTATATGCTTGAGGCCCCTCCTGTCCATTGGGTGCACAGAGGAGCCAGCTGGATTTCCCTTCCCTTCTCCCACACACTCATAGAAACCCTTTTTTTGCAGCCTCGCTCCTCACCAGCTTGTCCTGTCATTCCTAGTGAAAGATCTTCATTGGAAAATGCAAGACAGGCAGTAACTGCGTCTCTGGTGCCCCCACCACTACCACCATGAGCATCCCTACCCCAGGCTTCTGTCACTGACAGTGGAAAGGATTTTTCCATCCCACCTCCTCCTAGTTCTTGTCCTGACAGCAAATCCACCCACCAACTCTCTCCCAGCCCCAGGGGCTTCAAATCTTTTGGCGTTAACTCCTTCCTTCCAAAACCAGGATCTATATTCTCACTTGACCCCCCAGACCTGCTAATCAAGCTCAGCTTTGCTGTACTTGCTCCCCTTCCCCAGACTGCCCACATGACATCCTGGTTGCTGAACCCAAGAGGGATGGCAATAAGTTCACTTGAAAGACTTAGTTTATTCACAGCACACACGTGAGAAGGAAGTCTTTTACCGTAGCTTGCAAGCATCTGGAACTCAAGCCTTCTCCCGAGACTTGCCTGAAATGCAATCCGATCTTATCACTTTCCTATTTAGAATCGTTCAGCAGCTTCCTCTGAGGGTTTAGATATAAAAATGTCCTTCTCAGAGGTCCATGTGTTGGACACTTGGTCTCCAGCTGATGGTGCTCCTTTGGAAGGTTCTAGAAACTTTAGAATATAGATCTACCTAGAGAGGCAGACCATTGGTGAAGGACTTTTTAGGGTTGTACGCAAGGCTTAATTCCCCCCTTGCTTATTTCCCATCTACCACAAGGGGTGGCAGTTTTCCTCTGGCACCCATGACTGTTCTGCCCAAGTACAAGGAGCCAAACCATGAGCTCAACCCTAAACCATGAGCCAAATTAAACCCCTCCTCCTTTAGGTAGCTTTTCTCAACTATTTACTACAGTGACAACAAACAAACAAGAAAACAAAAACTAACTGCCTCATTTTCTGATATAGGTTCAAATTTCCTAAGCATGCTGTGCCCACCAACGTCACGTATCTTAGTCTACAAACCTACAAAACAGGAAAATGCTTGATGATATACTTTGATATTTTCAAATTCAAATAGTATATATGAAGAAAGACGATTGTATTTAGCCCAACACATCATGGTATTTTTAAATGAATAAGAGATCATAAAACTTGGTAATTAGAGAAATTTTTGGAGCAGGATCCTAAGCAACATGTCTAACTATGTTATTAAAGAATACTTTTTTAAACCATTGTTTTTTTCACTTGAAAATAAAATGTAGAGTTAGACCTGGTGGTACTGGCTAGGAATCTCATCGACCGTATTTTTCAGACTGTAAGACACACCTGAGCATAAGATGTACCCAGTTTTTAGAGCAGTAAAACAAAACAAACAAACAAACAACAACAATGACAACAAAGAAAAAAAAGTAAAATCAGCAATCAGACCATAAGGCACACCCTAATTCCTCCCCCCCCACTTTTGGGGGCATGTGTACATTATAATCCAAAAAATACGGTAATCAGGAGGTGTAAGCAGGAGGGTCTAATGTTCAGATCTGCCTGGGAGATAAACAGTGAGTTCAAGGCCAGCCTGGGCAACTTAGTGCAACAAGATCTCAAAATAGAACATTTAAATGGGGACAGAGCTGGTCGGCAAGAGCACTCGCTTCACTTATGTGAGGACCTGGGTTCAAACTCCAGTACTTAAAAAGTAGAAAAAGATGTCAAAAGCTGGCTCAGTTCCAACTGCAGGGCCAGCTCCATTCTTGTGCACAACTCAATGCTGTGCCAACAAACTTTAAACCTAAAATGTCCTTCCAAAATTGTGTGTTCCAGTTGGAGAGATGGCTCAGTGGTTAAGAGCACTGATTGCTCTTCTAGAAGACTCAGGTTTAATACCCAGCACCCACATGGCAGCTCACAACTGTCTGTAACTCCAGCTCCAGGGGATCCAACACCCTCATATACACATACATACAAGCAAAGCACCAATTACATACAAATAAAATAATAAATCATTTTTTAACTGAATAAGAGTGGTTGTATAAAACAAACAAACAAAAAATTGTGGGTTCCCTCCAGCCCTCTGGAAGAATAAAAAAAGAACTGAACAATGTTTAAAAAGAAAAACAAAACCTCTTCATCTTATTAAGTAAGATTATTTCATTCACTTGAGAACTGGATTATGACTTTATTTTATTAATCCCAAACTGGTACAATTTAAGGCCATCCATGGGTCGCAGATAGATAAGTACAGAGCGGGATGGAACAGAGGTCAGAGAGCCAGCTCAGTTAAATCATGAGCCAAGTCAATATTCTCTTAAAATGTTAAGCTGCTTCCATTGGCAGGATACAAAATCCTATTAACTAATTTCTTTGACTCCAAGAAAATTGATTTTGATATTCACAGCGGGAAGTTGTAGAGTCCAGAATGCAAGTAAATATGAAAGAACACAGTATTTCTTAGAAATCAGCTGAAGTTCAAAATATAAAGGCAACCTTCCTCCAACAGGGGAGGGGGGGCACTTTTAATTGAGTCTCCAAGTAGTTGGTGATTATTTCCTGTAATTAAAAACTTGAGTTGTTGGCCTAAGACTTCTTACATATGAATGTGGTTGGTTTTAACTGACAAAAAGCTCTGACTGCCCTTAATGTCCTAATTCCAAAGAAATAAGAAAAGCTTCTGGGAGGTGGAAGGCAGGATGCTTTTAACTTGGATCCATAAGCACAGGTCGTTGGGGCATTTCGAAATATTTAGTCGAATTCAATCTAATTACAACCCTCTATCTCGTGATTTAACGTGAAATAAATAGGCTGACCAGGTTGGCCTTCCTAATTACCGCCAGCTAGGAAAGGCGAGGGAGACCAGGCATTTTTGCCTGTTGAGTATCTCTTTTCTCAGAAAGAGCAGAAAGCTTTGGGGAGAAAGCATAAAAATGGTCTACGCACCGGGGTCTGGAGCAAAATGAAATGATTTAAAGCGAAGCTTTCGTACCTCTCTGGTAGAAAATGAAAAATACAAGAAGTCTCTAAAAGACTCTAGTACTCTCAACACCCAGCATCAGCTAGAACGAAGATGTTAAAGTGATCCTGTCTATGGGACTTTCTGCCTACTTCCAAGTTAAATCTGTGACTGTACCTCCCCCCCGGAGCTGCCAGGTCGACTCGATGTCAAAAAGTAGGGTGCTGGTCCAAAAGAAAAAAAATCTGTAAAAATTAAGAAGGTGACAATGTTTAAGGTCTTTTAAAATATGTTACATATTTTGAGTGTGAAAAAGGAGTGAGGTTAGAGAGAGAGAAGATGAAATAAGATAAGCCCAGTTTTACAAAAGAGCAAGAGGTTAGAAGTGACACCTCAGCAAAGGATGCTGAAGATAGTTGAGTGAGCACAGCATGGGCTCAGCACAGCTAGTCATCTTTTCACTGCGCTCATTTGCAAATGAAGACAAGGAGGTACCACTGGGCATTTACTAGAGTTGCTAAAGCCTGAGCAACCAATGCGAACACCAGGGACTGATCCACCAGAACTCACACATTGATGCCTGAAAGTCAAGTGGGACAGTCACTTTGATTTGCCTGGTTCTTAGGAAGCAATAAACGTTATCAAGCGGTGGCACAGGCCTGTAATCCCAGTACTCAGGGAGGCAGAGGAGGCAAATCTCTGTGAGTTGGAGGCCAGCCTGGTCTACAAAGCAAGTCCAGGACAGCCAAGGCTACACAAAGAAACCAAAAAAGGTCATCATGCTCAGGGTGGCAGTGGTGGTGCGTGAATTTAATCTCAGCACTTGGGAGGCAGAGGAAGGCAGATCACTATGAGTTTGAGGCCAGCCTGGTCTACAGAGTGAGTTCTAGAACAGCTAGGGCTATACAGAAAAACCCTGTCTTGAAAAACCAAGGGGGAAAAACGATCAAGCAACAAAAATATAAGGCAAATAACTTTTCTAGAAGGAATCGGAGACTCTCCGCAGCCTGACCTGCACGTCATCATCAACAGTGACAAATCACATTGACTTTGTACCTTTGACATGACAGGAATGGGTCTTTGTTTATATCATATCATCATATCAACCCTACTTTAATCATAATAAAAAAAAATTAGACCATATGGATGAGACAGCTCAGTGGGTAAGAGTAGTTGCCGGACAACCTGAAGTGGATGCCCGAAACCCATTACACAAGGAGAGAACCTCCCAAAAGTCATCTTCTGACCTCTACATGTGTGTTGTGACGTGCTTGTGCCACCACACGTACCCTAAGAAGAAATAAAACTAAATAAAAAGCATGGACCCATCTCAGTTAGGATATATCTTACTAGGATGTCTCCAAATTGTCAAGGCCATTAAAGAAATGGCTGAGAAGCTATTGCAACCAAGAGGAATGGAAGGGGACAATGACAACCAAACACAACATGGCAAAGGATACGGAAGAGCTCCTGTGCTACTGACAAGTGAAAACTGGACTAAATGACTAAAACATATCAACATTGGCTTACTAACTACAAATATATATACAGGGCATTGGTAAGATGTGACTAGTAGAAAACATGTTACAGGCCCCTAGATCTTGGCATAAGTGACGCCATGATGGAAGTACCATCCAGGCCTTGAAACCTAGCACACAGGCAGCAACACCTGCCAAAATGAGAACGAACACCTAATCCACCCAAGTTCATAGTTCTGGGAAAGTCCCTAAATGTACTAGCCTTGTTCTTTGGCTTCTGTAGCTGTTCTTGCTAAGTGAGGTGTGTCAACTAGGATGTGGTTTTTGTGCTTAAAAGCTCGCCTCGAGAAAGGCTCAGGGCTGCATCCGGGTCCTGAACACCCAGTGCAGTCTCCATCTGGCTAATAGACTTTCTACTGGCTTGAACCTATGTCCATGTAGTCTTCTCTAGTAGACACCCCACAGAAACTATATGGGGTACAGGGAATTCTAGATTATCTTCATAATTTATCTGCAAATCTAAAATTGTCTTAAGTTTAAAATTTACTTATATCCTGAAACAGGGTATCCAACCCTGGCTTAGACCTTGCTATGTAGCCCAGGCTGACCACAATTATCCTTGATTCTTGATTCTGCCTTGACTCTATGAATGTTGAGATTATAGGTGTCCACCACCATACCTGGCTAAAAAGTTTCTCGGAAAACCACACTATTTCCCACCAAATACTGCCTTTGGGTATTCTAGTCCTCACTCAGGTAAGGTTCTGAGCACACTGACCAAAGAAGACTGGCTTTTACATGGATTGAGGTTACATCATTTTATATTAACCCATAATTTTCTAAGTATTGACAATTCTGTCTTCTTAAATAAATTTTAAAAATGCACCCTAACCTGAAGAATTGAAAGTGGGTATGCTGCTTCATTGAAATATTTTGTTAGGGGCTGGAGAGGTGGCTCAGGAGTTGAGCGTACTGTCTGCTCTTCCAAAGGTCCTGAGTTCAATTCCCAGAAAACACATGGTGGCTCACAACCATCTATAATGAGATCTGGTGTCCTCCTCTGGTGTGCAGGCACACATGCAGGTAGAACATTGTATACACAATAAATAAATACATTTTTTAAAAAGAAATATTTTGTTAGCTTGTGGAGAAGGCTGTCCCCCACTGGTGTCTAGGAAGGTTTTAAGCTAGTGTGAATGTTTATCTAGTTTAGACACTTTTCACTTTTTAAAAAGAAATTTTATTTAATTAACTTATTCAGATTACATCTCAATTGTTTTCTTCTCATTCTTCTTTCCTGACCATCATTCACCTTCCCAAGCCCAGAGAGACGACAATTATTTTGCGTTTGCTTTTCCACTGCAGGCTTGCACACGGTTGGATGCTCAAGAACAGGATAAAGAGATCACAATGCTCATCTTATTTCAAGGGGACATTTGCTCCACAGATGAGCCGTCACTGAGTCCTGAACACTATGGATCCACAACTAATTGGAAAAGAAAAAGCACCTAACCTGAAGACTAAGTGGCAGGAAATCTTAGAACACTGTGGCTACAACCACAGAGGGGCCAGCGTGCTTCCAGGCTCCCTCCCATTTTCATTCTGTTCACTGGTAATATTATTCTCACTTTTAGAACTAGGAAGGCACACTTGGTAAATACTTTTCTCTGTCTGCCACTGTAAAAATGAAAAAAAAAAAAGTGTTACCTAGAGTTAATTGGTAATTTTGTTTCTATTGTGTATTTATTACATTTAGTTCTAAAGGTTTCCACATAAATCACAGGTTCCTGATGGTGTGTTTTAATTTCATTACTCTTTTTAATTGTGATAAAATAAATATCCTAATTGCTGGTTATATTTAATATGTATAATCTATCAACCTTTGGCTTACGTTTCTCAGATGCTCAGTTAGGACAAATATATATATATACATGAGCCTTTTAATGAAAGCACTTTACTTTGCAGGAGAAATTTTCCATGTGGTCGTTAATCAGTAACATTGAGCAATACTGTAAATTTCACAGTAATATAATAAAGACACTTATGAGTGAGATGCCATTAATGCTAGCCTTTGAAGTAAGGATGCTACTAGGCTCATGGCTCTACTAAAATCCAAAATAAGGCCTACCGGTTTCTTCTAGGGATTGAGTACCATGTACTAAGTAAGATACATGACACCCGAAGGAGAAAATGTAAGCGTCGTGAATCCCTGCCCTGTTTTTCACTCATCCCCACTCACTGAGGCAGTGGGGTCTGCCTTAGTGGTGCCTTGACAGCAATATTCTACCATTTTCTATTTCAAAACAAGGACACAGGTGGCCACTGGTGGAGAGACTATTTCTGCACAACACTGTAAAGCATGCACTGTGGTAACAGCCAGATCACCTTGCAAGGGGTACCCGGCTGCTTGAATTCCTTGGCTCAAAAACCTGCAGGCGTTGACTCAATCCTGATTTTCTCTCCCAGTCTCCCAGCTTGACCCAGCATTGTGCTTTACATTATTAGCCGACCACCAGCCTCGGATGAGAAGCTAACAGCCATCTTGGCTCCTCTTACGCCACAATCATAGATCTGAGGGGGCATGAAACTAGGGGAATCAGTTACCTGCAGTAGCAAACACTTAAAAGGTAGAGCTTATTTAACACAGAATTTCCATTGGCTAGAGGGGGTTTGAGAAATGAAGAGCTTAATTAATACTGCCTGGACGCCGTGGACATAATTATGGCAGGCTACCTAGGCAATCAGACGTTGGATGGGTGGATGAAATAAATAATAGTGTCTAGCTGATCACAGCATATTGGAACTGACCACTCAGGTGTGAGGGCGGCAGAATGATTCCCAAAGGTGTTTTGACAAGGCAATGTGGCGGTTACCGCTGATGATAGCTTCTCAAGTTGGGGTTGGCTGAGCAGGAAGAGTTGAGGCACCATGTCCGACATCTACACCCAGACAGATGCACGCATCTTTCCCCAGTGTCCAACCAGGGACATGAATGGAACTAGGAAAGATCATGTTGAGCGAAGTGACCCAGACCCCCAAAAAAAAAACTTTGCATATTCTCTGTCATTTGAGGCTGTGAGCTCCAAACTAATTATCAGTACCTACTTTGTGGGTTCTTCCTTTCCCTACCCTTTGTCCACCCCCTACCCCAACACTGATAGGAGATAAACAAGGATAGAGGGGGGAAAGGAACTAGGAAAAATCAATGAATCTAATTGCTTTCCTTTTGTTTCTTCTTAGACCATGGCTACTACTAGCAAACAACAACCGACCTATTGGGCCCTTGTATTTATACACTCTGAAAAGTTCCCAGAATTCCAAATGTCACACAATCACAGAAATTATCTGCAGCTGGCAAAATCACACTTCTGCTAGAGTACAAGGCAAATCATGGTCAGCTGCTGTGGACAGTCTGAAGCAGCCACACATCCCCACACCTAGGAATAAAACGAAAGCACATTCTTATAATATTTCTATGTTTTTTAAAGAAACCCAAATTGCAGTATTTCCACCGAATGAGGAAATAATCCTGGATTAGCTAAGAGAACAGGAAAATTAAAAAGAGACCATGAGAGGAGGTTAAAATAAAAGAAAAATGTCTGAAAACATTACAAGGAATCATACTATTAACTATCTACCTAAAAATACCTGTACTACACGCAAGCCAGTATGTAAATATACATATATAATTGAAAGGAAAATTCCCCATCTTGGCTGACAACGGACCTTCTAAGAGCTAAGGGCCAACTAAGAAAAACACCAACACCAGGCATGAGAAGACCTCTTTTGAGTTGTTGGTCAGGGTTATTTATCCAGGAAACAATGCAGACTATTGCTACTGCCCTTGACTGCCTCCAGGGAAGTAAGTCCCTATTGCTTCAGACACAGGGCCCATCGGCTTCTGAGCCTGAAATAACCTAAGATGCTTCTTCTCTGAGGACTGGATCTCTTGGTACTAGCAAGTGGAAGGGAGCCACCAGCAGTCCTACCCAGCTATGACTCCTTTAAACCACAACAAGCAGAGTAGCATAATAACCTGCAGGGTGCAGCAGTGGCATGAAGACCTCGGTGTAACCAAATATCTCTCTAATTGGACTTAAGACTTCATTCAACAAGAAGGAAATTATGCTTGATATTGGAATCTAGCCAATTAGTGAAGTCATGGATCTTGGAGGAGAACCTATAACTGCCGTTGTACTAAACCATCACAATCCTTAACTCTGTTCTAAGTATTTGTCCTGATACCCACAGATAAGTGCAGTGTTCACTCCTCATCAAGGAAACGTCTCTTTGTAACAGATGGAGACCATTACAGAAAACCAGAACCAATCAGACAGAATGCAGAGTTGTGGGGCCTAATCCCAAAGGATACATTAACAAAACAACTCGCTCGTCTATAGCTCAGGGATCATTGCAGAAAGGAAGGCAGAAGAACAGGGAATTTGCTTAGACTGTGTCAGCTAGGAATGTCAGAAGATACACTCATGGCGTTACACTAACATGGCTATCTAAAGATGACGCCAACAAGGACTACCACAGCAGACATGCCGATGTGGACAGAGGAAAACCCACAGAGCTTCAACCACACACAAAGATAGAAATACTGAGAGCAAGAAAAAGAGCCTCTTAAAGAGGAAGATACCAATTTGTTACCCAATACCAACTAGTCAGCCCCAAAACATATACACGCAGGTTGTATTTATGTATTTAGGAACACACACACACTCTCTCTCTCTCATGAATCTATGTAACAATAATTAATGAAAAAGAGGCTATGAATTTGAAAGAGGGCAAGAGAGAGTACGTGGGGGGGGGGTTGGAGGGAGGAAAGAGAAGAAATAATGTAACTATATAATAATCTCAAAAGTAATTTTTAAAAAGAAAATAAATATGTGGACCCTTCAAGAAAGCTGTGTGAAACAGATGAAGTTTTTGGTTTTGGAGAATATGAGTAAAGATAAAATTTGCATTACTTGATAAGCTGAGAACATGTTCATGAAATGTTGACAAACTCAAACATAAGAATGTTCCCAGAGACACTATTTTCAACTAAAAATCTATCTACTCAGATAAAATACTGAAAATTACGAAAAAAAATGTTCACATGGATTACTTAAGAATGACATATTTTCCCAACTGTTAGATATAGAATAAATAAAAACTTAAAACCTGACAATGTCGGGATTGGAAAGATGGCTCAGTGGTTAAAAGGACTCACTAGCTGATCTTCCAGAGGTCCTAAATTCAATTCACAGCAACCACATGATGGCTCACAACCATCTGTGATGGGATCTTCTGGTACTCATGAAGACAGAGCACTCATGTACATAAAATACATAAGTAAATAAATCTTTTTTAAAAACAAACAAACAAACCAAAAACCTGATGTCAACTATACAAGTGAACCTCGGGATCAGCACAGATTCTCCTGAAACTCAAGTAAATCCCTCCAATAACATAACATAAACGCTTCTCTTGCTAATGGAAAAAAAAAAAAGTAAGTAAATGAAATGACAAGAAAAAAAAACCGATAGATTTTTCTAGAAACTGTGAAGAAGCTTACAGTTTGATTCAAGATAGCCTGAGCCACCTGAAGTTAAGAACACTTGCCCCTTGTGCTGGAGAGATGACTCAGCGTTAGAAGCATATACTACTCTCCCAGGGGACTAGAATTCAGCTCCTAGCACCCAGGTCGGGCAGCTCACAAGTCCAGCACCCCCCCCCACCCCCCAGTTCTCTTACACTTTTGGTCTCCCGCACTGCTGTGCCCACACTCACACATGCAGCACGCACACATGAAGGGAAAAATAAAGCAGCATTTTAAAAAGAGAAAGTGTGCACAGTCCTTCCAGTCTTGGAACTAATGAACGCAGTCCTTGCCCGTTTCCAACCTCCTTATTAAATCTCCAATTCTACAGTTAAAGCACTTGGTATAAATTAGCAAAATTTTAAGCGTCTTAATGCCAAGATATTGTCAGTGGAGGTACAGCTGGGAACTTGGGATCCAGGTAATGCCATTCTTCCTAGCCTGACTTGCCTTGCTAAGAAGTTACAGTGTGTGTTGGACCTGATATTCAACTTCTATTCTTTATTTTCCATAAGATACAGATCATTAAATCTGAACCAATTTCCTCTGCAGAAACTGCTTTAAATAAAGTGTCTCAAATAGCAATGCAATTTAAAAATAATGAGTATATTTTTCTAAGACAGAATGTGGTTTCCCTATGCATTTTAGATCATTTTTGTGTTGCCCTTCTTGACATAGGGACCAGAGCATAGGTTCCAAAAAGTATGGCTAAACAGGACGCCAATAGAAGGCTCCTTGGTGTGCACAGAGGGACAGAGGGCCCGTTCTCCATGCTAGTGCATAGGAAAACCCAGCAAGGCTGAGGGCTGGACACACATACTGCCAAGCAACCTAAATGTTAATTGTCATTGCTGCCTGCTCTCAGCTACCCTATAGCAGCTTTCTTTGTCATTTCATCCAGGAACCCCAGCTCATGGGATATAGCCCCCCCACACCTTGGCTGGGTCTTCCCATTTCCCTGAACCTAGAGAAAACCTCAAATTGACAATTAGATATAAAACGTTAGAGCAAGTGAGACTAGCCAGAAGGAGAGGATTTTCTTTCTTTCTTTCTTTCTTTCTTTCTTTCTTTCTTTCTTTCTTTCTTTCTTTCTTTTTGGATAATAACACAAACAAATGTGAAATGGGACTTTAGCATGCCTTTTGAAAGTAAGGAAGGGGGTTTAGTAGGGACAACATAGTCTGAGAACATAAGACATTCTGAGAAAAACTGACTTCAGAACTCAAGGCCCAAGAACAGCAAGAGGTACGGTGCACACAGTGGAGCAGCACGCAGGAGAATTTTGAAATTGGTCTCTTAGGACATGGGGTTGGAGACCTAGACATGTCTCATGCACCTCTTCCCTTATTTTCTTTTTTCTTGTTTGTTTGTTTGTTTGTTTGTTTGTTTGTTTTGAGACAGGGTTTCTCTGTGTAACCTTGGCTGTCCTGTAACTCTTTCTGTAGACCAGGCTGGCCTAGAGCTCACAGAGATCCATGCAACCATCCAGCTATTTCTTATTTTCTTACTGTAGAACACGAGGGGTTCTGTTTTGCGGATGAACACAGCTATTTTGAATAGCATTCCCTACAGTAACATAGAAGACATGTCAATTAAAACTGCTATGGGGAAGCCCTGCGTGGTGGCACACACCTTTAATCCCAGAAATCAGGAGGCAGAGGCAAGTGGATCACTGCGAATTCAAAGCCAGCCTGGTCTAAAGAGTGAGCCCAGAACAGCCAAGGATGCACAGAGAAACCCTGTCTCGAAAAACCAAAAACAAACAAACAAACAAACAAAAACAAAAAAACAAAACAAAACAAAAACAAAAAAAAAGAAAGAAAAAGAAAAAAACCTGATCACATTGTTCATTTTCTAAAACTCTTCTCTCAATGTAAAGTCTAAGCTATTCTGTGTCCCCCTATTTCTGTCCATCACCTCCCCATGCGTTGTAAGTCCCCTTGAAGCCCAATCCGCCCTGTTAAGGCTGGGCATGGCACCTGTAGTGCCTCACCCTCACTTTCCACATGGCTGGATTTGGAATCACCCAGGAAAGTGATGAGACACACTTCCGGTTGGTTGTGCTTGTGTGCATGCTTCCAGACATGACTAACAGAATACCCATCCTGAATGTGGCTGGCAAAAGGCTGGTGACATGAACCAAAAAAAAAAAAAAAAAAAAAAAAAAAAAAAAAAAACAAACCCACACAAGCATTCTTCTCGGCCTGTCCACCATGAAGTGAGCCATCTTCTCTGCTGAAGGTTTCTACTGCCATTCTGCCCAAGAACCCTGGGACCATGCAAGTGCAGACTATACCTGTTCAGGTAATGAGCCAAAACAAAGCCCTCCTCTTCTGTTCAGAAATGTAGTCACGGCAGTGAGGTAACGAAATGGTATGGGTCCCTTGGACCACTTCTCCTGCAGACCCATGGCTTCTCCTTCAAGCCGTCACGTATGCTTTGCTATGTGCTTGGGTGCCTGCACTCCTTGCCTAGTGAACTTGCCTGTCATGACTCCATGTATTTCTTTTATGTGGAAAAGTTCCCTGGCTCCATAGTGTGGCTTAGGAGCCACCAGACAACTTCTTATGTCCCTGAAAACCTGTTTATTTGCAGTCCCCACTAGACTGTAAACTTCTCTGGCTCCTTTCATCCTCCTGCCCTGCTTGATGAAGGGAGGAATGACAAGGAATCTAAGAGAGCACCACCTATCTACTGTCTACTGTGGAGCAGCGGCCACCTGCCAGATGCTTTGAACAGAGCCTCTCTCACCCCCCACAACACTGCAAGCTGTGTGCTATTTTTGGACGCTTCACAGACAAAGGTCAGTGGGATTAAATAGCTTTCTCTTAAAGTCAACCGAGCTCAGAGTGAATTCAAGACCAGATTTGTGTTTCAAAATTCCTGCTTATCACACTATAGTCCCTCCCTCTCCCTGTAGCTAGCATAACACCCAAAAGAGTGCCTCATGTTGGACTCCTGAGCGTAATCCTACCCACCTGCCTTCATTTAGTACAATGAAGACTTCCTGGAAGCCAGTGGTTAGCCTGACCGTTTATACCTGTTGTCCTAGAGTGAGTGGTCTTCTTCATGGAGGTCATAGCCCACCCCCAAGGCTGGATGGAAAACACTTCTCACTCTTTTCACTCAGGTGTTCCGAGGTGGCACTGCTGCAGCCTAAACCATTTTACTTGTTGTGGAAGTTTTGGTATATATAAAGTAAACATGTTTTCTTTTAATCCCAGGTGTGGGATATTGGGGCTGCTCCAGTTTGTCCACAACCTCATGAGAGGGTGTGTGATCTTTGTCAGCGCATGCTCTTTGTCAGCTGTGGACTACCTCATATGGGGCCATGGTCTTTGCCAGTGGGGATAAAAGCCAGACCCAGAGAGAGACTGGGGGGTGGGGGGGGTGGGGGGGGGCGGGGGCGGCTGAGAGAAAGAAGAAGGCTCCTGGTGCTTCCTCCCTGGTTGCTGTTGCTGTTACTGTTATGTGATGAGAAGTCAGAGATATCCTGAAACAAAAATTGGACTTGCCCCAGGGAACCAGACAACCCTGAACAGCAGGAAGCAGCCAAAGAAAACTACGCCCCCTCTCCCCACGAGCCTTCTTTCTCCCCTACCTGGTGTTGGAGTGTTGGAAGGGATTAGGGTGGAGTAGGGAGAAAGAGATGTAAAGAATCTCAAAATAAAAATACCAGTAGTTGGTCAAAAATATGCCAGCGCTTAACTGAAGACAGCTTCTCAGAGCTGGGAGAAGGTCCCTCACCACCAGGTTTACAGAACAAAAGATATGCATTTACAGAGACATGCGAAGCAAGCATGCTAGGGAGAAGCCCGTGGGTCTGCTTTCAGATGCAAGAGGAAAGTTCCCTAGCAACTGCCAGAAGTACCCTGTGTGTGCCATTTGCCTCTGATGCTTGTCCAGGCAAGTCAGAGAGAAGACAAGGAAAGATCTAGCTGGCAGCTAGCCTGTCTTCCTTGTCAAAAGCTCCTCAGGGCAGCATCTCCTGGACCACAGATATCCCACTTAGAGGGTGCAAGGCCACCAATCCACTGACTACCAAGCCATGGTAGGGTCCATCTCAGAGATATATGAGTAAGCTGATTGGCAATCTGGAAAATGCCATGATCTGGACTGACATATCCAGACTAAGGACTGACATGGCTGTGGCACTGAAAGGCTGCCACCCTCCTATCAGGTTAGAATTAAAAGACATGATTGGGAAAAAAAGGACAAGCCCCCTTTACCTACATGAGCTCCCATGAAAGCACATACGTGTAATCCTTGCTGGAGGACCACAGGTCACATGCTTGGGTGGATAGTGAATTCCAGGCCAACGTACGCAACACAGTGAGACTTTATCTTTAAGAGATTCAACCAAGAAAACTAGACAGGACCCTAAACACATAAACCATTTTAACGTTGGTTTTAAAAGTTTAGGGGATGGGGCTAGGCTACAGAAATGATGGCTCAGTGGTTAGGAGCACTGGCTGCTCTTTCCACCCCCCACAAGGCAGCTCACAACTGTCTGTAACTCAGGGTAGTTGCAAGAGATATGATATCCTCTTCAGGACCTCTGTTGGTACCAGGCATACACTTGGTGCAGACATATATGTAGACAAAAATATCGATAAACAAAGCAAAAGTAAAATAAAATAAAATAAAGTTATAGGGGTTAGGGAGATGGCTCAGTAAACAAAAACACTTACTACCCAAGCCCGGCAACCTGAATTTGAGTCCCAGAACCCAGGTAGAAAAGCCTGATGCTATGACAAGCAGATGTAATCCCTGCTTTCCTAACCTGAGAGGGAGGCAGACAGGATAACCAACAGGAAGCTCACAGGCCAGTACACAGCACAACAGCAGAAACAACAAGGGACACTCTGCCTCAAAACAACATGTAAGGAGACATCCAACTCCCATAACATTGTTACAGTTACTTTTTTTTTGTTTTGTTTTGTTTTTTGTTTTTTGTTTTTTGAGACAGGGGCTCTCTGTGTTAGCCTAGGCTGTCCTGGACTCACTTTGTAGACCAGGCTGGCCTCGAACTCACAGCGATCCGCCCACCTCTGCCTCCCGAGTGCTGGGATTAAAGGTGTGCGCCACCACGCCCGGCCAATGTTACAGTTACTTTTATAAAATCGTGTTTGTTTCTCTTAGTTTCTCTCTTAATCCAGCTATCACAGAAATTATTGAGACTCTGGTATATTTTTTAATAATAAGCTTCACAGCCCAAGAACTGAGCAGTTATTACTTTATTCTTAGCCCTCTAAGCTAATTTGGCTTCCTCGCAGTTTACATCCCAGAGATACTTGCACTTTGTAGCTTTCCGTATTCCAGCTCTCTCTCCTGCTATTTCCTGGACCTCTTCTGTGGCTGAATTCCCTAATTCTTCTTCTAACTCCTCCTCCTCTGGCTGGCAGGAAATCCAGCCCTATTTTCTCTCCTGCTCAGAGATTGGCTGTAAGCTGCTTTATTGCCATATGAGGGGCCAATTGGGAAGCACAGTTTATACAACACTGAGATAGGAGATTCTCAGAACAAGGATTGCAAACAGATATCAGGGGTACAGAAATCAGCATTTGAATTACACAATAACCTTATGCCTACATGAAGTTGTCTTCTGATCTCCATATTTATATAGTCTCTCTCTCTCTCTCTCTCTCTCTCTCTCTCTCTCTCTCTCTCTCTCTCTCTCTCTCTCTCTCTCTCTCACACACACACACACACACACACAAATAGTTTTTAAAAACCTCCAACCAAGACAAGAGTCCCTTCAGAAGCTTTTTTTTTTTTTTTTGGCAAAATACCAAATGTTCTCGGCATGGACAAAACAAGATGGAGTGTTTTGTCTTTTACATTTTTGACAAGTCCTTTCTTTTATAAAGGACTGAAAAGCTTCACCATCACCTAAGCCCCTCCTTGCTCCTGTGTTACATTCAATATCAATACAATGGTTTGATCAACAAACACAATCAATTCCACTTGCTGCTTTCCACTCTGTCTATACTAACAGAACGCAGAATGACACAGAACAGTAATATTGTTCCTAATTCTCCTGTATCCCAGTTCCATCTACTTCCCTAAATAATAGCAAACCCAGCAGCACCAAACATTGGAATTTACAAATTAAACTCTTTTTTCTCACATTCTGGGTGGCCCTGGGAAGAAAGAGAAATGGCCAAGTCTGGGGATGCACTTGGCCCCTCAGCTGTAAATCATCTCAGCTTTGTCACATCCATGAGGGGCCAGAATAAGGAGGTTCCATTTTTAAATGAATTTAAAAAACAACAACAACAACAAGCTAATACTGTATCTGGATGCACACCCCTCTAATTTTAGTACTCAAGAAGCAGACATAGGCATACCACTGAGTTTGAGGCCAGCCAGGTCTATATAGTGAATTCCAGAATAACCAAGGCTACATAGTGAGACCCTGTCCCAAAACAACCAACAAAAACCAAACTAAAAGTGGAGACGTGACTATACCCTACCCTGCCCATAAAGGAGATGGTATTAACCCTTTGAAATTTTCTGTCTTCAAGAAAATTGCACAGAGGTTGAAAGTCAACACAGCCAAGAGCACTGATCTCACCTGCAAAGGCATCCTAAGGAAGAAAAGAAAACAGTCCGCTATCATATTTGCAGGCTCTCTAAGTTTTCCTACTTGGCAAACTTTACATCCCTACATCAATGCCCGTGGAACTGCACAGAACAGCAAGCAAGCTGGGATACTCTGCAATCGTGTTCCCTGGTGGAGTTCAACGATAGCACTCTACCTTCCTACTTCAGTCTGAGGAAACATTCTCTTCGCTGTCTGTTTATGCCTACTGTCTCTTTTGTGTCTTTTGTCTTTTCTCCTTGAGGGGTTTGCTGTTGAAACTGCAGTGAAGTGTGGAAGGGCTGTCTAGCGTTCTGAAGCACGGGAGGCTGGGCTGTGCCTTACAGAGAAACCATGGCTGCCACATAAGCTCCATTCAGGCATGAGTTACAGTCCAGCTGGGTGCTGAGCTCAGGACCCCGAATGGATGCTATTTATTGCAGAAGGGGTTCTTTAAATAGAAACACACACATACAGACAGAAGCAGCGCTTTGTGCTACTTAGCTGGCAAGAAGACTGTGAGCAGAAACATAAGAGCTAGTGCTCTAAAAGCCAGGCTTCCCTACCTCAGTCCGATGGCTAACATGGCCAGCCTGACAGGACCGGGGATTCCCTCAGATACACACTCTCTGCATGTCTGCGATGGGGTTTCTAGATGACCCTAAATGTGGACAGTACCATCTCGTGAGCAGGAGCCCTAAATTAAACACAGAAGAGAAAGCAGAGCACCCGCATTTCCCTCTCTCCTTCCTGACTATGGGCTATTCATGCTCCTGAACCACGCCTTCCCCACCATGGTAGAGACTGTACCCTCAAGCTGTGAGCCAAAGAAACGCTTTTCCTTTCCTTTTCTTTTTTAAAAATTTATTTATTTATTTACCGTATTTTTCAGACCATAAGACACACCCAGTTTTTAGAGCATTAAAACCCTGCTGGCACACTGAAGACAGATATAAATGCACCCTAATTTGTGCCCCCCCCCGCCCTTTTGGTCCGAAAAACATGTTATTTATTACATATACAGTGCTCTGCCTGCATGTACGCCAGTATGCCAGAAGAAGGCACCAGATCTTATTATAAATGGTTGTGAACCACCCACCATGTGGTTGTTGGGAATTGAACTCAGGAGTTTTGGAAGAGCAGCCAGTGCTCTTAACCTCTGAGCCATCTCTCCAGCCTCACTTTTCTTTTTTTTTAAACTTGCTACTGCCAGGTATTTGATCACAGCAATGAGAAAAAGAATTGATGTAATATTATGCAGAATCAAATATAAACTGCTAATAATGAGAATTGGCTATCCTTTCACATTAGCATAATGTGTGAATATATAAAATAGGATTAATAATTAAACAGCAGAGGATAGTTAATAGAGTTAGCTCATCTCTTTTTACTATTTATTTTTTAAGATCTTAAAGAACTCAATAATTTGAGATCATCTCATGAGGCTTGCGCCGGAAGCACAGCCAGCTAGAACTTCTGTGGTCCTCTGTAAATTGCGATTTGTTTTTGGTTTTGTTTTGTTTTGTTTTTCTTTTTGAGACACCATAGAGTGTATTAATCAGGGCTCTCTAGAGCAATATAACTGATAGAATTAATCTATTAAGATGGGGATTTCCTAGAGTGGCTTACAGGGTGTGGCCCAGCTGTCCCACAATGGCTGCCTACCAATGGCAGGTCCAAATCCAGCAGTTCTTCAGGCCATGGTGCCAGGTGTGCCGGCTGGTCTTCAGTCTACACCAGCATCTGGACAAGGTAGGTTCTTATGCCAGTGAAGGAGTGGACTTTCCAGGGAGAGTGGAAGCCCGCAGGTAAAGAGCAGCCGCTCCTCTCCCTTGTCCTTTATAAAGGCCACCACAAGGTGTGACCCAAGGTGGGTATTCCTCCCTGAGAGAATCCAATTATCCCTCACAAGTGTGCCCAGTGAGTTAGTTGAGTTTTTACTTAATTCCATATGTATCCAAGTTAACAACAAAAATAGTCATCACATAGACAAAATCATTGTGTATAGCTTAGAAATAATATACATTTCATCTTTTAAAAAATAAGTCACATGTTTTTGTCACTTGCAAAATAGATTTCAACAAACCGATGGCTTCACTGGGGACCATATTCACTGGGGCATTATATCATCAAATACCGACAGGCCTACATACACACTGAGACTCCTGGAATGCTCACACTACAGACTTGATCTTTACTGAGCAATATGAAATGTTAACCTTCAACTTAGGAGCAAGACAGTTTTCTTGCCTGAGGCACATTGTCAAATGTTCACCAAACCCTATTCTTTAGAAAGATAGAAAAGAAAGATAATAGAAGAGACACTAGGAAGCTAATAGAATTTAGAAAGCTAGATTCAAAGTTGTTAAGAAAAAAGAAAAAGAAAAAAAAGGATAGCACTTACTCTCAAAAGAGAAAAGGCATTCATTATTCTCCAAAGTTGTCCAACAATAAGGAACTAACCTGAAAACAAGCACAAGGCAATTTACAGTTCATCCCCACCCCCACCCCTCACCCCCCCACTCCGTGTGTGTATACAGCTAGCAATTACTGAATATGCTTTACTAGGCTTGAGTTGTGGTTGGCGTTCATGAATGTATTTCTAATTTGGAATGGTGGTGGTTAATTCTGATGTCAACCTGAGTGGATTCATAAATGTCTGGTAATAGTGGGGCATATTTAATGTTTCTGGGAAGGCATTTTCAGAGACCTCGAGGGCTTTGCCTTACAGATTATGGTCTGGTGGCTTAAACGGGAGGTGGGGTGAGTTGAGAGTGGTGATACAGGATGTGGGCCCCGGTTGAAGAGTCATGTCCTTGAGACTGGATCTTACCCTGCTCCCTTCCAATCTGGCCACTTCTCTTGACTTCCTGCCCACTAAGAAGTGAAAAACCTGTTTCTCCACACTGTCCTGCCAACCCCCAAGCTCTGCACAAACGCATGAGACCAAGCAACCCTGGCTTGATCCCTCTGAAACTGTGAGCAAGAACAATTTTCCTCCCTTTAGGTTGTTCTTCCAGATAGTTTAGTCATCTCTGTGCAAAAGTAACCAATACAGATACTACATTAGAAAATTCACCACCCCAGGTATCTGCTCTGGCTGGGCCCCAGACCTTACATTTCTTTTTTTTGGGGGGGGGGGATCCTATGCATGATCTCAAATTGATATAGGCCACGAGATGGCCCCATTCCTTCAACAATAAGCTACACACAAAAAGTACAAGAAGCAGCCCTGTGGAACCATCACTAAGCTGAGAAAGAGAGTAAGCCAGGACAGGTCCTGCCATGTCCTCTGGTTGAGTGCCCCATGAAGGAGGACTGGAAAAATCACAACGAAGGCAAAATAGTAAAGTTCTATTTCACCTCCTAGAAGATGTTGATGCTCATTAGCTAAAGGTCCTTCTGGACTCCCACTCTGCACATGTGAATAAAGAAGCTGGTGTCTCTTGAGTAGCCACAGGCAATCTGATCAGTTTCTAAACAAAACTTCTCTCCTTTCTGAGTTGGGCAAACTGGAGAGGCATTGCACCCACAAAGCACCAGCGTCTCCTGCGTTGATTTGGTGTGGCTAAACCAACTCCTAGAGAGTTAATTAGTTCCTTAATGTCTTTTATTCTCAAAGCCTGCTCTCCATAAATAGCCTGCGGGGTGAGTGTCTGCGTGCAAAGGGGCGTTGACTTCTTTCTATGCAGTGGGAGTCCTTTGACATGGCGTTAACAGTCTTGGGTCTTCATCCTCAGACTGCAGCGTTCAGAGGAATGGGGTGGATGCTGTCCTGGTGTTTGCTCTTTTCATTAAGACTTCTCAAAGAAGACTTTATTCTAACATGCATTGAGAAGAAAAAGAAAGAATTTTGCCTTCAGGCAAATAGCTCATAAGGGTAAAAAAGACCTCTGCGATATGTTTTGTTATGTGGGGACCCATAGTGTGGGTCACAGTGCGCTCTGCAGACATTCTACAAGTGCTATCATGGCCTTGAAGGAAATCTATAAAAATTGAGAGATAATAATTTAAACAAATCTGCTACTTTTTGTTTTTTTGTTTGCTTGTTTGTTTTTCTGTGAGGCCCTGACTGTCCTAGAACTCAGAACTTGCTTTGCCTCGGCCTCCCAAGTGCTGGGATTAAAGGCGTGTATCACCATTGCGAGGCTTCAAACCTGCTACGTCTTAACAGCTAACTTAGTTTGGCTGGAATGCATCTAGAACTGCTGTGTCTATTTTGGGTAGAATGTGACCTCAGTATTTTAGTTCCCTCAGGGACAAAATAAAGATAAATAGCTTCCTTGGTGCAGAATGTGGTGGGTAAGAACACAATCGTGTGTGTGTGTGTGTGTGTGTGTGTGTGTGTGTGTGTGTGTGTGTGTGTGTTTTCTGCCTCCATGTTTGTCTAAGCATGCCTGATGCCTGAAGAGACTAGCAGAAGGCATCACATCCCCTGAAGCTGAAGTTAAAGATAACTGTCAGTCATGCAGGTGCTGGGAATGGAACAGAGTCCTCTAAAAAATCAGCCATTGCTCTTAGCTGTCAAGCCACCTTTCCAGCCCACAACACATTAGTTTTACAATTGATTCCTTGGAAGAGACATTTTCGAGTTGAAAGAAAATCCAGACATTATTCAGCTACACACGCAACGTGAACGTTTCTGCAGTAGGTAGGATGACAAAGAGTCCAAAACACAGCTGAGAGGCTCAGGCCACACGGTGAGTCAGAATCAGGACCAGCCTAGTTCTGAGCCTCCCGGCTCCTTGTCTGGGGGCTGGCATTACTGAGTGATTTTCCTGGTAATTGTCCTCATCTGATTTCATTCTCTCAACAGACTGCCATCTGTAGAAAAAGAGTGTTGATCATGCCGAGAGAAGAGAGGAGGCGGAAGCACCCTTTTCTCTCGCAGTAGGATGCACGGGACTGTTAGTTTGGCTCCCCAGCTCATCCGCATGGGCCTTTGTCTTTCTGTGTTCCCTGTGAACAGCTTAAAACGGAGGTAAGTGCATGAACCTCTCCGTTCGGGCGATTTTCTCTTGTAGAAGGCTGGATCAGACTAGAACGAATCACTCTTCATTCGAACACGTAGAAACCCAGAGCAACACACTGAGCTAGAACAAACTGCACAGGGGAAGACATTCAAAGGCCCATGAGCACAAGTCCATCACTGCTCGTCTTTACTCTCTTAGTGAAGAGTAATAACTAGTCATCCTGAGAACTGAAATTAGCACTCACGGCCCCAAATCTCAAACTTCCCTGTTTGTTGGTCACATGGAATGGTGTCCCTAGTATTTATAAGCACTAACCTTCACTCCTAGGTAAGCAATTACAAATCTCAGTATTATTATGTCCCTTATTCAAATACATGTTGATATTTTCCCCTCTAGAATGATACACTTTACGTCAATCAAAAGAGAAAATAATCCTAAAATTAAAGGCATTTAAGGAAATGATTTTGACGCCAAATTGGAAAAGAAAGCTCTGAATGTGCTTTGAAAATGGAGCCAAAGTACCCATTAAAAGAAAAATTACAGGCAAATTAAAAATACATTTTTCCCCAATGACATCGAATCTCAGTAATTTTCTCCATGATGACCTGAAAACCTGTAATTCTCATAGAAATCTGGCAATCTCACCCATTTCCATTCATCAGAACAAACAGAAAGGCACAGGGTGTGGTGAGTCCTACACGGAAATACTGCCTTGCACTGGAGTCTGGAGGCACACGCCAGGCTCATTCCTGAGTGCCGTCAGAAAAAAGACAAGCCACACTTCACAGCGAAGCGGCATAACCCATCACATTACTTTCCATGCTTGCTAATTAGCCAAACAATGAAAATAAGATGTCATTAGTCGTGGAATTTAGTGATTTATTTTGGTGGGATATATACTCATAAATTGCCCTCCTGCCAACAGAGGGATGACATCTAAGTGCTTGATCTAATAGCCCACAAAGTCAGTCAGTGTCCTTGAGACCAGGCAAGCAGATGATCATCAGGAACCGTTGTCAGAATCCATGTGACTGCCCTGTGCCCAGTGACCAAAACTGTCTCCTTACATCAACAGTCTTGAGTAATTTTTCTCTTCCAGCCGACAGGATGAGGCAAAAGATGAGCCATGAAGACCCTTCACTATCTTTTCCAAACACAGACATGGAAGCTCAAAATATTTTTAACATTACAAGGTCCCCTCCCCCCATCTTTAGGCATGAAAAAGGTGGGGTACCTGATACCAGTGATTTGCATCATGTTGACAGATCACAGCCCTCCTTTTCCTTCCTCCCTCCTTCCCTCCCTTTCTTCCACTGTTCTTTCTCAAAGACAGAGCCTCTGTGTGCAGATGAGGGCAATCTGGACCTCCTTGTTGCCTAAGGCAGCCTTGAACTTGTAATGCGCTTGCCTCTGCCTTCCAAGGGCTGGACTTAGAGGCCTGAGTCATACTCAACTTCCAGGCTTTCTTGAGAAAAGTAAGACCTCTTCCAGCATGTGGGCTGCACATAAGAGAGACCAAGGACTCCCCAGTTCAGAGAAAAGGGAGCCCTACTACTGCTTACCAAGTGATAAGCCCCAAGCGAACGGGTGCTTGGGTCCAAATGTTACCCTTCAATGCCTCTGCCTAAACATGCGCTTGTGATGTGCTTTCTTAACAAGTGTTTAAGGCAATCCTTTTTTAAATGGACAAACCTTGGCAGGAGGTCAGCAAGCTAATTGGCTGGAAGAAAATAAAGCAAGCACTACGCCCATTTCAAGCAACATAAAGTGCACGGGGAATTATTATCGTGGCCTGTTTTTTGGAAAACCCAGCATAAGAAGTATGACCTTTCTACCCATATGAAGCCAGGAGTGACTGCTGTTTTACCCACATTTCTTTCTGGTTCATCCATAGTTTTCTTTTTTCTGAACAGCAGTTGCTCAGGGTGGGCGTGCAGCTGAGTGCCAGAGCACCTACCTAGCATGCAAAGGTCCTGGGTTTGATCCCTGTCATGGCAATAAGTAAGCAACAACTCCTGAAGCAACTGTTAGCCTGAGCGCGCAGATGATTAACAGGCTGTTGTAGACTGGAGGTGCAGGGCAGGAACTCAGAGTTAAAGCGCCGGCTGCCTCTGTCAATTACAGGGTAACTAGAAAATCACATCTCTCTTTAATTAAAAGCTAAGGTAATAGAAAACGTCATTTATGAAAAATCCAAGCCCATTGTACCGCATGGTGGCAGGGAGCCAGGCAGCAACACACACAGAACGGCAAGTCTCTTTTCAACCAAAAGCATGCGTGGATCAGAAGAGAGTGTGCACACCTGCTTAAAAAGTGCCATGACTCTTATTGGGCACCAAGTGCAAAAAATAAAGAGATTCATTAGGAAAGCCCACTTAGTGTTACTAGCATTTTAACATTCTTTTAAGACTTTTCAAGGGCTGGAGAGATGGCTCAGTGGTTAAGAGCACTGCCTGCTCTCCCAGAGGTCCTGAGTTCAATTCCCAGCAACCACATGGTGCCTCACAACCATCTATAATGTAATCTGATACCCTCTTCTGCAGATAAAGCACTCATGCAATAAATGAAATAAACAAATCTTTAAAAAAAAAAAAGACTTTTTCAAACACCCCCTTCTCTTTAAAAGCCTTTTTCAAACACCCCCTTCTCTCTAAAAGCCTTTGCACCTTGGGAGAACCCTGCTCCTTTGGGTCCAGACACAGCTTTCCATACTCTGCCAGCAGAACACTCACCTTCCTGGGTCTGGGTATGCCTGTGTCTGTGGATAAAAACTGGAGGTCGTTGAGAACATAAAAGGCCTTAATTAATTAATCCATACCCTCCCAGAAGCTGTGTGAATGTCTGGCTCTTAGTGGATTTTTAATACAAATTCATTTAATTTTTCGGGAGAAAAGCAAAGGTCCAAATGTTATGAATAACTCAGCCCCTCTTTTATCAAACCTGATAAATTTCCACTCCAACTCTTTCACCTCGGATTAGAGCTAGGAAGATGGCCATGATGCCATCCTGGCAGGTGTCTTTTGACTCCTGTCATCAAACCGCAGAGGACTAATGGTCAAAAGCAGCACAATGACAGCAATTTGGGCAAAAGATAGAGCATTTGGAAACTGTCAGCTTTAGGGGAGGGGGATGAGTATGATCAAAACATATTGTGAGAACATTTAATAAATTAAAATACAACCAGCCTTTGCTGGGGGAGGCCGGACACGCCCATGTCCCAACACCGGAAGGTGGAGACAGAAGGTTGGAAGGTTCAAGGTTAATCTAGGGTGTTTGGGAGACTCTTTCTCAGAAACAAACAAAAGCATGAGAGAGACTGGGCTGAGTGCCCAGTTTTTTATTCTAACTCAGAGTTGCCTTAGGAAATAAGAGTCCTCTCTCACGCTTTGTTCTGAATAGAGGCAAGAGCTGAAAAAGAAGGCTAGGGAAGAGGCCAGATAGCTCCGTGGGGAACAGTGCACGCCCGTCATCATGGGAACCACACCATGTGAAGGAACTATTTATTATGAGGATGATGGTCACAGGCTTGTCAGTTACAAAAGATTTTAAAGGACAAGACGTATACAGTGGCATCATCTGGGTGATTTTCATTTCACCTGAAAGAAAACATTAGTGCAATTGAAACCAAGTGTAAAAAAAAAAAAAATCAAAACTTATGGTTTAATGTATAAACTCCTCAAGTACAGGTAACTGTAACGGGCATGACTAATATCCCTGAAAACTACTAAGGCCAACATGATAGTAAGTTCCTATATAATTAATGTAGGAAAAGTGTTGATTGGGCCAGTGATAATCCTTAGTGGGTAAAGGTGCTTGCTGACAAGCCTGATGGCATGATTTTAATCCCTGGTGGAAGGAAAGAGGCATCTCTCAGAAGTTGTCCTCTGACCTAAACACACACACACACACACACACACACACACACACACACACACACACACACACACACCCCGGTAGGTATATAGATAGATGAAAAATGATGGCACCTGTGGTGGTGGCCACACCCTTTAATTCGAGCACTCAGAAGGCAGAGGCAGGCAAATCTCTGAGAATTCAAGGACAGATGGGTCTACAGAGTGAGTTCCACAACCGCCATGGTGGTTACACAGAGGAACCCTGTCTTGAAAAAAAACAACAGCACAAAACAAAATGTTCGTTATCATAAAAGCTGTTTCAAGGGGCTGAAGAAATGGCTCCGTAGTTAAGGGAGTCTGTTGCTTTTGTAGATGACCCAGATTTGGCTCCCAACACTCACATGACGGCTCACAACTCTCTTAACTCAAGTTTCAGGGCATTGGCATAGAATCAGCCTGCCTCCAGGTTGCTCAGTGACTTCTGATGTCATCACCTGCCACCACCATCAGGGTCACAGTATAAAAATGACAAACCTGCCATCTTTCCATATCTCTCTCTCTCTCTCTCTCTCTCTCTCTCTCTCTCTCTCTCTCTCTCACCCCTCACACCTCTTACTTCTCTCCCTAAGCTGCCACAATAAACTTTATACCATATGTGTTGTGTGGCACATATTTAACATAAGGAACTGCATCCTCTTCTGGCCTTCTCAGCTCCTATATGCAGGAAGTGCACATACACTCACACAGGCAAACACACATACACATAAATTAAAAAAAAATTTTTATAAATGTTTCAGGCTGGGTGTGGGGGTTGCATACTTTTAATTCCAACACTTAGAAGTGAGTTCCAGAGGCAGCCAGAGCTACACAGTGAGACCTTGTCTAATAAAAAAAAATAAAAAAATAAAAAGCAGTTCAGCTATTTCCTTCCCTGTTCTCTACAAGTCCTTACTTTGTCTTCCCTATACTGTACAAGTTCTACTGCGGCTACGCTCTGCCATGGGCCTCAGAAAGGAACATGCCATGATGCTCAGCTCAGTGGCTTCCTGGAATGTCTGTGCAAGTCCCCTTGTGTATCTGCTTGGCTCTGTTTCTTCTTTGCATACTTTGGTAAAGGCTGAAGCTGGTCTTACCGGTTCAACAGGCTATGGCAGATTTCCCCTTTCATCTGTTTATACAACATTGTCAACTGGGCCCAATCCGGAGCTGTCTGTCTCCTGTTCCCCCTGGCCACCCTCCTCTCTGCTCACCACTGGCTTTGCATTCACCAGCTCCCCTTAAAACACACCCTTCTCCTGACCCTCTATACATTTCAGATACATTATACAACTATGAGAAGGCTAGTTCTGGCACAGTCTCGACCGTTATTATATGTATTCTTCTGTCAGCCACCTCAGAACTAAGAAAGAAAAATGACAATGTACCTGTTGTATGGACTGGGCGTTCATAATGGACAAAGAACAGTATAGGCCCTCTACAGCCACAGGTTCTGAATCTGTGGGTTCCACGCTCACGAGTTTATCCAATGGCATACCAGAAATATTCAGAAAAAACTGATTGCTTCTATATTGAACATATAAAAACTACTGAGTCTCATGGTTCCCTTAAATAAAGCAGCAAAGAAATCCTACTGACACAGAACTTAACTTGTATAATGTATTATGAGCAATCTGGAGATGATTCAAAGCAGATGAGAGGGTGGCTGTCGGGTCTAGGCAAATGCTTCACCTTTTAAATTCAGTGACTTGCACATCTATGGATTTTGGCATGTGTGGGGGCCCTGGAACCAGACTCCCATGGGTCCAGTAAATAACTGTGTAGTATCCAGTACCAAACTTATAATTACCTTAACAAAGCTTTCTCTTCCTAAACCATTAGGAATGGTATACATGTGTTTATTTACATGTATTCTTTTCCATAATAAAGATGTTGGAGCTATGTATAGCATTGAAAGGGCACTAACTCTGTCACCTGAGAGAGGCTCAGGTACAGAAAAAAAAAAAACCTTCAAATCCAACAACCAAAATGCATCTATGGTTGTTGTCCTAAAATACACCAGAGGCAAGCAGCTAACCAAACACTGAGAGGTTAAGGAAGGACAGAGAGGCAGTTGCTTTAGACATCCAGGAACCTGTTGCGTCTTCTGGGAGACACCCAAGATGCCAGGCTTTCCTGTAGTAGAGTTAAGACCCAGGCAGATGAAAACACAATGGACTGGTGTGGCAAGTGTTTCCCACATTGCTCACAAGCATTGCTCCGCAATGGGCTAGCATGCTGTTCACGTTGAAATCTGAGCAGCCTCCACAGGCTCCTCCTTGAGAAGTAGCCCCCCCAGTCCCCCACCCGCCTCGCCTCCATCCTTCCTCCTCATCCCCACTCCCTCCACTCCCTACCCCTGGCCAAAGGGGGGGGGGAAGCAGTTGCAGAGGCACAGTTGAGAAGCTAACGAGTAGATGTTGATCTCCTGTGTGTATTTATATCCGCAAGTTCTAGGAAGCAGCCCAAGTCTGGGAAAGACAGGACTGCAACGGGCAACTCAGAGGCAGAACCAAATCACATGAGACACATGTCTTCCTATTAGTGGCACTTTATCAGGTGAGTGGACCTTGTCCCTTGTCTGTGATACCGAAGGGACTTACAGGACTTTTCTCAGGCATTTAGTCTCCCACTTCTCCTAGCCCATTAACCAGGACTCCTGCAAATATGACTAAACAGCCTATGGCCGACCCACCTGATTGAACAACACATACCCATAGCCATGCTTGGTCACTGAGAGCTTTGCTGAAACATTTTCTCCCTGTGTGGGTCCCCACAGACAGGCGGAATGGTATTTGAGTGATCAACACAATTTTATACAAAACAAATCCAGACCCCGGGGCCCCTGCTCTGTCTGCTCACATGCATCGCTTTCCTCCCTGAACCCTCTGTGATGGGACCGAATACTTTGCATGGAAAAATATGGAGAGATATGGGTTAGAATTGGTAGTATTCCATAGTGGGAGCCACATGTTGAGGATTCTTTTCCTCCACTCATAAGCACGGAAGAGGGTCTTCCTTTTTGTGTACGCCAATAACTGAGTCCTGAAAGGCAAAGCATCCTGTCACCATGCCTTGGCTCAGTGCCTTCAAAGAGCTAGCATACCTAAACTCAGAGCGTTTCCCACAGTAAGCTCAGGCAAATATCTTTTCCATGCAATATCGGCTTTTCAAAACTTTCTGTAGAGGATCCTGCTGCAAAGCATTAAAGCCTCGGTGAAAAGACCTCAACCAGTCCTAACTAAATCCAGAATTAGAACTCAGGGCTCACGTCCCATAAGAACAATGCAAAAATTAGGGCAGCAGGTCAGTCCTAGTTGCCAGGCAACCTGGAAGGCTGGTGTCCAGTTCAACGTGTCCATCTCAGAAGGCAAACCATCACTGCATCCAGCCACTGTTGATTTGTGTTAGGACATGAGCATACCAGCACAGAGGGCTGGCGCAAACAGCATCTGTGGCCTTGGCACTAAACATTCCCTGCAACTCTGAAACAAGCTTCCTTCTACAAAGAAGCCATTGACCTACCACCGCCAATACTATGAGACCATTATTACCCTCCCCTTCCTTCTGGAGTGTTCCATCAATGAGGTGAAGAACAGACGTCTTCAATTCACAAACAGAACAGGTAGGGGAGGTCAATAAGTCAACATTCCAGGGGCGGGAGTTGGGGTGTGGGGGCCACCCCAGGATCAGCCATTTTTGTCAAGTGTATCAAGGGACATTGACAGACCAGATAAAGTTGTTAAGAGACTAATAGTTCAAGATTGTCTTCTAGAATATGCTTTGGGGGGGTATAACTATTCCACAACACAAATGTCAATTACAGCGTGTTTGGTTTTTAACTAGTTAACAGAGATTTTTCCATTTTCAGGGTCTCAGTCCCAGATCAAGCACTTCCCAGTCACTGTAGGGATCAAGCATAAAATATCTCTGCCTGAAGCACAGCTGTTCATCTGTGTGTCCTTCCTAATTCTTCAAAGAGATACAACTCTGGACTTGATGTTTCTAACTCTTAGCATGCACACACACACACACACACACACACACACACGCACGCACGCGCGCGCACGCTGAGATTTTTACAGTGAGAATACTTCCATTTGAATGATCTTTCTTTCCTCCTTACACCCTCACACGTGAAGACGGATGTCTTATGCTGTCTTTGCAAGGTGAGAAAAGCAAACACAAGGGAGGCCCTCAAGCAGGGGATGCAGCAGGGTTGGTATTTTCAGCTATAAAAAAGTCCCTAGCGAGGATACCTGAGCTCTTTGGAGCAATGAAGCCAAAGCATGGGCTAGCTGTGTGTGTGTGTATGCACGAGTGTGTGCGCAAGTGCCTGTGTGCCTGTGCCTGTGTGTGTATGTGTGTGTGTGTTAGAAGCTGGGCCCAATGGAGTGTATGTGTGAGTGTGTGCCTGTGTGTGTGTGTGTGTGTGTGTGTGTGTGTTGGAACCTGGGCCCAATGGACTGTGTGTGTGAGTGTATGCCTCTGTGTGTGTGTGAGTGTGTGTGTATTGGAAGCTGGGCCCAATGGAGTATGTGCATGTGCCTGTATGTGCATGTGCCTCTGTGTGTGTGTGTGTGTTAGAAGCTGGGCCCAATGGACCCAGAAAGGACATGGAGGCTTCTCTGGTTTTCCTTCATGGCCTTCTTTATTCATCTGAGAGCAGCGGGCCAGGGAGGGGCGCGGGCCTGCGTGAGTGAGTTTGTCACCTTCAAGCCTGCTCAGGTTCCCAAAGAGTGGATGTGGTGGAAACAGGGGCTTCAGTGGCTCTCAACCTTCCTAATGCTGTGACCCTTTCCTACGGTTCCTCATGTGGTGCTGACCACCCTCCCCCCCCACCCCCCACCCCCGGCAACCATAAAACTGTGTTGCTACTTCATACCTGTGATTTTGTTACTGTTAGGAATCATAGTGGAAGTATCAGATATGCAGGATAGCTGATATGCAACCCCTGTGAAAGGGTTGCACCCCACAGGTTAAAAAGCACTGTTCTAGAACTCTCCAGAAAGGACTCCTAAGTACAACTCACAGATACAGGTATTCTGGAGACATTCTTGTCTGGGTAATTTCAAAGGATGTGGGAAAACCTCCAAGGAGCCCCAAGGGGATAACACTCTCCTTCTTCCTGCTTGGGGACAACCTCCCTTCTCACACAGATACCACTCTCTCTATTTTTTTTTTTTTTTTTTAGTTTCCTGGTCACTTTAAGGAAGTCAATCCCCTGCCTCAATCTGTCTCTGCTCCAAGCACATAGTTCTTCATCTTCAGAGCTGCCCTGGCACCCCAGGCTGGGAGGCAGGACAGTCTGCTGGGAAAAGGCATCAGGTGACACAGTGGCGATAGGCATCTACAGTCCACTGACACAGTGACACCTAAGCCAAGGAATGCCAGGAATGGCTCCTCGCTGCAACACAGGTGCCACACACTACTCCTGGATGCCTGGGCCCTGAGACTCAGCCTGAATCTTTTACGAAATCACCCGTTCACGTTCTTTTACCTCACATCACTGTTCACCCAGAGTTTGAAAGCCAGTCAGGATTTCGAAGATCCTGTGTCACTTAGAGGGCATGCGCACGTGCGTACACACCTCTGTGCAGAACACTGGCAAAGGACAGCACTCATCATCAGAGACCTTAAAATACTAGCATACAGGGCTTTGAGAGATGGCTCAGCGGTTCAGAGTTTGTTTTGTTCTGCTCCTGCAGAGGTCCTGGGTCTGGTACCTAGCACTCCTGGTAGGCAGCTCACACCTGCCTGAAACTCCAGCTCCCGGGGATCCCCCGGCCTCTCTAGGCACTTAAGCTCACATACACAGACACACAGAGATGCATATACAACGTGCGGAATGTTTTCAAAACAAAAACGGTCCCGTAGCGGTTCTAATTAACAAATGTCCACATTCGGCTTCCATAGTTACCTGAAGGGAGAGAAAGGCAGTGGGACCTGAACCAGAGAATGGAATCTGATTTCTAGAATAGACTGGCAGACAAGGCACACATCAGGGTGGGCATCCCAGCCCGCTGTCCACAACCATCTGCCTTACCTCAAGGAAGTCACAAACTAGTGGAAGCCAGACTCCCAATGCACACCTCCCCCACCCCACCCCGCCCCCACCCCTGCTTCCTCTGGGTCAGGAGAAGACACCTGAACTCGGTGGCCTTTGGAACCTCCTCTGCCATCCAGGTTGACCTAGTTAACCTTTAGTCTCCAAGGCCTACGATTCTTTGAGGGACGTGTGACCTGAGTTGGTAATCAGATCAAGACGGAGAAGAATTAACTAGGTGGTACGCGGAGCAGGAGAAAGGTTCGCCATGGTTTATGCCCTGGAAGATGGAAAAGAATCAGAACACGTGCCAGGGAGGGTCTTGTACAACCTCAACACATGGTAGAAAGCTGAAGAGCAAGTGTGCACACAGAGGAGAGGGGAGAGACTCAGCTCCCCTGGTAACTAATCCAGTCCTTCTAGAATTAACCTGGGCCCAGAGAAAGCCATCAGCTCTCTTAACAACACGGCCACATGGCAGTTGGATGTCAGCGCATGCGCACGCGTTTCAAGCAGCTCTGAGGCCCCAGTGCCATGTCTGCACTTCGTTACGTCACTCAATCCATCTCAGTCCTAGCCACTCATTTATATGCACCCGCATGTCCCTCCCAGTCAAAAAATATCTTTACAGCCTTTCCAAGGCCTTTTGCCTCCTTTCCACGGATGAGTAACTTCCTCCTTACTTATGGCCACCACCTGCCTTGTTCACGCACTCTCTCAGAGACGTAGCATTCTCTATGTGCCACACTTCCTTCTGCTTGGGACCATCTTGGGGAAAAAAAAAAGTCTGAAGAAAGTACACTGGCCAAGGAGCTGACCTTCAACACTGACAGCAAAAGTGTAGTCTACACAGAACATCTGAATGTTCCAGCACTCACACATACTTGCTTGTACATGCACACGCTTGTGGGAATTACAGTTGGTTCTGTTCCTTCAGAAAACTTAGACACACACACACACACACACACACACACACCGCCACTGGCTTTACTTTGTTCCTGGATCAAACCTGGTAACTGTCCCTATTTCAGGAGGTTTCGCCCCAGAACGCTGTCTTCATTCTGTGATTTTGGCAGTCAGAAGACAGGTCCAGAGATAGCAGATCAGAAATGCATCAACCAAATCCCATTTTAGGGCTTTTTCATTTTAAAGTTTTACTTTTTCCTCAGCGTGAGCTTCGACAAAGTCCCTCCCCTGACTCTACTTTGCCAAAATGCTTTCCTCGCGGGGCACAGCTGATCAGCCTTCCCAGACTATGGAGCCTCTCGGCTTCTCCTGCCTTGCTCGCTCAGGACAGATCAACGCGGGGTTCTAAGTCAGGCAGGGACAAGATGGAGCACGCCAAGGCTTCATCTTTCCTTTGCAGAGGTGAGGCAGCGCAGTTCAGAAGTGGCTGCGGATTTGGGCTGAAGTGCAGCACAGTGGCAGAGCTCAGAGCTCTTCCCCCAGCACGCACAAGGCTGTGTGGTCCCCACCACTGCAAAAAGCAACAGAGCTAACTAACAGGCATACGGGAGAACCAAAGCAAATGGAAGAAAAGAGGTGCCTCTCTTGATTGCCAAGAAAATTGGTTCAGAGGTGGGTTTTAGGTTTTATTTTTTGCTTATTTTGAGGCAAGGTCTCAGTCAGGATCCCAGACAGGTCTTGAATTCTCTTGTCTCAGCCCAAACTCTGGGATTTTTAGGTGAGAGCCACCAAGTGCTAAGTGCAGCACTCAGTGTCCAACTTGTACTTGGCAATTCTAACACAGGAGCCCATGGGCAGGAATTCAAAGTCCAGCAGGGTGAGGGACAATAGTGCACTTCAGTTAGAAACATTCCATTAGAATCAAGAGAAAAGCTTCCTACCTTTTTGCAAAAAATTAACATTTTCCCCCAGCACAAAGGAAAGCAATTGAGTTATCATTAAACAAGATTTAACGGCAGAGAACAGTCAACTTGGGCCTGAGAACTATAATTTAAAACTGACCCTATGACCTCCTGCCCTCCTTGGCTCACACTCAGGGCCAGGTGGCCACGAATCAGAAATGTGACACAGCAGTTTCGAGACACCCAGGAAGGAAGACCAGCTCTAGAATCACACAACTTCCATACCTGTCTCTTGCCTGCTGCGCCGTGGGGCCCTCGACAGCACAAATACCCAAGGCCTGTTTCCCTCTTTGGCCTTTCCCGTGGAGAGCAGGCTGCGGGTTCCATGTCCAGGCCCAGCTGTGGCCATCAGCCAGACCCTCGTGCTCTCTGAGCAGAAAAGGGACCGCCCATGAGTGGCTGGTCCGGCCCCCTCCAGGTGCAGCCGGACAGCAGCCTCGTCTATCCTTCTACCTAGCTGGCCCTCCACAACCCAGACAGACAGACAGACAGACCAACAGGCTCAGGATTGGGAGTGTGATTCATTCAGATAGAAAATACCGGTTTTTTCACTGCTATGCAAATGCACTGTGGGTGGAGTTTTACCGAATGCGGCTGTGGGCCCCAAACATCCCAGCAAGAATGTACCTCTTGAATGTACACTTCCCTTGGCCAAATAAGCTCCACCCATATACATTAAGGAAAACTGGAGGGAGCTTTGTGGGAAGGGGCCGTGTCTAGCTCCCTGGTATACGCTGGCACAGTTCATGAACACAGACAGTGGGACTGGAGGCAGAGGTTTGGATAAATCCCCATCAACTGACAAAGCTTGAATTGGCAGCGGTTTCACTGCTGGTGTTTGGGTCAACTACCATTGACTTGGAGCTTCAGCAATAACCGTATAAACAGCTCATATAAAGAGTTAAGCAAAAAGCTGGGTGTGGTGACGCACGCCTTTAATCCTAGCACTCAGGAGGCAGAGGCAGGCAGATCGCTGTGAGCTCAAGGCCAGCCTGGTCTACACAGTGAGCCCAGGACAGCCAAGGCTAACACAGAGAAACGCTGTCTCAACCGACCCATCCCCCCCAAAAAAAAGATTAAGCAAACTCTGACATCCAAATGTTTGAAAACCACCCAGGGATGGCCCTACCCCAACCCTAGGCTTCTGATGGGATGGCCTGTATCCCTCACCTCACCTGGCTATGCTCCTGCTCTCTGAAAAGCTGGATAAACCCACTTTCAGATCCAGTGCTGGCTCCTATAGGCAAGACAGATCCAGGCCACACCCGAGTCCAAAGCCCACTTCCTTGCCTGTGAAGTGTGAGAGGTAAGCGCTACTGCACCATGCGCTTGTCCGTAATTTTCACAAACAAACCCAAACTGACCCAGGCCCAGTGCTGGTTGCAGGTGTCAGTGGGGCTTCACAATGCTGCCAGCCCAGGACTGGGAGCAGGGCACATGCTTGGCATGTGAGGCCCTAGATTTGATGCCAGAGCAAACCAAAAAAAAAAAAAAAAAAAAAAAAAAAAAAGCCCACACTACAGCAAGTTCTCTGAAATATATATTGCTGGTTTCTCTTTTTCAGTTGAAAGCTATTACGAAGTCAAAGGTCAGGGGTACTATCATGTCACTGGAACGACCCTGAGCCAGGAACCTAAAGTACATGAACCTCACTTGGGACATTATCGCATCCATGCAAATCTGGCTGCTCTGTACCCGGCACCCCTGGGTACCTCGCTTTGTGATCAAAAGGAAACACTTCAGAGACCACAGTGCACTTTCTGAATGTGTTTAGTAGTAGGAAAAACAGAACAGAAATAATATTTGCTTTTGTGGGTTAATGGCAGAAGTGGAATCTTGCTTCTGAATACCAGCTGTGAGACCAGGAGGCACAACGCAGACAGACAGACAGACAGACAGAACTCCGTGAAGAGCTGGCTTAGGGACTCTGCAGCATGCTTTGGACTTCTACGTGAGCCTTTGAGGACAGCTACTGATGAAGGAGGAGATAAGCTCGGTCAGGAGTGGCCACTGCTTAGCTGGCTCTCTTAAGAGGAACATGTGAACAAAAGCTAAAAAGATTATATCACTCCCTGGCTTGAAATACTCTGCACTACAGGAAGAAAAGAGTCCAATGTCCTAACTGCTGCTTAGGAACCACAGCCACCTCGCCCGGGTCACCTCTGTGCCCTGGGATCTCCGCCCCTGATGTTCTTCCTCCTGAAAAGTCCAAGCTTTGTTCTTTTCTAGGCTGGCTTCTTCCCATCTAGCCCTCTTTATTGCTTTTGTGGCATTTATATCAACCTGAAATTCTCTACACAATAGACCCTCTTCCTCAAGAGATGTGTTTTGCCCCCTGCACTCAGGAGTTCGAGGCCAGCCTGGTCTACAAAGTGAGTCCAGGACAGCCAAGGCTACCCAGAGAAACTCTGATTCGAAAACCAGAGAGAGAGAGAGAGAGAGAGAGAGACAGACAGACAGACAGACAGACAGACAGACAGACAGAGATGTGTTTCCAGCCCAGGACAGTACCCATGCTTGGCAAACATGTGATTTATTAAGTGTGAGAGTAATGCCATTGTGGTCAGTTACCATATAGATGGCACAGTGGCACACATCTTTAATCCCAGCACTCAGGAGGCAGACGCAGGAGGAGGAGCTCTGTGAGTTTAAGACCAACCTGGTCTATATAGTGAGTTCCAGGTCGACCAAGGTTACATAAAGCGACCCTGTTTTTAAAACAACAAAGAACGAAAAGAAAACTCACATACTTAAACACACAAACTGTATTCCAAGACACTTTAGTTGCTGTCGGTGGTGGTGGTGGTGGTGGTGGTGGTGTTCCGTAGAAAGCCACGAAACTTGGACGTGATAGTCCTCATGAAACTGAGCAATCCTGGTCTGGTGAACTCCCCACGCTTTGGATTCCTTCCCCATGAAGCTAGAGTGTTTCCTGTAGTTGCTCAAGGGCCTCTCCCACCCTGAACAAACCTCAGAGCAATTGAGACATTGGTCAAAAGGCAAGTGTTCCTTATGGGATACCATGGGATGTTTCCAGTCGAGCAAGGTACTGAGCCCCCAGCACATGCTGGGTACTGGGCCGAGTACACCTCGCACTGTGAGTCCAGGTGATCTTGCTGAGCAGGAGACTTAGCAGCGTATGTAGAGCGTGCCCTGATCAAGATCACACAAGTACCAAGTGGGAGAACCAGAACTCACACTAAGCCTGTCCAGGAACAAAGGTGAGATTCCTTCCATCCCAGCACAGTGCCTCCAGGAGACATGCGACAGAAATGTCCGGTTAGGGTCAGTGTCCAGGGCAGGTGTGGGGGCAGAAAGTGGAGCTCTGTGTGTACCCCAAAACCTGGGACTTCTCTTGACTCTAGCACACTTTTGGACAAAGAGGTTAAGCCTCAGGTTTCTTGATGATAAATTTATATATTGTTGGTTTGCTTAGGATTTGTTTTGTTTTCGTTGTTGTTTATCCTTGGGGAATACTTTACTTTTAATTATCTTTTTATGGTTCTTTGTGATTCCCCATTATGCTACCCAATCCCACTTGTCTCCCTGTCCTCTGCCCTTGCAACCTCTCCACCAAATAACAAACAAAAAAATAATAAATAAATAAGAAAAAAATCTCAGAAAAGCAAACAAACAAAAACAGAGAGAGAGAGAGAGACAGAGACAGAGAGAGAGAGAGAGAGAGAGAGAGAGAGAGAGAGAGAGAGAGAAAAGAAAAAAGAAAAAAAAATCTCACCATGGAGCTGTAGTGTATCACACAGTGAGATATAAAAACTTTATTTTTAGATGAAAAGTACCTGGTTCTATAAAGCTTTAGTGATTTTAATTTTGACTCCTGTTTATTTTCTGTTTTACAAAGGAGGAGACGGGGTCCAGGACCTCATGCACGCAGATCCCATGCTCTGTCCCTGCGCTGTACCACTTCCCCCAAGCTTTAGTGCTTTACGGAATCTCGCAGAGATCATTAAAGTGGCTTTCCTAGAGCTCCGGTTCCCAGGCCAGCCATCTTGCATCCGGTCTTATTTCTGGCTACAAAAGTTGCCTGATTTGTCTCTTTCATTCCTGTGATCACTTTCTGAAATTCTACATGAAGACAAGAAATGTGTGTGGGCTTGGGGTGAGGGTGGGGCACTGAGCAAGGAACACTGCTCTGTAAACCCTGCTCCGTGAGCCACCTCAAGCTCCCCTTCCGGGGAACTCAGAGGGCCTGTGCAGAGAGGACAGGTTTCTGATCTGTGACACTGGGAAGAAAGCAGCTTCATAGTTGCATGTGACATTCCTCATGCTTAATCCCTAGGCCTGACTTCAGGGCTGAGCAAGCTTTTCTTCCTGTCCTTTCAGTTCTCCACCACTTGAAAAACCCCAGGCCTGGAAGCCAGATGTAAATACATCTTCCCTGATGACAGCATCTGAAGTCTAACCCCTCCCGCCCCTCAACAAGCCGGCCCCACAGTACACACATTAGGGAATCCCACAGGCTGGGATTTGAACTGCTGAGTTCAAATCCCGACTCCTTTGCGTTTAGAATCCACACTCTCCCTTGTTCTCAGTCTTGGTACCCATTTTACACGTATCTCTTTTTTTAAAAAATGTTTTGCTAGCTTGTTTAATTGTGTGCGATGTGTACCTCTGTTTGTAGCAAAGTGCTGCAGTGCACAAGTAGAGGTCAGAGGGCGACTTGTTGGGATGTGTTCACTCCTTCTCAGGGAGTCATCAGGTGTGGGGGCAAGAGTCTTTACCTGTTGTATCTTCTTGACGGCCCAATATGTATCTGTTCATACACATAGATGTTTACTTAAAATGATAATTATAATAGACATAATTGTGCCATGTTTCTGACCTGTGGTAATGTGTGTGGGAACTCCAGTAGTAACACTTACACTTATTTGCAGTGATCCCTGGGTATGTACCGTCTAAAGTTTAGCTGGGTTGGATTAGAATGTATAAAGAAGCTCAGTTTCTCTGTGTCTGTGTGCCATAAGAAACTCTGTGGTGGGCTGGCAATGTGGCTCAGCAGGCAGAGGCACTTGTGGCCAATGTTGATGATTCAAGTTCAGTCTCTGGAACCGACATGGAGGAAGATAAGAAACAACTCTCCAGAATTCCTCAAACCCCACACACCCCACCCCACCCTGAGTCACATGTGTGCCTAGCTCTATTAAACAAATGGCTTTAAAATATTTTTTAAACCTATAGTATTTAATATTTGGAAGAAGAAAATATCTTATTTATCCCAGAATATAGGAAGCTTGGCCCATTTTTTTCCAATGATTTATAAGAGCTGAATTTGGCTGGCTTACAAGTTACCTACCTCCTCCCAGGGCAACGGTAATTATACTTTCTTTAATGGAATTACTTCAGTTATGGATTTCCCTTGATTTGTACATCACAGCCGTGAGCTTCCTTTTTTTTAACTCTAAACTAAGTTGCTCTAAATTGAGTTGTTTCTTGTGGTTCTTTCTGGCTTAACTGACTAGTGGCATCATGTGGCACAGTCATAAACTATTGCACTGGGACGTGCTTGCTATCAGCTGCAGAACCGTGGTGTCTCCGGAGAGTGGAGTTTCATGAGCAGTTACTGAGGAGAAGGAGGAAATGCACTTACTGTGAGGACAATAGTGATGTGTGCCAAAGGGCACAACACAAATCAAGCCCTCTGCACAGGAAGGATGCACAGATCCTGCACAGCTTTTCAAAAAGAGGTGGGGCCTGGTCGTGATGGTACACGCCTTTAATCCCAGCATTTGGGAGGCTGAGGCAGGTGATTCTGAGTTCCAGGCCAGCCCAGTCTAGAGTGAGTTCTAGGACAGCCAGGGCTACACAGAGAAATCCTGTTTCAAACAATAGCAACAACAACAAAAGAGCTGGGGTTTCAAGTCACACCCAAAGCTTTCTTTGATGTGTTCATACTGCGTTTGTTTGTTTGTGTGCTTGTTTGTTTTAAAGATCTGTTTATTAGTGTTCTGCCTGCATGTACACCTGCAGGCCAGAAGAGGGCACCAGATCTCAGTATTGATGGTTGTGAGGCACCATGTGGTTGCTGGGAATTGAACTTAGGACAGTTGGAAGAGCAGCCAGTGCTCTTAACCTCTGAGCCATCTCTTCAGCCCCCATACTGTTTCTTTTCATTTTCTCCATGCAGGACATTCTTGGAGGAAGTGGCTTCTATCATTGACTTTTCCTGCTCTGAACAGAAAAGCTCTGGTAGACTTTGAAAATCGCAATATTCTGAGTTTGAAGATGTAGCTTCATTTTGGAAGCTGAATTTCTGTTGCACAACTAGAAATGTCCCATAAAAACTTAATATATACCAATTGGGCGTGGGGTTGCACGCCTATAATCCTGGTACTTGGGAGGCTATGAGAAAAGGATCACCATGAATTTAAAAGGCCAGTCCATCTACACAATAAGAACCCCATTTCAAAACCAAACCAAAACAAGAAAACACCAACGTAGTGTTCATCTATCTTGCTAAGGTATGGGATTCTGTAACAAACCAAATGCCTCGTGTGATGGGCCAGCAGATGCTTTGCTCTACAAAGGAGTGCTGGCTAGTTTGGGTGAAAAGTTCAGACACCCTAAAAAACATTTCAACCAAGCTGGGCGCAGTGGCTCACGCCTTTAATCCCAGGACTCGGGGAGACAGAGGCAGGTGGATCTCTGTGAGTTCAAGGCCAGCCTGGTCTACAGAGTTCTAGGACAGCCAAGGCTACACAGAGAAACCCGGTCTCAGAAAACAAAAAAGAATAGCAACAAGAAAATTTCAACCTAAAAAAAAAAAAAAAAAAGCAAACACACCTGTTGCTCAGGATCCAAACTAGTATTAGTTTAGGAAGGACAGATAGAGGCCAATTGGCTAAAAACTTGGGAGCCTGCATTCCATGAAGGAGAAAAATATAAGAGCCCCACTTCCCTCCCTAAGCAACAGAGGCTGCCTCACTGAATATAAGGTCATTGTCTTAGCCCACCTGTTAGGCTGCCTCCCTCCTTCCTGAGAACACAGGCTAGAGTCCAGGAAAAGCCACCCACTCTTTCTAACATCCACGAGATCCTATGCATGATGCCAGGGTTAAAACTGCTTAGCTAGCCTTGCTTGGTCACGTGCTCAAAGCTGCATCTATGAACTCTGAGTCTGGATCATGGGAAAGTGACATCACATTCCCTATGACACCTCCGTCCACAATACTGACCAGCATTTCCTAAATATCTCTGGGCGATACCTTTCAACGCTGACAAATCTGACTTAACTTCCAGGAATTTGTCCTTTAGACGTGCTGATATGTTTATAGACACAAGCAGGGTCACTGCAGTAGTGCTCACAACAGGGAGGAAAAACAAATAAAAAAGGAGGAATCTACAGCAATTTTAAAAGATCAGGTTAAAATATTATAGGACCAAAAATAAAATGATATTATGGGAGTGCTCACAGTCCTAAGGAAGGCTGCTATCAGTTTTATATGGCCAGTGGAACTGCCTGCATTTGTTAACCCTAAAGGGATCAAGGGAGGAAAGCACAGTATCACAACTGTCACTTAAATTAGGAGCAACCAGGAATAGGAGGTACAATAATTGTATGATGACAAAGTCATGCAGTGTGCCACCACGATGATGCACAGAGCACAAGACTCTAGATGCTAACACACACTGGACTCCGGGCTAATAGAACTCACAGGGAGCTGGCTCTGCATGCCTTTCCAGGAGAGCTCCAGACAGGGATGTCTTTACATGAGAGCTCCAGACAGGGATGTCTTTACATGGTAACTTTTTTTTTTTTTTACATTTGTTCCTACAAGTCACAGAGCAGGGATCTAACTCAATCCTCATTCTCTTGTGTATCAGTCTCTTCCAAAGAAAACACAGCAGAGGTTCCTGTCACGAGGAAAAAGCTGGTCCAGGATCCATGCTTCGTCACACCACTAAGGCTGTCCTGATCTTATTTTTCCCACCATATCCCACAGCTCTGAAGGCCTCCAGTTCTCTGAGGCCACACAGTTGTCATAAACCAAGACAGATTCATCTTATTGTTTATAAACAGTAAGAACGAAGAGATTAGATACCTCATAGCCCTGGCCTTGGGACTATAGGTGAGCTCGGTGATGTAAACTTGCCTAGGATGTTTGAGATCCTAGGTCCTATCCACAGAATGCCAAGAGGAGGAAGAAGAAGAGGAGGGAGAGGAGGAGGAGGAGGAGGCAGAAGAGGAGAAAAAGAGAGACCGCTTTCTTAAATCTTAGACCTCTATCAAGGAAAAAAAAAAGAAAATCCATCCATCCATATTTCCCCTCAACACAAAGTTACAGGTTATGTGTGAAGGTCGGGGCTTTATAAAAAGGCAATTGATTTTAAAAAGACCTGAGGAGAGCCAGGCGTGGTGGTGCACGCCTTTAATCTCAGCACTCGGGAGGCAGAGGCAGGTAGGTCATTGTGAGTTCGAGGCCAGCCTGGTGGACAAAGCGAGTCTAGGACAGCCAGGGCTCCAGAGAAACCAGGTCTTGAAAAGATCTAAGGAGAAATTCACATTAAAACACAAGGTGAACCCCAAATCACAGGCCTTATGCTTTACTACGTTTGTATAATAAAATGTAGCTGGGCGTGGTGGTGGCGGCGGCGGCACGCCTTTAATCCCAGCACTTGGGAGGCAGAGGCAGGCAGATCACTGTGAGTTAGAGGCCAGCCTGGTCTACAAAGTGAATCTAGGACAGCCAAGGCTACACAGAGAAAACCCTGTCTCGAAAGAAAAAACAAACAAACAAACAAAAAACAAAAAATGTCCTGACATATTTGGTCCCCTCTGGAAGGCTCACATTCTGCAAAACGGTTGAAAAAACTAAGAGCATGGTTCAATGATGCCAGGGTAAATATATCTTTCTACTTCCTCTACTCCAAGCCTACTGCCAGTGGCAGACCACCAGGAGGACAAACATGGCCACATCACCTGCCATCACAGGGCTTTCTCATATGTGTGATGGTGTCTCTGAAATAAAGAGGATTTGGAGAAGTCAGGCGTGGTGATATGTGCCTCTAATCTCAACCCATGAGACAAGAAGATCATGAGTTTAAAGGGAAGGAAGGAAGGAAGGAAGAAATAGATCATGAGTTTGAGGCCAGTGTGGGCTAAAGAGCTGGGTCCTATCGCAAAACAAAGCAAAGCCCAAAACAAACAGCATTTAGTGCCAGGAAGTGGTGGTGCACGCCTTTAATCTCAGCACTCAGGAAGCAGAAGCAGGCAGATCTCTGAGCTCGAGGCCAGCCTGGTCTACAAAGCCAGTCCAGGACAGCCAAGGCTACACAGAGAAACCCTGTCTCAAAGCAACAACAAATTAGAAATTACTCTGCAAATAGTAATTTTGCTCAAATAGTGCGCTTGGTGCTTGGGACTGGTTGTACTGCCCAGTGGTAGATAGCTTGCCTGGTACCGAAGAGGGCCGGGGTCAATAGCCAACAAAGGTATGTACGAGAATGTGTGCGCACACACACACACACACACACACACACACACACACACACACACACACTGTAAACTTGGGTGCTTCTAATGAAATTCAGTGAAAATAACACAAACAGGTCTGTAGTGTATCAGCCTCTGGAAAAGCTTTGTTCTCCCACACAGAACAAATTCTTGTACGTCCTCCACAGCCAGTTAAGAAGAACTCCCAGTTATATATTTTTTTTAACACCAGGGCATTCCAGTGCCTTCCTTCAAAAATAAAAAATAAATTTTCTAGGACAATAATGCAATATGTAATGCCACTAACTCCATTACTAAGAGGCTTTTAACACTCTGGAGCTCAGGGCTGGGACATCCGTCAGGGGGACGGGGTTTGCCTGGAGGGCAGTAGGGGGCCTGAGTTCAAGCCATAAGATGATGAAAGAAGATAAAGTCCAGTTGCTCTGTCTGACCGGCCTGTAACAGCCTCTGAGTGCCCTCCAACAGAAAGTTTGTATTTCAGGTAAATAACAGAGGTGGGATTTGAACCCAAGCACCGAGGCTCTTCAATCCCTGCACACAACCTCTCTTGACTTTGAACCTTCAGAAATGCCGCCATGTGCCACACTCTGCAGTATGCAAGCACCAGTTACTTAATCAACATAGCTTCAATGGCAGCCCTTGAGTGGAACAGAGAGAGCTGAGTGGCTGCCCAGGGTTTGCCAAGTCAAAAACAAAACGAATATTCATGACTGATTCTAAAGCTTTGGCTCCCTGTTGCTGGTAGGTCTCATGCTAGAACTCTCTACCCTGGCTTAAGCCTCCCAGCTGGCCTGCCTCTCTTAGGAAATAAAAGATTTACTTTGGGACTTGCAGATTGTTTCTGGAGATAAGAGAACCAGAGCCTCAGGTCCCCCACATGGGGCTGGAAGCTGGAGTCAGCCCCTAAAGCGGGGTTCACAGGACCACTGGCAATAAGCTACCAGGGAGCACCACAGATGTCAAAGCGACCGTAGGATCCACTCCAGGAGGCCACCCAAGCTCCCTGCTTAGAGCCTCTCCCGGCAGGGCAGCTCAGAAAACCTGGAACTTCTTTTGAAAGTGCTTAAGAAACCCCAGAACTGCCGGGGAGTATTTCCCCTTGACTGGATGCACTGTTGTTACTCAAGAGCCAGATGTTACACAAACCTGTCATCCCAGCACCCAAGGGACAAAAGCGGGAGGATGAGGAGATGGAGACCAGGCAAGGCCACATAGTAAGTTCAAGGATTTTGGGGCTGTGCAGCAAGATCCTGCCTCCAATCAACCAAGAAACAACAACAATAGCAAATAATGATAATAATAATAATAATAATAATAACAACAACAACAACAACAATAATAATAAAAAGCAGCACTGCTAAAAATAACACAATGAAAAGCAGATTGTGTCTCCCACTCAAACAATGCAGAGCATAACCATACGCTGCCCAGACATCTGGGACGGGGACAAGGGAGGACGTGCCAGAGTCTAGAATAAAAAGGAAGAGACGCACCATTACCTGGGACTCCTGTACCCCATAGAACCCACAGTTTTCTGAGTGACTTGGTTTCCACTTTAATAACCACCGTGTAGCATCCACACACGAGTCTTCTTGTGGGCCCAGAAAAGTGAGAGGTAAATTCAGTGTCAAGCTGTGTTTACAGTGGCCTAAGCTCCACTGAGCGGGTTATCAGCAAGAAGTAAATTCATATGGTTTCAGTCACCTCTCTACAAAAAAGGTAGCGCAGGCAGTATTCATTTTGTAATATATGTATATATACATACACACACACACACATATGTCCTTGTTCCTTTGACAAACATGTTTTGTTGCTGCTTTGGAGTTATTTCATGATGAAATAATTTTCTTCTTTACATTCATTAGTACGAGAAACAATGCTGCATCTGCAGGCGTTTAATATGCATTTTCATTTATCCTCTGAGTCATAGATTGCTCATCTGTAAAGTCCAGGCCACGGACTCTACAAGTCTTTACTTGGCTGCTGTAATAACATGAAGAGACGGATAGAAAAGAAGAAAGAGGGAAAGTGGAACTCTTCGTAATCACAGGAGTGCCTCCTGCCTCCTACTTGAAAACAACCCATAAATGGGCGGCATCCACACAGCATGGTGACCAACCTGCACCCTCGCTGCAGGTGAAAACTGAGGCTTAAGGGTATGAGTTTACTTTCCCTAAGTCGCACAGCTAGTGCTTGAAGAAAGCAGGACTCAAGGGCCTTTGTCACCTTCTGAGCTAACCAGTAAAAACAAGTTAACCGAATGCCAACTCCAGGGCTAATCCACGCCCTCAGACTCCATGCTTACATATTCAAAACATCTGAAAGCCAATCACTTGCTCCTAGGCAGTTTTTGTCTCAGAAGGTCCCAAGTTCCCGTGTTCTGGGGATCTTGAGCCTGGGTTGTAGCCCAGTTCGTAGGAAAGAGACGACTGAATTTTCTCTCAGTTGTTTTTAAGAGGGCGAGCCTGACTAGTCACAGAACTGTTAACACCAGAGGACAATCACTTTCGGCGGCTACCCCAGGGGCTGCTAAAACATCCAATGGCTACAAAGCTATCCACCTGCCCCCACCACCAAACGGCCAGCCCTCTGTCCTGAGGCAAGCTTTCCAACGACCACCACTTCCCTCTTCCTTCATCTGTCCTCTTGCTAGTCACGACTAGTTTCTTAAAAGTCTACAAACTAATAACCCCAGCTTGGCTGGGTTTTTTTTCCCCCTAGTGCCCTGTTTATAAATCTAATTCCCAGATTCTTTCTGAGAGGTCCCGGCGATTTTATTTTTCATATTTTACAAAATGAAAACCCAGAATCACCTGAGTCTCGGCTTCAGATGCACACGTGAGTGCGCGCGCACAGACACACACACACACACACACACACACAGAGAGAGAGAGAGAGAGAGAGAGAGAGAGAGAGAGAGAGAGAGAGAGAGAGAGAGATCTGGAAACAGTCAACAAATGCATACAGGACCTCACTGCTCAGCCATCCTGTGAATCCCTCTCTACACAGCATTATTCATGGGCACAACCGACCCACACAGCGCATAACACATCACTCGTTTTTCAGCTCTATTTGAAAATCTCAGTTCATTCAACAACAACAAAGAGCCCCGAAGCTGGAGCACTGGGTGTGTGTGGGAAAGCCATGCTTATAGACCCCATACTTCCTGCCAAGAGTTCAATGCTCAGAGCAGACCACATCGTTTCCAAGTAATCTCCTGGCAGTACTTGCAGGGAAAAAAAACAAACAAGGCAAAAAAAGCCATGCATTTACCTGTACCTAGCACTCCACAGGTGAGGAGGCAACGGAAGGAGAAATCCTAGTTCATCTTCTGAAACTTTCCGTATCTAAAGGACTGTGGGGTCATCCTTCCTCGGTGCTATCAGGTAAACCCCCCTCCATGTCTCTGCTGTTTTCTTTGCAGTTTTTCCCAGTGAAACTCTCCTCATTTGCATAAAGCCTACTTGTAGCCTATAGGAAGCTTTGAGTAACTACTTGTTAAACTGGCTGTCTTGACATGCTCTTTCAAGCATGACATCATAGATCTCCATGGAAACCTTAACCCCACCTGCCTACATGCCAATGTTACCTGTCAAGCAAAGACTTAAACAATCATCCGAAATTGTTCATTAATGAAACCTTTTCAGAGAGGCTTGGGATCTTTGCACGGTGTAATTTGTGCTGTTGGCAGCAACGTAGGGGGAAAGAAAAAAAAAAAAAGAACCGGTGGCTTCGTTTTCAAAGCCTGAGCTGTTTTGCAGAAAACAATGATCAAAATTATAGGCATTCGTTAATCTGCCCCTCCCTGTCTAACAATGCACTTAATCAGTGAAAGAGGAAGAAAAAAAAATCACAGTGGCACATGAGTGCCTCTCTCTGCCGGGTAAAGTTACTTTGGAAAATCTTCAATCCACACTTGTAAGGCTTTCCCTGCTCTGCTCTCCCACCAACCCCCTACCTACTTTTAACCAGGAAAACTTGCGGAACAGGTTTCTTACCTGAGCACGTGTGTCTGCGTGCCTGTGCTGCTCGGTGCACTTCCCAGCAGCCGGTGGCTGCAGAGGTGGTAGGAGGAGGTGCAGAAAATTTTAACTCTTTCCTAGCACGCATATGCATGTCTGCCAAGTTTATGTAAATGACCGGATTGACACTGACCTTCTGTTTGGAGGAATGCTCTCTAAAAGGCATCCAAGCTTTCACGTGCCTCTGCAGTTTCACTATCTCAACTATTTTAAAATTTTAAGTTACTTCTCATTTTGTGTATGAGGGCTTTGCTTGTCTGTTTATATGTGTACTATGTGTGCGCTCCCCTGCCTGCCGAGTCCAGAAGACAGCATCAGATCCCCTGAAACTGGAGATAAAGGCAGCCGTGAGCTACAATTTAAGTGCTGGGAATGGATCCTGGGTCCTAGAAAAGACCAGAAAAATGTTCCAAACCTCCAGGCACCAGGAAGGTTTGCGTGAACCTGATCCAAATACACCAGTGTTTAGGGACCGTTATCAATGGCTGTGAGTTGCCACAGCATAAAGGACAACTTCAGTAGGACTGAGGAGTGAGACACAATGCCACGCTGCTGGCTGCTGGATGCTACCGTGCTGCTGGATGCTACCGTGCTCCGCACCTGGCAGCCAACTGCACCGGCCCTCGGAGGCCAGAGAGCAAGTGTGAACCTTATGCCATGCGAGGCTCACTCCATCCTCTGCACTGGCTTCAAAAACTCAGCACACTCTTTCCGTTAAGGAACAGAAAGAGCTCTGGATCCCATCCACTGACAATTCCAAGATCTGCTTTGCTCCATTCACAGATGGGAACCAACAACTAGCCGGGGTTTTATGCAGCGGCTCTGGTTGGAGCACTCCTGGGAGGCGAGGGTATTGTCGGAGATTCAATTACTGCCTCTGTGAGTTGAAAATACGTCCAGATGCAGCCTGAGAGCTGATGCTTTACTCAATGGGGGAACGATCAAGACGTGAGACAAACAAAAACAAGATAGAACCAGGTCTGGGTTTTATTTGGCGGAGTCTAAAGATGGGGTGGAGGCCCTGTTCAGATGAGGTTGTTCCTCATGGGTCCGTTAGAGAGGAGCGCATGGGTGTATCCAGCCGGCAGAGTGGTTATAACGGACCAAATCTGCCTTTGACTTGTTTTGGAAATGACAGTATCTCAGCTTTTGCTTACTCAAGTCAAGCTTGGAAAAGAAATTGAAGAAAAAAAATCAGCATGTGAAAGGCACATGGAAATAATTACAAAAGCCAGGATTAACCCATTCACAGGCAGGCAAGCAGAGGTAAGTGCTGGGGATGACATCATGACGGACTGTGGGAACCTTGGGCTGAGTTCCTGTGGGCTAGCTTCACGCCCCAGCAATCTAAGTAGTAAGCACATGTTGTGAAGGCTGGCACAGATGCCAAGCTTGACTCAAGGTGGCCTGGCCAGTAAGGACTTCTCTTACAGTCCCCGAATGAGGGAAACACAGAGCTTTCAACACGTTGACAATGGTATCATGATCTCACTAAACTAGTAATCAGGTTCAGGCATTAAACAAACAAACAAAAGTAGCCTGTCAGTGGTGGCACACACCTTTAATCCCAGCATTTGGGAGGCAGAGGCAGGCAGATCTTTGTGAGTTCGAGGCCAGCCTGGTCTACAAAGTGAGTCCAGGACAGCCAACGATACACAAAGAAATCCTCAAACAAAAACAAAAACAAAAACAAAAAACAAAAAACAAAAAGCTAATGGTTTCTATGAAAAATGTCTCCTACAGGCTTGTGTGTTTGAATGGGTACTGCCCAGCAGGTGGCGCTGTTTTGGGAGGCCTTGCCATCTTCAGGAGGTAGGGCCTAGCAGGGGGAAGCTGGTAACTGATGGAGGCTCTGGGCATGGTTCTAATGGTTATGCTTCAGCCTCCCTCCATATTCCTTCCTCTCCCTCCTTCCGGTCTCTGCCGGAATGCCAGGGAGCAGCCTCATGTTCAGCCACCATAGCTGCTCCAGCATGTATGTCTTGCCAACCGCGATGGCTTCAAACTATGAACAGAAATAAATCTTCCCTTCTCTTATGGGTTCTTATACGAGGTACTCATAGTAATGAGGAGGAAAGTGACTAATGTAATAGTCTGTTTTGTTTCTAAACTTAGTGACATCACAGGCATCTATAACTGACTCAAGAGAGCAAATACCATCCCTGAATTAATTTCAATAGATCTATGTTGAAACAGGCACAGAGAAGTGCACACTCAGAAATAAAGCCTCTGAAAAATGAAAGAGTACAAGTATCTAATAAAAAAAATTTCTTTTTTTTTTTTTTTTTTTTGAGACAGGGTTTCTCTGTGTAGCCCTGGCCTGGCCTGGACTCACTCGGTAAACCAGGCTAACCTTGAACTCACAGAGATCCGCCTGCCTCTGCCTCCTGAGTTCTGGGATTACAGGCATGCACCACCATGCCTGGCTCAAAGAAGTTTCTGACACATGACTTAGAAACTGTCGTTTAGGAAAAGGTACCTCGGTGATGCAAGAAGGTCTGTCATTCCCACTTTCCCTATAGGCAGGCCCAAAGTGGTCAGGTTGGATGGATCTCCACAGAAACAAGGTGTTAGAGTTACAGTATCAATCTGGTGGAGCCAAGACTTGACCCCAGAATGCACGTGCTTAACCAAAGGCTGCATTACCCCTAGCTTAATAAGTCCACTCCCCAGCAGGATGTGAAAATCCTGACTAAATTAAGCCAGGCCAAGTGGAGTTCTTCTAACTTGAAAATCCTTACTGTGGCTCCTCCAGACATCCTGAGTGGAAGAGATTCTCGGGCTTCAGGGACTGTCCAGCCAGGGAGAATCTTCAGATGGAAGAGTCCAGGGAGAGTGAGTCTAAGATGAGAGCAGCAACGGCGGCTAGGCAGAGGGAAGGCACTGACCTAGCTCTAGGCTGTCCGAAAGCCACCACGGACAGCACAGAACAGGGCTAATACTCGGAGCTCAGCACTCATAACCCCAGGGCCAACAGATCCCAGCGGTGAAGATAAGGCAAATAAATACCAGTCTCTAGAAATCTCTGCAACCTGGTCCAAAGGAAAACTAAGGGCCACTAAAAGAAGCAAGAGCATATTTTGTACGGCTGTCACCAGAAAGAAAACCAGCATTTGAATTTCTGAGGGAAATAGTGGAGTCATCCTTCATCCCAGCGGGCTTTGATCCTAACCGTTAATGGAGGCCGTTGATTCCTTTTAGAACTCACCCGTTCTCATTTTTACTACTGCTTAATGGCACTAGGGGGACAGTTCATTCTGTGTAGCCACTTGGCTGTGCTATGGTGCCCAGGTGTTCCATCAAACACCGGCCCAGGTTTGGCTGTGAGGAATTTCTCAGATGTGACTCACGTCAATCATTAGGGCGTGAGTAACGGCGACTACCCTCCGTGGTTCAATCAGCGGAAGGCTTAAGCGCAAAGGCTGAGCTTCGCTGAGGACAGAACTGAGAAAGAGTGTTCTGCTGTTTCTTCTCTTGCTCTGCGGATCCCTGACTGATGTATCTCCCAAGTTCAGGCTGCACGTGTGTGCCCTGGCTTTCTGGCATAGACTCCAGTTCTCAATGGCCACGAAGTGTCTAAGTCAATTTCACCTGCAGCCACCTCCTGCTGTTTCAAATACAGCTCGTCAAGGCCGAAAGCCAAGTGCTTGTCAAGCTCGGCTCAGCCTGAGCCACATGTAATCAGAGGTGAATAGACACATTCGTAACCAAATTAAAATGAAGAGTAATCATAGTCATGAACTCTCCTACTAAAATCCAGACTGACTCTGGGCATGGTGGGGCATGCCTAGAGTCTTAGCACTCAGCGGGCAGAAGCATAAAGGACTGCTGCACGCTTGAAGTCAGCCTGGTCTACAAAACAAGTCCCAGGCTAGCCAGGGCCACATAGAGAAACATTAGATTTCAACTCATTTGGGGCCGGTAAGATGGCTGAACAGAAGAAGATGTCTGATGCCAAAACTGGCCACCTGAGTTTGATCTACAGAATGTACACGGCATGTACACCATGGTTCATGTGCACACACATGCACACACACACACACACACACACACACACACTACATACACTCACACACACAATAAGCAAACAAACAAATAAAAATGAAAATATTAAAAATTAAACTTGGGGCTGAGGAGATGGCTCAGGGGTTAAGAGTATATGTGTTGCTCTTGCGGAGGACCTGGGTTCAGTTCTGAGTGCCCACACACTGGCTCACAGCCACCTGGCATTCCGGGTCCAGGCTATCCAATGCCCTCTTTCTTACATCCATGGGAAGCAGGCAAACACATGGTCCTAATACATACCTGCTGGTAAAACACACACACACACACACACACACACACACACACATTAAAAATTAAACCTATTTAAAGAAGTTATAAGGAACAAGATAATTATTGAAAACTAGGAAGAGATACTGTTCAAGGCAAAAGCTAAAAACAGTGAGAACAGATTACCCGAAAAGAAAAATGATTCTTGATTAAAAAAAAAATTTTTTTTTTTTTTGTTTAAATACACCTGAGGAAAAGCATGGGAGTGCTTGCTCTCCACTTAGCTTATATGACTCTACTGGTACTAACTGGAAGGAACATCCAGATGTTTCAAGGAGTGATGGGAGAAAGGATCAGGGAGGTGGGAGAAGTGCATGCTGGTCCTTGAGCTGTGTTGTTTCTCATACCTCTTATATTTAGCATGCTTTTGCACAGGGCAGGGTTCTGGTTCCACTGAAATATCTGAAAACAGAGAAGGGAAGGAACAAAGAAACAGAGTAGGAGGAAAAGAGGGTAGATGCAAAACACAAGAAAATCTCACCACACTCCCAGCACATCTGGGCTATCGGTTGGTTCCTCTTGCACCCTATTTCCAGTAGTTACCACACTTGCTCAGCCTTCAGCATCTAGGTGCTGGCTAAGGAGCTTTACTGACCTCCAATAGGAGCAACACCAAAAAATTCTTATGAAACCGAGTCATGCCATTTGTGCCTATTCTATTTGGGCAGAAGTACTTCTTTAGTGCAAGAATTGGGGCGAGGAAGAGCCTCTTGATGTTTGCCCCACACTCTCAGAAATCAAGCCTTCAGTTCAACATTCCATTCCATAGACCCAGAACATACAAGGATCACATTCAACTTCCCACAAAGACAGGCTGGTGGGTGGCCCTGGAAACCACAGATAAGGGAATTGGAAGGACAGACACAGAGCAGACCTACTAAGCCAAAGATAACTGACATGAGAATTGTAAGGTTGCAATAAGGCTGTGAGAGAAGAGGTCTGAGAGGCTGTAAAAAGATGCTTCCAAATGCTGTTCAAACCCAGGCTCCAGACCTGTTGTCCTGTCGTCTTCACCTCCCCTCCACCAACTCAATCCATCCCCATCAACAGATGAGGGGACGGTCATGTGTACTGTGTATGCCTGACTGCTGTGCTCTGGCTGCAGTCCAGATGTAGGTATTGTCATCTCTGTGAAGAATCTCCTGTGTCAATGTTGTGTAAAGGATGTTCTGAAGTTATCTCTGATTGGTTAATAAAAAGCTGATGAGCCACACTCGGGAGGCAGAGGCAAGTGGATTGCTGTGAGTTCTAGGCCAGCCTGGTCTACAAAGTGAGTCCAGGACAGCCGAGACTACACAGAGAGACCCTGTCTCGGGTAGGGCTAGGTGGAGCTGATGAGCCAATGTCTGGGGAGAGAGAACAGAAAGTGGGACTTCCAGTCTCTGGGGTTTCAGGTAGAGAGGGGAAAGAGGGAGAAGAAGGAAAGGGGGGAGGAGGGCCACATGAGGACAGGGAGATACTACAGAGGCAGCCAAGGTGACACTGAGGTGGCAAGGAACGGGCACATGGCTGACAAGTAGCAAGTGATTGGGTTAGAATAAGCTGCCCAGTTATAGTGCTTAAAGCTTGTTGAATAAATCTAATAGGTCTGTGTCAGTTATTTGGGAGCTAGGGCAGGCATTAGAGAAGGCCCTGACTAATACCATATTCAACACACCGTGATATCATTTCTGTCCTTGATTATTATTGCTTCTTTTCCTTTCTTTCATTTTTAGTGTGTAGTATCTGTGAGTGTGTTTGTGAGTGCATGTTGGGGGTTTGTGCACATGTATATGCATGCACATGTAAAAGCTAGAAGTTGATGTTGGGTAGTTTCTGGTTTTTTGTTTTTGAGACAGAGTTTCTCTGTGTAGCCTTGGCTGTCCTGTACTCACTTTGTAGACCAGGCTGGCCTCGAACTCACAAAGATCCACCAGCCTCTACCTCCCAAGTGCTGGGAATTATAGGTGACCTTATCTATCTACTGAATAAAACTAACTGGCCAGCGAACGAGCATCCTCCCATCTCTGAGACAGCAACCCGAGGCCACAGCCTTGTTATAGATTCTGCCAGCACACTTTGCTTTCTGTGTGGTTTCAGGGGACCTAAACTCAGGTTTTCAAGCCTGCATAGCAGGCACATCACCAACTCAGCCGTTTCCCAGCTCTGTTTCCCAGTTCTCTCATCTCTAAATGGTTCCAAGCATCATGGATGGATGACACAGACTCCACGGTGACCTCCTGAAGGGCCACCTACAGGCTGGGTAATGGAATGAGACCTGAGAACAGGTTTTTCCTCTTTCTGTGCTGGGAATGCGGCTGAGACAGGGTCTCTATGTAGCTCTGGCTGTCTTGGAACTATGTAGACCAGGCTAGACTCATGCCTGTCTCTGCCTCCCAAATGCTGGGATTAAAGGTGTGCGTCACCCTTCCTAGGTCTGGGACCAGGTCTTGGATCTACTTCCGCTGAACCTGTGACAGCTCCTTTTTGTACTTTTGTCCTCCTGCAGTCTGTCACTGTTCTCATTTTCCTCCCTAATGTCGGGTGTGTCAATATGTACTTCTGGTTCCATTCCAGACCGTGGCTGTCACCCTGGACCTTATCACTGTTGATCCTTCTAAACATGGAGGCTGCTACCAAGCCAGTTGCATCATCCCTCTCACATAGCAGTGAAAGGTCATTATTTATTTATTTATTTATTTATTTATTTATTTATTTAGGTTTTTTGAGACAGGGTTTCTCTATGTTATCTTGGCTGTCCTGGACTCGCTTTGTAGACCAGGCTGGCCTCAAACTCACAGCGATCCTCCTGCCTCTGCCTCCTGAGCGCTGGGATTAAAGGCATGTGCCCACCACGCCCAGTTAGAAAGGTCATTTTTTAAGCTTTGCCTTTACTCTGATTCCACACCATGGCCCAGGTCTGTGATCCCACACTCTTCTGCTGGCATTCAGGCTTCGCTAGCACAGCCCAGCTTCGCTCTCCTTGTACCCACTGACATTCTTCTCCCAAGTCCACTTCCACCTTTCTTAGGCTGGCCACCGGGCGCCACCTCCACTCCTGGCTCAACATCATCATCTCTCTGGTTCTCCTTACTCCAGAAGGATGCCTTCCAGTTCTGGTCCTGGCCACAGGTGAGGCTTTGGGGCTACAGCGGCTAAACAGGAAAGCCAAACTTCCTCATCCTTCTCATCCCCAGATTTCCCTCCTGACTATCCCCTCTATGCTGTGATCTCCTGTGAGCTTCTGAGATGAGCGGCGCCATTTGCAAACAATTTTTTTTTTTTTTTGTACATTGCTGGATTTTTTTTTTTTTTTGTACATTGCTGGATTTTTTTTTTTTTTTGTACATTGCTGGATATTAAACTTCACTCAGGGCACTCTGCCCCTGAGAAACATCCCAACCCCAATACTGAATGCTCACTTCCCACCCGTGGTGCCTTGAATAAGAATGGCCCCAAATAGGCTCAGGGATTTGAATGCTTGGTCACTATTTGCAAGGATTAGGAGGTGTGGCCTCGTTAAAGGAAGTGTCGTTGGAGGCAGGCTTAGTGTGTTTCTTTAATTTTTCGAAACAAGGTTTCTCTGTGTAGCCCTGGCTGTCCTGGACTCACTTTGCAGACCAGGCTGGCCTTGAACTCACTACGATCTGCCTGCCTCTGCCTCTTGAGTGCTGGGATTAAAGGTGTGCACCACCATGCCCTGGCCTGCTTGGTGGGTTTCAAAAGCCCAAGCCAGGCCCTGTGGCTTTCTACTGTCCTGCTACTTGCAGATGCAGAGGTAGAGCTCTCAGCTACTTCTCCAGCACTGTGTCTGCCTGCCTGTGTGCCACCTTTCTCTCTGCATGACAGTAGACTAAACCTCTGAAGCCTTAAGCAAGCCCTGGTTAAATACTTTGCTTTAGAAGACTTGCCATGGTCGTGGTGTCTCTTCACAGCAACAGAATATTGACTAAAACACGACCCAAGATTCATTCACCGTGTTTATTAGCATAGTCAAAAATCAGAGACCAGTCGTTTTATTTTTGATAACCAGGAATTTTTTCCCCAATTTGAAATTTCTTACCTCTCCCAAAATAGTTGTCAACAGACTGGGTGCTGGGCTGGATGACTGAAATTTAGAATTTTTGTAACTATTGCTGCCTCTTCTTTACCAAAAGGCGTTTTCAGATGTGGATCCAGTACTGCAATGGGGATAAATTACCCTACGCATCCTCACTACCATAGCACTGTTTGCCTGGTCTATGATTAAGAAAAAGCCCCAAAGAGATGCTCGACTCACCTACAATCATGCATCCAACAGTGTCTTCAGCATCTACAAACTCACAACGGACCCCAAAGTTCACACTTTTCCCACTTAAAAACAAAACAAAACAAAACAAAAAAAACAAAACAAAAAAAAAACCCCAACCTTCTCTTGGCAGGTGGATGCTGGGATTTGTCCTTTGTGTACAATGGCAAGTCGGTGTTCACTGTGTCTGCCCATAATAATTAGCCATATGACTGAATGACTCCAAAACAGATGGACAGATGAGCAAATAAGGCAAGGAGCAGCCCAGACCAGCAACAAACAGGAAGGCAACCCAGCGTTTGTGAATCAGTGTGTACTTAAGCTCCAGACTCAGCCATGTTGGTCTTTCTTAGAGCCCTTGATCTCAAGATTCTCTATCGCCTTTGCTGGTGATTCTCTCTAGGCTCTGTTGCTGATGACTGCTGCCTGACATTGAGTAGCTATACTTTGGTTCTGGCTTTCCCTTTTCCTCTTACTTCCCGCCTGCTCCACTGAACTCCTCAACAGTGGAGTTTCACTGAACTCTTAACGTAGGGCTGCTCCCAAGATGCTCTCTCTTGTCCTCTTATGACACTAATTAAAAGGAGAGCTAGTGGCACCCAATTAAGTAGGGATCAAAAGTCACACGTTCAAAGTGATCTCTAGTTAGTATTCCTTTTCTCTCTCTCTATCTTGTTCAGTCAATAGGAAATGGAATTGTTTTTGTTTATTTGTTTTTTTTTTTTTGTTTATTAGCAAAATTGCAACCTGTGAGTTTTTTGCCTTTTCATTTCTTCCTCCTCTTCTCCTTCTCCTCCTCCACCTTCTTCCTCTCCTCCTCCTCCTCCTCCTCCCTGCTCTATTCACGTGAGACCAGTGGTTACTGTCAGGTGTTGTCCACTAAAACTCTTCATTTTCTATTTTGGGTCAGGGTCTCTCTTAAGTCTAAAGGAGCTTGCTGATTTGGCTAGGCTGGATAGCCACCAAGCCACAAAGATCTCTCTGTCTCCTGGGACTACAGGCATGTGTGTTGCCACACCAGGCTTTTTATATGGATGTCCAGGAGCCTAAATTCAGGGCCTCATGCTTGCAAACGTCTATAATCATAGTACTCCGGGACAGGCTGGGAGAGTTGCCCAGAAGCTTGCCTCAACAAGGTGAAGGTGAGAACCTGTTCTTCCCAGTTGCCGTGGTACTCCCACACATGTACTCACACACTCACGTGGCTTCACGTGTATACACACACACACACATACACACACACACACACAAATAAGTAAATAAATAAGTAGCTTTTGGAAAAGGCCTAAATGTGGAGGGAGGCAGTAATGGATGCAGCCACTCTTATACAAATAAGTATTATGCAAAAATGCATATTTTGAGGACTTTAGGGGACATTGAGGTAATCTCCCAGCTTTTCAGTAATTGCGAATCAAGAAAACACATTCATATTTTTAAAAACTCAAATGTAGGGCCAGGGAGACGACCCATTTGGTAAAGGCTCTTGCCACTCAAATCCTGACAAACTAAATTCTATACCAGGAACCCATAAAGACATAGGAAATGAATAACTCTACAAAGTTGATTTCTGTCCTCCACACTTGTAGACACACACACACACACACACACACACACACACACACACACACACAACACTACTAAATTTTAAAAAATTAAACCTAAATTTAAAAGTCTCTACTAGGAATATTCCAGTCCTTACTCCAAGACTACGAAGCAGGGGCACGCTGTTTTCTCATTGTGTTTGGTACCAAGGAGTTAGATGACGCCTAGATCTTCCTATTTCCAGGCTACGATGCACATGCCAGATGCATCATTTCTGACTTGGTATTCTGTTTCTGTCAACCATGTTGGGGAGGCGGCCAGGAACACAGCCCACAAGGAATAGCTGGTATTTGGGTCTGGAGATGTGCATCAGATGGTGTTATTTGACTTTCTCCAAAGCGGGGGTGGAGGGGTGAATCTACAGGCAGAAGGTCTGAGAAGAGCAAAGGGCAGCAGGGAAAGTACAAGTGGGTAGTGGGAGACAAGGGATGCAGAAGATGAGGTGGTTTTGATAGATATTCCCCAAGTCCCACCAAGGTTTCTCTGGTGTCTACCACACTGGTTGGGATGGACCCGCAGAACCTTGGCAGACTGGGTGCACACTCATGTGCCCTCCAAAATCTGCCCCCTCATAGACCATCAGCACAGAATACAAGAGACAGATCATGGCATCTGTTCAGCCTCAGGAGAGAGTAGCTGCCTAACCATCTCACACCTGCAGCTGCGGATCTCCCTTCCCAGGCACCACAGACTGTTCTCTTCTCTGTCCTTATCTCCGTCTCCTTCAAATGTAGCACCCCTAAATGTACAAGCCCTGGGCCTGGCATGGTGCCTTGGGAGGCAGACGGGGATCCTTGTGAGTTCAAGACCAGCCTGGTTATATAAGGGGTTCTAGGCTAGCCAGGACTATCTATATAGAGAGACTCTGTCTATGAAACAACCAACCAAGAATAAAACCCAAACTTACAGGCCATGATCTTTACCATTTGGGATAGTGGAGTGCACAAGGATTCTGAGTTCACATTTCTTCTGGTTCAAGTCCCAACTTTCCCTAATTTAATTGTAACTGAGTTTCTGTTACTTCCATACAACTAGCTTTGCATCAAATATACTGCTTCCCAAAACAGCAAGAACGCACAAATCCTATTGCTCAAATACACATCGATGCTGACAAGCCTGGATCAAAGAAAAGGGAGCCCACCTGAAGCACACAGGCGTGGGTCATCAGCCCATCTTTACACCAGTGAGGTTTCCCACCTCCTCTCTGCAGTTCACAGACCGTCCTTGCGCAATGTGAAGGGGGGAAAAAGGCAAGTGTGGAAAAGAAAGCACATTTCACACACAGCCCTAGGCATCTGACAGAATCCTCAGAGCACACTCCACTTATGGGAGAAACAGAAAAAAAGATGAACTACAAACTGAAACTGTCCCAGCTGATGCCACGCCCCGTCTCTACGGATAATCAAAAGCCCAGGGACTTAGGCAGAACTTTGGCAAGACAGCAGACTGAAGAAGACACTGAGCATCTCTAGGTACCTGGAGTCTGCATGGAGTGCCCCCCCACCCCCACCCCCCATCCCCCCACCCCCACCCCACCCCCACCCCCCATCCCCCCACCCCCACCCCACCCCACTCCCACCCCCCACTCCCACCCCCGGTCCACTTAGGAGAATGGCTAAGTGGTCTGCTTCCTCCACCACAGTCTCCAGCCTCAAAGGTCAATCTGATAACAGGCCAGAGAGGGCCACCGAGGAAGCCTCACGTCTCCTGTCACCCAAAACCTGCTCAGTCTGCTAAAAAGTAATTGCACACAGCCCAGGAACAGTAACACCCTGTGCCGCAGTTGGGCGATATCTTTGGGGCCTGTCAAGATAACCAGAGAAAACAGGGAGCTGAAGACAGCAAAGAGCCGAGGACCCAAAGGAAAACACCTGTGATTTGTAAGAAAGAAGCAGAAAGAGCAGCAGCAGGAAGCCTGGTGTCAGCGTGAAGAAAAGAGGCTTGTGACAAGTCTATTTTAAGCCTATTTCACCTTGATATGGTCTTACGGACTTTTGCATTCATTCATTCACTCCTTCATTCATTCACTCATTCATTCATTCACTTATTCATTCCTTCACTGTGCCAAGCACCGAAGTGCTCGCAGGATGGATTATAGTTGCACATATCTTACGCAGGAAACAATATCCTTCACAGCCTGTGCATTAGATGATGCATCTTGGTTAAAACGAAAGTGTATTTTTGGAGCGCTGCACGATATGTGAGCCTTCTTCTAGAGTCAGGCTTCCTGTTCTCTTGTTATGCTGGTTAGGAAGACAGTGCTCTCGGCTCTCACATTAAAACTTTTCAGTGGCTAAGCTGGAGACCAGAAAGAACTAAGTAGCAAGAACACTGGCCTGTCTTTTCACTGGGGACCCCAAGTTCATCTTCATCATTAAAAAAGTGAGCTGAGAAGTCTGGAAAGATTGCTTTTGGAGAGGACCCAGGTTTGGTTTCCAGCATCCACGCAGCAGCTCACAGGTGCCCTCTTCTGGCCTGTGTGAGAACCTGCACGTAGGCAGTGCACATAAACTCAGGCACACATACCAGCACACAAATATAATAATAATAATAATAATAATAATAATAATAATAATAATAATAATAATAATAATAGGCTGGGCATGGTGGTTCATGCCTTTAATCCTAGCTCTAGGGAAGCAGAGATGGGCAGAATTCTGTATGTCTGAGGCCAGTCTAGTCTATAGAGAGAGTTCAAAACCAGCCAGAACTATACAGTGGGGGCCATCTCAAATAGACAAAGAGCAAAATAACAATAAATGATATTAATACTGCTAATAAGCAAATAGGGTTTTGAGACAGAGTTTCTCTGTGTAGCCCTTGCTGTCATGGAATTCACTCTGTAGATCCAGCTGGCCTCGAACTCAGACATCCACCTGCCTCTGCTTCTCCAGCACTGGGACAAAAGGTGAAAGGAAAGGAATCAGTTCAGGACCTCTAAGACCAAGTTCTCAGCACAAAGGGGATTTATTTGCCCGAGGGGGACAGAGGACAGGAAATAAGAGACAAAGCAGGAGACAGAGAAAAAGAGAAAAGGTATTTGTCCCTGGGAACAAAGGACTGCCCCTGAATAGAGAGAGACAGATATAGCCTATGGGCAAATGGCAGTTTATAAAGGGAAAAGGAAAAACCCTATGTTAGGGCGGGATGTTTAACTTTAATTGGCCATGTTAATTAGGTGAGCCAAAGGGCGGCTTTTGATTGCTGGACTTCAAGACTTTGCTAGCTGGACCTTGGTGGTCAGCCTCAGGAAGAGAAGTAGCCAAATAAGGGACTAGACCTTGGTGGCTAGCTTTAGGACACAACCTAACAGTTTTTTAGCAAGGCCTGTCAGAGCCATGGTTGCCATGCTCATGTGGGCTAGATAAATATGAATACCCCTTCATTATGTATCTTTAAAATAATTTAGAAACTCTTCAGCCATCCCAAAAGAGCTTGGGTAGCCTGCCCGGGTTTGCACTGCCACTCAGTCCTGCTGCTTACCAACTAGTGACCATAAGCCAAGGGATTTGCAAACCCAGGCTTCCATTTCTACCCCTGGGAGTTGGGGGGAAGCATGGAACCTTTACGGTTGTGTGACAGACTGCCGGGTGCCAAGTCTCAGGAGGAAGAAGTACTCAAGAGAGAAGGACAAGATCGCCCAGAGGTGTGCTTGCCACGCTCGACCTGGCCAGGGTCCCTTCAAAAGGTGTGTGCTACCACTGCCCAGAATAAACAAATCTTAAGAAAGAAAGAAGGAAGGAATGGAGGGGGGTGGGGGGCAGGGGGTAGGGGGGTAGGGGGTGGGGGAGACACGACAATACATGAGCTGTGTGGGGATGTTTTCCTAGCATAAGCAAAGCCTGGGTCTGATTTTTAACGCTACAACAACAACACGTCAGACTGAGTGGGCTGGAGGGACAGCCCAGCAACTCACGCATGCCTGTGACGTCAGCTCCCAGAGGGGCACAGAGTAGAGAATCACTTGGCCTCGTTGCTTGCCAGTCAAGCTCCAGGTTCAGGAAGAGAGATGCCCTCAAGTTAAGTGCAGACAGATAGATGAGGTCAGCTGACGCCCCCTTCTGGCCTCTCTGCTCACGTACAGGTTTGCATCTACACATACATGTTGCTACGTACACACCCACACAGACACTTATATGTACACACACATAAATAAACGTATACAATTTTAGAAATATATATTTCTTAGAGGAATGAGCAAGGCAGGGAGAGGTGACTGTGTTCCTACCTGGTCCCTCAGCCTCTCCTGGTGGCCCATGATTGCTGTGGCATGGTGAGGGTACTTCTGTTTTAGATGCTCCAGGAACGCCTCTCTCTTCCTATCCATCTCAGGCGTTTGCATTCCCAGGATCTCCTTGGAACTTCGGGGCCCACCTAGAGTGTGTCTCCTTGGGATATTTCGGGCAGGCTTGGAAACCTGAGCCCGGGAGTTTCCATTAGACAGGCGTTCCTTGGGCCTGCGGCATGCTGCATCTTCCAGGGATGTTACCTGAAGATTGCTTCTCCCTTGTTCTGCAAGATGAAGAACAAAAGTGCAGTTGAGGGTTTGTGGTAGTTGCTACAGAATCAATGTAACTTATTTTTGTTGTTGTTGTTATAGTTTTTTTTTTTTTTAAGCAAGGATGGGGGCAAAAAAACCCTACAATTAGAAAAAAAATTGAGAAAAATGTACTTTAGATGCTGTAGTAAAAAAAAATTTTTTTTCTTTCTGTAATAAGTTTGTTACAAAGGAGAAAGTTTGGAGAGACAGGTTGTTTACAAGTAACTGGGCTACCCCTGGGTCTGTAATTAGGGCAGAGTCAACCCCAGTAATCCAGGCAATTTGTATACTTGTCATTATAGTCTCAACCTACTAATAGGACTTTTAAATGTTTATAATCTGAAGATGGTTCTGACCCCTGTGGTTCAGCATCAAGGAGAAAACCAGCTACATAAGCCTCAGAAGATCTCTCGCGCCTAGAAAGTTCCATGTCGCCGTTACCCTAGGCCAGGCAAGGGGAATGTCACGCGAGGTAATAGTTGGGGAGCAATAAAGTGAAGGTTCGGCCACATTTTCCCTGAAATGACTTCATCTAAAACACACTGAGCAAGGGAGGAGTCATGAGTATGTTCTGGTGGCTTTGACCTAGGGAGACTGCTTCCAAGCCGGCCTCTCAGGTCGGTTAACTTCTCCCTAGAACAAACCCGCTAAGACGTGGAAGGTTAATGGTTGGGATCAGAGCACATGAGGATCCTCCTCTCCTTCTTTATTTTGTTTTTTGTTTGTTTGTTTGTTTCTGCTTTCTAAGATGGGGATGAAAGCAGAAAACACAGAGAAGCTACAAAGATTCAAGAACACAACCTTGGTCTTTTGTTTGTTTCTGTTTTGTTTTTGGTTGGTTGGTTGGTTTTTGTTTTGTTTTATTTATTTGAGACAGGGACTCACTCTGTAGCCCTGACAGACCTGGAGATTGCTATGTTGGCCAGGCTGGCCTTGAACTCACAGAGTTCCTCTTGCTGAGTGTGCTGCCACCACACCCAGTCCTCAGGTCTCTCTAGAAAAGGCAGAATAGGCTTGGAGCGTAAAGGCACATCACAAGCCTAATGATGTGAGTTCAAGCCCTGGCACCCACTCAGGAGAAGAAGAAAACCAACACCTGCAAGTTGTGCCTGACTTCTCCAGGCACATGTGCACCCCACCCTCTATAATAGTAATAATAATTTTTTAAAAAGCAACGAGTGTCCAGAATGTGGGTCTAAACCAGCTCCCTAAAAGCAAGGGCACCAACACGCTAACACGGTTACCTTCTCTTTGCCTGGAAACTTCTGCATACAGAGCTCAAAGTGCAGACCCCTCTGGCAAGGGACGGAAAATATTTTCATCTCTGGGTAATTTTTTTTTTTTTGTTCTTGTCTTCCAAAGCTCCCTGTGTACCCTGAGAACAACTCTTCTTGTGTGCCCACTTCTCACTACTTGGCTCATTACAACATCCCCATCAGACACTGATGAACGAAGGGAAGAAAACAGCCTAATTAGTTACTCTTAGCTCTCACTACTTTTAAGCTTAAAGACGGAGAAGACAGATGCTTTGGTTAAAAAGATTTTGAGAGATTATTTATTTGGTAATAATAACTTTATTAAGCAATAAAAATTTGCATCACGGCTTCTTTTTTTAAAGCATCTCTTCCCTAATAATACAGGAGTCACAGAGTCTATTACATGGAGTGAAACCGGGCTGGGGCCATAGCTTAGAGGTCAAATTCTTGCCCAGGATGTGCAAAGTTGCAGGTGAGAGCCACAGCACCATCAGGAAAAAAACAAAGGTAATATCTCAGGCTGATAAGCACATATGCGTGAAGACACATAGCTTCTTTGTGTGTGTATGTGTGTGTGTGTGTGTGTGTGTGTGTGTGTGTTGTACATGTATTTTGTATTAGCCAAAACTGCTGTGTGCATGACAGACCCCTGTGGCTTTTCAAGACTGTTGTCAACAATATCAAAATAGTCCATGAAAAAATTATCCAGGACAGGCAGATTACTGAACTAGTCTGAAACCCTGGGAAGGTTATTTCCTCACATGGGCAGTAAGCACATACCTCTACATTCAGCCCCGTGGATCAATAAATGGCGTGTAAGCAGTCAGACAGGCAGGAGGAAGACACCGTCTTCTGAGCTAATAGACCTTCAGCAACTGACCTCCATCCAGGGACCGTTAGAGCTGGTCAAGACAGCTGCAACAGCCTTGAAGTAAATTGGGGAACCAGCGAGACGTAGGGTCTTGGAAGTCACTGTCAATCTCCAGTCAGCATTAACCTTTAGTCATCCCACTTACTGGATTTAAACTTACCCTTTCCTGATACATTTCATGGAGAAAGCTGAATCAACTTTATGCTGTTTTTCTAGTTCTTTCCTATTCTTTTTGTTTGTTTGTTTGTTTGCTTGCTTTTTTTGAGCTAGGATTTCTCTGGGTAGCCTTGTCTATCTTAGACTCACTCTGTAGACCAGGCTGGCCTTGAACTCACAGAGATCCGCCTGCCTCTACTTCCCTAGTGTTGGGATTAAAGGCGTGAGCCACCACGCCCAGTTTCTTTCTCCTTCTTGTGGATTTTTAAATAATGTCTCCTAACAAGGCTGAATGTGATGTAGGAAAAGGGATGAAAACGGTAGGAGCAGTTAGCACGAAGGGAGGCTCATGCAGGCCACCTGGCAGGCACAGCAACCTTTATCTCATCACCCTCATCCACTGCGCCATCAGTCCCATCTGCCTCCACCCCAGCACCGGGCACCACCAACTTAACTACCCAATGCTGCCCACCCAAAGCCACCTCAAACTCTTCACAGGCACTTAGGCCTTTTCCTCTGCTCTCGGAACCTGTCAGCCCCACACCTGAAGGAGAAATGAAACCTGGACCATTTCAACCGTATGGAGAGAATTAAGGCCTTTTAGCTGAGCTTAAAACCCAAAGAGGGTAGTGGGGAAATGTCTCAGCAGTTAAGAGCACTGTCTGTTCTTCCAGAGGTCCTGAGTTCATTTCCCAGCAACCACATGGTGGTTCACAACCATCTATAATGTGATCTAACGCCCTCTTCTGGCCTGCAGGTATACATGCAGGAGGAGCACTGTATATATAATAAATAACTAAAAACAAAAACAGAAAAAAACCAAGGAGAAGGGGCATGCATAAACAAGAGAAGGGACAGGCCAAGTCCCTTTTGCCACAGTTCCTACAGTCATGGTGTCAGACCCAAGTGGACCAATTCCTCATTGTCTGTATGAGTGAAGAAAAGAGCAAGTGTAGAACCCTCAGGCTGCCAAACAGAAGGGCAGTTAGTTCTGTTTCTTGTTTGGAAAGAGCTTTGGTGCTAACATGTAAATATGGGTGTGTCCGGTTGTTTGCTATTCTGGGAATCCTTGTCTAACAAAGTAGAGAAGTAGGCTGAAGACAAGGCCTGGGCAAAGCTGAAAGGCAGCCCTGTTTCCTCTTCCTGCCCCTCCCAGGCTCTTCCAGGGAGCCCACTTCCAACAGGGCAAAGAGCAAACCAGAGCTTCCAATGGAAAACCAACCTTCAATGTGGGGAGGAGGAGGAAGGCAGGCATGCCATGCAGCTGCTCTGCAGAGACCCAGGGGGGCTGCAGCTGGGATGTGTGCGCATCCTGGACATGAAAAGAAGGGAGGGGTCCCCGGGAGGGTAAATACAAAAAGGCAGAGGGTTCTAGAGAGGCAAGCATTCTAACGTGGCCATCCGTACCGCAAGCTGTGCAGACCAGCAGCTGCTGGGCTGTGGGGACTGGTGACTTTGCCATGCTGGGTTATCCTCGCTGAGTCAGATGACAAAGCAAGGGGCTCATGGGCTTTGCATCATTGGTGCACTGCAGGGAACCAGCAGTAGTGCAGCCATCTTAAGGGGATGTTTCTGTTGTTTTATTTTATCTTATCTGCTTTGAAATTTATTTTTTGTGCTGAGAATTAAACCCAGAATCTTGTACACACGTGTGCTAAACATGGACTCTACCACTGAATTATACTTTGCTGAGAATTTATTCCCCGGTCAAGAATAGGGAGTCCAGTGGCTCACACCTATAATTCCAACACTGAGGTCAAAGCTAGCCTAGGTGACATGGGGAATTCCAGGACAGCTAGGACTACTGTATAATAGAGCACAAAGTCTTGTCCCAAATAACCAATGATATGTAGAGTATTGGATGTGTGTGTGTGTGTGTGTGTGTGTGTGTGTGTATGTGCGTGCGCACGTGCACACTCATGAATTCTGTTAGACTAGCTGGTAAGCAAACCCTGGAAACCATCTTGCCTCTCCCCCTCCCAATGCTGAGATTATAGGCAAGAGCCACGACACTTAGCTTTTTACATGAGTTCCGAGGATCCAAAATGAGGTCCTTGTGCTTTTGGATCAAGCACTGTACCCAGGAACCCACATCTAGCTCCTGCTTGACAGCCCCAGTGCCCCCCTGAACCCCTACATCCCCTCAGGGTTTCTCTGTATAGCCTTGTCTGTCCCGGAACGCTGTAGACCAGACTGGCCTCAGAGATCCACTTGCCTATGCCTCCTGAGAGCTGGGATTAAAGGCCTGTGCCACCACTGCCTGGCTCTCCTCACTTTATAGCAGTTAGCTAAGGCGTTGTTTTTAAGACAGCATCCACGTAGCCGAGACCAGACTCAAACTTGCTGTCTACTTGTTTCAACTCTCCAAAATTCAAGGATTACAGCCAGTGTGACACCACAGTAGACAAGACAGAGCTTTCTGAGCTTACCAAAGAGTCCTTGTCTTTAGGGAGTTGCTGCCTAGGTACCATGCCTTTGGGTGTTCCTGTGACACTTACTGTATCATGCGTTGGAACAGACACATCCCCTGGCTGCTCACACAAGCAGCCTACACTTCCTGTCCCCTACATCTAACTGGGACTTTGTACTAATTTCAGTCAGAGTGATGTGAGCAGGCGTAACAGGAGCACCTTTATCCCTGGCCTCCGGGCCGCCTAAAAATCTCGCAGGGTTTCTGTCTTTACTCTTTGGCCAGCTGAATGCAAAGAGCCTAGGAGAAACCTCCTAAGGGGTTGTGTGCTGATGGGACAGTAGCTCAGGAGCATCACAGTCTACTGCCTGTGACCAGGAAATCAACCCTGACCGTATAAAGTTACTGAGAATAATGTGCATGTTCACTTGGACACTCAGTTCAGTACCCCTTGGGTTTTCAGTTCTCTTGTCAGTGCTACAAAGACCATTATTATATACAAACAGGCACAGGAATTATAGTTGAAATGAGCATTGCATCCTTCTTAAGGACCTTAAAACCAAAGTCAGTGGGCTGGCAAGCCTGACAGCCTGAGTTTAATTCCCAGAGCCTGTATAAAACTGGAAGGAGCAAACCAACTCTACAGAGTTGTCCTCTGACTTCTGCATATGGACACCACATACTCACACTCACACATCTCACATCCTCACAATGGTGATGATGATGATGATGACGACAACGACGACGATGATGGTGATGCTATAAACGGGTACAGGGCTGAAGAGACACACCGCTAGCCAAGAACACAGACTGCTCTTCTGGCTGTTCAATTCCTAGCACCCACATGACAGCTCACAAGTGTCCATAACTTTAGTTCCAGGGGATCCTTGCCCTCTTTTGGCCTTGGTGGGCACCAGGCAGGCCTGTGGTACACAGACATACATGAAGGCAAACACTCATACACATAAATACATTTCTTTTAAAAATGAAGTCAAGGATCAAAACGATCCTTGGTGCAGACTCTATACAATAGGCACAGCCTTGCTCCTCATCTGGAAAAGCGTTCTGTGTTGTGTTGCCTCAAGTTAATTGGCTGAGTCAACTGTTCATTGGCACAGATACTGATCAAAGGCCTGCTCCAAACACTGAAAGGGACAGGAGTCTGGGGGAATGGTGATCAAGACAGCTTGCACCTCTCCCAGCATCAAAGCATCGTATGATGATTAGCAGTCCTTCAACAAACACGTCATATACAATCTGAGTGCCAGGTAATGTTCTGAAGAGCGAAGGAAGATATGGGCACAGAAAATGACCAGGCTGTTTCACACTGCATATCGGTCATTCCCTAGGCTAGCACTCCGGGGAGGGCAGCGAGCCATGGGCCAGAGGGGGCAAGCAGGTGAATGCACCCCTGAACAGACCTTTTGAGAAGCTTTTAAAAGCCAGAACAGGGGGGCTGGAGAGATGGCTCAGAGGTTAAGGGCACTGACTGCTCCTCCTGAGGTCCTGAGTTCAATTCCCAGCAACCACATGCTGGCTCACAACCATCTATAATGTGATCTGATGCCTTCTTCTGGTCTGCAGGTGTATGTACATGCAGGCAGAGCACTGTATATATAATAGTCAAGAAATTAAAAAAAAAAAAGCCAGAATAGGAGCTCATGTTGTTGGCAAAACGCCAAGGATCATACCAGGAGCCCACGGTCTCCTAAGGGAACGGGACACAGACTCAAATTTCACCAACAGTCAGGCGTGATGATGGACACCCTTATCCCAGGACTTGAAAGGAAGCAGGAAGAACCGGAGTTCAAGTCCAGCCTTGGCTACGTGAGTTCAAAGCCAGCCTGGGCTACGTGAAACCACCATCTCAAACAAATTCCACCAATAACTACCAAATGCCTCCACTGCTGAAGGTGCACAGCTTCTTACACTGTGCACCCACGGGGTCACGTGGCTAAATGTGGAAGCTGTGAAAAAGTTAGCAACAGGGAAGGGTTTCCAGCCCTACCACAAAAAAATTAATTCAAAACCACACATGCATGCATGCACGCATGTACACACACATGCACAGGGTCAGGGCCTGAAGAGCTAACTCAGAGATTAAGAGCGTTGCTACTCTCACAAAGGCTTTGGGTTTGAGTTCCAGCACCCACAAGGCTGCTCACCAATGCTTGTAACTCTGGCTCCGGGGGATCTCACACCCTTTTTTTGATCTCCACAGTTATCAGGCCTACACGTAGTGGTGCATAGACTCAGGCGCACACACACACACATACAAAGTTAATCAACAACACATGTAAAACCAGTCACAGTGGTACACATCTGTAATTCCAGCACTTGGGAGGTAGATGCAAGAAGGAGTTCAAGACCAGCTTTAGCTACAAAAAGAGTTTAGGGCCAGCCTGGGCTACATGAGACTGTCTTAAAAACAAAACAAACAGAAATCAAGCGATATTGAACCTGAGATGCTTCTGGCAGTGCCTGCCCATGTTGCATTCTGTTTCGTAGGGGCCTTGGTTCTGCACACACACCATGCCTGCTTTGCCCGGCATCTGCCACCATGCCACAGTTTGCCAGCAAATGCTGCCTGAAACCCAGTGGCTCAGATTCTAGTCCTGTATGCTTTCACTATGCATGCAAAACTTTTTTCTCTTATAGAAAAGGAATGGTTTAATTATGGGAAACAAGGGCTTTAAATAGCTTCCTACTGTCATCCTTCAGCGTGTAAGTATCAAATTAATGTGTCTTCAAGACGTATTATCTTCAAATGTTTGCTTTTTAAAGATTGCTGTTTGAGATGCTCACTTGAAATACATTTAAAAAATCATTCAGCAAATATTGGCTTGGAATTGGGATAGAATTTCCATAATTTCTGAAATGGCTTTAAACATATTTTTTTGACATTTGTGCTGTGTGTTCATGTTAGTGATGCTCTCAACACGACTACAAAATCAAACTATCAACACTGAAAAGTAGTAAAGAAGCTCTGTGTCTTGCAGTATCAAATATTCAGCCAAGATTTAATTCATTACATAAATATAAATAAGCGTATCCATCTCAGTAGGCAAATTTGTTTCCATCTTTAATAAATTATTCTCTCTCTCTCTCTCTCTCTCTCTCTCTCTCTCTCTCTCTCTCTCTCTCTCTCTCTCTCTCTCTCTCACACACACACACACACACACACACACACACTGACAGCCAGGCTTGGTAGCACAAGCATTTAGTCCTACTTCCAACATCGAGGAGGCAGAGGCAAGCAGATCTCCATGAGTTCAAGGCCAGCTTGGTCTCTATAAGGAGTTCCAACCTAGCCAGGACTAAATAGTAAGAGCCTGTCTTAAAAAAAGAGATTATACATATATATAGATATAGATATATTGAAAAGCTTTTTAAAACAGCTACCTGGTATTTCTTAAAAGATTTTATTTTTAATTTTAACCATGTATATGCATGTGTATCTGTGCACATGATCGTTGTTGCCCCAAGTCTAGAGAAGAGTACTTGGTTCCCTACAATAGGAGTTACAGGCAGTTGTAAGTTTCCTGATGTAGATGCCAGGAACTGAACTTGAGGCCTCTGGAAGAGCAGTGCTTGCTCTTAACCACTGAGCTATCTCTTCAGTCTCAAGGGGTTGTTTTTAAAATAAGCTTCTTTATGATTTGACACCAATAAATGTTTGATTTATATATCTCCTTTATAGTTGTATATATCCTGTGTCATATAAATCTTCCTAGTTGAAAGACACTAGGGACAGGACTAGAGATTTGGCTCAGGTCCTGAGTTCAATTCCCAGCAACCACATGATGACTCACAACCATCTATAATGAGATCTGGTGCCTTCTTCTGGTATACGTCCTACATGTAGGCAAAATACCATATACATAATAAATAACTCTTGAAAAGAAGAAGAAGAAGAAGAAGAAGAAGAAGAAGAAGAAGAAGAAGAAGAAAGAAAGAAAGAACAAAAGAAAGACATTAGGGGCAGAAGTTTAGGAAACCTTCACAACATGGTACTGTCACTGGTTTCAATATTCTTGCAATGACCATATGCCACCTTTTCCACACAGCCCTGAGTTTCAACTGTTGCCCAGTGAAATTATTTATAGAGTTCTCCTTGATCCTCTAAGGTGTCTGGGTTTGAACAATGAGTTACACAATCACCGAAAGTTTCCTTCTACACAGCTGACTGATTAACCAAAGTCCCTCGGGTAGGGTAGTGTCATTAGCCAGCTGCCTAATTGCTAAGATGGTGAAGTGCTCCTCCGCGTGCCTAGCACTCCGTGATGAGATGCTCTCGTGAGGGAGACATGGTCCCAGCCCAGGCACCTCACGTTGTGACTGGGTGAAGCAGACACAAATGCAGTCATAAGGCAGAGCCCAGTGGCAGTCACCCACATGTGGCACCGCAGGCGGTGTTGGCCTCAGGACCGGTGACGCTCCATCCTAGAAAACATCCTTGCGTGCCCCCATCGAAGCACACTCAACTCTGCCAGTAGCAAACCCTGACACTCTAACTGGGACTCTCCTTCTCCTTTTATTATTTTTCCATCCCCCTTCCAATGTATCTCACCTGCAGGTTCTTGGGTGCCTGGGTCTTGTCCTTCCGCACAGAGGCAGCCATGGGAGATAGCTCAGTCTCCAGTCCCCCCAGCAACCCACTGACCACTGAACTGATACCTGATGCATCTCTCAGCCCTCACACACCCTAAGGAAATTCTGCCTCCGAGCCCCAAGCTGGCCCCTCTCCCTTACCTATTTCTCGAAACCCTTTCCCACTTAGGGAAACGCAACTCACCCAGCCACCTGGATCAAATATTTTCAGCTGTCTCGGACCTCTCAGTTCTACTCAACAATACATCTGATCTTAGCAAATTCCTTTGGTTTTGCATTCGGTATAAGTCAGGAATCTGCTTCCTTCTTATCGCTGTCTGCTTATCACCCGTCTAGCCTAGAGCAGCAAGGGGGTTTCTTGCCTGGTTTACTTCAGAAACCTCCTTAAAAGGCCTCGCTGCCCATCCCCCACCGCCCAGTTCACTTGTGTTAAACCCCACAAGGCACCCCAGCCCACCAACTGCCTTCTAAAACCCCCAACAGAGTTCTTGTCTAACATGCTCAGGACTCTACGTTCCTCTACGTTCACTCCCAGGGCTCCAAATTAATTAAAATTAATTTAATTAAATAAAAGTCGAGTCCAATTTGCTAGCAGTGCCTCACCTCCCAGGAAGTAGAAGCTAAAGACCTTCCCACAGTTCTACAGGTCCTCCATAATCTGGCCTGGGCCACCGCCTATGACCTCTCGACCTGTTTGCCTCCCATCTGTCTTTGCCTCCCCATCATTCCCTTGCTCTCCTTCCTCATGCTAAGCGTTAGGTTTATTCTCACCTCAGCTCAAGTGTTACCTCAGCGAATGGTGTGGTTCTCTGATAAATCCTTATGGTTTCACTGCCACTCCCTAGTTCCTGCCTTCATCCCCCCCCCCACCCCCCGGCCTTATTTTTAGCTAATAGAATCACCAGATAAAACACGGGGATCTCCAGTAAATCTTGAAGCTTGGGAGGATGAAACATACGTTTTGGACTAAGTCTGTGCCAAGCGATAATTAAGAAATACTTAGGCTTTAAAAACTACTCAATTGTTTAATCCGAAACTCAAAGTTAACTTTAGGCACTCTGTCTTTTTATTTATTTACTAAATCCAGTCTCCCACACATCTCACATGTTGGTTATTTTGCTTATTTGTTCATTGTTTGCCTCTCTACCCCACCCCACCCCAACTTGGCCCTTAGAACGTCAATCCAATGAAGGGGAGTATTTTTCAGTCTGCGTTTTGCATCACTGGATCCCCCAGCGGCTGGAACAGTGACTGCTATATAACACAAGTCCAATATTCATGGGAGTGCATGAGTAAGTGAAGCGAGGCATCTGACCGTCCCAACCTCAGCGACACCAATGAATCACTCCGGTTGTTTCAGGGTTACTTCTAAAGCAGCTCCCCATCTACTTGCCCCCTCTTAGAATCCGGGTCGTTTCTTTCAGGACAGGCCCAGAGGTTGAATTCCTGCAGTTAAGATCCGTCCTATCGAGAGCAAGTTGGGGGCCTTCCTTAGGCTGGACGCCACCAATTCCAGAACCCTCAAACTGCGCCTACACAGGTTTAGCAGATGGAACTGCTGCCCCAAGACGGGGGTGGGGGGGGTGGGGGGGTGGGGGGGGGCGGGCGGTTCATTGAATGTTTAGGAGGCAGGCTTCCTTTTCAGTTCGCTGGGGGATTTCTCTCTCCTAATTGTATTTTCTTCTGTCTGGCTTAGTTTTGCATTTTCAGTGGGGATGAGTCATGTGCTACTTCCTTTTTTCATTTTAAAAAACACACACCTTTTCCCTTGTGCATAATCCCCGCTCCCACGCGCTGCCGTGCACACCCCTGCACATCTTTGTGTTACTAACTGGCCTTAGCATGAACCTGGATGGGTAGGATAGGGCCGGGGGGGGGGGGGGCGCCGGTTCAAGATCGTGTGGTAGGTGCCCCAACAGCCTACACAGTGAGAAAGGGGCTGATGGGCGCTGGCATCACAGTCTGCGGCCACCCACCCTCCTGGCAAGATGTATTTGGAACTATATAAGGTTCTGGAAATTCCCAACGGAAAAGACAAGTCTATTATAAACACAATGTAGAAAAGAAACTGCCTGGAGAAAATACAGGAAAACTGTTCTAAGAACTCGCAACTTTAACATTTAAACAGAACGCCCCACAGTTTTATCTATCACCCCGATGCTCAAGTACTCCCCTGCCGTTCGGATCTGCAAAATAAGAGCACCCTTAAACTCCAATTTCACTGTAAAACGCTGCAAAACTTTGTATCCCTCAAGAAGCTGCCCCCTTGGAAACTCCTAACCAATGAATGGAACCGCTGCACCCTGGAGGTAGGCGCAAAATTGCCTTTCAGAGCTTCCCCAAGCACCGGCAAATTATCAAATCTCTGCTGGGCGATTGATTTGTCATTGCTTAGAGATCCCCCAAGAACTGCTTGTTCACTGTTCGACCAGTTTGACAACACGCACCACCTCTTCACCGACTTAGGAAGATCTCACAAGAGATAAGAGTCAAGAAACCACAACTCTGGTCTCAGATTGAAAAGGCGCCCCCCCCCCAAACACACACACACACACACACACACACACACACCAAGAAATGGACTTTTCCTGGCGTCAGGAGCCGGGTCTCCAGTTCTAAGCAGTGTGCGTGTAACTCCATCTTTGAGGACTGTTACTTACTAGGCATCTGTCTGCTGTCTGCGGAGGGAGGCAGGTTCGGCTCACATTTCTGGCCTTCGCTTTCTTCCATTGTCCCTGCCGGCCGCCCAGGCTCCTCGCTCTGGAAACTTCAGAGCGCAGTTCGGAAAGCTCACAGAACGCGCTTGGAAGGGGGCCCGGGGGTGGGGCGGAGGGGGACCGGCGAAACCCCACCCTAACTAGTCTCCACTCCGGTGCAAAGTCTCCCTCGCCCGGGAAGACCGCATTCCAGCGCCCGGCCTCCCTCAGCCCCTGTCCGGGAGCGTCCGCCACCCGCCTGCTGTCGCCAGGACTGGGGGCTGTGCCCTGGAGGCGGCGGCTGTCCCCGCCTCTGCCGCCCAACAGGTGACGGCTCTGCTGACCTAGGACGCAGCCTGCCGGGTTTCCCCGGGACTCGCAGTTTAGGGACAAGGCAAACACTTCACTCAGGAGTAGGACAGGAACTGCTGCTGCAAGCCAGGCCCAGCCCTCTTTTAATCTCAGGAGCCCAAAAGGCCCCCCAGATCGGCTGAGTAAGAAGCAGCGAACTGCTCAATCCCCCAAAGTTATGAGAACTCTCTTTAAAAAAAGGGTTTTTTTTTTGAAGATAAGTGTACGCTAAACGTTTCGAAATAAACGCTTTACATACCAACTCTGTGGGGACTAATTAGCATTTATAAAGAAGTATTGTAATTTCCTCTGGTCAACTTCAATCACTTTCTTGCCGGACTTTAACCCCTGGATTTTAAACCCTTTGTTTTATGTTTTTTTGTTATTCGCCTTCACTCTCTCCAACTCCTCCCCTCCTCCCCCAACACACACACACACACACACACACACACACACACACACACACACACACACACACACTCCTCTTGATCACAAATCTGAAAAGTCACCCAGTAAATCAACCTTCTGAGTCTCTCAAGTTAATTACTTAAGAACATCTGAAAGGCAATTAAAATGCTTTTCTTTGGATGGGCAGGATTACATCCGACAGGCTTGCTCTCCTTTTAAACTACCTACAAATATTTATTTTGTTCACTACCCAGTCCTTGGAAAGCTGGCAAGGTTCCCAGAAAGTGAAAATGGGAGGCACAATGTCCACACAAAAAGGATGAGAAAATAATCTAAGCAACATTTGCCCCCCTTTCCCCCTTTAGAAACCCGAACCCAATAGCTAACAGAGAGAAGGTGTGACGTTTTAATCTATGGCCCCATATCATCTCAGGGGGGGAGGCCAATGGTCATCCTGCCTGCCATACCTTGACCCAATTTACAGCCCATTCAAGGCGGATTGGACATTGATTTAGAAGAGGAATGTGTGCAGGACAATGGCTGGCCTCTGGGCTGGATCATGGCCTTGAGTCACCTGTGTGCCTTGGCAGCAGAAGGCACATATTTTGGCCGCTTCAAATATAAAAATGTGCAAGTCTGTAAAAGACAAAAGCGTGTGCCACAAGTTAAGTAAGGTTTGAGTGACCCTGTGTTGAGAGGAGAAAGGAGCCCCTTGCTTCCTAACAGGAATTTTCTGGAAATCCAAGAAGATGTGGAGGTCTTGTAGAAAACTCAAGCAGTGCCCTGGCAGGGGGAACACAGATGATGAGTTTATTTTATGTTTAAAGATTTGTTTTTATTTTATGTGTGTGGGTGTTTTTGTGTACACAGGTGTATGTGCCTCACATCGGTGCAGTACCCAGAAAGGCTGGAAGAGGGCAGTGGTCCTCTTTAACTGGAGTTAGGGTGTTGTGAGCCAAACCTTGGTCCCCTGAAAGAGGTACAAGTGCTCTTAACTGCTGAGCCATCTCTCTAGCTCTAAGGAATGGGGTTTATACAGCAAATAACTAGAAGTTTCCATGGCCTTGCAACAGCACCATCCTGTGATCTTACTTACCCAAGGAGATCATCAGGCACAGCTAATTCCATAAACCTGACCGTTTATTCAGGTACAAATATTCATGACAGAGGACCTGCTTGATGGTGCAGGCCTGTCATCCCAGCTACCGAGGTAGGAAGATGGCAAAATTAAGGCTTGCCTAGGCTACAGAGTGAGTTCAAGGCTTTCTTAAACAAATGAGTGAAACCCTGTTTTAAAAAGCACAAGTTGGAGGGGGCAGTGCAATGGTAGAGCATTCACTGGGCATGTTCAAGGCCCTGGGTTTCAAGGGCAGAACCACAAAACAAACAAACAAAAACAAAACAAAAACAAAAAAAACCCACACCCAAGCCAAACCAACAACAACAAACCAAAAATACTTCATAAAGGCAGAGTCCCTGTGTTCAGGCCTCGGGTTGGATTGTTCTGGTTGTCTTTCTGTGCGTATTTACGTGCATGGACATGTGAGGGTGCAAGTCTGTGCACACCTGGAGGCCAGAAGAAGACATTCAGTGTCCTCTGCAATCCCTTTCCACCTGGTACCCATTGAGTCAAGTTCTCCCTAACCTAATTTTGGGTTAGGCTGCCAGCCAGCAGACCCCGCCGCCCCACTGCTCTGCCCTCCTTGAAGCATGGGAGGCTCACCTTGGTATGCGGGAGCTGAGATGCTAAGCCCAGGCCTCGTGACTGTATAGCAAGTCCTCAAGTGCGGAAGCACCTCCAGCCCCCTCCAGTCTGACAATGGCTGCTGTAAGTGTTCAGATTACCAGTGCCAGTGGGAGGAGCAGCGAGCACTGAAGCAGGAAGCTAAGGGCTTTGACACTACCCAACCTGTGGGAACAGCAGCCCCCTCCAGGCAACTCCTGTCTGTCCCTTGACACCGGACAGGAACGAGCCTCCAGAATGAAGGAAACAAGAGCTGGCCACTGAAGCCACTCCACAGGAACCTTCCCTTCAATTCTATCCAGGTAGGAAAGCTCCATTTGTAGATAGGAACGATGTTACCCTCCTGATGCGGTGTGCAAAGCATCAGGGAAGTCTTTGGGCCTCTACGGATCCCTAGATGGGCCAAACGGAGGAAGCCCTTCCACACTACCTTCACTCTGAGACTCTAAGCAGCCCAAGGAACCCCTCCACTAACCATATTGCCTCACCCCCCCCAAGCCCCACGATTCAGCTTCTCTCTCATAGGAAGAGCAGACCACTGCTACCTCTGTAAATATACCAAATGTTCTGTAAAATGCATAAAACAAACAAGCAGACGAGGAGGACTACGTCATCAAGGTCCGAGATGGCGAAACGTGCTCCCGCATGAACAGATTCTCCAGATTTCATAGGCAGAGCTTCTGTGAGTCACTGGACTTTTCTAGCTTCTCCTTAAGAACAGGAACTGAGCCAGGTGTGGTTGTGCATGCCTTTAATGCCAGCATTCAGGAGGCAGAGGCAAGTGGATCGCTGTGACCTGGTCTACAAAGTGAGTCTAGGAGAGCCAAGGCTACACAGAGGAACCCTGTCTCAAAAAACCAAAAAAAAAAAAAAAAAGGAAAAAAAAAAGCAGGAACTAAAAATATTTTTCCAAGACCCCCCACTCACACCATTGTGGCCACTAACCTCTTCTCTCTTCCAGAGGCACAGTGGCCCTATTAAGAACTTTCCACTGACTGTCAAGTGGGGCAGGTAACAGTGGCTGGATTCTGCATAAACCTGGCCCTTGAGTCTTCAGGAAAAACATCACTGTTGTCATCCCAGGCGCTAAGGGGACGTCCTTTGTTCTACAGGCAACTGTGAACTAGATGTGTACTGTGCTTTAAACAACGTCATTTGTGGCTTTAAAATTTGCTATCACCATCCAATCTGCCTGTTACTATACTTCAAAATTTGCGGGGAAAGCAAGAACCTAAATTTAATTTTCTCCCAGTCATATAGAGAGCTACAATGACAATCCTGCGAGCTAAACTTTCAGCTCCTTTTCTGTAACATCGAGGAGGTGCAAGCCTTTCTCACATATAGGGATTCAGACTTACATAAGCTTATGTCCACACAAAACAGTGTCATTCAAGCTGGGCCTGTTGGTGCACACCTTCAATCCCAGCACTCGGGAGGCAGAGGCAGGAGGCTCGCTGTGAGTTCAAGGCCAGCCTGGTCTACAAAGAGAGTCCAGGACAGTCAGGGTTCTTACACGGAGAAACCCTGTCTCCAAAAAACAAAGACAAACAAACAAAGAGTGTCGTTCAAAATAAAAGTGCCAGGAAGACAATGTTGATTTTTCAATTATAACCAACCCATTATAGGACTAGACTGTTGGTTTTAAAAAACGGCATTTGCATGAGATCCTCTAAAACAGGAATTAAGCACAAACAATTGTGAATGATTTGTCACAGGCCTCTTTAATTACAGGGCACTGGGAGAACACATCAGCTCCTTTTGTGTAAATGTTTCAAGAGAGAAATCATGTCGAGAGCCAGGCCTAAGTGGAATTACCTTGATATATGTTTAAATTTTTTTTTTCTGTCTTTAACTCTTGCTAAAAAAGCAAGCTAGTTTAAAGTAATTTAACATCTGGACACAAAAGAAATAATTAATGCTTGCTTAAGTCCTTAAATGGACCCTTTAAAAGTATTGATAGCTCAGTCAAAACAAAGTGAAAAAAATCAGTCAACAAAAATGTTTGAAAGGGGGCACCCTGTTGGATAAGTATCTGGTGGCATGTGTCCTCTGTAAGTCAGAAGGAATGGATGGGCACCAGCTGGGAAAACACTGCTGAAATGGACTTGGTAGGTATGATGCTGCTGGCTCCCCTCACACCTCGTTTTGACAGCAAACTGTCAGGTGGCTCCGGTGACCTTATGCTTAGTATAAACCAGAGCACCTGCAAGAAGGAAAAGAGGCACTCTTAACAACTAGAGCTGACCAATTACAAACTGGGACGGTCACCAGTAAACCAGCACAGATGGCCACCAGCGTGTGCTTTGAGATAAGCCCAGTGTAGTCTTCAGGTTTCTTAATGCGAAAGGTTAAAAAAAAAAAAAAAGTCTATCAGGGCTTCTCAGCAAACAGCCTGTGGGTGGATTCTGAGCACTAATGAAAGCAAGCATGGGACCCTCCGCAGAGCTATGTTTCAAGTGTAACCACACACCTCCAGCAGGACTTCTAGGCCTCCTTTATTGGAAGGCCTGGAAATCCCAGAACCCTGCCATGTAAGAAATGAGGATTTCAAGAGTCCCTCAAACACATGATCTCTCTGTTCAGATAACTGGGAAAGCCCTCATGCCCTTCCACACACATTCCTCATACAGTTACATAACAAAGTTCTCGTATTTTTCGGACTATAAGACACACTCCCCTACCCCCATGGGGAGGAGGGGAATTAGGGAGCGCCTATGGTCCGATCGCTGTTTTTACCGCTTTTTCTTGTTTTACTGCTCTAAAAACTGGGTGCATCTTATGGTCAGGTGCAGCTTGGGTTTTTGTTGTTGTTGGTTTGATTTTAGTTTGTTTGTTTTTCCGAGACAAGGTCTCTCTGTGTAGCCTTGGCTATTCTGGACTCTCTTTGTAGACCAGGCTGGCCTTGAACTCAACAGTGATCCGCCAGGTGCATCTTATAGTCCGAAAAATACGGTACACTTGGATTCACTAAGCTCCTGAAACATGTCCGTTCTAAGACCCCGCTGATGCCTCCCCCACCCCCTTTTAAAATCAGGCTTCTTTCACCTATTTTGGATCCGGAGGTAGAGCTCTGCAGGGCTGCCGTCTGGTCTCAGCTCTGCTGCTTGGTCACCACAAACCCAGGTGGCAACTTTTAAGTGAAAACTACAGTGTGCATGGTTTACCACTCTTGTCCCATAGTCAGCCAAGCTGTGCATGCTATGTTCCAGAGGTCCTAGACTCTCAGGGCAGAAGTCACCAGAATGTGTGAACTTTCACAGGCCCACACAATGGGCGCTGCCATCAGCCTTGGAGTGAGTATCTGGCAGAAGTGTCTTCTGCAGATTCATTTTCTGGCCCCCAGCTTCCCTAAAACGCCCTCACTCCAGACTGCAGTGGAGCCAGGCAAGAACTAAACGGGGTGCCCCGCACATAGCCAGCTGGCTGAGTCACACTGTGGTTCACTTCTCTGCTGCCTTAACCTCTCACTTGGCAAATTCAGGTTTAGGAAACTCATGAGTCTGGTTCCCACTCTACTCTCAGATGTCTGCAGGCTCTTCCTCAGCCACAGGTCTGGGCATCTTTTGTTGTCTTTTCTCACTACCGTTGCTCCAAGTGACCCCTCAGTTATTCTAATCCTTGGTGCTACACTGACATGGAGAATAAAGTCAGAATTAGTAAGGGTGAGAGGGCTTGCTTATCCCTTGTTGTAAAAAAAAAAAAAAAAACCAAACCTGAGCCAGCCTCCAGAAGAGGTGGGAGGAGCCAAGGTGAGGTCAGCGTGCTGTGCTGTGAGGGACGTGCTCCTAGGCAAGTGAGGTAGTTTATATTGCCCAGAGGAAGTGTTGCCGAGAGGAAGGTTGGGGTGACAGAGCAAAGGCTCTGGATGTCACCATAAGAAACCAGAAAGAGGGAATTCCTAGGGTCCAGGTGCAGCAGGGTGAGATGACACACCTCCCGGCAACTTTTGCACTCCTCTGCCCCCACCTCAGAAATTCCAGCTCCTTCCCTTCCATTCCCCTCTGGGCAGGAGACACAAGGGGCTTTGCGTGGACCCACTTCTAGGCTGAGAGAACTGAAACACACAGCACGTTTTCCATAGCACATCAATCCTTCCTGCCTTCGCGACCGCTTCAGGGAGTGACATCTGTGCTTTGTCCCTGAAGGGCTGAAATGGAACCCTGTGCAGGGCGCAGGCTCCACTTCCTGGAGTCCGCCCAGAGAGGCACACCTGGGACAAGCATGGTTTAACCTGCAGGGTAGGCTTGGAGTATGGAGCGTGAAAGAGGCCCAGCAAAGGGATGGGCCTTTCCTTTTCATCCCCTGGATGTCTGGAGAAGTCACATTCTCATGAAGAAATTCAAGGGCAAGCAGCACCCAAAGAGGCCTGGGGGGTCAACAATTTTCTCCCAGACTGAAACATTCCATTCTCAGGGAAGTTCCTTAAAGGAAGGAAGGAAGGTAGAAGCCAGCCCGGTCTACAAAACAAGTCCGGGACAGCCAAAGCTACACAGAGAAACTCTGCCTCGAAAACAAATAAACAAACAAACAGGGGGGGGGGGGGAAAGGAATGAAGGTAAACAACTCAAAAGAGCTTGAGGAAGTCCCTGAAACTAATCAGATTCACTAGACTACCCACCCCTCCTTAACCCCCATCCCCACCCCTCCCTGGCCAGAGTAAGCAATAAAAGCTGAGTGCCTCTAAGAAAAGCAAAGTCAAGCTGCAAAGGAGACCCTCAGACAAGTCAAGCTGCAGAGCAGTCTCTGAGACCAGACCAGCTGCCTAGGAATAAGCAGAAACCAGCTGAGCTGCCTTCAGGCTGTGCAGTGTGCGCTCCAGGTTCCCAGCTTTTGTGAGCTGTCACTCACGCTGGGGTCAGCCTCGGTGATGTAGTAGGCTTTGAGTCATTTCTGCTCCTGTGAGTAACCCCTCACCCATACTCCTGCAAATAACCTCGGGAAAGCTCATGGTTCATCAAGCTAGACTTTGGTGGTATCCTTACGCTGGTCTGTCGTGGGTTCCCTGTCTGGGGTGAGCAGACATGTGTGTTGTGTTGTGCTTCCCCGGGAAAAGTGTTATCACACAACAGGCCTGCGGCTGCGTTGGGGGGCTAAGCTACAGTGCATTAGGCTACAGTGCTAAACGGGTTTGGGTGTTTGAGTCATCCAATGACTCAGGGGACTCAAGCTCTGCATCCTCACATTTCTTAGAACTTTTGGAAACAATCATGTATCTCAGAAGTTAGTATTAACAGTATTGATTTATTTATTTATTTATTTATTTATTTATTTATGCATTCCCGTGCACAGCACTGATGGAGAGGGGTGGGTCATTATTCTCCACTGTCCAGGAGAGAAACCATCTTTGTTAGGAAGAAGTCATTGCCAGCACAGGGGGTGGACCCCATCCAAATCCTGTAGCCACTCAGCTTGGCCAGGTGAGTTTTAGGTCCCCAGGGGCTGCTAGAACTTAAAAGCCTTCATTTTCCTGCTTTTGCTGTTTTACAAACTTTACCAAGATCCACCTGCACTAGAATTTGTGGAAGATAACACTTAGTCGCAGGGTGAACCCCAGTATGCATTACACTGTCTTGGGTGTTTCCTTAGCTCAGCAAGATTAAATCCAACAAGTGGAAAGAATGGGATGAGAAAAAGTGGAAGTCAGGTGGGCAAGATGGTGCAGTGGGTAGCACACTTGCTGCCAAGTTCGGATTTGGGTTTACTCTCCTCAGAGTTTCAACCCATGGTGGAAGGAAAAAAACCAAACCAAAACTGGAAAGAAAAAAAAAAGTCTCCCCTTATGAGCCCACAATGCATACACACAAATAAGTAAATAAATATGTAAAGTAAGAAAAAGGCAAAAGTCCTCTCTGCCCCTCCAATGCCCACGCCATTCTACTGGAAGGCACATGTGAACAGGATACAGGGCATCCCGGAGCAGCCGACTGATGGTGTTCAAAGGCTTCGCTGGGCCCATCCACTTCATCACGTAGTGACAGCCTTTCCTGGGCTTCACAGCAGGGCTGTGAAGCTGACTGACTCTACCTGAGCCCTGGCAGCCTGCTCTGGGAACAGGTTGTAGACAGAGGAGCCGGTGGTCCCTAATTCTGGGACTTTTGGTGTTTCTAGGATGTGAAAATTTGGGCACTAAACTAGAAAAAGTTCTTATAAAATAGATTGGATTGATGTCTCTGTCCTCCCCACCCTGACTCGCCAGAGGCACAGAGGCAGGCAGCATGCAATGCAGAAGTGAGTCTAGGGGCGAGATCAACAGAGACGTCAGGGAAGCAGCAGGCTGAGGAGGCTGGGATGGATACACCAGTCAGGACAAGGAGTTGCCTCATGGAACTCAGAACGGTCAGCAGCTACTGCTGTACCCCAGAAGCCATGAATACTGCATCTACTCAGGGCTTAGGAAGCCGTGTCCCGCCTTTCATTTATCTCATGTTCCCTCAAAGAACGCATCGATGTACAATGAGAAATCCAAGGGCAGACTTCATTGATTGCTTATAAAATAAGACAATAAATTCAGGCCGCCTCATCTTAAACACACACACACACACACACACACATACACACACACACACACACCATGGTGTTCTTTGTCCTGTTTCTCCAAAGATTTCTATTAAGTAGCTTAATATTTTACCTTGGGGTGTAGGTTTCTAATAGTCACATAGTTGGCTTCAGGAAGCTTCCAAACAGGTAAGTGAATACATGCAGACTAAACTCAGGAAAGCAGAGAAATTTAAGTAGGAAACTGAAAATTACCCTGCTTAGGTCATTGTTCCTGAAACTGCAGCCTACTGTCTCCTCTCATCAAATTGCTCTGCATTTATATCATTACTGACTTTATACCAACTCACTAAAAGCATTAAGGTTTTGGTTTAATACTGGTAAGTTATGGGTATCAGATAACAGTTATATATTTTTCCTCGGAAGCGGTAAATTTCTAAGTAAGAAAAGTAGTTGGGTGTGCTGGCTCATTCCTGCAATCCCAGACTTAGGAAGCTACTACAGGAAGATGGCCATAAGTTCAAGGACAGCCTAAGCTATATATAGTGAGTCCTTGGTCAGCCTGGGATACAGAGTGAGATTGTCTCAAAACAATGGCACAGAATCTTAAACTAATAAATCAAAATGATCTGGGGTAAAGCTCACTGGTAGAATATGAGACCAATGTAGACGAAGTCTGACAATTTTTTCCTCATCACAAAAGGGAAAGAAAAAAGCAATTTTTTTCATTTAATTTTTTTGGTTTTTTTTTTGTTTTTGTTTTTGTTTTTTGAGACAGGGTTTCTCTGTGTAGCCTTGGCTGGCCTCGAACTTACAGGGATCCACCTGCCTATGCCTCCGAGTGCTGGGATTAAAAGTGTGCGCCACCACTGCCCAGACTGTTCATTTAATTCTTAAAATTGCTTGAGACATCACAATCTGCAACATTCTAGTTTTAGCCAAAGGTGACCAATTTGTCCCACCCATTCACACACACTTCCTATCTCAGCCCCCTTTCTGTTTCTATAATAGGATGTCCAAGGCTGGGTCTTTATAAATGAAGAGGTTCATTTTTGCTCAGAGTTCTGGAAGGCTAATAGCATAGCATGACGTCTGTTGGGCTCATGGTGAAGGCCATGTGCTTTTCCATTCAGGGCAGAAGAGCAGATGGGACAGCGGATGTGTGGGCAAGAGAAGCCTGTTCATGAAAAGGCAATGAAGGAAAGCTGAGGACACTGCAGAGCATCAGTCCTCACTCCCAGGAGAATCCATCAGCCAGCCCGTGAGGCTCCCCTCTTAAGATTCCTACTGCCTCTCACCACCGTGGTACTGGGGACCGAGCCTCAATATGAGGCAGTCTCATTGTTCAAAAACATACTGAACACTGGTAAGGGAAGCTGTGGGCTTGGGACTATTTCTCACAATGTGTGGTACTTGCTTGTATATGACCCTCCCTTATGGCACTGTGAGGTCTGCCTGCAGTAACAGCTTTCGCCACCGGTGGTCCCAGCTCTGACCACAGCCACTGAAATATTCACACTTTTGAGGGAGCTTCCTCAAGAAGCTAATGAAACTAACTTCAAAGGCTCAGAAACTCAGAAAGTTACAAGTAGCACAAGGCTCTTCCCCAACGTTGTAAAGTCAGCACCAACCCCTGGGGCAAATGGACAGTAGAGCCTTATGGAAATTGAACGGGAAGCTGCAGGGACTCAACTCTGACGAGCTGTCACCCAGGCTGGGGTGAGCGCTTTGGTGAGACAGCTGCCTTCGAGTCAGCTATGCTCCTGTGTGTATCCCCAAGAAACACAGTCATTCACCAAGCTAGACTTGAGTGGAATTCTGTCTTTGGTCTGGTGTGGGTCCCCTCTCTGGGGTGAACAGACAGTTGTCTATCGCTCACCAAGAAAAGTCACACAGTGCACATACATCCCGACTGTGTTATTTTTGCCTGATGGAGTCAGCAAGGAGTGATGAGAATGAGCAGACTGAAAAGATGACGTCCACATTCACGGAGGTAAGAGAAGGGAGGGGCTAGTTAGTGACGTCAACACAGAGCAGGGAAGGATGAGGTACCTCCTTACGGAAGAACAGGAAAACCGGGCCCCAGAGAACCACTAGAAATTTGATGGGTGCTTCACAGGGAAAAGCACGTCAAGTGCAGGAAGCCCTAAGTGTAATGGCTAATTCCTTGAAAGAGCGTGGAGGGTGGGGGGGGGGGCAGGTGGCAGTGGCTCCTAGGAAGCAGAACGTAATTTTCCACAGTTAATGGTGGGATGTGGGCAAAGATGACCAGAAGATGAATAAACGAAATGAGGCCCAATTTTGAGGGTTTTAGCATTTAAGTTGCATCTAGTAAACTATGACAAATGAATTAAACTTCTGTACTTTACTGCTCTTTTAGGTTTGCTTTCTTGGTTTGGGGGTGCTGGGCCTTGCACATGCTATTCAGTTGCTCTGCTGTTTACAAAAGAGATTTGCTAGCACAATGGAGGCTGTGTTAAAAGGAGAAAAAGAACAACAGAGAAATTGGGGTGTCATGTCCCACGTTGTGTGTCTGCCAGAAGTCATGAGCAGTGCCCCTTGCCTGCCCCTCTCCGCCTTTCCATGTACTTATATGAAAGAGCAAACACCCAGCTGCCTGCACACCTTGGCGTAAATATTTGCCCAAGTTAAAGTTCATTCATTAAACACAAGCTTAAGTCACTGTGACAATGAAATTATACCAACTAGCAGGCGGGCATCTATGTTTACTCAACAAAAGGATAAAATTCATTTCTAACAATGTGTCCTGGCGAACCAAAGTAGAGCTGGACCTAGCGGTGTGCACCTCCAATCCCAGCACTCTGGAGGCAGAGGCACGGAGTTCAGAAATCCATAGCTGTAAAGGGCTTGAGGCCAGCCTGGGCTACATGAGACCCTGTCTCAAAATCAAATAAACTAAAATGGACAGTGAGATGGCTCAGCAGGTAAAGGTGCCTGCCTCATAATGTGACAGCTTGCACTCAATCTCTGGGGCCACCCACTCCTAGAAACTGTTCTTTGAGTTCCATATATGAGCCATACCATAGCATGGATCTTTTCAACTAACTAACTAACTAACTAAACGTAATAAAAACTAAAACCCAAACAGACTAATCTAGTTTGCTTGTTTGTTGCTGTGATAAAACACTGAGCAACAGCAAATTGGGGAGAAGGGTTTATTTGATTTACTGCTTAGAATCCTAATCCATCATCAAGAGAAACCAAGGCAGGGGACTCAAGGCAGAAGATCACAGAGGAGCACTGTTGCTTCCTTGACTTTCTCATCTACCTTTTTTTTTTTCTTCTCCCGGAGTCAGAGTCTTGTTTAATAGCCCAGGCTGTCCTGAAACTCACCATGTAGACAAGGCTGAGTATCTTGCTCCATCTTGCCTCATTTTATTTTTGCAGACAGCTGACGATGCACTTACACTGGCTGGTGAGCAAGCCCCACCAGTCCTGAGGTCTCTGCCTCCTCAGTGTTGGAATCACAGACACAGCACAATGCACTTCACATGGCTGTCAGGGAGTAAACCCAGGTCCTTGTTTGTGTGGCAAGCACTTTGCCCAGTGAGCCATCTCCCTGCGTATTTGTCTTCCCAAGTCTGACTTATTTTCTTTAACGGTTCACCCGCTTTCCTGTAATGACATCCTCACATTCTCTGTGGTTGAATAGCATTCCACCGTGAACCTATACCACATGATCAGCTTATCTGCTGGTGAGCACATAGGCTGATTCCATGACTTGTGAAGACATCTTTGTGGTATGCTAATCTTGATCCTTTGAGGTATATATTTGCAGTTAAGCTGGATCTCAAGGCTCTATAGATCCTATGCGCAACCTACTCTGATTGCTAAGGAGCAACAGACAGTGTCACGACTGGATGGAACAGCAAGATCCCTTAGCATTCATCAGTCCACTTCTACAAGCTGACGTGGGTAGCTCTCCCTTCTCTACTTCATTGGGAATCAACATTGGCTTTCTTCAGCCTCTGAAGCTCTCTGGAAATACAACGCTGTGGCCTTGATAATCTGAGTTTAAGAGAAATACCCAGAATAGATCTGCCTGAGGCATGCCTAGCCTTGTTAGTAAGCCAGGCCAGTTAGGCCAGTAGGGGTACTTAGATACTTAGTTCTGGAGTAGAATCCTCCACCAGCCAAGAAAGACTGGAGATCCCCACCCTTGTCCCAGTGGTAATCTTTCCAAAGCCGGAACAATGGGCCTTTGTAACTAAGGCATTTCTTTTCTGTGTTGAAGTTAAAATCTAATTAAGTCAACTCTGATGGTCCAAAGAGAATTAGCCAGAGGAAGCTGAGCAACTGAGAGATGGGGGAGGGAAGAGCAGGGGGAACTGACAAACAGGCTGCTCCCTGGCAACAAGGTTGTTAAAATGTAACGGACATCGGTTTGTTTAGAAAGGGATTTAGTCACTTGAGGGCTACCTGGTACACCAAGGGGAAATTTTTTTTTAACCAGGAATGAAGCAAAGGCGGAGATGTATGCATTCAGGTATTTACTTAATAGTCCAAAAAAAGCTATTCTGAGCACTTGCAGGACCCCAACGGGGATGTGGTGGGAAGGATGACCAGTAAGCAGGTCCATCAGTCCACATAGGAAAACCGTGCCTGTCCGGAACAGAATGAAAATAGCGCAGCAGTGTGATCCCGGCTACGTTTCAGGCTAACGTGGGTGGAGAATGGGTTTGGGGCACGCAGAAGGGAACGATGACGTGCCAACAGGGACTAGGCAGGTGGTAAGGATCAAGGGCGCAGCGCAGACTTGAGAACCACTGAAGAGTCATGTTAGCCAGCTTCAGGAACTGATACAACCCAGGTTCCAGAAGCTGCAAAGACGGACTCACTCAGCTGAACAGCCTTGGGTTATGGGTCAGCATTCCTCCCAGGCTTTGTGAATGCCTGGGTGAGTGTGCTAAGCTCGCCAGTGTGGGGAGAGTAACGGTCACCTTAGGTGTCCCCCTCTGTTGCTCTCTACCTTATTTATTGGAGACAGTGTCTCTCTGAACCTTGAGCTCTCTGTTTGAGTAGATGTGCTGGCTAGTCTGACCTGCAATGCGCAGCACCAACCCAGTTTTTTTTTTACATGGGTGCTGGGGATCCGTGGGTCTTCATGCTTATGGTAGGTACATTCCCTAATGAGCCATCTTCCCCAGGCTGCCATGTGAGTTTTGAGCCGTCTAGGGTGGTAAGTCTCACCACATATAGTTATTCCCCAAGCAACTTTATGATTCCCTCAACATCAGCAGCTTAGCATCTCAAGTTCCAGAAAAGGGGGTGGCGGGGGGGGGGGGAGGGGCGGGGATTCAATGTCTGCAATGGTCTCCCTTGCATAGTTCAGGAATGCCTTTTGGAGTATCACATACTACACTTTGTAATATATACAGTTTTGATTAGTTATTATCAAGAAGTCCAATGGGCATTTATCAAAAAGATGCTGAAAACATTCATGGGCAAATTATAAGTAAGTACATGGCTGGGAAATCATAGCTCAAGTAGTAGAAGAGCGTTACTTTTGGAGATCCCTTCTAGAAGGTTCTAACATTTCTCATGCCTAGACATGGGTTCCATTTGCCTTTGGTACAAACCCTTGTTTAACTTCACAGGCACTGTGAAATGGACCAGATACAGAGCCTTGCTTCCTGCCCCTTGCCTGACATGGTGTAAGTACTCCAGAAATACTTGTTGCAAAAAATGAACAAATTCAAACTGTGGGCAGATTTCACCCTTCAGGTCTCCCAGCTCAGTCCTGGAGTCTCATAAGATACAGAGGGCAGCAGGGGCTCAGCGCAGCATGTGCACCTCACTCTGTACCTCCATACTCAGAGTCTGCCTTTCAGACTTAGGGCTGCCCTGGACCTCCACGTTTTTGTACCCTCAATTACTTCACTCACTGCAGTTATAGCCCCAGAGCGCCAAAGGCCACAAAGCTCTGTAAAGGAGCAGACGTTCACATAGACGTACCGCATTCTTCCACTAGAGGGCAGGAGAGTCAGGAGACTGGTCGCTGGAAGAAGGCACTGCCCTGCTGGGTATGAACTTCCTCTTGTGCCTGTGATTCGTTTTCTTATTATGAATTAGCCACAGTTCTTGATCAGGGAATGAGAGTAAGATTTCTCCATTAGGCAATCTGAAATCTCCACTTTGGGTAGTGCTTTTTTTTTTGTTTTTTGTTTTTCCTGAGACAGGGTTTCTCTGTGTAGCCTTGACTGTCCTGGACTTACTTTGTCAACCAGGTTGGCCTCAAACTCACAGCGATCTGCCTGCCTCTGCCTCCCAAGTGCTGGGATTAAAGGTGTGTGCCACCACCACTCAGCCTCTCTCTCTCTTTTTTTTTATTAATTAAAAAATTTTTTTTATGTACACATTTATATTATTGGGCAGTGACTTTTAAAGAAAGTTATAACTTAAAGCGAACCAGAGCATATTCTGAAGAATTTCCCAAATGCCGAACACCAGATGCATCCACCCCGGGTTTAGTCCACTTTGACCAGATGCATTCACATCTGTCAAGTAGGGTTGCCAGAGTTCAGAGCATAAGATGCCAAGTTAAGTTCACATTTCAGGAAAACAATAAATATAGTGTAATATATAGACATCCCAATCCCGGGGGCAATTTGTCTTTTGTTTGCTGGTCTGGCTTGGTTTCTTGAGACACAGGCTGGCTTGAACTGCCTCTTGTATCCCCAGGATAGACTCAAAACTTGAGATCCTCCTGCCTCTGCCTCCTTGGTGCTGGGATTGCAGGTAAGTGCCACCACATCCAGCTTGAAACTTGAACGTGGCGCTAGGGCACTTGGTCTTCAAGTGGACCAGGTCGATCTCCTGCTGTGGCTTTCTGTATCTTCTGGGCCTGAGGTGTTTTTCTTCACCCATTATTCACTCAGTTACCATGCTTCTTACTCAAGGTCTGGCTCGGGAGCTTCTTCTTTGCCTATTCATTAGTGCTCCTGGGGGCTGTGTGATGGAGCACGTGTCGCAGCCATCTTGACGCACCAGGGACATATGTATGGGGGTGTGAGAATGCTGATCTCCATCAGGAGTAGAAGGAAGGAGACTATGGTGATTTGAGTAAGAATGACCCCCCACCCCCCACCCCCGCCCCCGTAGGTACACTCATATTTGAATGTTTAGGAAGCGGCATATGGATGCACAGCCTTGTTGGAGGAAGTGTGCTGCTGGAGATAGACGTTGAGGTTTCAAACGCTCAAGCCAGGCCAGTGTCGCTCTCTTCCTGCTCCCTGTGGATCCGGGTGTAGAACTCTCAGCTCCTTCTCCAGCACCATGTCTGTCTGCATGATGCTGTGCTTCCCGCCATGCTGATGATGGACTAAATCTCTGAGCTCTAAGCCATCCCTAGTTAAATGCTGTTCTTTATAAGAGTTGCTGTGGTCAACATGGTGTCTCTTTATAGCAATGGAAACCCTAACTAAGACAGAGATAGATGAGAAGCGCCTGTGTGAAGGGACTATTCTAGATGTCCAAGCATACCAGGGGGAAAATAAAGCTAGGGATGCTCATACTAGGCCAATGTGGCTGAGAAGACAGGAAGTAGATTACTTTTGTTACCCACCCTCTAACCCTGTCCTCTATGCCTTCACGGATATAAGCTCCTAGCAGAAATGTAACAGACAGGATAATATAACCGAAGTCTTCAGTTTGGGTTCAAGAGTGGTAGAACTTGGAGGTCTGGCTGGAGAAGTCAGTGTGCAGGAGGTCCCACCACTCATCCCCAGCAACCTCCAAACAAACAGGCGAAGGAATAAACAAACAGGCATCTACAGAGTCAATAAATCTTAGTGCCTTGTAAAAACAGAAAACATTATCTCATCAGTCCCTTATCAGTAGTCCTCCCAGCCACTCTTCCAGCTCCCTGAAAAGTAGACAGCCCTGGATGACGCACTGTAAGTGGCTCTTCTGATCCAGGACCATTCAATGTGTGGGTTACTCAGTCACCTGAGCTCGGCTGTGTCTTCTGACCTGAACCTCCTTTCTGGTTTTGCCCATGGACTGGAGGAAAGTGTCCTGACAGACATACTTTTCTCTCTTCCCAACCTTTAGTGCGCAGCCTTCTGGGCAGGGCAGGTACCCTTCTGCCCCATTCCTAACAGCTTCGGGCTCTGAATTCCTTGGATTTGGTGGTACATGGCCACAATGCCATCCTGGAAGGAATTGGTGGGATTGGTTTCGGGGTCCATTCAAGCAGAGGGAGGCTCCTGGGATGACTGCCCAATGGCCTTCTCAGGCAGAGTCCAGGGTAGCCAAACATGAGACCCTGGCCTGGTGACAGGGACTCTTACACTTCTCAGGCTTGAGGTAGCAAGAGATAGGAGCACCCAGGACAGCCTGGAGAGAGAGTTCTGGGTGAGGGGCTCTGTCTTCCCTGGGGAAACTTAGCCAGAGGTAGACTAGAAAGGAAAAGAACCATGCTTGTTCCCTGTCTTTCAGTTTTAGACCTATGCTTGCACACTCAGACACAAACCCATCTGTGTGGTTGTGTCTGTTTTTCACCACCTTATCTCTGTTCACTGACACTTCGAGAACTCCCGTTCCCAAGGACCTATCCCTGACTGAGCTGGTCCATAATAGTAATCACCCCATGCACCAACTCTTCAAAAACTCCCGATCCCAAAGACCTATCCCCAACTGAGCTGGTTTGTAGCAGCTTACTTGAATGAATGGGACATTTGCTGATTTGGGGATGGAAGAATGTGGGCTGAACGGAGGCTAGAGCTGAGAAAGGCTCATAGGTTGGTTGCCAAGTAACCTCTGATTTTCATAAGAGGCACCAATGGCTTCTTTTGCTTCTGCAAGTGGCAGAATGTACCTCAAAATCCAGAATAATAGTGTGGCACCCATGATGCATGGGGCACCGAGGCTTAGGAGGGATTGATTTCTGAGGAGATGGTCACAGGAGGCTTGGCAATTATCATGCCCAAAAGATTTTTAAAACTAATTTTATTTATCTATTCTTATTTTGTGGTGTGTGTGTGTGTGTGTGTGTATGTAAGCATGTGGACATCATAAGACAATTTGCTATAGTAAGTTCTCTCCTTCAACCATGAACTCAGGTCATCAGGTTGGTGGCAAGTTCCCTTATCTACTAAGCCATCTTGTCAGCTTTAGTGATGGTTTTTAATAAAAACCAAAAATCAGCCCACTGCGGTGGTGCATATCTTTAGTCTCAGCACTTGGGAGTCAGATACAGGTGGATCCCTGTGAGTTTGAGACCAGCCTAGGATACACAGTAAGACCTTGGCTCAAAAACCAACCAACCACCTCCAAACAATAACAAGCATGAAATGGCAAAGCAGGTTTCCTTCAGAAACCTTCTCTGAAGCCATGGTGTGACCCAAGTCAAGTACACAGGCATGAAATGGCCACGGCTAAAAAAAAAAAAAAAAAAAAAAAAAAATCATTAATTATCCATCACCTTAGCTGCAAAATATTTCCCCTACCTTGGCTTTCCAGAGGGACAGACTTCCTTCCATCTGGACATTCAAAAACAGCCTTTCCCTTCCCTCCTCTTCTGTCCTCTTTAGGCCCACAGTGTGGGAGAACTGCAGCAGTCTAACCCTAGCTGGAATTGGTAGAGGTGGGGTCCTAATTCTGGGAGCATCCCTGCAAGATGTGCACCTCAGGCATGCTGCAGAGGTTTGTATCTGTTAGGAAGCAGAAGGACCTTTAAGGAGCCTGAGTCCAGGAGGAAGAGGAGGAGGCTGGTGCATCTTAAAGCTGATGTTGGGAGATGTTGGGACCTTGGCCCCTTGCATTCTTCTTCCTCCCCCTCCCCCTTGCGCTATCTGTCTTTCTCCCTTTCTCTTTACTGAGCAGCTTGGTCCAACATATGTTCTTTGTCATGGCATTTGCCTTTATTCAGCCCATTGCAACCTCTGAAAATGTGAGCCACAGTAAGACCTTGAGTTTGGAGACAGGGTCTCACCATGTGGTCCAGGCTGGGCTCTGCCTCCTTATAGGCAGGCACCACCAGTCCCAGCCTAACTGTCTTGTTTTTAAGTTGATCTTTCTCACATGTTCTTTCACAGCGATGGTAAACTGATTCCTACAAACTCATGGCTGCCCCAACTCTGAGCAGCCAATGAGGTTGTCTGTGCCTCTCTTTGCCTTCTTCTCTCATTTGACTCTTAGTTTGTTCAGAACTAGGGTTGAGAAAGCTGTGTTACAACTATGTGCTTTCATAACCCGCAAACTCCTCCATGGAACTTGCAGAGCATCGCACAATGGTCTTCAGTCCTGCCGGCTACAGTGGGGCACGCCTGTGATCCCAGTACTCAGGGAGGCAGAAGCAGAGGCAGAGGCAGAGGCAGAGGCAGAGGCAGAGGCAGAGGGATCACTGTGAGTTCAAGGCCAGCCTGGTCTGCAAATCAAGTCCAGGACAGCCAAGGCTACACAGAGAAACTCTGTCTTGAAAAACTAAAACCAAAAACCAAAACAAAACAATGCCTCCCCTTCACAGGTCTTCAGTCCTATGAGGGCCACATGGAAAAGACACTATGCTGTCATTACTCCATCTTGACAAAGGTTGCATAGGTAGGGGGAATAGGAGAAGATCAGTCACATGGCTCAGTGGGTGAAATTATTGTACAAGCCCAAAGATCTGAGTTCAATCCCATGAAAGGAGAGAACCAACTTCTGAAGGTCATCTTGTGACTGCCACATATATGCTATGACATGTATCACTATTGTGTGTAATAGGACACACATGTGTACACATGTGTACATGTACATGCATACACACATGTATACCACACACAATAAAATAAAGTAAAATATTAGCAAAGCAGAAGGACAATAGATGGTAGAACCTGAATTCATATCCTGGCTGTGGAGCCTAGGAACTACTCCTGTGGTTATTTTATTTTATTATTATTACTATTTTTAATTAATTTATTTTAGTTTTTCAAGACAAGGTTTCTCTATGTTGCTTTGGCTATCCTGGCACTCACTCTGTTGACCAGACTGGTCTTGAACTCAGAGATCTGCCTGCCTCTGCCTCCCAAGTGCTGGGATTAAAAGTGTACACCACCTGGCTCTTGGTTATTTTAAATTGTCATCATTATTATTAATATTGTCATACTGGGATAGGACCCAGAGAGTTTTTTTATTTTGCATGCTATATAAGCCCTGTGTCAATGAGCCATTTCTAGCCCTAAATTATTTTTAAATCAATAAATAAAAAATATCACTGTGGGTTTTTTTAGTGGAAAAAAAGATAAAAATGAAGATTGATACATTGTTACTATAATAATTATTACATTATAAAGACAAAATTAAAAAGATGGAAAGGAAAACATATACCTAGAGAGTTACGATCTGAGCCTGCCTTCTTCCCCTGCCAAATGTTAGGAGTTGAATGCCTTGCTCCTGCCTTGCTGGGCATGATAGAGCTGTCTCCATGAACACAGGGGGGTTGCTGTCACAGCTCACTTCCTTCCCCAGGGAAAAGCAGTTGAAGCTATCTCTCTTGCTCATGTGAGATCCGCAATAATTTAGAGAATTCTGCCCTGCAGATAAAGGAAGAGGAGCATTATCAGGCCTGACCACTGGGAAGAGGCAGCAGCCACAGATGCTGTATTGATAACTAGGCAAGACATGGCCAGAGCTACCCGCGTGCTGGCCCTATCATCTGCAGAGGGCTCAGCATTTGGATCACGGAGATGTGCTCTGACAGTAGATATTTAAATTGAACATTGGCATAAGAATTTTGCAGGAGACACCTATTTCTTCATGGCAGGTTTTCTCTCCAGCTAAATCTGCAGGACTCAGAAAACCAGCACAGTAGCCTTTGTTGGAGGAGAGTTAAGTTACCTGAGGGAATTTGGCACTAGAGCGTCTAAGCAATTCCCACTAAGCACTCTCTGAAGTCACTGTAAATGTTACTCCGGTCACAAACACAGAGTGAACACACTGGTCCGTTCTTGTCTTCAGTCTGTTAGGGAATTTGTTACTGTCAACTGTATATAACCTTTAGCTCAGGCCAGATGTCTCTCTCTGGCCCCCTGTCATCTATCCCAGATGTTCTTCTGTGACAATCCTGGCTCTGGAATGGGACCAGGAAGCAGTTGGCCTATGAGAGTGATGCTGGAAAGTCAAGCCACAGAGACAACATACTTCAAATATGGTACCCTGGCACTGAGGATGATGCAGCAGCAGGAAGGTAGTTCACCCTCCCCATACCCTTCTCTCCTGAAATGGGACAGAAGAGCCTCATGTAGCAGATGCCTTCACAGTTCCCAGAAACAAGGACTGTTCCTTGATCTGAAGACACAGGGATACAGAGCAGAAAGAACAAAGCCCCCAAGTCTGTTCCCATGACACCAAGCTCTATCTGATCTCCACTCAGACTTCTGCCCACTTTATCCACCCAACACATGAAAGCCCACCATCACTCCTGCCTTAGTCTTCATGTCTACAGGCATCTGTAGCTCATGAGCTGTGGGCTACGCTAGTTTGTACGCAGCTCAGTCTTTTGTTATGAGGGGGCCTCAGGCATGAGCCTAGCATAAATGAAGAAAATAAATCTTTTTCTTCTACAAGACCATCATCTCCATCGTTGATGCTCATGTGGATTTCTTTCTCTCTTTTTCTCCTCTTCCTCCTCCTTTTTTTGAGACAGGGTTTTTCCTGGCTATCAAGGCCTGGTTGTCCTGGATTTGCTTTTGTAGACCAGCCTGGCCTCAAACTCACAGAGATTTGCCTGCCTCTGCCTCCCTGAGTGCTGGGATAAAAGGCGTGCGCCACCCCTACCCAGCTGGGAGTTCTTTCACGCAATCTCTTCTCTCTCTCTTTCTCCCTCCCTCTCTCTCCCTTCTTCCCCCCCCCCATACATCCCCTCTTGTCCTTCCTCCTTCATTTATTTCTTATGCTAAGGAAGTAACCCAGGGCCTCACACAGGTAAGCACTGCTGTCCATCAGGATGTACGCTAGCCCTGCAAGAATTTCAAACCCAGGTCCAGCTGAGATGGCTCATCAGCTAAGGATGCCTGACAAGCTAAGATCCATCCAAAAGTTGTCTTCACACCTCCGTATGCACACCAGGGCACACATGTACCCGTGTTCATGCACACCACACGCCAAACGATAATAAATAAAGATATAAAAGACTTTCATAACTATCTCGCTTGAAAGGAGAGCTTTCCATTCTGTCCAGGAAATGTTTCCTACTCCTGACCAGATTAACAGGGCAAAAATGCAGTTATTTCAACCCCCAAAGAAACCATTTCCTACTCCTGACCAGATTAACAGGGCAAAAATGCAGTTATTTAACCCCCAAAGAAACCATTTCCTACTCCTGACCAGATTAACAGGGCAAAAATGCAGTTATTTCAACCCCCAAAGAAACCGGGTAGAACTGCATTAAGAAAACGGTATGTTCAGCAGGGCACAGTGACGCACACATGTAATCCTAGCACTGGGGGAGGAGGCAGAGGCAGTCGGATCTTTGTGAGTTCGAGGATGCCAAGGTTTCACAGAGAATCCTTGTCTTGAAACTAACAAACAAACAAACAACAACAAAAAGAAGAGGAGGAGGAGAAAGAAGGAAGGAATGGAAGGAAGGAAGGAAAGGAAGGAAGAAAAGAAAGAAGTGGGTAGGTTAAATGGTATGAAGTGATGACTTTTTCAGAGGACAGACAGCATGTCAAGTCTGTTCCCTTGCTATCTCTTTCTCTCCATGACATTATCTGCTAACTGGGAGCACTTGGCTGCTATGGATTCTTCCCTGACGACTTCCCGAGTCTCTCCATATGGGGGCTAACCAGAACATTCTGGCCAGCATTTCCTGGACATGGTGCCAAGGATGGACAGGTGCTAAGGAAGTAACTGGCCAGCTGCCTGTCTAGCCCAGACACGATATGCTCAATGGTGTGTTCTAATTCTGTATTCCTAGATCACTTGGGGCTCTCCCAGGACATATGTGGGCAGGAGAACCTTCTGGATGCCCAGTGTTTGCTGCAGGAAAAGTCCTGCTGTTCGTACTTAAAGCTTAGAATATGGACAAAACTGTGTTCCACGGGGCGGCTCCTGGCCCAGGAAGACCCAGGGCCAGCTGCTTGTGTGCACTAAGCCAGTCAGTTCTTGCAGTAGGAATGAGGAGGAGAAGTGGCCATGACATGGGATCTTCACTAAATTTGTCTGTTTGGGGATGCCAGGACCCAGGCATGATACCCCAAATAGGGCACACTAAGAGATACAGATTTTCCCCCAGCATCTCTGTGAGTCTTTGACATAAAGGGTTCTCTGACCCACTTTTCCTGAAAACAGCTCAGAGACCTCCATGTGACAAGAGTCTTCAGAAAAGAAAGCTGTCCAGAGGGCCAAGGAGAGTCGGAACCATCCACCCGTTCTGCTTCCTTTGCGTGTCACCATCAGATCATACATGTCCTGTCTAATCAATACTTTTACCCAACTGCCCACTGTTCGCCAAACCCGAACTTTAGAACACCCCGTTTCCTCTGGGTCCTGGGGCTCCATTTCTAAGGCCATGTGATGTACAATGGTTTTCTTGAAGGAATTTGTTAAGCTTTCCCTGTTACTCTGTGTACAGCGCTGGGGCCCTTGCAGTAGAGGAAGCAAAGCGACCACTTTCCCTCCACTATGAGGGTAGAAACATAAGGAGTGAGAAGAGGAAAATATTGTATTATTGTATTGCTTGTGGGAGTTACGGAGTTGTATGCCAAGGTAACTAACAATGACCTAAAAGTCTCCACCAGTCTCTGGGTTATATTTTCAAAGCATTTTTGACTTTTTAAAAGACTGACTTCTTACTGTGATGTGCACGTCAGTGTGTTTGTGTGTCTGGCACATACGTGTGGGTGCCCACAGGGGCCAGAAGAGGATGCCAAATGTGCTGAAGCTGGAATTTCAGGTGATTGTGAGTCACCAGTACGGGTGCTGGGAACCGAACTCAGGACTTATGTAGGAGGAAGAGAACATTTAAGCTCTGAGCTGTCTCTTCAGCACCTTGAAATGTTTTTTAAACAGAATAATTTGGGCTCATTCTGTACTTTCTCTATCCTTCCAGCCAACCTTTTAACGGTAAGAAAAATTGTCCTTTCAGGTGTGTACCTTTTGTGTCAGGTGGCATACTAAGTGTTTTCACAGGTGGCACCACCGGCTTCCTTTATTCCTCTCAACAAACCAGTGATGTGGCTCTGAGCACTGTCACGTTGCAGAAGAGGAGGGTGAAGCTGATGTTTGGAATGCCACTGACATCGCCTCCTGCTCCGGCATCAGCACGTGTTACCTATGCAGCTGGTCTGCCATAGCCACAGGTTCTACTTCAGAGTTTCCTACTTGCTGTCTGAAAATACTCAGGGGGAAAACCGTGCACAGACTTTAAAAATCTGTCTGCATATCCTTCTGTAAGCCAGAAATCCAGAAGCATAAGAGTTAGTTATAAAACACTAACATTGTTTGGGGTGATATAAGGGATCTATAGAGGATTATGGGGGAACACAGAGGTTTTATGTAAATATCAGGCCATTTCAGATACGGGACTTGAGCACCTGTGGGGTTTTGGTACCCACCGCAGCCTTGCAACTAGACAATCCCAGGGATATGGAGGGATGACTCTACCTGGTTTCTTTTATTTAGTGTTAAATTTTTTTTTGCTGTGTGAGTGTGTATATAAATGCATGGTGTGCATGCACGTGTGGGCTTGCCTGTGGAGGTCAGAGGACCACTCTCCTTCCTTCCTTAGGAGGATTCTGGGTGGTTGCCCTTATTCAGCAGGTTTGCATAGCAAAGATCTTGGCCTGCTGAGCCATCTTGCGGGCCACCTATTTGAGTCTCTGAGGGCCAACCCACATCTTTCTTTCAGTACAATGACCAATTCTGTTTTAGTTAGAATAGCACCAAAGATGAGCTAAAATCAGCCATGGCCTATAAAACATATGAAGAACAAAGCTTGCGACTTCAGTTACACCCAAGTCCACACACAATTCGTGCATGTGAAGCATACAACAGCTCTTGTACTGGAGGCCAGAGATTCACAGATGCAAATGAGGGGCCCTTGGTAACTTAAGATGTATTCATGGCTGTGGTCCTATTCTCCTGAGACTCTCCAATGGCACACTAGAGAGTACCCAGAACTTCCTTGTTATTACTGCTTATCCTTTTGGGGACTAAATTTTATGCAAAGATCTGAAGTGGAATTAAGGAATTAAGTAACTGAGCAGCTAAGTTGTGTAAAACATATTAAGGGTATTCAAAACAAATGCGTATATTATATAATTGAATTAAAATAGTGCCTTTTAAAAAAGATAAAGTGCTGGACTTCAAACAAATTGCATGCACGAGGTCAACTCTCTTGGGATTTTGTCCCTGAATATGCAATCTTATCTTTTTCTCCTGCAGAGTTGTGGCAGTTCATAATTAGATGAAAATGGTTTAAAAACATAGAGCTTATTAAATACTGAAGAGAAGACAAAGCGAGAAGCCAGCGAGTCTCCAGAAGCTGAACTCTACAGACTAAAGACCTTGATGACCTGGGAGTCAGGGGCGGGGACCCATGAGAAGCAGTTAGCTTAGTCAGCCACAAAGACGATGTCAGCAAATGTCAAAGAGAAAAGACTGAGTCAGGGGCTTAGGGAACCCATGGTACTGCAGTAAGAAATGAGTCTCTAAGTTTAAGTTAGGAAGACCAGATCAAAGGCTGGACCCAGGATCAGGTTTTGGAAACTTCTCATGAACAGGTCAAAAGGACAGTGGCTAGCTAACCAAAGATATGAAGAAGATTCCCAAGGCCTTGAATAAAGCAATCTTAAAAAAAATATTTATTACATATACAGTGTTTGCCTGCAGGCCAGAAGATGGCACCAGATCATATTATAGATGGTTGTGAGCCACCATGTGGTTGCTGGGAATTGACGTCAGGATCTCTGGAAGAGCAAACTGTGCTCTTAACCTCTGAGCCATCTCTGCAGCTTAAATAAGGCAATTTTAAGAATGTAGAGACTTGGAAGACTAGTGAGACAGAGGTCACGATGCTGAGTACCTAGGCCAAGTCATGAGCGCACAGGTAACGAAGCGTAGTAAGATGAGCTAGGGGGCTGGAGATGACTTAACCAGTAAGGGACCTGCCATCCGAGTGTGAGGACCTGAGTTCTGGTCTCCACTTACTCACAGGAAGCCAGATGTGACGACATGCTTCTGTCGTCCCAGCACTCCTGCCAGAGATGTGAGGCAAAGACAGGAGAATCTCTAGAAGGTAGCAGCCCACCTGGGTGGGTGGGTGCAGCAGTAAAGTGCAAAGAAGCTAGGTCTTAAGATGGAAGGCGACCCAGCACTTAGGAGTCACAGGCAGGCTGATCACTGTGAGTTCGAGGCCAGCCTGATCTAGAAAGTGAGTCCAGGACAGCCAAGGCTACACAGAGAAACCCTGTCTTGAGAAACTAAAATTAAAAAAAAAAAAAAAAGTTAGAGTCTACTTCCAGTTGTGTGGTTCCTCCTTCTCCTCCTCCTCCTCCTCCTCCTCCTTCTTCTTCTCTCTCTCTCTCTCTCTCTCTCTCTCTCTCTCTCTCTCTCTCTCTCTCTCACACACACACACACACAGATTATATAAATAAATAAGGAAATTGGGTAAGAAGAATAATTAGTTATAAATATAGGCAAAGAAAACAAAAGTGATCCAACTTCTGAACAGAGAACTCTCTGGGGGAAACCAAGTAAATAGAAGAAAATTATATGAAAAAAAAAAAGACTCAAATTTGTGCATTGGGATAGAGATGGAGAAAGGATGGCATGTTAAACACATGGTCCCCAGTCTATGGTTGAGCACACAGTTCCCAGTCTATGGCGATCCTGAGAAATGATGGGACATTTTGGAGATGAGACTTCACGGGGGCTACTGTGGGAGAACCCATGCAGGGGAGAGTAGACTTTGGCCCCTCTTCTTTGGCTTCTTGGGTGAGATGACTAGCTTCTCCTGCCACATCGTCCCAATCTTGATTTGTTTTTGTTTTGTTTTGGTTTGGTTTTTTTTGGTTTTTCGAGACAGGGTTTCTCTGTGTAGCCTTGGCTGTCTTGAACTTGCTTTGTAGACCAGGCTGGCCTCGAACTCACAGCGATCTGCCTGCCTCTGCCTCCTGAATGCTGGGATTAAAGGCGTGCGCCACCACACCCGGCCCCAATCTTGATTTGTTACCTTACCACAGGCTCCAGTGATGAGACTATGGGCCAAAAGCTTTGAAATTATGAGAAAGAAAACCCCACAACTTATGGCAAGATGGGGGGCGGGTATATGAGAGTATATTCCCTGTACTCAGGAGGCTGAGGCAGGTGGATTGGGAATTTAAGGCCAGTAGCAATTTTAGGTTAGCTTGAGCTAGCCTAAAGGGGGCTGGGAAGATGGTTCACCAACCACAGGTGTTTACTGTATGACAGTCTGAATCTAGTTCCTGGAACTCCAGGTTGAAGGAAAGAACTGACTCCTGAAAGTTGTCCTCTGACTTCCACATGTGTGCCACATGTGCACGTGCATGCATACACACACACACACACACACACACACACACACACACACACACACACACTCTACTGACATAAAATAAAAATTAAGCCAACACTTAAAACATTCTCCATGTTTACAATTATCTGTCATTTTCCATAATGATAGCAAGAATGGCTTATTAAGATCTGCTAGAAATAGTAAAATAACAGCTACAACAAGGGAAGAGCGGAAGGACTCGGAAGGAAGAGGCAGGCGTGTGGGGAATGTCCCAGGGGAATTCAGATTGAACCTTGACCAGCTGAACCAAGAGTCTGAGTACTGTGTCTAGATGTGTACTTCTAACCCAACCAAAATGCCTTAGCTTTTGGGGTTAGCTGGGAGCACTGAGTACTGTGTCTAGATGTGTACCTCTAACCCAACTCAACCAAAATGCCTTAGCTTTTGGGGTTAGCTGGGAGCACTTCCCCTTAGAGCATCGGTAGTATTCAAATTTGGGGGTGAGCTGCATGTGTCTGCGTTTCTACTGCTAGGTAAACGGAGATATCATGAGTTCCTCTTTGGCAAGGAATCTCTTCCTTTGAGACCAAAGACTCATGTAGAAAAGGATCGAGCTCCCGGAGCCCCATCCTGACATGCACTGTTTGATTGCAACTTGAGACTTTACAAGGAATCCATAGACACCTCAGCCTAGCATCTCCTTAAGTGCAGAACTAACCAGGTGTGGCGGTGCATGCCTGTGATACTAGTACCAAGGGGACAGTGGCATGAGGACTCTGAGTTCAGTGTCAGCTTGGAAAACATAATGCGTTTCAGCATGGCCCTGGCGACGTAGGTAGTTGTTGTCTCAACAAACAAACCAACAAACCCACAAAACAACATCAAAACATCAAAACCAGAAACCTCTCAGTGACAGGCACTACTACCATATCCTATAGGTAGTGTTGTACAACAAAGAGTGGGATTCACCAGCATGGTTGTAATGTCCTTGTAGGTTCAAAGACTGTGTATAGGGCCATAGTAGGGGTGTGGGGTGGGGATCTTGCAATGACCATAAATAAGGCAGAGAAAAAAAATTCTAATCTCTTGGGTTTGGTTATAATAACTCCAGGACAGGACCAACTCTCCCAAGTCTCCGAGCCCCACTCTACTGGCCAGTGGCCTCTCTACCACACTAGGAAGCCTACTGGTGGACAGCAGTCATCAGTGGAAGTTTCTTTTTTTCTTTTTTTTTAAATTTTATTTTATTAATTTATTCTTATTACATCTCAATGGTTATTCCATCCCTTGTATCCTCCCATTCCTCCCTCCCTCCCATTTTCCCCTTACTCCCCTCCCCTATGACTGTGACTGAGGGGGACTTCCTCCCCCTTTATATGCTCATAGGGTATCAAGTCTCTTCTTGGTACAGTGGAAGTTTCTTGATGTAGGATTTGGCCTCATGGAAAACCTTCTCCAACATGTGGTAGAGGAGGACCAGGGCCTTGGAAAATGCTTAGGCAATGCAGATGACAGCCTGAAAGTGATGTGTAAATGGTCGTTCATTTGCATTAGAAAAATGTTTTGGGTTTTCAGAACACCTCTTTATGTAAAGGATTTTGCTAGGTGCACTAAAAGATTAAAAAAAAAAAAAAAAGGAAAAACAACTTACAGTATCATCTAAAGTGAACATCTGTTACAACAGCTGGTTCTAAAAGCAGATTAAGGTATAACTACCATATAAGGAACAACAACAAAAAAAAAAAAAGAGAGAAAAATCTTCCCATTTTATTGTACTCAGACCCCTTTGGAATTGAAAACCTTCCTATTTATTACCCAGCAATTTCACTGGGATTTAGCACACTTCAAGTCCCACGAGTGATAAACCAATTGTATTATAAACCATACATAAATACCCCACGTACCTAGGAATAACTCAAAGCCATAAAACAGCCCAAATCCTCAAGTTTATACTCACTGCTGGTCATTGCCAAGTACAATGTTTGTTCTAAAAACCCACACGAGAAGAACTAGAGGCAACTGTCTTGTTGTGCACAGCACTGGTCAGTATGGGTACCACTCAATCAGGGGGGGTGATTGTTATCTGGGCTCCCAAAGGAGATGATGAAGAAATAGGAAACTGTTCTGGTTGTTTTATGTGAAATGCATCTTAGAGACTTGGGGATGTTTAGTGTACAGAAGAGAAAATTTGAAGAGACATGACTGTTGTCTTAACAGATCTGAAAGGCCGTCATACACAATGTAGAGAAGACAGACTTATCCTGAGTTGCTATGGGGTAGAAACTGGCATCAGGGAGCAGGTTCATTCTGCTTCATGGGAGGAAAGATATTCTGTCTAATTGGATTTAGCAAAAGAAAAGGAACTGGCTGATTGCTGGACTAGAGAGGAAGCAACCCACTGCTGAGCGCAACTAATAGAGGATGGTTGAAACTTGCTAAGGAATTGCACAGAGAGCTGTCCTGCACTGGAATGGATAAGAACAGCAAAGAACTTACTCCTGTAGCCTGCTGGCTACAAGGCCTCTCATGTAACTCTCAAGCTGTGGAGAATAATTATGGCGGCAGCGGCGGTGGCAGCAGCAGTGGTGGCAGCAGTGGTGGTGGTCTTTAAACCACAGAAGGTTCTAGCTGGGTTTCGTGCCCCATGTCTTCGATCCTCGAGTTCAGAGACTGTACTAATTACCATTCTCTTGCTGTGATGAAACACCATGAACAACGGCAACTTTTAGGGTGAAGAGTCTCTTAGGATGATGGTTTCAGAGAGATCAGAGTTCCTTACGGAAAGGAAGCATGGCAGCGGGCTGCAGGCACAGTGGCGGGGACAGGAAGCTAAGAGTTCCTCGAATTGCAAGTAGGTAAAGCTTTTTACTCTCAAAGTCTGCCCCGGCGGCGCCCCCCCCTCCCCCCCCCCCCCGCCCCGCCCCAGTGACACACTTCCTCCAGCAAGGCCACACTGCACAACCATCCCCAGACAGGGCCACTGACTGGGGACCAAGTGTGAAGATGCCCAAGACTATGGGTTAAAGCAGGGGGGTTAGGGCTTTGAGGCCAGCATGGGCTACACAAAAAAGTCAAGGCCCAGCTGGCCTACAATGTGAGACCATGTGTTAAAGTAACATAAAAAAATTAAAAAAAAAAAAAAAAGACACAAGAGAGGCTGGAGAGATGGCATGGTGGTTAAGGGTGATCTTCTAGAGGACTTGTCTGGGTTTGACTCCCAGCACCCACACGGTGACACAAAGCCATTCATCACTCTAGTTCCAGGGGACCTGACACCCTCTTCCAGCCAGGTGTACACAGGCACACACAGACATACATGCAGAGAAAATATCCATCAATAATAACATTTAGTCCCATATAAAAAAAATTCACTTCTCTCTTTTCTGAAGATGAACAAGGAGCTCATTGTAAATAGGAGGACATGGAAATTCAGAGGAAGGGAAGTTGGGTGGACTGTCCCTGGTTTTCTACACAATCTCCTCTTTCTTGGAAGAGCTCTGTAAAAAGCAAATGTCAACAATCAGCACACCAGCTCACCAGAGACGGGCTGGCCCTCTGATATCAGCTGAAACCCCTCAGCAGATGTCATTTTTTGCCAGAGACACTATAATATTGAAGCTCCATGACCGTGCCCTTATCTTCTCTGCTCTCTGCTCTCTTATGGATCTGCCATAATACCTTTGAGCTCACGCACTGTAAAGATGCACAGTAAAGATGCAAACTATTTGTAGACTGCAGAACTGGAGTCCCTACCATATCCCCAAAGGACAAACATACACGTGTGCAGAAGGGCCACATTGACCTGACCTGTTCAAACAAAATGAGACCTAAGCACGCAGAACCATCAGAATCTCCTCGTGGAACACGGGACAGCTCTGAAGGTGGATATAAAAAACAAGAGAACTAGCCAGGTGTGGCGGTGCATGCCTTTAGTTCTAGCACTTGGGAGGCAAAGGCAGGGGCATCGCTGTGAGTTCGAGGCCAGCCTAGTCTACAAAGTAAGTCCAGGAAAGCCAAGGCTATACAGAAAAGCCTTGTCTCAGGGGAAAAAAAGAAGCAACCCCCCCCCCAAACAAACAAAAACCAAGAGAACTGGTGTCTGGTAAGATGGCTCAGTTGGTAGTTGCCTGGCAAGCCTGGGGACCTGAGTTCAATACCCTCAGCTCATGTAAAAGAAGTCAGGTATACAGCTGGGGAGATGACTCAGTGTTAAGAGCACTGGTTGCCCTTGCAGAGGACCTGGGTTCAGTTTCTGTTACTCTAGGTCCAGGTGACACAATGCTCTCTTCTGGCCTCTTAGGGCACCCGCGTGCAAGAACAATACTCAGGCACATAAAATATTTTTTTTGGTGGGGAGGCCAAGAGAAGGGTTGCATACTTGTGAGGACAGTGCTGAGAGATGATGTCAGGTGGGTTCTTGGGGTGTTTTGTACAGTTAGCTTTGGGGTTTTCTGGGTGAGCTCCAGGCCAATGAGAGAACTGACTGGGGAAGGTGTGTGTGTGTGGGGGGAAGCCCAGAAGCCATCTCCAATTGACAACTGCTGGTAAAGGAAAAAATAGTTTTCTACAGTGGAATCTCATTGGGTATACAGACTACATACACTTCATGGAGGCCTCAACACAAAATGAAGTCAGTGCTAGCTTTGGAGATGTTTTCTCTCATAATGTTTTGTTTGGGAATTTTTAAACCTTATCTGCTCATCTGTTATGGTTTCCTCTGTGTGTATGTGTGTAAGTGTATATATGTGTGTGTGTGTATGTTTCTCATGTGCTCTCTGTCTTATTTTTTCCTGTCTGTCTGTTTTCTTTCATTGGCCCATTTGTTCTCTAAAGAGAGAAAGAATGTATAGAGTTAGATGGTGGGAGGTGTGGAGGACATGGGAGAAGATGGCAGAAAGGAAACTGTGATCAGAATATACACTGTTGAAAAAATGATTTATTTCAATAAAATATAAAACAAATGCAACAACAACAAAACAAACAACTTCTGCCCCCCAACAACAACAAGTTGGGTGTAGTGGTGCATGTCTTTAATCCAGTACCTGGGGAGGCAGAGGCATGTGGATTGCTGTGCATTCAAGGCCAGCCTGGTCTACAAAGCAAATCTAGGACAGCTAAGGCTACACAGAGAAACCCTGTCTCAAAAACTAAACAACAACAACAACAATAAAATCCAAGATGGATGCTGCCCAAGGAATGACACTTAAGGGTAGTCTCTGGCCACTGGCCTCCAAATGGACACTCATATCCAAATATGCACAAGCATGCACCTGAATACACACACACACACACACACACACACACACACACACACACACACTGCAGAATATAGCTGGTATGATGGTATACAACAGTAATTTCAGCATTTAGGAGCCAGAGAGGAGAATCATGAGTTTGAGATCAGTCTGAGGCAAGTTCCAGGACAGCCTGGGGTACATTATAAGTTCCAGGCCAGCTTGCGGTACACAGACTACAATTTAAAACAAAAACAAACTAAAAATAACTATGTGTATGCATGCATGCATGCATGTATATATGTATATATGTACATATGTATGTGTGCATATACATTAAAAACATACGGAGAATAGTAAGTGTGGTATGTGGCTAAACAGTAAGAAAGGAGACACACAGATAGTCATCTGATGGGCAAATACTTTGGAGTCTTCCAAGCAGGTCTACACTGATGATCCCAAGTCCCCCAAGTCCTAAATTCAGCCTCTTCCATGAGACACATGAACGATCACATGCTGTGTTCCACATGGATGTTTCCTAGTACGTCAAAACCTGTGTATAAGGGCTTGGAAAAACCGTCCTCCACATACATGCCATGCCATCCACACATCAGAGTATACACATATCACACATAGATGATGATGATGATGATGATGATGATGATGATGATGATGATACGACGACGACAACAGCAACAATTAAAAACCAGAAGTCAAAGACATCCTTTTCTCTCACCCTAATTTATAACAGGACTCCACACCTCATTTTTTTCTAAATACCATTCCACTAAAATCCATCCTGCCACCATTAACCTGGATCAAACCAGGTTTCTTGGAAAGTTGTCAAAGCCTCCTAGGCAGTCTCTCTGTGTGAGGTTCACTCTTACTCCAATCTGGAGCTGACATTATCTGAAGTACAAAGCTGACCCTGCTGTCCCCTGGGATGGCTCCCCATCAGCCTAAAGATAAGTTCCAAACCCTTTAAGCCAGCCCCATGGGCCTGCATGATCCAATCAGACTACGAGCTCCACGCTAGCCCTTCCTCCGTTCCACACACCCTCAGCCTGTAGGCTGGGGTTATATTGATTGTGCTCACTCACTGTCTCCTGTTGGTTGACTGTGTACCTCACATGCTCATATGCTTGTAACATAATCCCCACGTTCATACGTGGATGCTATGTGGAGTCAGAACATTTAGGGGGCAGTTACACTCAGATATGGTTGAGTCTCGTGACAACAATGGCAGCGTTGTGAGAGAATGTAATGAATTACCACATTTTCTGTCTTGCCATGTGATCCCCTCTTCCATACTCAGATGAGACAAGAAGGGCCTCACCAGATGGTGAGCAAATGTCAGCGCTACACTTTTGGATAACACAGCTTCTAGAGCCACAGGCCAAGTAATCAAATTCTTTACTTCTGACACAAGACCTCACTGTTTAACTCAGGCTGGCCTCAAACTAATGACCCTTCTTCTTAGCGCTGGGCAGTGTTCAAGATATGGGCAGGGACCATCACATCTGCCTTAAGCCTCTATTCTTTGTAAATTACCTTGGAGTGGGTATTTTGTTACAATAACAGCAAACAGACTTTAAGAAAACACGAAAAAGAGAGATTTCAGATGGCTCAGTTGGCAAGGCACCAGACCTTAAGTCTGGAGGTTCAGGGTTTAATCCCAACCCCAATCATCAACACTGCACCCAATGATTGCTAAGGAAAGACCTGTTTGTAAGATGCACGATGGTCTTTTGTATGGATTCCTGGCAAACTTTGAGTAAATGGTAGACTGTAACTAACACCAGTGTTGCCATGGCAACTACCCAACTCTGCTATCCATACATGACAAAATGAATATAGCTGTGTTTCAATAAAAAAAAAATTAAAGAAAAGGAGAGCATGAAAAAAGGGGCCAGGGATAGCTCAGTGGGTAAAGCACTAGCTGTACAAATATAAGGACCTAAGTTTGAATCCCCAGAACCCAGGAAAAGCAGATATCATAGTACACGTCTGTAATCATAGTGTTCCTACTGTGGGGACAGGAGGCAAAGCTGGGAGTTCCAGAAGCTGTGGGGCTAGCCAGTCTGGTCAATGCAACAATGCAAACAAGAAAGAATCTGCTTCAAAGTAGAAGGCGGATACCAATGCTCAAGGATCTCCTCTGATCTCTACATGCACGCTGCTGTCATGTTCCTGCCAGTGTGCACATGTACTTGCACACATCACAGACATCTATATCATGTACATACACATAATACACACACACATCATGCACATGTACATTCACAAACACAGAAAGGTAAAGAGTAAAACAAAGAAAACACTGGATAGGCTACCTTCTTTCCAACTTTAGAGTCTTTATGCATATGATTCCTGCAGCCTCCCTTTCCTGCCTCCCTTCTCATCTGCCCGTCTCTTGTGTCTGGTCTTTGTTTCTTTTTGTTTTTTGTTTTTGAGACAGGGTCTCTCTGTGTAGCCTTGGCTGTTTTAGAGCTCACCATGCAGACCAAGCTGGCCTTGAACTCACAGAGACCTGCTTCTGCCTCCTGGGTGCTGGGATTAAAGGTGTGCACTACCGTATCCAGCATGCCTTACTGCTGAGTCGGTAACATATTCTGATAGAAGCAACTTGAGGGGGAAACAGCTTATTTTAGCTCTCGGTTCAAGGTACTGAGCTTCCATTATGGCGGGGAAGGCAAGGCAGAAGGATGTTGGTTGCCTGATGTGCACAGTCAAAATGCAGAGAGCAGTGCCTGCATGCTGCTGCTTGGTTTCCTTTCCAAGACCCCCCCCCCCCCATGGTAAACAGCACCGCCCATAGCAGACAGATCTTCCCGCCTCAGTGAATGAAATCAAGTAAATACCTACAGGTGTGCTCAGCATCCCATCTCGGAGCAGGTTCTAGATTGTGACAAGTTATTAACCATCACAGGTCCCAAATCCACATCCTCAGAGAAGTTCTCACTCACATTAGTTCCTGCCACATGAGTTGATCTCTGAGATCTTCCTACAATGTCAGACTTTTAAGGTTTGCTCGTTGTCTGTTCTCCAAACTGCATTAGATATTCCAAGACAATAGGGACCGAGTCTTCCTAGCTACAATGGGCTGTCAGTCCCCTGCACTATTAATGCTGCTATGTGCTAATGAATGAATGGAAGACCTACGCTATCTACCTCACTGTGCATGGGGCTCCTAGGAAGCTGATGCATGGTCGTAGACCTCTTCAAGGACAGCTTTGGGTGGGGTGTTGCCTGGGATTGCCATTGCCTTGAACTTTAGGAGGCAATACTCTGGGACACAGAGAGGGACACATGGAGAGAAGCAGGAAACACACGCTGAGACATTAAATACCACAGCGGCCCAATGCTGCTAAGCAACTACAGAAAAATCTGAAGGACAAAATGATAGCTTGTCAAGGTAATTCCTCAATGAGAACCTGAAATATTTAGAAGGAGCTGTCTGAGGGAGCTGGAGAGGAAACACGCAAGCTGGAGAGGAAACACGCAAACTGGAAAGGAAAGTTGGGCTGGGTATAAAGGCTGAGTGTAGTTGAAAAGAAGATTGGGGTGGGGTTGGGCAAGAATAGACTCAGAAAGACAAGTAGGAAGATGAGAGAGAAGAAGAAGAAGAAGAAGAAGAAGAAGAAGAAGAAGAAGAAGAAGAAGAAAGAGAGAGAGAGAGAGAGAGAGAGAGAGAGAGAGAGAGAGAGAGAGAGAGAGAGAGCTGGAACCATGCAGGAAAGGCTCAGAATGCATTGGCTTGAGGATAAGGATGGGAAGTCAGGAAAGGGTCTGACTACAGAGATCCTGAGAATCTCTGCAGAGGACCAGAGCTGCTGCCCCAGCAGGACACTGTAGCACAATGGTTATTTTGAGATAAAGGCAGAGAAACAGTAGATCCACGAGAAAGTCTCTCACCTCCTCTGCCCAAAGCAACATATGACTGTCCCTCTGTGAAAGTGCCTTGTCCCTTATCTCACATCAGGCAACAGAGCTGGTGTAGAGGTGGTGCTAACTTGAGTGTGTAGGCAACAGAGGTGGTGTAGAGGTGATGCTAACTTGAGTGTGTAGAGCAATCCTTTCTAAGCAACCCTGATCTCCCATTAGTTTCCTTCATGTATTAGCTGTCTCATACTCACAGCCCTATAAAGTCTAAATCCCTTTATTTTGTCTTGTCACTTTGCTGACATCATATATAATCTTCAAGGCCTAGCTACTTTTTGAAGTGTTTTCACTTCTTTTGGGAATCATTCCACATACATATGAAATAAGCCTTTTCTCTGTCTTTTATCAGTTTAATTCACTCACCCCAGATACTAAGATGTAAGCTGGTAGAAGAAAGGATTTCCGGCCCCTGACATTAAACAAGGAGGATTAAAGAGAGGAGACAATGAAATGTAACACCTCAGTTGTGCTTTAAATGTACACCTACAATTTGGCATACTGAAAAGAGAACACCCGAGTTTTCATAATATGTTCCATGTCTCTGAAACATTAAAAGATTTCTCCATAAGACAGCCTTCTTCTATATTGTAAAAATATAGAAAAATAACCAAGGGAAAAAAGGAAAAGAAGAAGGAAGGAAAAGAAAGAAAGAAAGAAAGAAAGAAAGAAAGAAAGAAAGAAAAAGTGATGTGCATCACAGAGGTAACTTAATTCTAAAATCAAGAGTACTGGGAAACTTCAAACAAAATGGAGAACTGAAATGCAAATCTGTTTTGAATTCAAATAACACAAAACCAGTGAGCCCCTTTCCCTCTTGCTTATTTCATGTATGCTTTATGAAGCAATGAAACTAGAATGGTACAGCTTTTGGGGGGCCTGTTGTGAATATAAATGTGGTTTTGTTTTGATGCCAAGTGTGGGATAGGTATTGGATGTAAACATGCTTTTGTTTTGATCCCAAGTATGGGATGGGGAACAGACTTGTGAGAGAGCAGGTGATGTTTATCCACTTAGAAGTCGAACCACTTCTTGGGGGGGGGGGGGCTTGGTTTTTGCCACCTGAAAAACATCCTAGTACAGACTCTGAGAGGATGTGTGTGTGTGTGTGTGTGTGTGTGTGTGTGTGTGTGTGTGTGTGTGCGCAAAATAGGAGGCTGGGCTTTTGGGGTCTTGGTATTGTTTGGCTGTTCATTGCTCTACTTTGAGACACTCTTAGAGAGAACCACTCCAGTGAAGGCTTCAAGGCTTTGGCCTGAGGCTGAGGCTCCAGGTTCTGGTTGCTCCAGGTTCCCACAGCAACTCTGGTGGAATTTCTGGTCTGCTGAAATCCTGCCAACTATGCCAGGGAAATCATCCCCAGGAACTGAATCCAACAAGGTCTACTTCCCCTGTTCCCATAAACCTCCTTTCTCTCCTATCTAGGGTAGGTGGGTTGGAAGAGAGGTATAAGCATTTAAAGAAACCCAAATAAAGTAGGTTTTGGAAAAGTTGGAGCCTACAGGGACCAAAGAGTGGCGCTCCCTGTTCTCCCAGAGGATTCCAGTTCCCTTCCCAGAATTCATAGCTGGTGACTCCCAGCCATTGCCAACTCCAGCTCCAGGGGCATCTGATGTTGATGCCTGCCCTCTTCTGGCCTCTTTAGGCATAAGCCTATATGTGCAGGCTCACAGGTGTACACACACACACACACACACACACACACACACACATCTTTAAAATAAATAACCAAATATATGATAGTGTGAACAAAAGGAGTTATTATGGCTTGACTGTGAAGTACTTTTTGAAGGCTCATGTTTTAGGGTTGGGCCCCAGCTGTTGTAGGGTTGGGATGGTGCTGTTCTGCGATGCTTTAGGACCTTCTTTGGACAGATTCCAGTGAAGGGAAGGAATGAGAGGAAGCCCTGGGTTTCCTTCTGTTCCTGCCCCACACCTTCTCAATCTGTTTCTGGGCCACCTTAGTGTGAACTGCCCTGCTCTGCCATGCCCTCCCAGTTTGTTTGTTTTTTTTCTGGCAGTCAGTCATAGCAGTGACAAAATGAACACAAATGGTATAGTGGTATAAGTGAAAACTCCAGAATTTCCCCTAGACCACACTTCTTCATGGCATCTGCAATCATTCCTATGTGTCTACTAGAGGTTTAGGAATGGAGCTGAGAGGACCTGGCTTCCTGACCTCGATGTATCAAAGTCAGGTCATATTTTCCCAACTCAGGTCTCTCATTTTTGGTTTGGGAACGAAACCCAGAGTAAGCACGGATTATGTCACTGAACCCCTCTAGCTCCTGTATAGTCTTTGTTCGTGAGATGGACATAGGAGTTCTTACCATTCATGAGGTTGTGAGATTCCAGTGCGAAGGCATTTGTAACCTGCAAATCTCTTCATAAAGAGGTTTTAGTAATAGGTAAAGAACATAGATCTACAAGGCACTTCCCCCTTTCCTTAGGTGCTAAGTAAACATTAGGCATAGAATATAATGACAGTCACACCGGCGAAGCAGTTTGCAATGATACAAAGACTCTGAAGTGTGTACTTGATTTTCTTTATCTGGCTTTACCTCCTTTGCTTTCCGCAGAACAAACATCCCACACCCCGGCCATGCAGCAGGATTCCCCTCTGAAGGCTAAAACTGCGTACTTAGGAAACAAGCCAAACCTGGCAGTGTCTGTGCACACATCAGATAAAGGATTCAGCTAACAGATGCTCCTCCTTGCAATCAGCCAAGAACTTCTAATATTCTGACAACTTGTTAATCAACCAACATATGGTATCACTTTAGTAAACACAACGCTCGGATTTTGCTTTTTACAGAGGATTTTCTGAGAGATATAATGTCCTGACTCATCAACACTATTCACTGGAAATCAAGGGGAGCTAGCCTCCCCCACCACCTCAAGCTTGTTTAATTACTTGGCAGAAAAAAATAAATATAGACATTGATTTCCATTTGGGTACTTTTTTGAGTTTGGTTTTTTTTTTCAAATCCCACCCTTTTAGACATTTGTATAGTTTTGAATACCTTTTTGTACAGTCCTACATAAAGCACAGGTCAAAAATATCTATAGTCTCTGTATCATTTTTCAAGGGCCACTGAAATAAAGCACCATAAACTGGGCTGTGATAGAAATTTTGGGTTCTTTGTAAACTCAGTTGTGTTATTTAAATATATTTTAGTTTTAATCCCAAGTGTGGGATTTCAGTTTAAATTTTAGTTTGTCCAGAGCTGGTAACTGTATCATGGTGTGTGTGTGTGTGTGTGTGTGTGTGTGTGTGTGTGTGTGTGTTTTGCCAGCTGGTAAGGCCTTTTTAGTGTGGCACAGAGAGGGGTGTGGTCTAGGGCTCTGAGGATAAAAATGAGAGCCCAGAGAGAGTGTAGCGTGTGCCGTGTAGCAGTTTGAAGAGACCAGAGACTGATGGTGTGGTGGTTTGGAACAGACAGATGGAGAAAAACTGCTTTGGGACACAGCAGCTTGGAGGAGACTGCAGGCTGCATCTGTTATTGATGGAAATTGGTATAGCCCCCCAAACCCTTCAACCCTAAATAGCCAGGAGAAGTAAAGGGGCCCCTTTTCTCCACTAACCTTCTCGCTCCCACATAGGGTTGGGAGGTTGAGACCTAAACACTCAAATACAGTCGAGTTAAAAAAAAAGGGGGGTACTACACAGGGCAGCCCCAAACAAGAGTGATTCACACTTGGGAGCACTGTTCTTGAGAGAAGTCACACTATACAGGGGTATCTGCCTTCAACATTTCACTAGGAAATCTACACATCTACAAATGTGTAGGGCCTCATTCATAGCCATAATGAGACTCATGTGACCTATGGGCCACAAGTTGGATGCATCTATGACATTTGTCTCATATTTAGGACAAAGATTCTTCCCTCCCAGCTGATGGTAGCCCTGACTGCCATGGCATGTGGCCATACAACCCCAGTCCGTGTCCCATTTCATATAGCCATCGTCTCTCTGTTTATCTGTGTCAGATTTTCTTATTACAGGGATATAGGTGACATTTGAGTTGAGTCCACTCTATGCCAATAGGGCCTCACCTTAACCTGATTACACCTACAAAGACAAATTCCTAAGTACTGTACTAGTCTAAGGTACCAAGGGGCTAGGCCTTTGACATAGTCTTTCATAATAGCATTTCCTTACTTCTAACATGATCCCAGAAGGTGTGCGTAAGCTTTTCTCTCGATGCTGTTACTATAGGTAACCACTCTCTTTGCCTATGTAAATGGGCTAGGGGCCGATGCAAATATGAACCCAATCTTATGAACGTACCCTGCTCTTTGTGTATCTCCCCCTCATCCTGCAACCCTCCGTGTATCCTTTTCTACGTTACCCTTTCTTTTCTAATCTCTTCCCTTTCCAGGTTTCTGACTTCACACTTCAGTCCCCAATTCTCATTTCCTCGTTCTACCCCCAAATATGTCTTCAGTTTTGTGTTCTGATCCTAATTCCCAGCCTCATTGCTGGTGTGCTAAGCTGTGCCAGTCTTTCAAGAAATTGTGTGTGTGTGTGTGTGTGTGTGTGTGTGTGTGTGTGTGTGTGTGAGAGAGAGAGACAGACAGACAGACAGACAGACAGACAGAGACAGAGAGACAGAGAGAGAGACAGAGAGAGACAGAGAGAGACAGAGAATGCACATATGTACACACATGGGATGAGAACTGCTCTCATCTCCCCTAAGGTACTGAATGTTTTGCTATGGACTCTGAGATGTGTAGCTACCTGGACATGCCTTGAACTGACAGAAGAGCTGGCTGGGTTTCGATAGTTATGTCTAAGGGCTAGAGAGATGGTTTAATGGGTATGTAAAATGACCACAGACTTTGGCACAACTGACTCCATGATGGAAGTACCATAAAACTCGGCACAAAGAAAGTGCTCCCTGCCAAAATGAAATCAAAGACCTATTCCATCAAAGTCCACAGTTCTGGGAATGTCTCTAAATGTACTAACCTTGCTTTTTGCTGTTTATAGTTTTGCTTCTGTCTAACTGTTCTTGTTAACTGAAGTGTATCAGCCCAAGATACAGGGATTTTTGTGCTTAAATACTCACCCTGAGAAAAGCTCAGTGCTACACTGGGATCCCCAAACTCAGTGTAGTCACCAGCCAGGTAATAAAGAATTTTATTGGCTTAAACCCATGTCTGAGGCCATCTTCTCAGGTGGATTCTGAACGGCAGGTAAACTTGTTCCTGATAGTGATCACATGATCACTTGAGTTTTATCTCTGGGGCTCACAGAAGGAATTGAGCCCCATAAGTTCTCTTTTGATTTCTACATATGTGCAGTGAAACATATATGCCCATATATCCCCCCAACCAGTCAATTAATCCATCAATGTGATAAAACAAATTTAAAATAAAGCCTATGTGTGGGCTGTGGATAGTCACACTGACTTCATGTGGCCTTTCCTTTCTCTTGACACAGACTGACAGTAAAGCTTGCCTGCATTTATCATGGTGCTCCTGTTGAGCTTTGAGTTCCCCAGATGCAGGCTAATGGGGGACTTGACAGTGACCACCTAGAGACCAACAGGGACTTCTCCATGGCAAGTTGCCACAGTAGAGGCCATGGACTATGCCCTGCGTCATAGTCACATGCTTTGGAGGGCACAGAGAGCCTCTTGGGACATCTGGATATGTTTGATGGGAACTTTGGAATTGCTAAAGTTTCAGAAAAAGAGATGAAGCCTATGGTGGCCATTTAAAAACAACAGGACAGAAACCAAGACATACTTGGAAAGATAGATTCTTAATTGAGTAACTGACTTCATCAGATTGGCCTGTGTGCATGTCTGGGAAGGTTTGTTTGTTTGTGTCTTTTGTTTGTTTGGTTTTGTTGTTGTTGTTGTTTTATTGTTGTTAATTGAGGGAGGAGGGCCCAGCCCACTGTGGGAGGTACCATTCCCCAGCAGGTGAACTATAAGCTGTATGAGTAAGCTGGAGGAAGCAAGCTAGTCAGCAGAATTCCTCATGGTCTCCAATTCAGTTTCTACATCTAGGGTCCTGCCTTGAGATCCTGCCTCGACTTACCTAGATGATGGACTATCACTTTAGTGTAAGATGAATTAAATCCTTTAGTCTCCAATATTCTTTTGGTTATAGTTTTATTAAACAAATGATAAACAACTAGGATACAGAATTTGGCTAACTAGAAGGAGGCATGGGCTAGGGATATGGCTCAGCAGAAGAATACCTGCCCAGCATGGGTGAGGCCTGGGCACCTTGTCAATGCGATTTTTTTTTCCTGCAGTCTCTGGCTAAGAAGACAGGGAAGCAGAGTATTCAAGTCACTCAATTAAGATTGATACTGACATTAATGAATCAACATAACTAACAAGTCGATATTTATTGTCTCCTACACATCAGGTGGTATTCTGAGCCTTTTAAATTCTAAAATCATCTAGAGAAAATTCCAGGTTTTATAATCAGCTCTCTGCTTCAAGTACCTATGAAAGATTTCAATGTGATCGAGTTGAACCCTCTTCCGGGTGATGTACTGAAACTTTGAGTGTAAAACTTCCATGAGTCACCACGTTACTGCACTTTATTGATACTCACTGTGTTAGATGCAGATCAAAGATAAGGGCCATAGTGTATTTAGGAAGGAGCCAGGAAGGTGAGAGTGTTATCAAAGGGATATGATATTATCAAAGGTAGAAAATGGGAGCAAATAAATAAAAGCCTGTTAGTCATCTTTCTGTTACTATATAACAAATAACAGAGACGGGGCGGGTGTGGGGGGGGGGAGGTTTGTTTTGGCTCATGGCTTTGGAGCTTTCAATCTGTCACTGCTTGGTGCATTACTTCAGGGACAGGACTTCACAGAGGGAATGTGTGCTAGAACAAAGGCCATGTCCTAGAGGCCAGTGAGTAAAAGCCCAGGAAGACAGGACAGGCTCTCACGATCCGTTTCATGGGACACACGGCCAATTGCCTCAGGATCTTGCTGGAGACCCCACTGCTTAAGGTCTCTATCACGTCTCCATGGTGGCACGCTGGGATGCGGCCCTTAACAGGTGGGCTTCTGAGGAACACCTGCAATCCAACCACAGTAGATCCCAGACACCTAGAAGAATGAACTCTCTATTTTCATGGAATCACCGAGTTTGGGCTGGTGAACTGGCAGAGTCGTGGACAGCATGGGCCTCGGGCCGGAAACAAGGTCTATTTCCATGTAGACCACACTAGCACCAGCCAACAATTCTGTAGCGTCTACTATGTGCTAATCATATTTTTACCACTGGGCACTATTAAGTTGTTTAATACGCAATAATGGCTCAGTGGGGGTGGGGGTGGCATCGTCTCAGTTCTACGAGGTATAAAGTAGAGGTCCAGAGAGACTAAGTGGTCTCCCAAGGTCATCTACTCACAGGCCCTGCATCCAAAGAGTTTGGTGCCAATGTCTGTGACACTCCAAACAACTCTCTGTCTATGAATCCAGAAGTAAGAGAACATTATTCTGTTGTAACGGGAGGAGACAGTTAATCTAGGTTCAAGCAATGATTTGGCAGCATTCCTTTTAAAGGTTCTCCCCTCTTTCGGGAAAGACATAATAAACTTAGATCCCATCCACAGGGTAGCTGTCTTAGTGGAAACTCAGGGTCTTTCCAAGCATGGTGGGGTAGGCCTATACTCCCAGAATCTAGGGCACTGAGGCAGAAGGGTCACTAGTCAAGATCAGCCTGGGCTAGGCACTGAGACACTGTCTCAAAAACAAATAAATGAACAAACACCCACCCAGGGTTTGAATTCATTCAGTTCTTTTCTGTATAGCCCTCTGTGAACCACACACTTAGTACGGCAGCCACTGGTTTGGAGGGTTCAATTTTTGGCTCCTCCAGCAAAGACTTTATTATCTTTCTGAGTATCAATTTTCTCCTCGGTAAGATGGGGATAATCAGTTATCTTATTCTTGTCAATAAACAAACAAACAAACAAATTAAAAAACCCCCACCAGCTCTAGACAATGTCACATTGTCAACCCTGAAATAAGCCTGGGATCCTGTCTTGCAGGAAACTTTCACAATGGTTTGCTCTGTGCTGTCATTTTAATTATGTTGACTATTAGCATCATTAAAGGAAAAACAGTATTTCGTTTAAATGTTTTCAGTGATTTTTAAAATTAAGCTATTTTTGCCATATGTTAAGAGCATCTTTTACAAAAACAACAATAATAATCACTTACTTAAAAATAACTCAAAAATCCTGGGAGAAACAAGTGTATTGGTTTTTCTAGCATCCTATGTACAACCTCGTTTGTCAAATAATTTTGACAACAGTATTTCCTGTATCTTTTCTTGTTGGAGATAAGTATTTTGGTGTTAAAATTTTACTTCATGTGCTGAGGTAAAAGAGATGATGGTGATAAGAAGGATGATGGAATTCTGGGTAATTCCCATTTGGCTTTTCTGAGTGTTCGTGTGATTGATGTCTGTTTGCTTGGCAGACTGATCCAGCCAGTCTAAGCCAGTCTAAGCTTTTAACTCTCCTGAATGAGTTGGTGAGGCTCAATTTTGCTGATTCCATTCAGAGAAAAGCCAATGTTTAGAAAGCTACATTGCAATTTTTCTTTCCAGTAGGTACTCTGGGGCAGAATAATGCCCATCAGGGACCTCTTCCAGGGGATTTCACAGGACCCGCAAACAGCAGCCAATTTGGGGGACATCTTATGGCTGCAAAGTATGCTCTTTTGTTTGTTGGTTTCTCACTTCCAGTGCACACAAAGTTTTCCTCAAGTCGACAGGGCATCTCTTTAGATTTGTAAAACTCGCATGCACTAGGAATAGGGATGGCTGACAGCAGTTTAACTGGGACCACCACTGGGAGAGGTGGTCCAGACCTAAACAAAGAATCCTGAGCCTGGAACCACGCACCAGGCTATGACCCCAGCACTCCAGGCACAAAGTAGGGAGGCTAGCAACTTCTGCGCATGCCTGGACCATATGGTGATACTATTGACTCAAGAGCCATGATAAGGACTTTTGACTCCCCTAGCCATCCACTACTGCTTTCTGTCCTCACAACAGCACGGAACCTACACTTGTTAGCGAGTGCCTGTCCTCAGACTGTTGGAGGAGAAAATAGATACAGTGTTTCCCTTGGGAGCAGCTCCAGGCAGTAGTGGACTCCCTCAAAACCTACTGACTCCCCCCAAACCCCACCAACTCCATAGTTCACAGCCAGCAAAATAACAGTCATAAAACGTGGCAAATTCTGCACAATGAACTTGTAGGCAGTTAGGATCGGGTCTAATTTTTAACCCATCAAACTTAAGTCTCTGAAAAAGACTCATTCACTAAAGCACAAAGGCGGGCTTCCCCTGGGGATCCCACTTCCTCTTCCTTTCAGGGGTCAGGCTTCTCATTTCTTTGTCCTCTGTGTTTGCTACCAGGCCATGTGCAAGAAATGCTGCCAAACGTTGGTTGTAAGATAAATGTTTCTTGTGTTGCTGTATTTAGGAAAGAAACAAGCTAGTAGTAGAAAATGTGGTCCTTAATTTAATCTAGGCTCCTGCATATAGCATGGGTGCCTGTACATAACCACACTCACACAATCACATCTCGCTAGAATTAAAACCTATGTTTCCATGGTTCGTAGAAGGCGAGTGATACACACACATTGTATTCAAATAGTGTTCTCCATGCCCAGGCAGCGGGGGCACACACCTTACTTTAACCTCAGGCAGAGGCAGAGGCAGATCTCTGAGTTCCAGGCCAGCCTAGACTACAGAGTGAGTTCCAGGACAGCCAGGGCTATACTGAAAAATTTTATCTTGAAAAATAAAAATAAAAAAAAAACCAAAATGCAAACAACAACATCAACAACAATACCCCCAAAACAAACAAACAAAAACCAAATATTGGTCTTAAATATAGTTAGTCTATCTTAGAAAAGAGTCTTGCAGCCTTTTGAGTATTAATAAATTATCTTAAAAAGGAATAACTTAGAGAAGTTAGATTTCTTCTTTTTTTTTGTAGACCTATCTTGTGATTGTGTTTTTTAGTGTATGTTCATGAGTGCTGATAGCCAACGCCTGTGGGTACACATGTGGAGACTAAAAAACTCAGTATCAGTTGCCTTCCTGTCACTTTCCACACGGTTCTATGAATCTGAAGATCACCATTTTGGATAGATTCACCAGAAACCCTCTAATCCACCCACACCTGCACCCCTAGCTCTGACGTTACATGGGCATGCTATCATGCCCAACTTTTTAGATGTGGATTCCACAGATCTGAACCCAGGTCTTCATGCTTACATAAGAGGCACTTCATCCACTGAGTCATGCCCCCAGCTAAAAGGGACTTTATAGCACGTAATGTCCTGTAAATTACTCAGATTCAGAAGCAGCTTACCTGGGTGCCATGGAAACCAAATGGTGACCAAGACTGGACCAGGGCCTATTTCTATCTTGGAGATCTTCCCTTTGTAGAGCCTCAGATATCTATGATGCCTACCAGCTAGAAAGATGCTCAGCACAGCAAACCGAGAACAGGTTAAACAGCGCAACCTGGCAGACATGATAATGGAATCTGGCCAGCTCGTCCGGATTTATAATTCATTCATTGACCATGATTCCTAGGCTTTCAATATGTCCCCCCACCCTAAGTCATTGCATAAGAAACTTAAGGAATATCTAGGACTGGATGAAATCATAAAGATGGAGCCCTAAGATGGCATTAGTGGCCTTACAGGAGGAGGAAGCATGGTTTGAGCTACCACTCCTGCTCTGCCTCATCCTTTGATGACCTACATTGTTTTATGATACAGAGAGAAGCCGCCCCCACCCCCGCCCCGCAGCCGCTAGATGCTGGCACCAGGGTTGTGGACTTCCTAGTTTCCAGAAGTATGAGCTACATCTATTTCTTTTCCTTTCATGTTACCCAGTCACAGGGTTGTTGTTGTAGTTACTAAGCCAGTGATTTACTTTTCTTTCCTACTGATAAACCCCTAGATATCTTGAACAGAGCTAATTATCACAACAGCTTTCGGGTGACAGAAAACAGTAGATAAAGAATTCTCAAGGCAGGAGAGAAAGATCAAGCTGGGTAAGGGCTGAAGAGGAAGGCAGTGATGCTTCTAAAGTGGGGAGCAGGCAGACTGGGGACATGTACAGTGGGATCTCGAGTGGTCCCCAGAGGCCCTGTGTTGAACTGCCCAATCTCCAATGATGCCCTTCGGAAGAGGCCTTTTAAATCACTTGTGTCTGCCATCAAAGGGGATTGTGCGGGCTCTGCTGTTTTCTGCACCCTTCCTTTCCTTCTGTGAAGTGAACAGTCTCCCTCACTATGTGCTTCCACTAGTGTATGCCATCACAGGCCCAAAGAGACTGAGCGAGCTGATCCAGGACCGAAACCTCTGCTACCTGAACTACCGCAAACCTTTGCTCTTTTTAAGTTGACTTACCCCAGGCATCTGTCACAGCAGCGGGAAGCAATCTAACACAAGATGAGTCAACCCTGGCGGTGCTCTGAGTACCTGAGCAGAGAGATGCAACTAGCAGAAGAAGCACATTCCAGGTAGAAGAAAGAACGACACATGAATGCTTTGGAGACAAATGTGCCTGGGAACCCTCCAGAGCCTCAGGGAAGCCACTGAGCCTGAGACTGGAGGCATAAGGGCAGGATTAGTCAGAAAGGGCCAACATGGCGCAACTAGTGTGATCTTGGAAACATGTGGGCCAGTAATTATGACCAGAACTGATGACATATTCACTGGAGCAAAACGGAAACAAACATTTCAGAACATAGAAACCACTATGCTGAAGGCTCTTGAAGACATGGCTGCCTCTCTCCTCAGAGGAATCAGCTCATCTTACCAGAGCAGCCATTCTTCCTGACTGGACCCCAGACTGTGCAGGCAGTCGGAATCAGAATTATTCATCCTTGTGAGCTCCCTTGTGAGCCCCCTTGTGAGCCGCACTTTGCTGGCGCCTGGGCTGTTCTTGGCATCACAGAGGGACTGCAGCACACCTTCAGAGGCACTGATGACCTGGATGAAAAATGGTCTCTTTAGACTATATGGTCTTCCTTTTCCTGAAGGAGGGAAACCAATTTCTCCAGGAAGAGATGGGGTGCTGTATGATACCCAGCACCCCTGAGGTTAACACGTGTGCACACACTGATAATGTCACCCCATGGCTGCAGAGAGCTGAGCCTGGCTTCTGTGAGTGGAGGAAACAGTGCAGTCCCTTTGCCTTTTCCAGGGAATGCCAGGAAATCCTGTGATAAATTGCCTAGGCCAGCCTTTCTTCCCTCCTCACTTTATCAGGCAGAAACTGCAGGGGTTTTTTTTTTTCCACAAGCTGTGTCTTTGGATAAGTTACTGCTTTTCTCAAGACCCATTATCTTCATCTGAAAACGAGTGCTTCCCTCCTTGGAAGTCAGCTTGGAGACTGGCAGGTTTTTCTCTGAATCTTTATGCTACCTTGTATCTAGAAGGCACTAAGTTGATGGCCTTGATTTTTATTATTATCACAAATAGTAGTTCCAGGCTTATAATTTTAGGTATTGGTGTTATATAACCCTAGTAAGGCCAGGGTTCAAGTACAGCACCAATCTGAGGATAAGGCGTCTTCCAGAGCAGAAAAATCTCACTAACAAGCATGTAAGAGAGCAGGGCAGCTCTTATGACATCATGAAGCTGCCAGGCATCTCAGGACTCTATTGAACAGTGGTGTTACCTTTCACCAAAGTCCTGCCTTCACTGCCACTCAGCACCTCCGTGAACACAGGTCCCTCCCACCCTTTACCCCTAGGGAGTACAGCCACCCATCTTAAAATAAAATTCCAGTCCTGTACTTGCTGTAAGCAGTGACTAGACTGTATCGCTGGGTGAGGGAGGAAGTCAGGTCTGCAAGGCAAGGGCTGTGCTGATGTGTGTAGGCTAGTGTGCTGACATGTGTAGGCTAGTGTGCTGATGTGTGTAGGCTAGTGTGCTGATGTGTGTAGGCTAGTGTGCTGATGTGTGTAGGCTAGTGTGCTGATGTGTGTAGGCTAGTGTGCTGATGTGTGTAGGTTAGTGTGCTGATGTGTGTAGGTTAGTGTGCTGATGTGTGTAGGCTAGTGTGCTGATGTGTGTAGGCTAGTGTGCTGATGTGTGTAGGCTAGTGTGCTGACATGTGTAGGCTAGTGTGCTGATGTGTGTAGGCTAGTGTGCTGATGTGTGTAGGCTAGTGTGCTGACATGTGTGTAGGCTAGTGTGCTGATGTGTGTAGGCTAGTGTGCTGACCTGTGTAGGCTAGTGTGCTGATGTGTGTAGGCTAGTATGCTGACGTGTGTAGGCTAGTGTGCTGACATGTGTAGGCTAGTGTGCTGATGTGTGTAGGTTAGTGTGCTGATGTGTGTAGGCTAGTGTGCTGATGTGTGTAGGCTAGTGTGCTGACCTGTGTAGGCTAGTGTGCTGACATGTGTAGGTTAGTGTGCTGACATGTGTAGGTTAGTGTGCTGATATGTGTAGGCTAGTGTGCTGACCTGTGTAGGTTAGTGTGCTGACCTGTGTAGGCTAGTGTGCTGACCCATGAGGCTAGTGTGTTGATGCATGTAAGCTAGTGTGCTGACATGTGTAGGTTAGTGTGCTGATGTGTGTAGGCTAGTGTGCTGACGTGTGTAGGCTAGTGTGCTGACATGTGTAGGCTAGTGTGCTGATGTGTGTAGGTTAGTGTGCTGACATGTGTAGGCTAGTGTGCTGATGTGTGTAGGCTAGTGTGCTGACCTGTGTAGGCTAGTGTGCTGACCTGTGTAGGTTAGTGTGCTGACATGTGTAGGTTAGTGTGCTGATGTGTGTAGGCTAGTGTGCTGACCCATGAGGCTAGTATGTTGATGCATGTAGTCTAGGCTAGTGTGCTGACCCATGAGGCTAGTGTGTTGATGCATGTAAGCTAGTGTGCTGACATGTGTAGGTTAGTGTGCTGACCTGTGTAGGTTAGTGTGCTGATGTGTGTAGGCTAGTGTGCTGACATGTGTAGGCTAGTGTGCTGACATGTGTAGGCTAGTGTGCTGATGTGTGTAGGTAAGTGTGCTGATGTGTGTAGGCTAGTGTGCTGATGCGTGTAGGCTAGTGTGCTGACGTGTGTAGGCTAGTGTGCTGACCTGTGTAGGCTAGTGTGCTGATGTGTGTAGGCTAGTGTGCTGACATGTGTAGGCTAGTGTGCTGACATGTGTAGGTTAGTGTGCTGATATGTGTAGGCTAGTTTGCTGATGTGTGTAGGCTAGTGTGCTGATGTGTGTAGGCTAGTGTGCTGACGTGTGTAGGCTAGTGTGCTGATATGTGTAGGCTAGTGTGCTGATATGTGTAGGCTAGTGTGCTGACTCATGTAGGCTAGTGTGTTGATGCATGTAGTCTAGTGTGCTGACCTGTGTAGGTTAGTGTGCTGATGTGTGTAGAGTCCCCAGGAGAACTTCAGAATGTGATTATCCGGAGGAGAGGGAAATGAGATGGCCCTGGCTCAGTCCCTATGTGATAACCAGCTTTTCATGGTCAGAGAGGCCCAGAGGCTTTTTTAGCTCAGCCTAGATCTCTACAGGTTAAAGAGAAATGAGGAAAAACAGTGGTGTCCAGTTTTATCTGCCAGCCTAAAGCCAGTTTGGCAACACCATAACAAAATGTTTGAATTTCCCAAAATTCTGAAAACATATATACAGGGCATTGTCTTGTTTTATATTTTGTTACATTGAAAATAACACACACACACAAAACTGTCTAATATCTATAAGTGGAATTTTTCTGTTCTTCAGCATTCATCAGGATGACAGAAGAAACGTACAAGACCAAATAAAAATTCAGGGAGTGAGGCTAGAGAGATGGCTCATAGGTTAAGAGCACTGCCTGTTCATCCAAAGGTCCTGAGTTCAAGTCCCAGCAACCATCTATAATGAGATCTGGTGCCCTCTTCTGGCCTGCAGTCATACAAGCAAGCAGAACACTGTATAAATAATAAATAAAAATGAAAAAAAAAATCCAGGGAGTCCTTGCAAAACTATCCTTAGATTAAAAAATAAAAACAGAAAATAAAAACAATCCTCTGCTTGTTTTTGGTTTTGTTAGCTATTCAAGAAATGTATATGGGCTACAGAGATGGCTCAGTTGTTAAAAACACCTTCCGCTCTTCCAGAGGACATGGGTTCAGTTCCCAGCATGGCCTACGTGAAGTCTGTAACTCCAGCCCCAGGATATCCACACATTCTCCTTCTGGTCTCCTTGAGCACCAGATACATTTACAGCATCCATGCAAGTAAATCACCCATATACATAAAATAATTAAACATGCAAGCAGATTATCATAAACCTGAAGTTCTGTCCTCAGCATTCCAGCTCTCATTCCTTTCCAGGCACTGTCTATTACCAACAGCTGACATGCCTTTCCTCTGACTGCGTTATTTTCTTTCTTTTCCAAGTGTTGGGCTCAAACCCAGGGCATGACGTGTAGGCAGGCAAGCCCTCCGCACTGAGCCACACTCCCTGCCCACAACTGGAGTTATTCTCAGCATGGATTTTAGCCAAACTTCCCTGGAACTGGCTTTGGCAGCCACAGGAGATGCCTTTCTGGAGCCAGGACATGTACCGACTGTGGGAAGTAGGGCAGAGGGTTTTCTGATGATCTTCAGTTACGGAAAGACAGAATGAGGAATGGTCTTTTTTCAGTCTAGATAGTCGATTGGAGTAAAAAGGTATCTTTAACATTTAAAAACAATTTGCCCAAAGGTCTAAAAAAAGAGCCCTTTGAAACTATAGGAAAGTGATTTTTCAAAAAAGTTACTTTTAGTTTTCTTTTGCTGGACTCATCAGGGTAAGGTGTGGCTTGGCAGGGTAGGTAGTGTTTGCTTGAAGGAGGGGCAAGGCGCCTTCAGTTCTCAGAGTGGGCTTTGAGTCTTGGCTTTTTATAAATTGCTCTGTTAATACACTCCTAGCAAAACCAGCAAGCCCCCACAAGCCTCTAAGTATCCTAGAAGCTCACTAACTAAAGGTCTTCTGACCCACCTTCCCAGGTTATTAGATAGCTCCACTTAGTGCCGGAAGGAGGAAATGGATTTCTTTTTCCAGTATTGCCTTTGAGCATGTCCTGTCTCCTACGTTTCTCTGGCCTCTTGATAACATGTGAACTCAACCTGATAACATCTGGCTACCTTCCATCATCATCATCATCACCATCATTACCATCACCATCACCACCACCATCATCATCACCATCACCACCACCACCACCATCATCATCATCATCATCATCATCATGGCTTAGAACTCCAAATCCATGGAGCCAGGTGGGATGGGACACACCTGTAATCTCATCACGCAGCAGCTGTGGCAGGAGGACCAGGACGCCAACTAACCAATCCACCCTTTCAAACTCCAACCTCACTTAATCTCACCCCCTTCCACTGTGCACATGGCTGTGACGCCGGGACATTTTACGAGGATCTTCCCTTTCCATGGGTTTGGGACGGAGGAGGACTAGGTACGTTTTCTCCAGCTGCTTTTCTTTGCCTCACGTGTGAATATGGACAAGCTCTTAGCCTGTACTTTGTGGCAGGCATCAAAATGTGGCTCTTGGAAGCTGACTTGATGTTTTGTCTGGCAGTGTAGATAGAGCCCATACAGTTGCCAGATGCTATGGCTTGAATGGGCAGCCTAAAGTTAATGTCTAAAACCTAAGCCACAGACTAGTGTACTGACGGTCCTTGAAGATATGAATTGGGAGGCGACTGAGATCAGGTGAGGTCATGAGCCTGGGCCGCCATCAGAGCACTGGTGGCTATATCAGGCAACAAAGAGACACTAGAGCTTGCAGAGTCACCCCCACCCCCTCTCTCTCTTGGTTTTTTGAGACAAGGTTTCTCCGTGTAGCTTTTACTGTCCTGGACTCCCTTTGTAGACCAGGCTGGCCTTGAACTCACAGCAATCTGCCTGCCTCTGCCTCCCGAGTGCTGGGATTAAAGGCGTGCGCCACCACCGTCCAGTGAGTCCCACTCTCTTATCATTCCACATTATAGGCAAAAGAAAGCCTCACTAGACGCGGCCCCTTGGAGTTGGACTCCCAGGGAGAGACACAGATTTCTTTCCTCTTTACAAATTATTCCATTTCAGGAGCACAAATGGGCTAAGTGTTCATAGGGTATCAAGTCTCTTCTTGGTAACCTGCTGTCCTTCTTCTGAGTGCCACCAGGTCTCCCCCTCCAGGGGACATGGTCAAAGGTGAGGCACCAGAGTATATGAGAAAGTAATATCCCACTCTCCACTCTACTGTGGAGAGTGTTCTGTCCATTGGCTACATCTAGGTAGGGGTTTAAGGTTTACTGCCTGTATTGTCCTTGGCTGGTGCCTTAGTTTGAGCAGGACCCCTGTGCCCAAATCAGCCTATCATAATGTTCTATTTGTAGGCTTCTAGGACCCTCTGGATCCTTCTACTTTGCCATTCTCCCATGATTCTCTCATCTAGAGTCCCACTAGAATGTCCTCCCCTCTGTCTCAGTTTCCTGGTAAGTGAAGGCTTTTGTGGGACAGACTTGATACCCTATGAGCATATACAGGGGGAGATAATCCCCCTCAGGAACAGTCATAGGGGAGGGGAATAAGGGGAAAATGGGAGGGAGCGAAGAATGGGAGGATACAAGGGATGGGGTAACCATTGAGATGTAACAAGAATAAATTAATAAAGGAGAAAAAAACCCAAAAAAACAAACAAACAAACAAACAAACAAAAAAAAACAAATGGGCTAAGTGGCAGAAGAGAGAGACCCGGTACGTGTGCACCCTCCCTCACTCTACACAACCCTCACTGTGGTCGCTGGTCGCTCACACTCACATAGGAACGCATGCATCATCTCATAACCTTTAGAACCCTGTCTGCTGGGAGAGAACTCTCCAGAAGGCACTCGCCTGCCTATGGTCCATGCAGGAATCTCTGCATCCTTTGCCACCCGTGCAGAGGAAGCACAGTTGTCTTCCAAGCCAGTTCTTTGTCTAGCTCTGCCATCTTTCTCCTCTTTCCTCTTCCCCAGGCTAACAGAACACAAGACTAAATGCGATGGCTACCTAAGGAGAATTCCTGCTTCAGCACGAGGCACCAGCCTCCTCTGTTTATCTTCTCGCCAACAGCCATCTTCTCGAAGGCACTCTCCTTGTCCCAAAGAAGAGAATGCCCCATCACGGTGAACACAGCATCCATATAGGGGCCCCCCAACACTCCAGAAAGGCCCCACTGTCTCCTTCTGCCCGTCCTAGGTACAGTTGTTGGTTGTTGCTGCAGGATCTATTCCTTTGATGTCCCTGACAGAAAGTCTGCTTCCAATTGTTGCAGATTATACCCATTGTGGGGACAGACAGAGCCTCTTTGTTCTCAGACTTAGTTCCTAGTTGCTGATTCAAAAGAACAGGAAGCAGGTCTACTTGATATCCCTTTATATAGCTACCCAGTGTTCCTGAAACTCATCTCCATTAACCCATAAGCCTCTCCAGACTGATCAATCATCCAGCCACTCAATAGATATTAAGTGATCCCTCTACCTAGGGACTAATTCAGGTACTGGGAATGTGGCAGCAGCCAGGATAGATAGGGCTCCTTCTCCCAGACAGTTTGTGCTATTTACAAGAAACAGGTATGCTAGCGAGATATTACATTAGGGTGTGGTAGAGGGAACTACTCCTGTGTGTATGTGTGTGTGTGTGTGTGTGTGTGTATGTGTGTGTATGTGTGTGTGTGTGTGCCTCTCTTTCCCCTCTGTCTGTCTGTCTCTGTCTTTCTGTCTGTCTCTCTGTCTCTGTCTCTCTGTCTCTGTCCCTATCTCTCTCTGTCTCTCTCTGTCTCTCTCTCTCTCTCTCTCTCTCTCTCTCTCTCTCTCTCTCTTTCTCTCTCTCTCTCTCTCTCTGTGGTGTGGCTCAAGATTGGAAACTGAAAAAGGCTTATTTGGAGGGGTGATCGCTGCCCTGGATCTGAATGTTGCCCTGGCAGAAAGAGGCGAAGGCCTGAGGTGGGAGCCCATGGAGCTTGTTGAAGAAACAGAAAGGCAAAAAAGCCACTAAAATGGCTAAGAGCCATCCCTGAGCACTCTTCTTGCTCCCATGAGTTAGAGAGCCTCCCTGTTCACTCTGCTGGGAGTCTACCCTGCGCCTGTTAGGCCTGGACAGCTACTTATTTAGAATTAGGGCTTTTAGACAGGAGGGAGCCTTTTCACTCATATACATGAGTCACGTGCTAGGAAGGGGCCTTATCAGAAGGCTCCCAGAGCTCTGGCCAAATCACTACCATGTAGACATCAGCCACTAACAGTGGGAGAGCAGACCCGAAGGGCTTCCTGTGTCAGGTACCTTCTTAACAAGCTTCATAGATGAATTCACTTACACATGTAAATTTGTGTATTGTATGTTAAAGCAATACACAAGTAAAAATGTGTTATTTCGAGGCTTACTAGAATAAAGTGCAGAAAATGAACAGAAGTACAATAAGGTTCAAGAAAACCCTAGGGTGCTATTTCTTTAGTGCACATTACCTTGAGATAGGGGAACACTCATTGGAAGATTACTTATTTTGTTAAACAAAACTGTGTTCATAACATTCATGACTGAAGTAGCATTTTTCTTTGTGGCACTCAGCCTTTCAGATCTGAGTAATATCTTTGAGATCACATATAACCAAACTCTCCTCTTACAGAGATAATGGGTGTCAAAAAGGCAAGGCAACATTCTAAGTCATGCAGCATTCCTGACTGCCAGAGCTGATCTTGAATCTACATCTCTCTTCCTCTCAGCCCTAGAGTTTTGCCAGGTTGTTGTGGCAACTCTAAGCTAAGGACTCTCCTTTGGTGTATATTATATCACCCCACTGCGCGCACTATTGGATTAGAGATGTTATGATAAGTAGGCATCAAGATGGCTTCCAATAGCACTTGCCTCTCGATATTTCAGTCTTACATGGTTGGTCTGTGCTACGGCTTGACTTTGATTTGTCTTCCATAGTCTCATACTTTGGCCCCTTGGTCACCTCTTGGTGGCCCTATTTTGGAAGATTCTGAAAACTTTTGGGGGGCCGTGGGCCTGGCTGTTAGAAGTAAGTTACTAGAGGTAGGTTCTTAGGGGTGTATTCTCTCTGTCTTTGCTTCCTGGTTCTCAGCTATACAAATAGCTTTCCCCACGTGCCTCTGCTGCCATGATGGTCGGCTTCACCATACCCTGCCTCCCACTTTAATGGACTGATCTCCTGAATCTGTGAGGAGAAATGACTCTTTCCTCTCTTGCGTTGTTTCAGTCACACCATTGGGAAATTAATACAGTCTTCATGAATATGATGGTGCATTACTTCCAGGGCAGGTTATGAATAACTGTGGCTACCATATTGGTCTCTTTCTCTTGGACCATGCTTTCTGAGCAAATCCAGCTTTCATGCTGTGAAAATGTTAACTAACCTATGGAAAGACCAGAGGAGGGAAGACATTTAACCAAGAGCCAGCAAGAAATCCAGGCCTGCCAATACTCATGGGTGAACTTGGAAGCAGATTCTGCCCTGTCTTGCAACCAGAGTTATAGCCGACAGAAACTTCACTGGAGATCCTGCCATGACCACTCAGCTAGGCTGCTTCAAAGATGCGGAGCCCCAGGGAACTCATATGATAATAAGTATTTATTATTTACATGCTCTCTCACGAATAATATTTTATATAGGAATAGAAAACCAGAGCAGGCAGTGCACTTTCCACCCAAATGCTGTTAAATCCTGTGGAATAGGCAGGATCACTCATAGTGACACCTTAGATCTGGGAGAAAACAGATGCCTTGTCTGCTCAAGGACCTGCTTGAGCCTTGGCCACAGAGATGAAGGGGGCAGAAGGTGGCTCTGCCCAGTGCTGATAACGTCTCCTTGTAGTCCACCCTGGGAGTTCAGTCTAGGTGTGAAGCCTCTGTTGGAGAACCAGGATCAAAAAGCATGAAAAAAGAGAAAACAGAAACAAGAGAAACCAAGACGTATTTCCCGATGGCCTTCCTGCATGTACAACCTCTTGCCTCAATTCCTCATGCTTTTGGGAAGCTAGAAATTACTGCTTCTCTCATCTTGTTACGTTTTTTCTGGATTTGTTAGAAAAAAATGATTAGATGTCATCGATCTAAGTTTAATATTTTTTAAAGCCAGTTCAGGGACTATGTGCATTCTGGAATGCTTGAGTGCTACATCTTGTGTCTTAAGGAAATCCCAGCCCCCGAGACATTCTCTCTGCTGGATAATGCTTCTCTCCTTTTTTTCCTGTTCAGCTTGAGCTCACCGGACTGACAGAGCCTGTCTGAGGTTACACATGGGTTAGCGTTGTTTCCACTCTTCCCCTTCCTCTGCCATGCTTCTCACAGGAGTGGGGCGGAGCTCTGTCTGTGCTCTCTGTGTTTCTATGGGTGTCCTTAGTGCCACAGCTTGAGTCTCTGAGAGGAGGAACGTTCAAGGCTTGGGCCAATGGTGGCTTAATAAATATTATCCAATCATGCCAGTGGCTGAGAAGATGGTGTGGGCAAGAGGGCGCTGTACAACGGAAACAATGTCAACCTAACCAGGACCTGAACTTTCGGTCACTTAGCATGGCATGCTTTCTTCTGAGCTATCCCTGTAGGGAAAGTTAAGACAAAATTTCACTGTTACACAGTTGAGAATAGGAGCCAGAAAAGCCTTCTGTGTATCAGTAACATATTTCAGGAGCTGGAGGGCTCAGCCTACACAGCAGAGGTGATGGCCAGGCCAGCTTTTCTACGCTTGATTGATGATAAGATTAGAAGGGGTGATGGGAGACACTTTGCTTCTCTGTGTCTTTCCCTCCTACGAGGCCTGAAATCTACTGTTACAATAAACGTCTGCATTAGAGTTATGTTCTTGTGAAATGCAAACATTCTTAGAAGTCTTAATTTGCTCACTTTTTTCTTTTATAACTACTTTATGCTGGAGGAATTTACCAGAACACGGTTTCCTCAGGGCTCCAAGACAATAAGAGTTTTATGGAACACAGTGGGGTATGACCCAGCTAAATTTAGACCAGGACAGTTCTCCTGTCAACAGCTGTTTTTTTTGGGAGGCAGAAACCCTCACTCACTCTTATTAGGTCTCCAGGTGAGGTGGTTTTGCTCTTGGAAATGTTTACAGACAGACAACTGAAAGTTAAGCACTCCAAGAAAGTATAAAGGAGATAGCTGAAGTTTGAAACAAGAATTTGTAGACTCGGGGAGGGGGCTGATAATTAACACTATTAAATTCAAACCCTTTGGGGAATATCACTTTAATATTTTAATTTCAGCCAGAGCAAAGACAGGAAGTGCAAAAGTTGACTTCTAGAAAGACTAATTTATTTCCATTACACATTCTTGCAGGCCCCAGAAATGTGTGTCTCTCATATGCTGGGTTTGCTGGGTTTGCTGAGTTGTCCTACAAGGGACAATGCTGCCAGCTCCAGATCACCAAGCCTCCGCCCTCAGCTTCCTTAAGGCCTTGTGGCATTTGGCTGAAATGTTGGGGAGGAAAACTCATTTGCAGATGTTCTTCAGAGAGATAGGGATGAAAATAGACCAGGAAGCTTTGTTTCCATATCCTCAATGGAAACACAAGACTCAAGTTAAAAGCAAGAAGACTTTTCCAGTTGAAAACTAGTGAAGAAAAGAATCCCATTTCAAGAATTTCAAACACGTAGGGTTAGGGGCATGGCTCAACCAGCAAAGTGCTTGACTTACATGCCTGAGGACCAGACTCAGAACCCATTAAAAAAAAAAAATCAGGTGCCGTAGAATACTCTAGCAACTACAGTTACTTGGATGAAGAGGCAGGCGGAGTACAATTTAGTGGATTCTAGCAGTGAGAGAGCCTTTCTCAAAGCACAGGTTGGTGGCACCTGAGGAACACCTCACATTGGCCTCTGGTCTCCACATACCCATGAATGCACGCGCATATGCACTCTCATACACAAAGCTTCTTTTGAAACACATGAGGGTACATTTCATTTGTAACCCATGTACACTGAAAACCGCAAAAGTTGCAGAAGGCGTAACATTATAGAGCAAAATAACAAGTTCCCAGGGTGAAAGAGTCAATACTGGTAAGATGCCAGCTTTCCCCACAGTGCTACATTCCTGTCAGCATCCCACAAAGTGTCTTTGTAGGAAATGGTGCTTGTTAAATGAAAGGCATCTACCAAATCAAAACAACTCCAGCAAACAACAAGGCTGGATGACTACCACGACCACACTATCTGATTCCATGACTTACTGTTAATCAATTGTTACATAGATTTTTTTTTTTTTAGAGTTATAGTTAACACTGTGGAACTAGCAGAAAGGCAAACAAAAAGATCAATGGAATGGACTCGAGTCTAGAAATAGACTCTACATTGAACCTTAACAAAAGAGCAAAGGAAATTTTGTGGAAAATGCCAGTGTTTCTTTTTAAACAAATGGTTCAGTAACAATTAAGTATACATACGCAAAAAGGAAATAAAAGCAAAAACAACAAAAACAACAACAACAACAAAACTAAAAAAAAACCTCCAATGTTAACTGTGTACCAGATTTTAAAACAACAAGCAACTCTATTCGCCTAAGTGTAAAATTTAAAATCATAGATAGGGCCTCCAGAAGAAAACGGAGTAGAAAATCTTTGTGATCTTGGGTCAGGCAAAGATATCTTTCATAAACATGATGGGAAAATCGGAATCTATAAACGAACACATCAACAAAATTGGCTATATGAAAACAAAACATGTGGAGGGAACATTATGATAGGCAGATTTGGGCACAGGGGTCCCGCTCAAACTAAGGCACCAGCCAAGGACAATACAGGCGGTAAACCTTAAACCCCTACCCAGATCTAGCCAATGGACGGAACACTCTCCACAGTAGAGTGGAGAGTGGGATATTACTTTCTCACATACTCTGGTGCCTCACCTTTGACCATGTCCCCTGGAGGGGGAGACCTGATGGCACTCAGAGGAAGGACAGCAGGTTACCAAGAGGAGACTTGATACCCTATGAACATATAGAGGGGGAGGTAATCCCCCTCAAGAACAGTCATAGGGGAGGGGAGTAAGGGGAAAATGGGAGGGAGGGAAGAATGGGAGGATACAAGGGAGGGGATAACCATTGAGATGTAATAAGAATAAATTAATAATAATAAAAAAAAAAGAAAACAAAACATGTTAGGTCCTGAGCGATGTCTCAGTAGTTAGGAGTACAGACTGGTCCGGTAGAGGACCCAAGTTCTATTGCCAGCACCCATGGCAGCCAGCTGCTCACTGCCTGCCACTCCAGTCCCAGGGTACCTGATGTTTCTAGTGGCCTGGGTATCTGTACTCCTGTACACATGCCACTGGCCCATGACACATACACTTAAAAACAAAACAAATGTTTTAAAAACTTCTGTTACTGTTGGCCGGGTGAGGTGGCACATGCTTTTAATCCCAGCACTCGGAAGGCAGAGGCAGATGGATCGCTGTGAGTTCGAGGCCAGCCTGGTCTACAGAGTGAGTCCAGGACAGCCAAGGCTAACACAGAGAGACCTTGTCTCGAAAAACCAAAAATAAATAAATAAGAAAAAACTTCTACTGTCAAAAGTAGTCTCTAAAAGGCACTTAAGAGAACAACAACAACAACAACAACAACAACAACAACAACAACAAAACTAAACATGGTGGGTGCACACATGGTATCCCAGCTCTGGGGACGGGGTGGTAGTGATAGGCAGGAGGATCAGTGTCACCCACATAGTGAATTTTAGTCCATCCTGGGATATAGAAGACCTTGTCTAAAAAAGAAATAAAAAGCAAACAATAAAAAGGGAAGGAAGAAAGAAAGAAAGGAAAACAAAAAACAGAAAAACAGAGAGTGGTTGACAGAGAGAGAGACAGAGAGAGAAGTAAGCCAGAGACCAGAGCAAGAATTTTTGTAAGCCACACATAACGCCTGCTAACAGACTTATATCCATAGTAAATAAAACGGTCCCAAAATTCAACAACAAAAAAACCCAATACCCCACCTTTTAAAAATGTATGCTAAGTATTTATACAGATGGAAAAAAGAGAAACAAGCATGGAAAATTAAAACACAAAGACTTGAGTACAAATGTTCAATAGGTGTACACAGAGGGCACTACAAGACCACAACACAGAACAGCTGAATTTAAATGGAAGGCAAGGAGGCAGAGTGCACTCTTTTGTTTTCACTGACTGAAAAAATTCTGTAAGTGCTTTGGACAACACTTTAGTAGTAGTTTCTTAAAAAGTTAAACATGCTTCTACCATGTGATGCAGCAATTTCAATGCTTAGGAACAAGGAAACATTTAAAAATGTTCTTGTGATTTGTTTTAGCCAGGAATGGAAGTCACGTGGATACAGAAGGACTGCCACCAAGGAAGAAGTTTTATTCATGGTTTCCTAGCAACAGGAGGTGCCATATAGAGGGGTCATACGGAGAAGCATCAGGGACCATCAGGTAGCAAAGAGATAGAGGGGATGGATGATGTGGTCAAGTAGTTTGTAGGAAGGATAAACAGCTTGAACAGGTGTAGGGGTGGCCATTTTCCCTTTTATTGAAAATATTTTATATTAAAAATCAGAAATACATTACATTCTGATTATGGTTCCCCTTCCCCTATGCCTCCCAGCTTCTCCCCACGTCCTCTCCTGTGGGACTCTGCTGGACAAGGTTGAAATCTGACTTCTCCAGATAGCCATTTTCCGTTCGGTCTATGGAGGTGGACTCCCTTTTCTCAGCGGGGTTCCCACTCCACCTGATCTGGAAACCCCAGATTTGTAAGAAATGTCACATAGTCCTCAAGGAAAATTACAGGCAGACCTGACCTCTTCCTGATAAGGAGCTTGTTCAGCAAGCACAGGGAATTTCTAGAAGAAGTGCCCTGCCCTCTGCTGAGGAGATGCTAGCCTCCAGCAAACGACCTCTAATCAGACCCAGAAGTTATCTCCTCATCCATAGGATAACTAAGTTTTCTTACATTTAAGTTTTAATTAAGTTGTCTCTTGCTTGTGACAGGGCCCTATGTGACTGCTTGCAAATGAGCTACTGTACCACTGTGTGTAGATTAAGTATCCTGGCACCCTCAGCCCTAGCAAATCAGACACATTCACCCTCAAAACCCCTCCCCACTGCCCAAGGTTTATAAATAAATGGCTGGTATGCTCCCCATTCCTCTACCATGATGGTCTGGGTCTGAGAGGAGCCACCACTGGATGCCTAATAGTCAGGCAGCAGTGGTGGAACTGCCTCTGCAGCCATTGGGGCCCTGCTCCACCACTGCCACTAGCTGCGTGCTAATCCCCCCTCTTTCTCCATCCCCCATGAATCTCACCAGAGCTGCCTGCCAGCCGGGCTCAGACATCTGCCTGCTTCCTCTGTCGTGTTTAGCACAGCAGCTTAACCAAAGAGCTGTAACTCTTTTGGTATCACTTTGGTATCATCATGGGCTTGTGGAGCGTCTGAGTCTCCACTGCCTTTTGATACCAGCCCCCTCATTCTAAAAGAGCTAAACTGTAACACTCCACGGAAAACCATTTTCTACCTCTGCTGGTGAGTCCAGGAACCCAGCTTCCTGCCCCAGCCACCCGGCCTCACCCTGAGCACTCTATCCTGCCCCTGAGCAAGAAACAGGACCTTGGGACCTTTGGCTTCCAAGGCCCGTCACTCTTGTCATTCTCATCTGGAAGAAAGCAGGGCCTGGACTGAAAGCCGGACATGGGACTCAGCCTTCCCCCACCCCCACCCCCGCCCCCTGTGCAGGATGCTGAACATCACCCTCCCATTCAGAGCCACAACCATTTTGTCTCTCCTTAAAAACACAAAACAAAAATCCAGCATCTAAGGAAAATAACAAAATATAATCTATGTAATATAACCTAAAGCGAAAGCAAACAAATTTGAATAGGACAAAACAAACAAGCCGAGGAAAAAGGGCCAAAGAAAAAGTACAAGAAACACGTACAGACACCGAGACACACGTTTGCACACACAGGAATCCCATAAAAAGACAAAACCAGAAGCCATAATATATATACAAAGGGCCTGTAAGGTTTTAAAAAAAAAGAATTCCCTGAGTAACTGGGACAAAGAACTCCAAAGACGCCATGAGTTTGTTTCGAGGGGCCACGTCCTTTCAAGCACACGGTCGGCAGCACAGGATGCTCTCATATTGTTGCGCATCTGTCTTTGTTCTCCAGCTGCAGAGTCCTTGCCTGTCTCAGGAAACTGAACTCTAGATGAGTTAAACATGACCTTTCCGCGCCCTGCTCTCTAGCCAGTGGCCGCCAGCCTTTCCTTTCTCTCGAGGAATCTGACTACTCTAGGTTCTTCGTATTAAATCCCATCATTAGCGAGCATAGTAAGCATCTTAATACTATTTCATCTCATCCTGCTGGCAAGCCAGGAAGTCGGGAATATCTTCAGGACAGAACTGATAAACTAAGCCCCCAACAGGAAGTTTCATGTCACCCCACTACGAAGTCACTAGCCCACGACTGATGTAGCGCAGCTGCTTCCAAACCTTGGGGTTCTTCTGTTCCTGTGGTCAGATAAAAACATGCTTGCCTATTATGCAAGGAGGCCTTGGACTCCATCTTTAGCATGGAAAACTTAAATAAATCAGGAGACGTTGGCAGAATATACAGACCAGTATAGTTTATTCCGTTCTTTGCAGTATTGATTAGGCTCTAGCGAACCACGTAAACTGGACCATCTGCCTCTCTGTAAGTTCTGTATGTGTGATTATATATGTGTTTGTTTATTGAGTTCATCATGTTAATAATCTAAACAAACCAAGGTGAAATAAAATTGAGTTAGATATAATGAATAAAGCTTCAAGTATAGAACGGAGAACCATGGAAACATAGAATGCGGTTTCATTCCTTCCAGTGTTTGGATCCATGTTTTTCTAGAAAAACAAGGCAGGAAATTCTATATACAAGTGGCCACAAGTGGTGGTGTTGCCTCTAAAAGCATAAACGAGAGCCCCTTCCCGGCTGCTCTTTTAGCTGTTGTTGAATCCTACAGGGTAGGAATTTGCAGCAACTCTCACTGCTGTATGAAGGGAAGCTGGCTTCCAAGACAGCTGTAGCCAATCTACCCGATCCAACCAGACAACCCCCCAGCCAGACTTCATAGTAAAAAGAATAAACGACGCTGGAGGGGCAGACTGACTACAGCTGACAGTTCACGAGTCAACAGTAGGCTCAAGAACCATGGATTTACGCCCAGCAGGCTCTCTTCAGAGTAAGTCTGCCTTGTAGACATTAAAAAAAAATTTTTTTTGGTCATAACTGTCATTAGATTTATTCTTAACTCCAGAACGAGTGAATTTTGTTCCCTCTCTGCATTAGTCACTTGAGATTTATTTATACATTATTAAAGAATTTTGCTAGCATTCCACAATTTCTAGGAACAGTTTGCTTTTAATGAGAAGCAAAATCTAACCTCCAAGTCTCCTTTTCCTTGTTAAAAGATTTAGTACTGGTTTGAAAATAAATCAATGCCATCTTTCTTTACAAAGAAAACTTTGGCTTTTTCTTAGGGACTAGAAAGGACAAGACAGTAAAGTTTGTTTAAGTGTTGCACAACAGATGAAAGGGTGTAATGCTTTGGCCTGAGAGAGAATTCTGTGCAGGATGTAAAGGTGATTAGACGTCTCACAGCAGTGACAATCTTCACCGCTCCTCGGGCTATCCCTGCTTCCGTGCGCTCCATGTGCTCCGTGCGAAGGAGCAGGGACTATTATTTCACAAAAGACAGTGTTTTGTAAGTCATTAACTCAACTTGGACGCATGGCAAATATTTTACATACTGATTCATACTGGCAGGTTTTTACAAGGCCGAGTACATGAAAAGGGAAGGAAACAGGTTGGCATGGGCACCGTTCTCTAGCCATATTCTCACAATAAGGTTGTTTACTTTTATTGTACCTGCTGCCGTTTGCCACCTAAGCATTTATAGAAAGCATACACCAACCAAAGTGTACTTCTAAATACACATCACTAGGACAAAGCCACACATTCAATGCTGAGAGAGATTAGACATTTGAACATTGAATTTAACACTTGGGGGTCAGTATGGAATTAACATGCAGTTTAGAATTAGGTTAAGTTCAAGTCTTAACGTTGTCACTGCTAGTTTTATGGCTTAGTTCATACACATCTTTTCTGGTCTGTAGTTCCCTAACCTATAAAATTAGGGGACTGAGTTAAGTCCTTCTGGGTCTGTACAGTTTTGAAGGGTATGCTTTTTTGGTAGATTAATGCACAGAGCCAGGAACACATAGCAAGAGGCCTTCAGAGTTACACTCAATACAACTGATAAAGGAATTTAAGAGGGAGGAAGGCAGACATATTGTTCATGAGATAAAGACAGCCAACCCCTCCTAAATCTTCCTAAATTCTTATGCATCAATTCACACACACACACACACACACAGAGAGAGAGAGAGAGAGAGAGAGAGAGAGAGAGAGAGAGAGAGAGAGAGAGACAGAGAGAGACAGAGAGAGAGAGAGAGACAGAGAGAGAGAGAGAGAGAGAGAGAGAGAGAGAGAGAGAGAGAGACATGCACAGAGATATACAGAGAGACACACACAAGCACACACACACACACGAGGTAACCACCCACAGACACACACAAACATAGACACACACACAGACACAGAGAGAGACACATACACATACACAGACAAAGAGAGAGACACATACACACACACACACACAGACATAGAGAGACACATATATACACACAGACATACATAGACACACACACAGGAGATAACCCCCCCAGACACACACAAACATAGATACATGCAGACACATGCACACAGATATAGGGAGACACATAGACACACAGACACATAGACACACAGACAGACAGACAGACAGACAGACAGACACACACACACACACACACACACACACACACACACACACACATCCCTTGACTCTCTGTGGTCTTCTGTATGTCCTTCCAGTGTGTCCTTGGAACATGCTCCCAGCACCAGTCATGAGGATGACTGACATATGCTTTGTACATATTAGCAGCCAATGTGCTCACTGTAGGAACTCCACAAAATCCCCTCTCCAAGTGTGAGTTTTGACTCTTCTTCCTCCCTCTTCTTCTATCTCCCCCTTCCCCACGTTTAACCAGCATCTCTTTTTCAGCCCAGGTTGGCCAGGAACTTTCTATCTTCCTTTCTTAACCTCCCATGTGCTGGGACGCTAAGTGGCTGCCAGCTCTTCTCATCCTCACTCTTGTTATCCTTGACATGGTACCTTCCAATTCTAAGGTTTGATAAAAAGTCAGTGAGACAACACATGTAAAACTCAGTCGGAGCAGCCTGGACTACTGTGCCCTCATAGCAGTCTGTTTGGTAAGTTTCTTCCCAAACCATCTATCGACAAAAAGTAAATAAACAACACAGCAAGGAAGGGTGCCATCCCGTGTTTAGTTCCAGCCAGTGCCTCAGATGCGCCTCGCTGCTGCTTTGGCCACGGTTGTCCTGTGCTCAGCTCCCGCCCTCCTCAGCTTTCTCTTCTTGAGGCCCAGTCTGAGCCCATTTTCTTTGACTTCCTAAGTCTCACCCTCGGGCTGGTCTTACTCCTGTTTGCTTTGGAGACCATAACTTCATCTCGGGTAAGGACTGGGATTAGCCAAGACTGCCTACTTTAGCTCTATCATTGTAATCAATCAGCTGCTGAGGATAAGGTGACACAACCAGAAAGATACATAGAGCCCAGAGGCAGAAGTAGAAAACCCTAGCACCCCATGTGTAGGGGACCCCATCAGCCATGCTGACGGATACTGATCTACAGCTGGCCTTTTTTCCCCCTCTTAACCAACTTAGCTATCTTACCCTCTCTCCTAGTAAGCCATTAAAAAAAAAAAATCTAACCCCAGCAAGCAAGAGCCTAAAACCGAAAGAGTAGAAGAAGCAATGGGACCAAAAAAAATGGCTATGAAATAGCCCTTTTCCTTCCTGGCTCCTTGGGTAGCTGACTTTCTCCAGAATAATTAAATATCTCCAGTCCCTGGAGATGTGAAAGACCCAGCTGCCCTGACCTCAGTCCTCAGTGTTAGCACTCCCCTACATAGAGACACACGGAATAACAAATGTTTGTAGATATTTATGTCTACAAAATGTTTATAGATATTTGAGAAAAATTCAGAATAACTTTCATATCCACTAAAAAAATAAAACTTTGAAGCCAGAGGTGACAGGAGCTCCGCAAGTAGACCAACAGAGCCAACTAGCCAGGGCCCAGAGGGGCTTGCTGAGCCGGAGGCACCAAGGGCCATGCATGGACTGACCTAGGCCCCCTACACAGATGTAGCTGATGGGCAGCTCAGGCTTCATGGGGGTCTCCTAGTAAGGGGCGTGGGGGCTGTCCCTGACATGGACTCTGTTGTCTGCTTTTTAGTTACATCCCCCTGGTGGGACTGCCCAGGGGAAGGGGAGCACTCAATCCTGAATCGGCTTGATGATCTGGGGTGAATGGGTAGGGAGAGGTCCCCTTTCCTGAGGAATAGGGGAGTGGGGATGAGAAAAGAGGGAGGGTGTGGCTGGGAGGAGAGGAGGGAAGGTGAATAAATAATACTAATACTAACAACAACAACAATAATGGTAATATAATAACTTTGTCTACATTTTTTCTCTTATCACCAGATGCTTCAAGATTTTCATACTCAAAATCCAATACTTGCTTTCTAAACAAGCTGTTTCAACTTTCTGAAATTAAGAAAATGCTGCTTTTGAGGAAGGAAAATGCCCTTCACAAGCTGCCTGGGCTACCGGATCATGCAAGCTGTACTTCTGTGAAACCGAGGAAGCTTTAGCAATGATTCTATGGGGGAAGGAGAGGCGAGACAGTAAGCAGAGTCTGTGCAAAGCTCCGGCACTCTCACTCATTAGAGGACCAAGTTATCTGCCTATAAAAACAAACACCTTGCTGGAGCTTCCGTTAAACTATTTAAAAGTAGTTAAAACTATTTTAACATATTCAGAATGGAGTAAGGTCTGAAGGCCAGGAATGATCATGTTATGGAAGTAAACATGTTCATATGAAAAATAGTTGATATTGTTTCTCATAATAACTAAATATAAGCAAATGAGAAGATAGTCTTAAATTTATATCCCTCCTTTTAGCTTAAAAAACAAAACCCAAAGCCTCTCTATTTAACCGTGAAGGATCAGCACCAGAGGCAACATTTCTGCATAGCACTGCACAAGCATTCCGTAAACCCCGGTTCAAACATGTGAGGGGGGGCGGGGGAAGAGAAATCTATTCATAGGAATGAATGCCGTCATTAAGAATGCAAAATAGTTTTAGAAATTTAAAGCCAAAAAGCGAAAGAAAAATCTCCTTGAGGGATAAATATTCCATATATGGTTTTTATGCAAAGGCAACTTATTTTTAGGAAATATGGAAAAATTCTACAGCTCTTTTGGATTTATATTCTCAAAAGTGGCTGTTAATATTTAAAATATCAATTCTTTGAGGCTGAGTCTCACTTTGTAGCCTAAATAATATTTAAGATACATAGTTTTATACATATGTATATGTTTAAACACACACATTTATATATGTATGTATATATATACACACACATATAAATGTGTATATATACATATATATGTATATATATATATGGGCATATATATATATATATTCTCCCTTCCCCTTCCCATTTTCTGAGACAGGGTCCTACTATGGAGCCCTGGTTATCTTGAAACTTACCATGTAGACCAGGCTGGTCTTGTACGCACAGTAGTCTGCTGCCCTCTGCCTCCTGAGTGCTGGGATTAAAGGCGTGCACCACCACTCCTGGCCTGCATGTCCCTTTTATATGGCCCTTTGCAGTGCTGGGGATGGACTTTAGGGTCTTGTTCCTGCTAGTCTAGTCAACTACTCCATCACTGCCACACCATGTATGGCAACACACACATTAAATTGAATGGTTTTTATTTTTTGTTTTCTTTTAAAAAATATTTTATTAACTTATTCATATTACATCTCAATTGTTAGCCCATCCCTTGTATCCTCCTATTCCTCCCTCCCTCCCTCCTTCCCTCCCGCTTTCCCCCTATCCCCCTCCCCTATGTCTCTGACTGAGGGGGACCTCCTTCCCCATGTATTTTTTGTTTTCTAAACCACACAATTGAAAACAAAGATTTAAGCACAGAGCAGCAATTCCCTTTTCAAATGACTAGTGGGTTTTACTCACCATAGATCTCTGATGTGATGGCCATTTTCCTGTTGTTTAGACCCAGCCAATCTGCTAGACAGTGTCACCATGAAAACTCCACTATCCTAACTGGACCCTTCGCAGAATTCCCAGGGCAGTGATTTCAGAGTCAGGAGAGGTTCTCTAGGCATTACCAGGACAACAAATATAAAATGTTCTTTCCCAACAATATAAAATATGTGTAGGGAAATTGTGACAATATGGTCTTCACTTTTCCTTTTATTCTCAAGAAACTGCAAAAAAACCTTTTTTTTCCTCAAACTGTCAAAAGAAAGCCCGTGTGTGCCTGTCTGATCTCTGGTATAATGGAGCAGCTTGTTCCACATTCACCAGCAGGAGAAGCTGTGACCCCTGAACCCTAGAACGATAGGGGAGCAATGAACACTGCAAATCCTGGGGCCTCACCAGGACCAAGTCACTTGAACTTTGATTTGGAACCAGGATCTCTAAGAATGTATATACATTTAAAAATTTTTTAAAATATTTTCTTTCATTCATTCATCATTCATTCATTCATTCACTCACTCACTCATTCATTCATTTATTTTAAAATTAGCTCCCTTTGGTTGCCAGTGAGATGCTCAGTGCTCAAGCCACGCAAGCCTGGGATCCATGTAAAGGTGGAAGAGACGGACTTCACAGAGTTGTCCCATGACTTGCGAGTGCGCCTTGTAGCACTCCGGCTCCCAGCAGCGTGCAACAACAACAAATCAGATTTCTAGGTGGTTTTTAGATGCACTGAAGTTTGCAAGCAACAGGGCGTAATCTTAATAAGACCTGCCCACATCTAGAGGGCGAGATGCCCCAGAAGCTCCCCGGCACCTTTCTCTTTGGCACATTTGTTTTTGAAACAGGACCTCATTACGCAGCAGCGGTTGGCATGGAACTCGCAGAGATCCTCCTGTCTCCGTCTCCTCAGAGCCCAGCTACACATTTGTTTTGAGGCTTTTTCCTCCCACTTGAGGGCCATTTGGGAAGTGGCAAGTGGGTGACACTGGACTATCCCCTCCCAGCAGCGTTCAGCAGGCCGAAGTTGAGCCTTTTGTTCTCCTAGCTGGACATGTCAGTCAGGGCTTAATACTGCTCAGACTGAACCCAGTTGAGGACCCAGTTCCCTTAGGACTGAAGACCCTGTATTGGGAAATGGAGGCTAGCTTGTTTGCTTGTTTGGTTTTTTTTTTTTTTTGAGACAGGGTTTCTCTTGTAGACCTGGCTGTCCTGGATTCATTTTTGTAGACCAGGCTGGCCTCAAACTCAGAGATCCACCTGCCTCTGCCTCACAAGTACTGAAATTAGAGGCATGAGCTACCATACTTGCCTCATTTTTTTTTAAAATGAAGACTATGACAAAGTCTGATTTCCTTTACAGACTTTATATAACTTATAACTGGTTTGTAAGACTTTTAACTACCAATTCTTGACAAGGTGCTAAAAAACAAAACAACAACAAAACAGTCTTTCTAGCACAGTCCCCATATTTTTGTCTCTTCTTGCTATATGACCATGGGACCAGCTGTGGACTAACTGTAACTTGAAAGAAGGCCCTCGGTAGACTCTCACCAGGCTGGCACCCCGACCTTCGACTTTAAAGCCTCAAGAATCCTAGAACAAGAGAAATAAACTTCTGTTGTTTATAAGCTGAAGTCTAAGTACAAATAAACAAAAAGAAATATGTACAAGGTTATTTACTTAGCTCCCTGTACAGTAGATCTTTCCTAGCGGAATCCTTAGCAATGTGACAGTGATAAGCAACCTCACCATGAGCAGACTCTGCTTTGCCACTGAAATGCTCAGTGTAGTAGGAAGCAAGTGACAAAGCCTCACGCTGAGTCCCCAGTTAACATGTGATGTTTATCTAGCCTTTGCCTTTCTCAACTTGCTTTTGTGGTTACAGTTTTATTTTAGCTTTTGTTATCAATAGTACCATTTAGTCCGTTTCCCCAGGATTTTGTTTGTGTATGTAGTGTGTGTGTGTGTGTGTGTGTGTGTGTATTATATATATATCTTACACACACACACACACACACACACACACACACATACACACGCGCACGCGCGCGCGTGCGCGTGCGTGCATGATGTTGGTAATGGCCTCTGAATGCAACTAAGTGGTCATACATAAACAATGCAGCATATTCTACTTTTATTTTTTTTAAATCACTATCTTTATTGATAAGGACTTTTTTTTTTTTCTGTTGCTTTTGAGATAGGCTGACTTCCAGCTTGCTATTAGCACAAAATAACCTTGAACCCATGATTCTCCTGCCTCCACCTCCCAAGTGCTTGGATTAAACACATGCATCAAACGCAGAAGGGACATGTGTTAATACTGTGGTAACAGTTGTTACCAAATCTGACAATAGAACTCATCCAGGCAAAAGCCCCAATTGCCAGCTTCTAGCTAGCTACGCTGCAGAGAAAAAGTAAGGATCAGTATTTGACCTGAGGTAAGCTATACTCCAAATGTTGATTTTAATGTCTTATATGAAGATAACAAGAAACCACAGGCATTTTTTTTATAGCAAAGATAATTGTATCTGGTGATTAAATATGTTAAAATATTACTATGTAATAAATAATAAAACACAAACCCGCTTTATAGAAAACTAATGTTTCTTTTATAATGGCTGCCAGACTAACTCTTATAAAACAGGTATGTACACATGTATGTGTATTTGCTTAAATTTTAATTAATTAATTAAATTAATTAATCAAGAGACAGGATTTCTTTGTATAATAGCTCTGGTTGTCCTGGAAATTGCTCTGTAGACCATGCTGGCCTTGAACTCACAAAGATCCACCTGCCTCTGTCTCCTGAGTGCTGGACTAAAGGCATGCGCCACCACCACAACCACGCAGTTTCACTTGATTTTATAATTTAAGCATCTCATTCCAGTTACCACACTCTGTCTAGATGTGCTTGTGAGCAGGGCAAACCACAATGAAAAGGATTCAGAAGAACACACCATGCTGTTCTTTACCAAGCCGCTGACACTCGTAATCCTGATTTCTAATCAACCCAGGTCGTGTAACAGGAGGAGGCTCAGCCCACAGGCTCTTGGTGTAAGAGTCAGCGTGCACGGAGCCATGCTCACCTTCTCTACGTGCAACTTCAAATAGAGCAATCTAAAATTTCAATCTCAGACCACATCCAGTTCCAAAGTGTCCTTTGATACCTAATGAAAACTCAAATAAAATGATAATCATTAACCCCAATAAGTTCCCTGTTTATAAGCCCATTGTGTCTGCTGGAAGCGACTGTCTGAATTGGAAAGCTGGGACGGAGGAGAAGCAGGAAGTATAAATTGTAAAGAATCTGAGCAAGGAAAGAGAGAGAGGCAGGGCTGCAAGAGACAGCAGATACACTGAGGACCCGGGACCCTGAAAGGCAGCCTAGGAGAACCTAGGGAAGAAGTAAGCCCCAAGCACCTAAAAATAGACCCTCCATAGGAAACTGTCCTCAGGATACTGGACTTGCTATTGTGTTCCAAATCCTGCCATTTCAACCGGCGTCTATAAAAAGGCATTGTTTTAAAATACACTATGTCCTTCCTATCTCTTCACCAAGGACACATCCTGCTCTAAGCTGGTGGTCCTCCACCAGCATATCTGCCTTTCTTACTATAAAAAGTCATTCTTGCATCGCTTTCCCTGTGGGAATTTACGCTCACACATTACGTTCATTCTCTTTGCAGACAAGCATGGAAGCGTGGGGTGGGGGCAGCAAGCAGAGTGGCCTTGTGGTCTGTAAATATATTAAAATGCACATCCTAGACTGGTGAGATAGCTCAGCAAGTTAAGGTCCTTGCTGCCAAGCCTTATAACTTGAGTTTGGTCCCCAGATACCCACATGGTTGAAGGGGAAAACTGACTTCCACAAAGCTGTCCTCTGACTCCCACATGTGTGCTGTGATATTTGTGTGCCTTCACATGTATACATGTGTGCACACAAAATAAATGTAATAAAAGATTTTAAAATTAAAAAAAAAGTGCATCCTTTGATCCTTAGTGAGACTCATCTGTATTAATTTTTTCCTGAGTCTTTTTATTTACAAAAAATATGTTAAGCAAATACTTTCTTGCTCAGTTTTCCTAATATTAATCCACTAAAGTCTTCTTAATTACTAACATGTCTTAGATGATTGGCAAAATGAGAGCAAATCTTTGAAAATTGAGCCCCTGATACTGAAAAAAAGCACTTCAAAATTGGAGTGGATGAGTAAAAGCAAAAATCCTTTAAAAAAACAAATCTAATTCTATTTATCCTCTTTACTTCTTGGCTCTTTTTATTCTCATATTTCTACCTAGATTATATGGATTTTAAATCCAATTCCCTAGCTAATGAACACATGTTTGATTTTCATAAGTCCTGTCAACCTTATGCTGGCTGACTGAGAACGGTTTGACTGGTGGAAGGCCTGCCCTACCCAGAACTCCCCTCCAAGGAGATCAGCAATTCTCTAAGTTAGATGTTCAGCAGCACAGGATCATGTCGTCCTGAACAGAGCCATTTTGTCAGGAGTCAGCTCCAGCCTGCAAGTTGTGTTGTCAGTACAGGAAGCGAGCAAGCCCGCCAACAAGGCCGTCCTTGTCAGAAGCGCTGGCTGAACCAGGGAGAGCCTGGATCTTACACTGAATCTGGGCCACTCTGGGAAGCGACAGCGGCAGAGTCAGCAGAAACAAAAAGAGTCCCCCTAAGTAGTGAGGCACGGGTCTGGAAGAAACAGACACAGGTCGGAGAGCTGGCAAATCTGCAGCATCGGGGCAGCTGTGTCTGGGGTTGCCTGTCCCGAGTGACTTCCACAACCGTGGCAGCCTCCCCTCCAATTTCTCTTCTTTGAATTTCCTTCAGCTGGGAGGTGGGGTGGGGGGTGGGGGAGCTCTCCTTCTCACCAGTGTCTACCAGAGATGGCCAGAGTACTGCTTACTGCAATTTGTTCTATTGGATCTACTTTTTAATAGTGTAAGAAAACTGTTGCTGACCAATGAGGATTGATGGTTTCCTCTGCTACGAATCACTGCAGTTTGGGTCTTTGGCACTGCTAACAAATTCCTTTTCTTTTCCTGATATATATATTATAGCTTTTTAGTATCAAGGACAGCACTCAGATAAACTGCTATAAAGTCCAAAGGACAATGGTGACATTCCTCAGTAACAATTTGAGTGATAGCCCGACATGCCAGGCTGGTTTCTTGTCAAATTCTCCAGTGTATAAGGTGGACAGTGCCTTTCTGCCCTGCTGTCTGTATGAGAACCTTACCACCTTTGTCCATTTCATTCCTTGTCTGGTTCTTCTGTGTGGCCTCTGTTCCTGTCTGCTTCTAGACCGTCTCACCTGTATCTCAGTACCGCCTCAAGAACGCTGAGCCACCTACCGTCTTTTTCAGACTATAAGACACACCCAGTTTTTAGAGCAGTAAAATAAGAAAAACAGTGAAAACAGCAATCCATAAGGCACACTCTAATTCCCAATCCCCACACTTTTGGCGGGTAAAGTGCGTCTTATGGTCTGAAAAATTCAGTAGCCTTCCCTAAACAGCCACAGTTAATCTGATTGGTTAGCTCTTCTCAACTTAAAACTCCATATATTATTAACTCACAAAGTGAAATACAATTTTGTACGAGGCAAGAGGTTTGAACTGGTCACCCAACTCTGGACCCAAAAGCCTGAAGCAGTGCAGTTTCAGCATCGGCAGTGTGCTTCCACCGGCTGCTGCAGACTGCATGGCCGTTGACCTAATGGAACATAATCAATGCCTTAGTTAAGACCTGCTCAGCTGACTGCAGTCAAGTGGTTTTTCACACCTTTTGCTCTTTTTCCTACAGTCGCTGTCTGCCCTTGACATTTCTCAGACTTGCTTTGGTTTAGGGGAGCTGCTCAGTTTGCAAGCTGTGACTTTTGGTTTTGCTTTTAGTTTTCCTTTGCTCAGATAAACTCTACTAAATGTAACTGGTGTAAGGGGTTTTTCCTTTTTAACAACCTTTGGGTATGCTTGGGGGCAGTGTGAGAATGTGAACTTTTCAATTGTGTATTTTATGAAATCTAAACAGAATCTGGTATCTCATTGCTGAAAACTTCAAGACCAAGTTTTTTTTCCCCCAAAGTTTTATTAAAAAAAAAAACAACTCTAAAATCTTTTTTAAAGATTTAAAGCATTTTCACTTTAGGTGTATGAGCGTTTTGCTTGCATGCCTGTTTGTGCACAATGTCCATGCCTGGTGACCGCAGAGGCCAGAGGAGGGCATTGCATCCCTTGTAATTGCAGTTACAGACCGTTGTGAGCCAACAGGTGGGTGCTGGGAATTGAACCTAAGATCTCTGGACTGGTACCCAGTGTTCTTTATCAATGAGCCCTCTCTCCAGCTCGTATTTATTATTTATGTGTATGTGCAAATGCCTGCATGAGCTTACATATGCCACATGTGTGCAGGAGGCTAGAGAAGGCAGAAGAGGGTGTTGGGGGGCCAGGAACTAGAGGTACAGATCGTTGTGAGCTGCAGTGTGGGTGCTCAAAACTGAACCTAGGCGTCTACAAGAGCAGTAAGTGCTCTTAACTGCTGAGCCATCTCTGTAGCCCCTCTTTTCTGAAAACCTAATGTCTGGATTGAAATGCACTGTAGATAAAACACCATTTTAAAAGTGATTTTTGAAGATTTAGTAGAAGAAAAGGAGCAGAGAACCTGTCCCATTAACATTCTTGATGTTAATTGCATGTAGGCTGAGCTAATGTTTTAGATGTAGTAGTCTCTTGGTTTGTTTGGGCTACAGTAGGTCTGGTGGCTTAAACACAACTTTTCCCTTGTACTTTGGGAGACTACAAGTCCAGCACCAGGCAGCAGGTAGGTCTGGTACTTGGTGATAGGCTGTTCCCTGCTTCATAGATGCTACCATTCTGTTGGCCTCTTACATAACAAGGGGGCAAGGCAGATCCCTGAGACCTCTTGTGTAAGAGCACCAATCCCATCCATGTGGACACCACCCCCCCAAAGTCATACACCCCACTCACATTATGCTGGTGACATAGATTTTACATCAAGACAGTCCCAACCAGAGCAACTGGGTCTAATAAATGGCTTATTAAAATGAGCTTCACCTGTTCCTCTTTAGTTTTTATTTCATTTTTTAAATTTACCTGTCTCTGTGTGTATGCTACATGGATGGAGGCACCCGTGGATGCCAGAAGAAGGTGTTGGCCCTCCTGAAGCTGGGGCTACAGGCAGTGCTGAGCCGCCACCCTGTTACTGGCAGAACAGCAAGCATTTTTCCTCTCTTGATTTTTTTCTTTTTTTCTTTTTTCTTTTTGGGGGAGGGCGGGTGGTGGTGGCGGCTGGGAATGGGGCTCAGTGGTAGACTCCTGGTCTTTAGTTTTTAAACTGAGTTACTAAACAATTTTAATTAAGTATGTGGCTTGAAGTATATTACTACTAAATAACATTGGTATAGATGGGAGAGGCAAGTATATTACACCCAGGGCTGCCCAGCCCGGGGGAAGCATTTCTTCCATTCATTAGGTAGAATTAAAATTTCTCACAATTTCTACTTATGAGAAATAGAAGAACACTAATTATCAAAAGTTAATTTCCGTATAGTTAATAAATTTCCCCCCTTTCTCCTAAACAAATCTATCCTCAACAAATTTGTTTTCCTATTTTTTTCCAAATCTTTTCTTTTTTCTTTTTAAAAGCTGAGGTTGCAAGGCACACATGTCTAGCTCCAGTTTTCAAACCATGGCTTTTAGTTAATGTATTTACAAAAGTTTTGTGCCTGGTCTGTTTATAGGACCGTTACCAAGTCTTGACCAAGATTAAAGTTCTTCCCCCAGTCCCGTGCAGCGTTCCTTGGCTTTCCAGTTCCTGTACCTCTCAAGGTCGCCTGCATCCAGTCTCACTGTGATTTTCCTTTCCAAGGGCTCTCCATTTTCGCCACAGCATCTCCTCCATTAAAACCCAAACCATGGATGAGCTTACACTCTGCTTTCTGAGACATCCATGCTACCCTGGAACCCATGGTGTTGAGGAAAGGCAGGATGCCATTTCCGAACTGCCTGAGCCCATGAAGAGCTACGGATGCTCAGCGCTGGCGACACTGAAGTTTGTGTAAGTACCAGAGAACTGAAAGGATGGAAGGAATTGGCTCTTAAGATATCTTGAGGATACAGGCTCTATTTATTGCTAGGGCTGGGGGCAACTGAGGACGGAGAAGATAGAGAGGATGGGTGATGCAGGGCCTGATGAAGACCCTCAGAGATCCTAATGATTTCTAGGATACATATGAACAAAATGTGAAGTTCTCCCATTGAATAAATTATGGAGATGGTGAAGGGTCCCCTGTCTAGCTGCCTGGCTGGAGAGATATGGGCTTATTATTTGGCATATAAATCTGTACCTCATTTTGTTGGAGAATGAGGTTATGTGTGATGTTAAGACCCATGGGCCAGTCATCCTGCAGCTTAAACACATCCTCAGAGGACAACCTATATATATATATATTTGATCATTACTTATATTAGCATGATTTTTTGCAATTTTAATTAAATTTTTTTGGGTGGAGGGCCATAGAGAGGAGTAATGCAAGTATGTCAGAGTGTGTTTGTAGAAGTCAGAGGAAAATTTGTAGGAGTTGATTCTCTCTTTCCACCATGTGGGTGCCAAAGATTAAACTCAAGTTGCCAGGCTTGGTGGCAAACATCTTTACCTGCTGGGTCTTCTCACTAGCCCTGTTAAAGTAGCTGTTATGGGTTACTTAATTCCAAGCTTAAGCCAATCACAAGTATATTGTATGGACACATGTAACAATTCTGGAAGCTTGGAGATGCATTTATATTGATCCTACTCCTTCCAAATGATCAAAGGCAGAGACTGGATACAATTATCACTCCTGTCTCTTTGACATAATATTTGACCAGCCCCAGATAATGTTTGCTACAGAACAGTGGCTGAGAGGCAGTAGCACACAGCTGTCCCACCAGCACCTGACTCAGAATTCAGGGGAAATACTGAGGAATCACCAGCTGACCTTGCCTGACTGCAGTCAAGGGAGGGTTGACAGGAAACCAACACACTTTCTCCAACAATGATGTTGATTCCTGGAAAGGAGCTATACACCAGAAAGACACACAGAGAATTTCCATGGTAAAGCATATTCATTCAAAAATCTAGGATCCCCACTGTGTGGAATGAGCCTGCCTGTGCACAGATAGGAGGTTTGCAAGGGGGGGGGGGCAGGGGGGAGGAGGGGGAAGGGTAGGCCAACTTGTGTCTTAACTTAAAGAGATGACTTTCTGTTCTGACTCTAGATGAAAGCCTTAGTCCTTCAGTGGGCAAGGCTACTGTGGGGCACATGAGGGTGGGTGTGTCATAGCTGGGGTACTTGGGTACGTGAAATTTCTGACCTCCTCTGAGGTCATTGACTTAGGGTGGCTTAGCATTCACATGGCTAGGGGTAGCATTTTTGGTCTAGTGATTTCTTGAAAAGCAAGCACAGAAAAGAACTGATTGGTTTCTTTGAAGGGATGCTGATCCTTTGGGCATGGGATTTCAGTAAAAATTTAAAGCCACAAGTATTTCAATCACATGTCATCTTTAGATGTATAGAGTAGACAGGAAATGAAAATGACCTTCTCCAGAGCAAATGGGTCAAGAAGGAGAAATCAGAGAAGAGAACGCTTGGAGCTAAGCGTTTCATCTTTTTGGAGCTATTGAAAATTGTATTTAAATATCTATTTAGTACTATTCATTGCTAGTGTACAATTAACTTTTGTTTGCACATATATGTACATATACATAAAGATATATACATCTATATCTATATTCTATCTATCTATCTATCTATCTTCCTACTACCTGCCTACTTGCCTACCTACCTACCTATGTATATATATGCATATACACATATACATATATATATACATACATACATACATACATACATACATACATACATACACACACACAGACACACACAGACACACACATATCATGTACATGTCTGATGCCTGAGGAGGCCAGAACAGGACACAGGATCCCCTGGGACTGGATTTAAAGGCTGTTGTAAGCCAATGTGTAGGTGCTGAAAATTGATCCCTGGTCCTTTAGATCAGTCAATGCTCTTAACCACAGAGTCATCACTCTAGCCTGTACAATGACTTCTGGGTACTGATTTTGTCTTCTGTAATCTTACTAAACTTAGTTCTAGGATGGTTGTGTAGAGTCCTTGGAATTACTTTGTAAACAATCATATCACCTGTGAACAGGATAATTTTCTTTTCTTCCTTTTATTTATTTTTATAATGTGTGTGTGTGTGTGTGTGTGTGTGTGTGTGTGTGTGTGTATGAGAGCATTGTGTATCTAGGTTGTGTGTAGAGGTCAGCGGATAACTTTCCAGAGTCAGCTCTTGTCCACTTGCCTCTGAGGGTCTCTTGGTTCTGGGCAGGTGAATGGTCCAGGTTCGCTGACCTATGAGCCTGCCATCATCCCTTTGTCTCAGTTTCCCATCTCATCAGAGAAGTGCTGATTAAAGAAGAGGACCACAGCATCAGGCATTTTATGAAAGTTCTGGTAACAGAACTCAAGTCTTCAGGTTTGTGTAGCAAGCAGATTTTACTTGCTGAGCTCTCTCCTTGGCCCTGTTGGTTGTTTTCATTTGGGGGGTCTGTAATTTCCTTTCCTGGTCTCATTATATACCCAGGATGCTGAGTGTTAACAGAATGTGACTGATGGGCACGGATAGCAGGGCCTTGTTCTGGACCTCAGGTGAAGCTTCCAGTCACTCACTATTAAGCACTTAGCTGTGGGATGCTCATAAATCCTGCTTACTAGTTTGGGATTCCTGATTATGAGAAGTGGAAATTGAATTTTTCTGAAATTTTCTCTGAATTTTGCTTTGTGAGCATGTGGTTTTCCTTTTATAGACTGTCAATATTGTACAATAATCTGATTTTTAAAAACACTGACCAAACCTGGAACATCCAGGATAAAAACTGCTATGTTGTATAGTGTTGGTCTTTTAAGATATATTGCTGTGTTAGCTTTGCTACTATTTTATTGATAATTCTGATGTCTGTGTTCATGAAAGATACTTCTTTCTTTCATAGAACTGTTGCTGTTTTATGACAATTTAAAGTTTCCTTATATATTTATTTAAATTTTTTATTTATTTTAGGTGTATATGCATTTTGTGTGCAAGTATGTCTGTGTCTCACATATGTGTCTGGTGCTTGTGCAGATCAAAGATGTCATCAGATCATCTGGAACCAGAGGTACAGATGATTGTGAACTACCATGTGGGTGCTGAGAACAGAACCTGGGGCCTCGAGAAGAGCAACCAGTGCTCTGAACCTCTGAGCCCTCTTCCCAGCACATACTTAAAAAAAATACCTGTGATTTCTGCTGTCTGGTGAGGTACTCTATACCTGGGTGCTTTGGAACACAGACTAAATGGCATGAAATGACCACATTGTTTCCCTTGGGTCTCACTTTTGTTTCTACTCTATTCATCCAGGTATAGATTTGTTAATAGCACAATCATCTCAAATTTGGAAAAAACCCCTCAAGTATATTAAGCTATAGCTTCATATCTTGTTTATATGCTGAGGAATTTTGTGTTGGATTCAGATGTTCGAAGCTCTTATGAGAACTTGGTCCTTTTAAAACTGAATTTTATTGTTTCCCATACAAAGACCTGATTGGTTACAAGCTGGCTGCTGTGAGTTGTTAGCCTATTCCAAATAGAATTTTCTGAGAATTTACAGGCCTCGTTCAATCTGTATCCCCTATACTTTTCTATGTCTTCTGTGGCCCTGCCATGGTTGTCTTTAATATAGTTCAATTCTCTATGGCTGATGCACGTTATATATGGTTAGAATTCTGTACATATAGTCAGGGCATGATCCCAGGAGTTCATGAACTCAGAGTGGTTGTTTCCCTAAGCTCCTTTCTCTGCACTATCTCCGGGACACGTCACTTTGCAGTTGCCAAGAAGTTTAGGACTTTGCTCTGTGTCAGAGTACTTGCCCAGATGACCCTGATCAGGAATAAGTAGTGGGAAGACAGACAGAGTGAGTAAAAGCGACAAAGTCTTCTGAGCAGGGTTCCTTTCCCCAGGGAAAAGAATTCTGGCTCCAGGTTCGGAGCCCTGTTGTCTCCTCTGCTATTACTGCCACCATGAGACTATGTGGGGCTTTGAATCTAAGAATACAGAGAAACAGAAAAGAAGTGAGAAATGGTTTCTCCCAGCATTTAAGAAACTCATTTCTATTTCTCTGTATTCTTCGACTCAAACCCTCCAAATAGTCTCATGGTGGCATATATAGGTGTGTGTGTGTGGGGTGTGTGTGTGTGTGTGTGTGTGTGTAGGAAATATTGTGAATTTGGAGCCAGCCTATGCTACATGATGAGATAAAAAACCAAAAACAAATAAAAGACAAACCTAACTCGTTCCATGTTGTTTGACCGGGAATCCGGGACTTGTGATGTCAGTAGCCTCCATGCACTAATGCCCTCTTTCCAATTACAAGCCATGCTGAGCTCAGGTGGAGAAATGCTGGAGCTAACAAAGCAAATACACTCCCTGCCATTTTGATGGCAGATCTGGATTCTGATGTTCCATCCCAGAGGATCTTTGAGTCTTCACAAGCTACTTTATTCATTCTGTCTAACGTTTTGATAGCTGCACTAAATGGAAGAGATGGGGCATCTTTGCTTGTTCTTAGTTAGGCTGTGCACTATTATTATTTTAAATTGTTTTTAGAAGTTCTGGATAGTGCATAAGACATGCTGTGGAAATGAGTTATTGTAGCAGGAAAGGAGACAACGTGGTTATCACTGGTGAGATAGAAGAGCTTGCATTCATCAACTCCTTACTAGATGTCAAACACTATCTTTATCACGGTATATACATATTACCTCATATGAGCCTCTTAGCAAACTTATGCGGCAAAACTAAATCATTTCAATTCCTCAAGATCCTATAGCCAGTCAATGGATAAGCCTACACATTAGCTGAGATAGCTCAGAGCCTTTAAGTCCTGTATATGCAAGTGTGTGTATGTGTGTGCGCGCGCACATGTACACTAGGGACAGAACTCAGAAACTCATAGCAAGATGCTGGATAAGTGCTAGCCACTGGGTTATAGCCCAAACCTTAAGGCCTGTGTTTTTACCTAAGCTAACTATTGAATAAAGCATTGAAAGAGAATAAAGAAGGAATGCTCAAACTATAGTGAGGCATACTATCAAGGTATAATAATTAAAATATTGCAATATTGCCTCAAAATGACACATAGATAAATATGATAGCATAGAGAATTCTAAAATAAAATCATAAGCAATATATAATTAAGAAAATATCATGATACAATATGAGCAAAATGAATTGTTTGGGGGTAAATTGCTTCACTAGTGGGGAAAGAGTAGCTTAGAACATGTGAATAAGCCAAATTCTAAATAGATATATGTTTTTTTTGAGAGAAAAGAAATATTTTATGTAGATAATTAAAATGACTATATTGATAAGAAGGAAGTAAAGCTCAAATGAAGTCATGAAAACTTTGAATCTACTCCCTAAACAGAACCAAAATTGCTTATCTATTACCAAAATAGCTCCATTAATATGAAGTAGATTTACACTTCTTAATATGAGAAAACAACAAGGTAGGTTAGCTTTATATAACAAACAATACAGGCATGCTCTCTGAAGTCTCAGGAACACTGAATGTGTTCTGGCTCGAATAGGTGAGGAGGGATCACATCTAGATGGTTGGCAAGCAAGCCAACGAGGTATGTAGCAAACCAAAGCTGTCACTAAAAACAACTCAACAGGCCATTATGAGTGTGAGCCCATCACAGTCAGACTCTTCAACTGTGACGCTGAGGGGTGTGTGGGTGTGTGTGTGTGTGTGTGACGGGGCTGTGTCCAGCAAAGGCACAGAGAAAACGGCCACGGGAGGGAAGAGAGCTGTAGTGAAATGAGACTGTCCACGCCTCAGCTCTTCTGCATTAGAGCCATTCTTAGGCACCAAGTGTCCATTGCTCCCCTCTTCCTTATATGTCACTGCAGTGCCTTTTTGAGACAAGATCTCACTATGCAGCCCAGAATCATCATTTTCCTGCCTCAGGCTCCCAAGGGCTGGGATTGCGGGCACGTACTACCGTGACTAGCTTGTGGAAGGTCTTTCAGTAAGTATTCATGCTAGACGGTACACAGGCACATAGCAATAAAGTGAAGGACCAAGGAGCAAAGCACTCAGAGCTGTTGAGTGATAAGGCCAAAGGATTTAAACCCAAAGCTAAACTCACCACCACCATCCAGCTCATCTCTTAGAGGCGATCTGTGGCTGGTGACTCTTGACTAACACAGGCACTGGATGTACAAGTTAAGACAATATTCAAATGAAAGCCCCAGTCTGTCCTAGGCGATGGGCTCTGGGGGCTCCTAAGCCAGTGGATCTGTTTTCAACAAAGGAAGACAAGATCTACCTTTGCCCTGGAGATCTGGGGAGTGCCTCAGAGCAAATGAGAAGGGTGTCATAGATCAGAGGACAGTTATGTTTACCTCTGGTCAACTTAGTAAGGGAAAAGAAGGGTGATGCTGACAGATAAGCTTGAAATGGAAAAAGCAGAAGACCAAGAAACAATAGATATATGTTTAAAAAAAACAGAAATAGTCACTAAATTTGACAAGTATATAAACTATTTTATATTCTCTCTCTCTCTCTTTGTCTCTCTGTTTCTGTCTCTCTCTCTCTCTGCCTCTCTGTCTCTGTCTCTCTCTCTCCCTCCTCCCCCCCCCCCCCGCATCTCTATATAGCCCTTGCTGGAATGCATTATGTAGACCAGGCTGGTCTTGAGCTCACAGAGATCTGTCTGCTTCTGCTTCTGCTGGTATTAAAGGCTGTGCACCACAGAGCCTTGCTAAAATATGAACTCTTTAAAGTAGAGACGTTCCAGGCCAGAGAGATGGCTCTGTGGGTACAGGCACTAGTTGTGCAAGCCTGGGGTTCGAGCCATATAAACAGCCGAGTATGGTGGCAAATATCTATAATTTTAGCAGTCCTGTGATAAGGCCACACACACACACACACACACACACACACACACACACACACACACACACACACACACTAAATGAATGGGAGAAAATTTTAAGCTTAAAAGAGATTATTTTGTATACTAAAAGTAGAAAAATTCATACAGATAAATAAAATGAAATAAGGAGGGAAGAGATGGCCCAGTGGTTAAGAACACTGCGGTTAAGAGCTCTTCCAGAGTTCAATTCCCAGCAACCACATGGTGGCTCGCAACCATCTATAATACAATTTGGCGCCCTCTTCTGGTGTGCATAAAGATAATGTACTCATACATATAAAAGAGATTAAAAAAAAAACAAGAAAGAAAATGAAGCGAAAACATAAGAATTATTTTGAAAAAGTCTACAAATGGGGCAACGATTAAATAGTGACACAGTGGCCATACAGAGTTTAGGAAAACATTTAGCCTCTGCACAAATAAACAGACAAAAGATATAAACCAACGTTTCTTTCCTCATGAACAACAGGAGAAAATTTCAACATTATTAACAGTGTACATTCAAATCAGACCAGAACATTACATACCAGCTTAAAATCACAGGCTTACGGTATAAACCTGGCAGTTCAAAACACCATTAGAAACCGACTTTACTATATGTGAGAAGTTTATTAGAAATGTAATCCCATCTAATACAAGGGAAGAAATTTAAGTCAAGGAAGATATTCAAAGAACCAATTCCAAATGTGGGAAGAGGGCGATTCATAAACGAACTGTGTAATTTATGTAAATAGAAGAGATACAAACCCCAAACAACAGGAAACTAAGTAATTAGGGAGCATTGTCCATTACAAGGAAGCCTATACAGCCATTAACACCATGTCTACAAACATTTTATAATAACATAAAAATATTTCATTTAAAAAAGTAGTATGATTATACACACAACAGCAAGGATATTATGAAAACAAACCCCGGGGCACACATGCCTATAATCTCAGCATGTGGGAAGTGAAGATGCGAATATCACAAATTTAGGTCCAGCCTGGTCTTACACAGTGAGGCCCTATCTCAGAAAAAGAAAATAAAAAAGCAAAATTCAAAACAAGCAAAGAGACAGTGCAGATGAAAGGCGCGCGTGGCAAGGGTGGAGACAAGACAGTGAAGAGTTTCTACAGCCCCTCATTTATGCCACCTGTGGGTTTCCTCTGAATTCCTTTCTGCTTTTCAAAACCATATATCCATACATTCATTTTTTGTTTTTAAATGCCGTCTCATACATAATATCTATGTATTAAGTGTGCTGTTTTGCTCATAATAATTTAAAGCAAAATGACATCTTCCACACTGCCATCAACTCTAACCCTTTGTTTTTAAAAGACTGGGCATAAAAAAAAGTTTTTTTAAAATAAGATGCCATCAGTTGAAAAGAGGATGAACAGACAATTAGGTCTTAACTCTTAGTGTGGAAGAAGAACGGGGTATTTGTGATTCTGGGCCCTTCCAAATACAACCTCATTTTTTAACTGTTTTCAAGTTTGGGCTGGCATAATCTGGTCAAGTTTATAAATGGTTCGTAATGCTTCAGGTAATGATACAATTTGGCTCCACTTACAAAATGCATGCAAAAAGATAAACTCGGGTCACAAAGGTTGAAAAACAAAGTTTGGGCAAGAAATCTCTGGCTCTGTGCCCACCTTAATGATACCAGGGGTCTCCAGAATAGCAGCATTGCTCAAATAGTGTATGATCATCCAAAGAAGAGGTAGCAAGGCAGGAGGAAATGCTGTCTGCAAAGTGTCAGTCTGTGCATGGAGTCATCAGGGGACATGCTCTCCCGAGGCTCAACGGGGCTCTGCCACAAGCCCAGGCAGCTGGCGATACCACACACATGTACCCGCAGGCATTTGGTCTCTGTGGAATTCAGCTATTGCCTGCATGGATGCCTGCAGCAGAGAGAGCTGTGGGTCCTGCTGGTAGCAGTGAAGGCGATCTGAGTGTCTACAATCTGCAGGCAGCTTGGTACCTGCACCACAGTGATGGCGATGCCAGGAATATTTTTACCTTGGAAAATGGATTCATGAGTATAAATGCACTCTCAAATGGGATTCTCTGGTGTGAGTATTAAAAATAAAGGTGTTAAAACTTACATGTTACATAAATACTATCCCTTTCAAAGGAATTATCTTATTGCCATCTTATTAGTTTGCTGTATTTCCCTGGTTTAGTTCTTACTATGTAGTCCAGGTTGGCCTCAAAATCATGCATGATCCTCCTGCCTCTGTCTCCAGAGTGTTGGGATTATAGGTACTCACGACCATACTCAGCTTGGGGCTACCTTATTTTTGATGCTCCCATCACTCAAGGCATGTTTGATGTTATACTTTGCACACTTACCCCAGAGATCATGGAACAATGGAGAAATCTTTTTAATGTTTCTGATAGTTTGGCCTTTGGGATAGGCTCAGTATTTTCATGGGCAGCCCAACAGAACAAGCTCTGTGAACTACATGGCAGTTCAGCTACATTGTGAGCTGATGTGAGCTGATTGTGAGCGAGTTCAGTTCCTCGCTGATGTGGCATCGGGCTAGTTAAACTCTCAGCCACTGTTTGTGGAAGGACTAAGCCTGACAATGCTGTCATTGGTCCTGCGAGCTTCCTTTGCAAACAAGCAGGTGAGACTCTACAGCCGGGAGGCTGAGGTCTGTATTATAATCACTATGAAGCACCAGCCAAAGAACAGGCACGGTCTGGGCCTAGGCCCCCTACACAGATGGACCCAATGGGCAGCTTGGTCTTCACGTGGGTTCCCTAGTAAGTGGAGTGGGGTCTGTCTCTGCCGTGGATGCTGTGACCAGCTTTTGGCTCATTCTCCCCTAGCTGGGCTGACTTGTCTTGCCTCAGTGGAAGACGATATACTCAGTCCTGATGCAACTTGATGTGTCAGGGTGGGCTGATATGGGTGGGTGGGGCTCCTCTTATGAGAAGAAGGGGAGGGGAAAGGGGATAAGAGTGTAGCACGGGGGACTGGGAGGAAAGGAGGGAGGGGGCTGTGCTTGGGATGTAGTGTGAATAAACAAACGTATTTTTTTTAAGGCTACAAAGACTAGCAATAATAATAATAATAATAATAATAATAATAATAATAATAATAAAACCAATACATTCTGCGAAGGTGGGAAAATTAGAGTGAGCTCAAAGCCTCCCAGAAAGAGCAATCATTTGCTTATATTTTGGTCTGTCTGTCTCTGTAAGACACTTTTCATAGTTTACAGTCTAATTACTATTAGCAGGAACATTTTGACAGACACACGACATATAGGGAAATGAATGGTCCTACAACGAATTCTCAAATCTGCAGCACGGCCCCCATTTTAAGAGATTTGCTTTTATGTGTATGTGTGTCTGAATGTATGCCTTGTGCTGGTGTGTGCAGGTGCCCATGGAGGCTGGAAGACGGCATCAAACCCCTGGACGCAAGAGTTACAGGTGGTCATAAGCCACCTCATGCCGGTACTAAGAATCAAATTTGGGTTCTCAAATGTTTTTCTCCCTGCCTCTTTTCAAATAGAGGGTTCTGAACAAAAAAAAAAAAAAATTTTTTTTTGATGACTCAGAACTGCCTTTCCAAACATGAACTACTTGTTGTGTTTAGCAACTCCAGAAACTATAGCAAAAATATGGGTCTCTCCCACTGCATGCAGAGAAGCACACACTCTCCATTGTGACACTGAACAGATTCAGATGGCTACTTGGACAAAAGCAATCTAATTTTCCCCTCCGTCTCGTAGTGGGCTCTTCACTCCTGTGTGCTTTTGCTCACACGTATGAATCTCATACTCCGAGTCTCCTCCCTATTTGCAACTTCAGCTCCATTGGAAGTGTTACCAAAATGTCAAATGTACAAACATTGTGTCCAGAATGGACGCAGAGGCTCCTAGATTTACGCTAGGGCTGGGCAGCCCCAGCAGAAGCTGCAAGTACCTTATAGAAAAATGCACTGAATCCCTCTAGCCCAGAAAATAATGGAATCATTTGATCTCAGCAAGGCAGGACACTACAGAATACTAGTGGCTTTCCCCTGGAACCTCGTGGCTGATTGGGGGATAAGAGTTCTCCGCCATTAGCCATAACCACCATTGAGTCTGGATCACATAGAGCTATCCCAGGAAAAGAGCAAACTCAAGAGATCCTGGAGGAGCACTTCCATGGCACAGTGTGCTTCATTCTCAGCACCAAGGGGGGCAGGGTAGGAGGCTGGTATCTGCCAGATGCATACGGCTCTGCACCATCATCAAGTTCAGGCATCCTAAGGCAGGGACTGTTTAGGAAGCAGGGGAGGATTACCACCTCATTTTTCCTCCCGGGGGTGCAGAAATATCTCTATACTGTTTGCCCAGAGACTGTTTGTTTAATACCTTTGTATCTGGGCAAATTTTTAACAGATCACAGTTTATTGGCACCTGGGGTGTCCTTTGAAGCTCACTTGACTGGTGGGGAAACTGAGGCTTAGGAAGCATCTCAGTGGAGCTGAGAAGGCAGCCTGCCTCCCATCTCTCACCGTTCCTTTCTGACACCTGGCAGGGGTTCCTGCTGTTTGCACTGTCTGAGTTGTGTCCCTCAGGTCACCTTACCAGCTCTCATCGTTGCGTGGCTTTGTGGAGCCTTCGGGTTGTCCCCTCTTAGGGGGCGCCGTTCTTCCTAGAAGCTACTGACTGCATCGGAAGGACACCGGAAGTCTTGGGCTTATGGGCCTCCTTCCCACTATCCCTTCAGTCTCTGTTTTCCAGAGCTCTTTCTGTACTGAGGACTTGTGACCAATAAACAGCCCCCGCCTTCTCCCACACTCAATGCTCCCAAGCCAGCAGACTCAAACTCCACACAGCGTGAGTGTTTACTCCTTTAAGCTCTGTCTGACCCCAAAGCGTTCCCCTAACTCCTACTGGTGGCCGTCTACGAACATCTGCTTCAGCTTCCTCCTGTCCCCCTAGAACGCTTCTAAGACAGGACCACAGTGCAGGCTTCAGTCGGCATAGACTGTCCATCACTTAGCCAGAGGTCACTCTACTTAAGACTGAACACGCTCGCCACACCTACCAGCATCCCTGCTGAGTTTACATACTGTTCCTCACTCTCACTCTCTGCTTGTCACATCCTCCTCCTCCCCCTCCTCCTCCTCCTCCTTGGGTACCAACCTGCTCTAGATAAAAACTAATGCCTGTAAAACAGACATTTAGCCACCTACCATGAAGGTCAGCCGAGCTCCAAGGGTTTTACTCTTGCCCTGATTACCTGCTCCCTCCCTGACCCAGGCCCCCGCTGCAGACACCCTGCTGGTTTCCCAAGTGAGCCTTCTGCCATGAGCCCAGCTTGGAAGCCTACACTTTCCACCTTATTTTCCATTATTGCTCCATGCTTGACTTCAGCCAAATGGAACTAATTGCTATTCTTTATGCATCTGCTGTGTTTTTCTAGCTCCTCGATGTTTGTTCTGTGAGAAATGCCTGGAACAGCACTCCATCAGCCACCTGTGCTCCCCAGCCCAACCCGGCTCTCTGCAATCCAAATCTCTTTTATCTTTTAGGTGGATACTTCTGCTTTCCTTATGCACATTTCTACTCCACTGTGTTTTTTTTTTTTTTTCCTTACTTCTTAAAGCACTTTATCTGCCCTTCTTCTGTGAGAACTCTGCCAGATTCAAGTGTAAATATCACATTGAACAAATCAGCAACATTAGGCTATAGTCATTTAAAACACTGACTATCACTGCCCCTCTAAGGGTTCAGCTCTGCTTTTTCTCTAAACGGAAATTCAGGCAAAGCCATGGTTTTTCTGTTTGCTCCTACTTGTAAAAAATTCAATATTCACAGTAGTCTACAGAACACAGCCTCGACCCATAAATTAATAGCCCCATCCCAATCTTCATCAGCAGGCTATCACTCAAAGGTAACATGGTTGCACCGTCCTCAGTGGGCGAGCTGAGACCATGTTTGGCTTCTGTGTTCCTCATTGCATCCTTTATCATTCACTAATTGCTGCCTGTGTGCAACCTCCATCCCCAAGTTTTATGGAAAACAGAGGAGAGGGGCTGGGAAGATAGTTTCGGGGTTGACAGAACCAGAAAAGAGTGGGTTCCTTCTCCTTGGGGCCCTTCTTGTAAATCCTTTGGATGCTCTGTTCTATTCACTTAGGGATGTCAGTGACAACAGCTGGCTGCACTTCTCTCCTAGGAAGCTGGGGCCACCTCCAGCTCTTGTCTGCTAAGACCCTACCAAGCCTCTGGGCAGCTAGGCTTGGCCTTTTTGGGAACAAGTTGTTGAGGGGCAAGTTGAGTTAGTACCCGCAGCTATGTCCCTTTGTTGTGGCTATCTGAACAAAGTACTAGTCATGGAATGTCGTTTCTACACTTCTCATATTTGAACATCAGTCCACTTCTTCCAGGTCCAAAGAACTACTGGCCTCAGTCATGCTAGATTTTAAAGGAGATGGCAGACAGGTCATCCAGACCTCCTTCATAGGGATGACAGTGGAAAAGACAACACACACACACACATACACACACACACACACACACACACACACACACACACACACACACACACAGAGAGAGAGAGAGAGAGAGAGAGAGAGAGAGAGAGAGAGAGAGAGAGAGAGAGAGAAAGTAGAAATCCTTACAAAGCTCTCCTAATGTTCTCTTGGGGGCCTTTTATGCCTTCTTTGTGGCTGAGAAAGTTTTTAAGTTGATAGAACCCATTCTTCATTTTCCTTTGAAACCAGAGCCTTGATCTGCATTACCTCATTTTTGAATTTCCCATCTGTTAGAACTAAGAGACTCAGCTAAAAATTCCAGTTAAATACCTTGTTACCCAGCTACAGAGCAGTTATGTGGAAAGCCCGCCCCTCCTATAGACTGTGCTGCCCAAGGTTGGAGAGGATGGCTGGGTCATCCCACAGTCCTCAAAGCATACAACATTGAGCACGCTTCCCAATAGGCATTACAGAGCTAAAGGTCCCTGGAAAGGAAAGGAACAACCATGGAGCTACTATCTCACTGCCTTGATTATCCTCCTTTCAAAACCATGGTTTATGAGATGGACCCCTCCATCATATCCTATTTCCTTTCTGTTCTGCGGGCAGCTACGTATCATTTCCCAGCCTCCCTTGGAGTTGGGGGGGGGCTAGTGATTGAGTTCCAGTCTACAGAATGGGGCACAAGTGGACATACCACTTCCAAGAGACCTCCTAAGAAGTCCTCCATAGTTTTCCCACATTGGGGGACTGAATGCAGAGGGGAGGGCTTGCTGAGAATCAGACTGTACTTGGATGAGTGTTCATCTTCACACCACTAGAGTGTGTTGAGAGTCATATACCTTTAGAGTAAGAGGCCACCATGACATAGACATTGCCATTACAGTGATGCCTAGAGATACAGAGGGCAGCTTCTGAAAGCAAACCAAACAAGTTTTCTCATGAACCTTTTCCTCAACTCCTGTGAGAAAACACCTGAGGTCTATGTTCTCAAGTCAAGGAATATGGTCTATTCTTTCCTGTGGCAGCTCACCCACTCACTGAGAAGCTAAGGCATATACTTCATTTTTTAGGTTAAAAGATTTCATTTTATCAAAATGAAACACACAGAAAAAATTTTTTTCCTCAGCTCTGTGGGCTCAAAAGTCATTTTAATTAAAAAATATCATTGGTATGAAGGTGGGGAGTGGGCACAGTTGTGGAATGACAATGTGGGGACTTGGCTGCTTCTCTGCAGGGCTGCAGTTCAGGATGTGGTAGGCTGTATTTCTGGAATATGAGCAAGACAAGTTCATTCGACCATGCAAATTCAATTAGAAGCCTGGCCTCGTTTCCTGTGAAAGTGTGTTCTCTGCACTGTGCTCGCTCTGGCATTCCTTCCAAGCTTTCACCATAACAGTTCCATTTGTCCTTTAAATAACACAGGATTGGTAAACGTCTCTGGTGAAGGAGATGGAATTTGCACATCTTTCCTTCAGTGTTGTAAAGATAAAAATATCTTAAAAAAAAAAAAAGAAAAAGAAAAAGAAAGATCCCACAAGTAATCAAGAACAGACAAACTGTTCTTGCTGAATAAAAAATCCTAGGTCCACAGACCTTAAAAGAGTCTCCAAGTCCATCTTGAACCTTGGATGGTAATCTAGCTTTTAGTAAAATATAGGAAAGTAGTTTCATATGTTCTGCTTTTATCTGTTTCATTACTCAATAACAGTGAACCACGTATAAGAAAAGCGATGTTTTCCTATATATTTAAACTGAATCATTCCTATCTTTAGAGAACACATATATTCTGTCCCACCATGGACTATTCTGGTTGACTCATCATTCTCGGCCATCTTAAACTTTTATCCTTTAGGCAAGGGAAGATGGAGGCTTTATCCCTAGATGAAAAGATGGGGTTTAAAGAGTCATGTCCATCAATTGCTACATTGATTTATGGTATCTTTGGGAATCTTGAGGTAACCACAGAATTGCTGGAGATGTTACACAGCTACAAAGGTTGATGATGATGACCAGTCACATGTAATTGAACACATTTTTCAGCTATCCTAAGGTTGATACTATGGAGAACTTGCTGTGTGTTAGTCCGCAGGTACAGGAGAAGGTGGTCCTAACAGATGCTGTTCTGATTTGCTTAAGTGGCTTGAGGCCTTGTCTGTGATTGGTTGCTGGCTTGGGTACTAATTTCTTCATAGTTTTCCGTTGTTAGGGTCTCCAAATTATTCTGACAACTCTATGTGTTAGACCCCGGTTTCTGGAAGTTCATTTTGTGTAGGGAAGTTGGGTGCTATCACTTCCATTAACTGCTATGGTACAGATTATGCAAATTAAAGATTTATGGATCTGCATAAAATGTATAGGACATTAAACCTCAAATCTGGTTCCAGAAAAATAATGAAACATTGCCTTCCTAATGCTCAGCAGTCGTATGTCCCTATTTAGGAAACGAGAGTCGCTTGTATCTTTGATTCTAATAAAACTTCAAATAACCCAATAGCCTTGTTCAGTAAGTTTTCATGTAAAGGTTGACTTATAACTCATGCACAGAGGGAGGAAGGGATGTGCACAGAAAGGGATGGTGGGAAAGAATGATTAACAAGCTCCCAATGCTCTGCGAACTCTAAGGACCACAGCTCTTACTAAAGAGGAGGAAGAGGCTGTGGGAATTACAGGGAAGGCAGGATAGGGCAGATGGGCAGAGAAGCTCACGGCCTGGGATTCTGAAGCCCAAGGTTGTGACTCTATCAGAGCAAGAAAGCACCAATAAGATGCCACAAAAGGAGAAAGAATAAAACTCAGGAGAGGCTGAGGGCTTCATGGCCAATCTGGATAGGATGAAAGCAGTCCAAATTAGCACTCCAGGGGTGGATAAAGGAAGCGGTAAAGAAAGTGAGACAGAGAAGAGCAACAGGATGCTGATATACACAGGAGTAGACAGAGGTGGCAGGCCACATAGTCCATGGAGGGCTGTTTAAAACCAAGACTAACGTGCTGGGTGGTGGTGGTGGCGCACGCCTTTAATCCCAGCACTCAGGAGGCAGAGGCAGGCGGATCTCTGTGAGTTCGAGGCCAGCCTGGCCTACAGAGCGAGTCCCAGGGTAGCCAGGCCTACACAGAGAGATCCTGTTTCTAGTGGGGGAGGAATCAAGACAAAGGAACTTAAAAGTTTCAGAAGGAAAAACTGATTGTATATGTTAAACACATCTAAATGATTTTTACTGAGGACATATTCATACACCACTCAGAATTATGAGATTTGTAAAGCACCAATGGCCAAGTGGCACCTATATGGATCCTTTGAGACATTAATGCTGAGATCTTGGGTAGTGAGGGGCCCCCTTCCCCGGCATCCCAGTAAGGTGCTGATTACAATGACACTATTTATCTAGCACCCCAACTACATAAACAAGAGGCACCGGCTGCCAGTTCTCTGTCCTGCATCTCCTTTATTATCTCCACTTATTCCTCTACCACGCTGCAGCAAGGCCTCTAATTGAAAACATAAATTAAGCCCCCAAACACCAAATGCTCCTCAGAACTATATGCCTCAGCATTTTCTGTGCAGGGCAGGAGCTGCGTATTTCTCCCCAGCTCAGCATGGCCCACCTCCAGCACTTACTTCATCCCACAGGCCTCCGGGAAGACCAGGATAGCTACCCCACAAAAAGAGACAATGATTTCTTTGCTGGGGAAACAGACTGTACTTTAGCCACGGTGGGGTTAATTGGGATTCTTGAAAAGAGCTGGGTCTCTAATAGCCAAGGTCAGTGGGGATCTTGGTAGTGACTGCACAGGCAACAGCAGTAACGGTGGGGTGTAATTTACTCCGGAATTATTAACATGGTCAATGAAGGTGAAAAATGGAACTGTTAGTTACTGTTTACCTTTAGTCTCTGGCCCAGGCTTCTTGCCCAAGTGTGATAAACCTTTGTTCTTGGGGCTCCTGCTAATGGGCAGTGGAAGACTATGTCCCCTTTCTCCTGGGGCTTCTTGCTCATTAGTCACAGTCACCAATTAAAGACTTTGGTAGAGAACTAAGGGCTCTGCCAAAGTACATGGAAAGGCCTGCGAGCCACTTTGTAGTATCACATGGATGAATGAGTCCGCAGGCCATGCCAAGCCACACATCAGTGGGCTGTGTACACCCAGACAGAAGCAACAAAAACGGCCCGAGAAGTTGGACGTTTCTGGAACCCCTTTCCTTTTCACTCCAAAGGATAAAGATTTAAACTTTCTTCATTATCCTTGTTGATCCCAACTATGTTAAATGACAAACATGATAATTATTTTTAGAGCAAGCGACATGATCCAGGATGCAGCCCAGACTTGGTAATTTTCTAGAAACGGTTACTGACCTGTGCAGACCCTCCCTTGCAAAGATGAGGGGTCAAGTTGAGGTTAATGTTCTGGCAAACCATTTAGGACCAAGAATAACAACTGTTTGGTGAGGGATTTTTGCCATTGTAAACCACTGACAGGGGCTGGAAATGGTAATTCTTAATTAAGAAAATCACAAGATCAGCGTCTGGCCTCTCTTTGGGCAGCTGACAACTGGCCCCACCTCAATTCCAGCACAGAAAGAAACACAGCAAAGGGATGGATTTTGTCTTTGTAATGTTTTGTTTTAGATATTTAATCTAAAATAACAGGCTGCAGTGTTGGAAATAACCTTGGATACTGTACGCTGAAAGAATGTTTGTTATTTTTATGTGAATCTTGTGTTTTGATTTCAATTGTGTCTAACGACCGACTTAATACTAATTTGTTGATTTCAAAGAGAATGAGAAAGTGGCTTAAAACTGTGGCATGTTCAGAGGAGGTAATGAAACTAGTTATGTTTCATAAACATAATCATGTTTATGCAGTATGCAAAATAACTTTTAATAGAATTATTTCAATCAAAAGTTGTTTTATCATTTATGTATATGGGTGTTTTGCATGTATACCTGGGCCTGAGGAAACCAGAAGAAGGTATCAAATCCCTTAGAGCTGTATTTATAGATAGTTGTGAGTTGTGGGTACTGGGAATCTAACCCAGTTCTTCTGGGAAAGCCGCCCCCTCCAGCCCTCCAAATATTATTTTGCTTGCTGATGACACATAAATAATATTCTACTGGTTGAAAATGAAATAAGCTGAGATGTTATTCCATTGGTAGATAACTTGCCTGGCAGTCACAAAACCCTGGGTCCAACCCGTTGCACCAGATCAAAGTGAGCCTGGTGGCACGTGCCTATAATCCTAGCACTTGGGAGGTGGAGATGGGAGCATCAGAAGTTCAAGGCCGTCCTCAGTCGCATAGATAGCTGAGGCAGCTTGGGATATACGAGGTCCTAGCTCTGAAACAAATGAATACATAGAAAATTCTATATAATTGGTGATTAAAAATTTTGAGATGTCACAAAAATTCTATGTGGAAAACCAGATCAGAGGCATAGCAGCAACAAAAATGGTTGGGCACAGTTGCCTCCGATTCTTTAGATTTGTTGGGAGTTATGATAAATGGTAGGGATATGGGATGCATTTACAACAATTACATAGCCTTGTTGCCCGAGACTTGGCTTTAAACTGTACACAGTCTGTAAGATTTGTTACGACAATGTTTCAAAGTAGTAGAGAAATCATAAAATTCTAAGGCTAGAAAGAAATGTGGAGTTCTTCTTAAAACCCTCCAGATTTTAGGTAGTGCTGAGAACAGAACTCAGGGTCAGAGCAGGGTAGACAAGCACCCTATCACTGAGCCCTACTTTAAGCCATCTTAACAGCCCCCTTAAGAATCTGTCCTAGTCTGCTAAGAAACAGCAAAACCCATTTGCATTGTTTCAGAAAATATTATCTGTGTCTCTCCAGTCCACCCCATGAAACTTTTCTCTAAGTAGGACACAGCTCTTCCCTAAACCCCACCCCATAATTCTTGACACAGCAGACTGTGTCGGGTTTATTGCAGAGGTTCAAAGGAATGTACCTCCTCAGAGGTTATATAGCAATACTTCAGGGTTATATTAGCTTAATAATTTTCAAGCTGGTTTTTTGAAAAGTCTGCATTTCTACAGAAGCCAGCAAGAAAAGTGCACAGAAAATATGATTTGTGGAATTCTTAGATCCTTAAAAAAAATTTCATGTCAAAAAAAGTCAAAGCTCAAGTTTTTGTTTTACATTTTTTTCCCTCAAGAAAGGCGGAAAACTTTTTCCACCATAAACGCTCAGAAACAACAGATTTAAAAAAAAAAAAAGACATTATTCATTCAAATCCATTGCTAAGCTTGAGTCTCTGAGCGGGAGAGAGACCACCTGTGAGACACAGGTCAAAGAAGGAACAGTGTGGGCTGGAGAGATGGCTCAGCAGGCAAAAGCCTTTGCTGTTTTTCTGGAGGACTAGAGCTGGGTTTCCAGCGCTCACTGGGGCAGCTCATGACTTCTCTGTAATTCCAGCTTCAGGGCGTGTGACACCCTCTGTTGGCTTCTGTGAGTCCCTGCACATACATGGCATCATGGAGATACAAAAATTAAAAAAAAAAATAATAAAAAGAAATCTACTGCACTTAAAACAAAACAAACACAAACCAACAAGCCAACCCTAAGAAACAACAGCAGTGATGTACATTTAGGCACTTACAGTCTCGGTGACATGGAAGCTTTGGTCTGAACTCCACGCAGGAGTGGGGGACAGCTGGACATCCCCAAAGGGCATATGGTGACTCGTGTCTATAATCCCTGTATTTGGGAGGCTGAGGATTTCCATGAGTTTGAGGCTACATTGGGCTATGGGTGAGACCCTGTCTTTAAAAAAGGGGAGGGGGTAGAGGAATAACAGGAAAAAAGTCAATCTGGGGACAAGGCTTAGTTGGTAAAGTCCCTGCTACCAAGGCATGAGGCTAGGAATTCTCCCCCAGAATCCACGTAAGGAGCTGAGAGTGGTAGCACGCTTGAGATACAAGCAGTGGGGAGCAGAGACAGGCAGATTCCTGGATCTGCTGGTAGCCAGGCTAGCTGACTTAGTGAGCCCTAGTCAGAGACTATGTCTTAAAAACAGGGAGGATGGCTCGTGAGGTATATAACACCTGAAGTTTTCCTCTGGCTTCCATGTGCACGTGTGTGCGCGCCCACACACAACCTTCTGAACAAAGAACAGAAAAGAAGAGCAACATATGGACACAGATGGACGTGCTAACAGCATTCATATCTCTATGAAGCTGCCAAGAGAAAAGAAAGACAGTGTCCACTCAGAATCTAGAGCCAGGCTGTGTGTGGTCCAGGAAACTCAAATTAAAAAGCGAAACAAAGCAAAAACCAACTAACAAACAAACAAACAAAAAATAAAACTGATCTAAGGATTCACCTGTGATATAAGTTAAAAAAAGAAGAAGAAGAAGAAGAAGAAGAAGAAGAAGAAGAAGAAGAAGAAGAAGAAGAAGAAGAAGAAGAAGAAGAAGGGAAATGTACCTGACGAGATGGCTGGACCTACTCTATATAGTTTTACACAACTCCCTCCCCCACCTCCCTCTCTCTCTAAACTGTGGCATATACAACTGAAGATGAAATCAGGATCCTACATCATCAATCACACAGGGAAACAGTCAACTAGAAATAGTACATAGCCCTTGAATCCTACAAGATTATTTAACCTACATTTAAAATAACTAAGACTAAAAAGAATGAAAACTGTATGAAAAGAAAACTACAGAGTGAAAATAACATGTAGATGGACTGGAAATGAAAAGAGCAATTGAGTGAAACAGTTGATGGATGGAGGAAACAGCTGTTAAGACAGAGCTGAAGGCATAATTAATGTTCTACAAGGCAGCTTTAGGGAGATAACCAAGAATGTAGCACAGTAAGAGAAGTGAATAAATGCATCTGACAATTGGGCATGGTGGCATGTAATTCCAGCACACAGGAGACATTGGCAAGAGGACTACAAGATCGAGGTGAGCCTAGGCTACACAGTGGTACCCAGAATCAACATCAAATGATGGGAGTTAAGTTCACACATACATACATACAGAGAGAGAGAGAGAGAGAGAGAGACAGAGAGACAGAGAGAGACAGAGACAGAGAGACAGAGAGAGACAGAGAGAGAGATAGAGAAACAGAAAGAGGAAGGGAGGGAGGAAGTATAAAATGAACAAAAATTAATGTCTCATATGAATTTTTAGACAATGATAGAATTTTAAAGGGAAATATTAAGTTATATGCCTGGATATTCCCCAGAGTTGCTTAGTTATATAATTTCTCAGAGTTACAAAGAGAAAAATCTACAAAGAGCTACATCATATACTGAGTGGGATGAAGAGCAAAGACAAAATAGTCTGAAAAAGCAACAGGGGCGAGAGGCAAGAGCTCATAGGAACAACAGAAACAGTACAGTCCTCAAAGGCAAGACCAGTGACAGGAGTAGATGACGTGTCTTCAGTGCAGACGAGGAAACACTGCTGGTCTAGGAACATACATTCAACTAAAGTTCACTCAGCTCTTGAGGGTACTCACCATCCATTGACAGATCTAGAAAACCAAAGTGTTTTAAAGAATAATAAAAACTACTAAAGTTTGTGCAAGGCTGGCTTTAAAAGAAGAAAGGGAAGTGATGGCTATGGCAGTGTGACAAAAGGTGACAGATGTTTTGTCTCGGGTTTTTTGTTTTGTTTTGTGTTTTGAGATATAGTTTCTTCTTGGAACCCTGGCTATCCTGGAACTCTTTCTGTAGACCAGGCTGGGATTAAAGATCACTGCTCAGTAATGAGGAAGATTTTAAAAAGGCGACTATCCAAAAAAAAAAAATCTTTATTATGCTTTTGAAAAATCCAGGCAAAACAATCAGTTCTCTGCAGACATAATGTACAATTATTCAAGAAGAACCAGAAAGTGTGGACTGACCAAGACAAAAATGGAGTCAATAGCTAAAGTCTATTCACAGACACATAAATTGATCTTACCTGGAGCTTTTAGGCAAGATCATTCAGCATTCAAAGTAAAAGTAATTCTAACTGTAAAAACTATTTCATAGAGCAGAATGAACCAATTATATTTCCAGCTCATTTTCACGAGGTAAGAAAAATGATGCAAAATGAGCAAGAAAAATTACATGCCAGTTTCATTTATGAATATAAAAAGTCTAAGGAAAACGCCAGCAAGCTATATTTAGAATGATTTTTCTTTTTAAAAAAAACTGTAATCAAGTGAGAGTTATCTCAGAGTAGAACGGCTTAACTTCTGAAATTTTATTAATATAAGTCACCAATGAATCCATCAAGAGGCCATCCATCTTAATAATGAGAAGGGGTATGAAAAAATTCAAAATAGCTCCTTGATAAAACATTGCGATGAACAAGTCATAGTGGGAATCTGTCTTAACAACATAAACTATATCAAACAATAAACCCCGAGGCATTACTATTCCTAGCCTCAAAAAGTCAGGGCTACATTGTATAAAACCTAGAATAGGACAATGCTGCTGTTTAATGCTGGCTAAGAAGGTCTAATAATAAAGTGAGAAAACAGAAAAATATAAATACTACAAAAGAATGAACAGAACTCACACTATCTATGTGATGAAATTATTTATGTAAAATATTAAATAATGCAGACACATGACAAAGCAACACAGAGTGAGTAGGGTAGAGATAGAGGAGACCAGTGACTGAGTTGTACTGGCTCACTGAGTATTCATTGAAAGAGTATAAACACATCCCGGAACATGAATTCCAGGACGGCTTAACTATCCCATGAATTAAAAAGTAATCGTAAAACATCTGAAAAAATAGAGAAAGGTAACTTATCAAGTCACATGCAGCACATCATGTTAATATTTCTTGAATCTCAATCCACAAAATAAAATATTGATTGAGTTCTTACAAACATTTAAACTTCTATGTGATAAAAAGCATCACAAATAAACTGAAAAGATGTCATTCACTGGGGCGAGATATTTGCAAATCATATGCTGGCTCTTTAGAATTAATCTCTAGAGCATTAAAAAGAAAGAACATCTACAAACTGTACCTACCCAATTAAAACTGAGTAAAACCAAAACCACAACTGTGTGTGGTTTACTATTTTTTTTAAACATGGTTTCATCTAACCCAAAGCTGGATTTGAACTTCTGATACTTCTCCTTTTACCTCCCACGTGCTAGGATTCATAACCTTTTTATCACCTTTTGCAGACCTTTTATTACCTTTAATATATAACTTAATGGGAGGCTTGAGATGTTTAATAGCATTCTCAAAGCATTGGCTTTACTAGTGATCAGAAAGCCCTTATATCTATGAGATGAGCAGAAAGAATGTCTGATAACACTTAGTGCTGGAGAAGATGGGGGGCAGGGATTATAAATCAACTATGCATTAGAACCACCGGAGGAACTAAAACACCATCTCAGTTCCATCCCTGAAGAGACTCAGTCTAGGGCCAGGTGTGAGCAATAGTGACCTTTATATGTGTCTTGGGTGATTCTTATCTGTAATTAGGTTTTTGACTTTCAGTTCAACCTTGTTCATGCTGGACAAACCACTGCAGATCACAGGGTGGTGTCTCTAGGAAGGTGAAGACAGACATCCTCTTTAAGTCAATCATTCTATCTCTAGAATAACTCAAGTGATTCTCTCAAGAGGTTCTGGAACATGGGGCAGAGGATGTAGCCCAGCTGGTACAGTGTGTGCCCATCACTGCGTTTAAGTCATCAGCATCACATAAGCCAAGCATGGTGGTACACAGCTATAGACTCAGTATTCGGGAAGTGGAAGCAGGAATCAGGAGATCAAATTGTCAGCCTTCTGTACCTCTCAAGTGTGACGTGAGCCTGGGCTACACAAGACCCCGACTCAAAACAAAACAATGCAAAACACAACAACAAAAGCAGAAATTCCAGCAGAAGCATAAAAAGATCCAGGGACAGACCTTCGCAGCTTAAGTTTATACCAAAACAGAGTTAGTCTAAAGTCCTTTCAGTAGGAAAATGGATAATGGACCTTGAGCTATTTGCACATCCTGCTGTTATAATAAACAACTAGACACCTACACACCAGCATGGGTCATGCCTGAAACAATGCTGAATTTTAAAAAGTTACAGGAGTACATTAATGATACTTTGTGTGTTTTTAAGGTGTGAGCGCAAGACTATAACCACAGATGGCTATCCCCCATCTGCATCTGACACACACATACATACTCAGCTATGTCAGGACAATATTTATGTCAGGAGAGAGGGCAAAGAGAGAAGCTTAAGCTCACACTGTAATGAGCTTCATTTTAATTTATAAGTGATACAAACTAAGGGTGGGAAAATAAACATGTCCACTCGTGGCAGCTGGTTTGCAGATAGCTACGCTATGACTTCAGATGCACTAAAGTAATTGTTATCAAAAGATAAAAGAGCAATGTGATTGGTATGATTATGGGACAAATCTTCATTTTAAGAACCACTGCAAAAACTAACACTTTTAAAACATAAGAACTAAAAAAGTAAAAATAGTCCTTGCTCTTGCTTTACTTCTGTAGCTAATTAGTGGTATGTAAATCATTCCATTGGCTTTAGTATCTTCGTGCATAAGGCAAGGATGTGAGAGAAAGTATTCTAGAGCTTTCTGGGTTTAAATGTTGAAGAATCTAAAGCCGAGAAAGGTTAGTACCCATGTGGGTATCTCTTCTCTCTTCTTGGAGGTCATCTGACAAGTTTGTGCTTCACCTTGCAGTAGTAAGTTGGTCCTCAGATCTAATAATGATGAGCTACCTGATAAGCAGTACCCAACAGGGCAGTCAAGAAATCGTCCTTGAACTGGCAATGGGAAATCAAAGTGACAAACTCCATCAAGAGCAATGTAAAAACTCAGAAAGCTGTCACCTCTGTCACTGCATATCCAATGACATCCAGCCCCAAATCTAGACTTTTTTTTTTTTATGCACACACTTGTTGATTGCCTTTTTTCTTGAACTGTTGCTCATCTTATTTGTCGTATATCAATAAGATTTATGGATGTGGCATTATAGTAAAATTCCCTTAATATATTGTATGATAGAAAGACATAAAAATGTGACCTCCCCCCTTCATTAATTTGAAAGACTTCATTCCATCCTCTGAACGTCTTGTTTGCTTATAATGAAAACCTGGTCCAACACAAACAACTAAACACATTTGCTCACTGATGTGCTGTTTTCTTCCAAGAATTATGGCACTTTTAGCCAACAAGAGCTAATTATCCACAGAGCCCTGCCGAAAACAAAGCTCAGAAACACATGCCATGGGGTGAAGCCACACTTTCCATAAATACCGCTGCGGGGCTGAGACGATTTTGAAACCCCTGCTTCCAACAAGTGAAACAAGCCCTTACTCCTGAAGTCTTGATTCCCCACCCCCACCCCCCCACCCCCCACCTGATACCTGCTCTCAGCCATGCATTTTATGACAGACTCTCTTTGAATTAAAATAGCGCAGGAAGGAGGCTGCATAGTCTACGACCTTAGCGCTGAGACAGTAAGCCAGAAACCAAGGTACCAAACGCAGAAAGAATGCAGGTGGCAGTCGCTGGGAACGGATAGTCTGTTCTTCATCTGTCGGAAGCAGGTAAAGGAGGCGACCTCCGTTACCTGCATTGCGACTGAGTGGAGAAAGACAAATGCCATGAGCATTATTGAATATTAGCTTTGCACCTGACAGCTGATGGCAGTTGTCATCAATCGCTTGGTGTCCTCATCATTTCATCATCTCCTGCTGTGATGGATGGGGGCTGGTCCACTGGATGTCAATGAAGGAGCTACTAAAAGCGCAAAAGACCAAACCAAACCAAACAACAAAAACAAACAAACAAACAAACAAACAAATAAACAACCCGCCTGCTTTATAAAGGAAAGCTGCATGAGATGGTGGGAAAAGAAGCCCAATAGGCATTCTGGGTCAGCAAGGAGCTAACAGGATGCTCAGTGGAGGGAGAACATCAAGCAAGCAAAGGCTGGAGTGGCAGCTCCGAGGGTAGTGTTCTCCGGAGAGCCTCAGGATCAGAGTTTGGGCCCCTAGCACTTAAGGCAACACTGGTGGCTGTGAGGAAGTCAGATTCAAGGCTTGCTCGGCACTCCACATGGGCTTCTCTTTCCACTTCTTTTTCTCTTTGGGATTTTGGCCCAGAGTCTATACACACTCTTTCTGACACTCCAGGCTTTCTTACTTTCTCTCTGAAGCCCTTCCCTCATCACTCCACCAAGCAGCTCCTATGGACTTCCAATGCAGAACATTTCTCAGACTCCAAGACAGACATGACTTTCTTCCTTCTCTCTCTCTCTCTCTCTCTCTCTCTCTCTCTCTCTCTCTCTCTCTCTCTCTCTCTCTCTCTCTCTCCCCACCCGCCCACCCCCAGGCAACTGCCAAAACTTAAAGCTTGCAAGCTCTGGAGTTTTTGCTCTCACAGTCTAATAAAACGGTCTTTGAACTTCCTTTTGAGACCATTTAAAAAATTCATTTATTAGTGAGACTTAAAGCCATCCCCAGATTCCCAGGCAAACACAAGAGGAAAAGAACACCCAACGAGCCACTCCTCCCCTGGTGACAAGGAGCAGAAGTAGAGAACAGTTTACTTTTTTCTCTTCGTGGTGCTTGGATGAGACCAGTGGCCTGGCACACTCCAGGCAGCTGCACTTCAAGTGAGCTACAACCCACCCCTACCCTCCACCAATATGGCCTCAGAGGATGCGTACTGGCTATCCATAAGGAGGGCCTGCCAGCCATCACTGTGACCCATAAAAGCCAGTACAAACCCCTAAGACAAGGAAACCAGGATGAAGCTAAGTTGTCTGAAAGTGGCAAAGAGCACCTTGATTTTATTTCACTTCTCACAGCTCCCAGATGACTGTCCCCCATCCTTTAAGTGTGGGTTTGTGGCCATCCACGGTTATACCACTGGCACCGATGCCCACGAAAGTGGGCCACAGATTGCTGTTGCTCACAGCAGGCCTTTGACCTAGGACCACACTGAGCTGCTATGCACCCTGGAGGGGGAGATTTAAAGGGCAGCTATTAGAAACGCAGTGATGCTCTCTGCTGAGTAGAAATGACAGATGGACCGGCACATAATGATCTCTAGCTGAAGGGCTTACACAGTAACCGGGCTGGGTTTGAGAGCATTTGGCTCTGAGGAAAGAGGAGGAGTAGGGACTGTTCTTAGAGGGGGAGGTAGAGGGCATCCAAACACAAGCAGAGGACGGAAGGGAGGACACAGGAGGATGCTTCGACCATCATGGTTTCTTCCTTTTTTAAATGCTTTCGTCTAAACCAGCTGGTTGTAGCAAAATGGGCTGCTGATGAGGGCTTGACTGGAGAATAAGGACGAGGAAGTAGAAGAAACAGTGACAGCCCATCCCCTGCCCAGATAGCCATAAGCCGGTACAAGCAAGCATCAGGAAAGTATTACACTCACACAGAAGGACAGAGGGATGAGTGTGGGTGAGAAGACAGGAGTCTGGGCAGGACAAGGATACCTCAGTCACCTTTGGATGGCACAGTTTTCTACTCACCACATAGGCACATTCAGCTAGATGGGAGTCACAGCTCTAGACTTTAGGAGTCTTAAGCTCCCTCACCAACCCCGCCCCCTCATCCCCCATCAACTTACTATTGTAGCCACAGAAAGGTAAGAGCTGCTGATATCTTTTAATGTTCCAGCTCCCTGCCCGTTTGTTCCAGGCTGGAGCAATTTCCTCCAGCACTTGCCAAGTGACTCCGTGGAATCTTCAAGAGGGGTTCACAAAGGTCGGAGCTTTGGCCACTTTCACTTTCCATATTTACCTAGCCTTCAGCAAATCCAGAAAAGTCAGCCATTTGATAATGCATGCTAGGGCAGCAATGTACTCTTTGGGAGAGTTCCACCCCCTTCCTTATTTTCTAATTTAAAATATAGTTTATATTACTAGAGGAAATGAGCCAAAAGATATTCACTTGTAATGTTAATGAAATTAAATTTTTCCCGACAGGACAACATAAGCATGCCTACACGTTACCTGCGAAATGGTACCAAGAGCAGAAAATTCTGTGTTGAATCTTGTAATTAATTTATGGGCTGGCAAATCGTTTTACTTATATTTATACTTGAACTGATAGCTTTATTGAGACTACAACAGGCAAACGATGCTTCTTATTAAGGGAGTAAAGGAAGAAAAACAAAAAAACAAAGTACTTACCTGCAGTGATAATTTTAAAGTAATCTTGAATTTCAAATTAGGTTCTTTTGTTCATGAAGGACTAAGCTAGCTATAATCCTTTGGATCACAAGGTATGCGCTGGAAATCCACAGGGCAAGTCTTTGAGAAATCTTCCTTTTATATTTATTTCGCCAAACAGCCAAACTATTAGGAAGCGATTTTTAAAAATGTCTTTAAAACGGGGTGGGGAGCAACAGAAAAATGAAAGGGGGTAAAAATCAGAACGTAATCCACAAAGGAAGGGTAAGCCTTGTCTAAACCTCAGAAGGAGACCTGTCCTGGCTGTCGGCGTGCGAAGCGTCCTCTGGCCTTCCCGGTGACATTTCCCACCACTCAGCCTCGTTGTGTTACAGCAACACGAGGGTGTTTGGAGAGAAATGAACTCATCCTCGAAGTTCCTCTAGTAAAGGAAAACAGATGGAGGATTTCCTGCCGAGGACTCCCCGCCGAGGCACGGAATCAGGGGGTGTGGGGTTTCCGTGTGAAGTCATTTTTTTTTTCTGGACTCAGCTTTGAGTCCTCATGTGTTGCCTTGTGCTAGAAAACACATCTCATCTCGCCAACACGGATGACATGCAGGAAGCTGGTAGACACAATCTGAAGACCCTGCTTGTCACTATCCGCATTTCAATTTCGTGTCTTCACTAGGACCGCGTAAAGATACTTAAGGGCCTTTTGCTGGTAGACCCCTCCCTTCCTGGACCTGTCCTCCTTGCCTCGTCACCTTCACTCCCAGAGTTCTTTCCTGATACAATGCCCAGGAACACACATGTTGAAATTATCTTAAATGTCACCCAGGTTTTCTTTCTTCCTATGCAAGTGTAGTCTAAATGCAGCCTATTTTACAATAGGCTCTGAACACCATGGCTGGCCCTCCATTGTATCAGATAAAAAGCAAGAATGAAGTTCTTACTCAGAGCTATCGAGTCTACCCACAGACTGTTGATCTCTAGATTGAAAAACAAGCCCCAAACTCACCTTTAAAATTAAAATTAAAATAGAGAACAAACCCCAAACCAAACAATAGACAAACAAAAAACCCACTCTCCATACTGGGTGGTGGTGGAGCACACCTTTAATCCCAGCACCCAGGAGGAGGCAGAGGCAAGCAGATCTCTGTGAGTTCAAGGCCAGCCTGGTCTACAAGCAGAGTCCATGACAGCCAAGGATACAAAGAGAAACCCTTCCTTGAAAACAAAAACAAAAACAAAAAACAACCAAATCAACCAAACAAAAAATGACAAAATCCCCCAAACCACTAGTTTTGGTTTCTTCCTTCCACATCACTAAGTATAAAGATACAATATCCCTCACAGGAGGTCTTAACTTACTGATATAACAATCTTAACAAAGCATCAACCATCTATTTATTTCAATTAGCCCCGCCCAACCCTTAAATCCATCCCTGTCTTTGCATACTGCAAACTGTGTAAGTTAGCCCTCCAGAAATAAGCATCACGGCTGGCGAGATGGCTCAGCGGGTGAAAGTGCTTGCTGAGCAAGCCTGACGACCTCAACTCAGATGCCCAGAATTCATGGAAAAGCCAGACATAGCTGCATGTATTCATAATCCTGGCACTCCTCCAGTGACATGGAGGTGGAGACAGAATCCCAGGGCTAGAGTATGGCAGCATAGTGGCAAACAGCAGCGATTCTGTCTCAAACAAGGTGAAAGCTGTGAGGAGCAACAGTAGGCTCTCCTATGACTTCCAGTGAGTACATACATGCACACACAAACAAATTTGAAAAAGTTTTAAAAAGAAAAAAAAAAAAAGAAAAAAAAGAAAAGGTATCAGCTTCTCTCTTTCCTGGTCAGTGTCTAAGTGGAGTCATTGTTGTGGGGTCCAGTTGAATGTCAGAGTAAGAAGTGAAAGAGGCAGGGGTGGAGGGGATGAGGGAAGGGTGTGTGTTGTGTGTAGAGTGATGACCTGTCCCAGGGACGAGGCCTTTGGAAACCTTTATAGCCTTAATGAAGCTTGCCTGGCGAGGCAGAGGAGTGGCTCAGCAAGGAACGTGTTTGCTGTACGAAGCATAAAGGCCACCCCCAGATTCCGCTTAAGAGCCAGGTGGCTGTGGTGCCTTCTTGCAACCCCAACGTTCACAACGCAGACAGAATTCTCTGGAGCAAGCTAGCCAGCTGAAGAAGTGAGCTTCGAGGTCAGAGAAAGACTTGTTTCAATATATAGTGACCAAAGAAGACACGACATTAACGTCAGGCTTACCCACAACACACTGGCAGACACATGCACATGTAGCTACACAAATGACCACCTATACACACATGTATAACACACGCATACACACACACACACCTACACACACACACAAGCAAAAAGGATTGCCTAGAAGAATGTGCTATACTGAACCTTCACAAATGAAGATCCTAGTCTAGATGAGCCCACTATATGTATAAATAAAGTTTTATTAGAACATATGTATGCCTATTTCTTTTGTAGTACTTTTAGTTGCTTTTTATGCTATAATAGGTCTTGTTACAACAGAGACAGCACGATCCACAATGCCTTAATATTTTTCTGTCTGGCTCTTTCCAGAAAAATCTTACAGACATTTATATATCAGAGAGTCACTATAAAACTACAGAATTGCTTGACATTCTTTCTCTGAGCTATATTGTCAGAAATGTGGTGTAAGGATGGTGGTGAGCACAGAGTTATTCCCTGTTATTTCCAGGTGAATGTGGCAAGTAGGCTGTTTGGGGGATTTGGTTTGGGGAATCTCAAACTCCCAAGATAATACCTATCAGACCACAGGGTTGGGGTACAGGCTGACAGAAGACAAATCAAATGTTCAGGCGAAGCAGGGAGCTAGTTTAGCAGGGCTGAGCTCTTAAGAACCCCTGAAGCATCAATGGAAGAAATGTGAAGACCAATACAATTATGTATAGGAACATGGAAGGGGCCAGTAGCCGGAAGTGAAGAGGTGAAACTAAGGGAAGATGGGTACCTTCTTTCTGATGGCTCCATGGAAAGGCTACAAAATTACCCTAACTTGACCCTGAATTCTCCTAATTTTAAAGCTTAAAGCCCTGCCCTGAGGAATGTGGGTCACTGCACCCAGGCCTGGAAGTCTAGCAGCTTTGTCGGTACAGGGCCCCTTAATGCCTAGGAAGCTCAGAGAAGACACAGGAAGCCACCCTGGTGCTACTGGGGCTGCTGGAGAAAGGCTGGGCTTCTGCTCTCAGTGAGCTGGATGGTCTGGCTCGGAGAACACAGTATGTGAACAGGAAGAACGCAATCCCAGAACAACCGGAAAGCGAGTGTGAGGTTATCTGTGCTGCCGGACAGTGTCTGCTTAGCCTTTTCACCCCAAAGCTAGCCTGCACTTTTCCAGAAGAGCTGACTTGTCTTATTTGATGACTGCTGCTTGTCTTGAATTCTATGCTTTGGTTTCCCCAAACTTCAGCGCTATCTAAACAAAGCTTAGTTTTCAAGCATAACTCCCAGTGATGAACGTGGTCTTGACTTCCTGGATCCCATGAATGGAGCTATCTTTTCCTCCACTGATAAGTCAGCTCACGAGTAATATTTGAGTTGCTACCACGTGCCAGGTACTATGTTGCACGTTGTAAAAAAAAAAAAAAAAAGATCCAATTAGATAGGCGAAACCTCCGACCTCTTGGGCAGTAAAGACCATCACGGACATGCACAGATAGTTTTAGATTATAAGTCACTGGAAGAAATAAGCCAAGTGGCACAAAGCAAAGGACCTGGGCAGCGATGAGAATATTAGGAAGGTGGTTACGTGGTCATTTCTGAAGCATTTCAGGTGAATATTGGAAGCGGAGATAAGAGCTGGCTGTGCAGTGAGCTAGGACGGTTTAGTTAAAAACAAAACAAAACAAAACTCCAAAACCAACCAACCAACCAAACAAACAAACAAAAAAGGTAGGGAGCAACGTGGCACATTCCCTAACTCAGAGAGCCATCCTCTGGTGTGGCTCAGTGGGCAAGTGGGGGATGGTAAGTGATCGGCGGGGCCCTGATGGTGAGCTCTGTTCTCAGAAACAGGCTTGGGCATCTTCCAAGGGCAAGGTGAGGGTCTAAGCAAAGGAATGCGTGCTCCGTGTGTTTCTCTAAAGGGATTTCTCCAGCCCCGTGGCTGAGAATGGAATGTTGAGAGAGGGCACGAGATCAAACAGAGGGGTGGGTGTTGGGAGGCGCTTACCTACATGGGTCTCCAGGGGACCAAATGTTTGAGACAAACTGCCGAGATGGGACCTGTGCCTGCTGCGATGGTGATGGGGACTGATCCCACAGCACTGTTGCCTTTGAAATGTTTCAGTTTCGCCCATGCGAGGTAAATTCTGAGGATGGGGGTCTCATCTTCCTTGACTCCTGCTCATGCCTAGTGCAGAGAAGGCATGCATGATTCTGTGGCTGTATGCTAGGCGCCTTGATCACGTGACTGCAGCTGCAGCTGGGCAAATCTCTGCGTAAGGACGGAACTGGTGGTTCTGCAAAAAGCCCTCCTCTAGAATTTGAGTACTTTCATAGGTTCTGCTGATTATCCAAAAGGACACCTATAACCCCAGTACTTAGGAGGTTGAAGCAGGAGGATTGCTATGAGTTCAAGGTAAGTCTGACCTATATAGGGGCAAGCCCTGCTTTTTAAAAAGGGGGGCTTTCCTATTCAAACCACTACAAAAAGCAAGCAAGCTAATGTGGGTTTTAGATGGAAGTCAGACATGTTGACCTTGCAGCAGTTAAGTACAAGCAAAAAAGGCTTAGCAGTCACCCGACTCACATGAAGCCAGGTAAGGGTAGCTGCAGTTTGTTGCCTCTTTAGCTGTACTCTGTCATTCATGGTACCACGACATACAGGTGCCATTTTTCTAATGCTTTATTCTCAGCCAATATTAAACTAATAGGAAAATACCCTTAACTAACTCAAGTCAACTATATTTTGGGAAAAAAACCTCCTCGCATAAACGTGTGTTTCAAAAACACTCCCCTGAGGGTTTTTCTGCCACACACATTTCCTTAGTATTTACCAGTGGAGGACATGAGTCCATACAGAAGAGAAAAGTCAGGCAAAGTCATAGAAACTGACACACTTCACTCCCGGCAGGACGTTTTATGTTTCACAAATCAAAAAAAAAAAAAAAAAAAAAAAAAAAAAAAAAGATTTAAGCTATTTTCAGTACCTTTTTTTTTTTCTAGTTCAATAATATCTGCTCCCTTAAATCTGAAGGAACGGGTATTTTTCTCCAAAACATGAATACTTAGATGACACAACAAAATACAGCCTTGGGGTAGAGAGCCTTTTCCTATGAGCACAGGAGGAAGGGGGTACTGTGCTCCACTAGACAAGAACCCATTCTGTCAAAGCTATTTCATTGATTTTCATTGTGTATATCTTGCCACAAAAGTGCCAATGTCCAAGCCACTAGCCTCTTTTTAGTCCAACAACCAAACTGTACACAATCACGTGTGTATACCACAGCCCGTTTTGGGGGAGAACCATACAGGGCCTTGTGTTGTAGCTCCTGTGGGGCTGTGGTGGGGACAACGAGACAGCTATATAGTTTATGTTCTCATGGCACACAGGAATGGTATTATGTACTGAGTAGGGAGCATTAAAAATAGCTCTCAGTATAAACAAACCACACAATGCATTACTCTTGGCATGTGTTAATGTGTCATTGAAAATTAGTTCAAGCTGATCCCACAGTGGCTCGGGCTAGTGATCCCAACACTCGGGAGGGCAGAGGCAGGTGGATTGCTACGAGTTCAAGGCAGCCTAGTCTATGAAACACATCCAGTACAGCCAAGGCTACACAGAGAAACCCCGTCTTAACAACAACAAATAAATAAATAGAAGAAAGAAAGAAAAGAAGAAAGAAAAAAAGAAAGAAAAGGAAAATTAATCTAAAACCACTGTAGATGGAATTTGAATATTTAAGTTGTAAGAACGTATATAGAAATCATTACAAAACATGTCAAATCTGAAATAATTCTAGAATAGATTTTGGTGATTAGCTACTACTAGGTCGCCTCATTTTCCATCTCTGCACAGAGGTGGGGAAATCTGCATTGCTCCAACCTAAAAGCATTTTCCCCATAGAACTTACAAATTCAAAATCATAATGGAGAAATATTCCTGGCACAGTGAACACCTAAAACTTATACTATTTTGCTATTTGGCAGTATTTCAAAACCCAACAAGGATGTATAATCCATTTCTTTTAGGTAGAAAAATTAAGACAAAAAAATACCTCAAAAATAGGGTTGATTGGTTTTTTGTTTTGTTTTGTTTTAGGTCTACAACCCCCCCAAACAAAAACAAACAAAAAACAAAAACAAAAATACCCCCAAGACCCCAAGAGCCACAGGCTTATAGGAAAAAACGTTATTGGTGAAGACATGTGTAAGTATACCTTAGTTTCCTTATGTATTTTTTTTCTAGCCACATAATTGCAAAAATTCATTATACCCTGAAAGGAATGTCTAGTAATTTAAATCATGATTTTTTTTGTTTAATTACAACAGTTATTAATAGTTCACATAAACTCTTTTGAAAGACAGATCATAACATTTTCTGGGTGTCAGAGGCCAGGGCGGAGGAGGTGGCTCAGAGGACCTGAGTGTGTATTGCTCTCGTAGAGGGCTGCAGCTCAGTTCCGGCACCCATGGGTCAGCCCCCTGTCCACAAGCTGCAGGGGACCCAGCGCCCTCTTCCAGCCTCTGTGGACACCTAACACAACACACACTCCCTGTACACAATTTTTAAAAATTAATATAAAAATTCATAGGCTAGATTACTTAGGATTTTTTTTTTCATATGGACAAGGGAAATCTCTGAACATCAGCAGTGAGTTCTCAGGTGACAATAGAGCAACTGACCCACCGGCCTCAGACAGGTGACTCAAGACCCATCGCTTGCTTATATAAACTCAATACTAACTGTCCCCAAGGTCCAGTGTTCATCTCTTCAGCACTTGGCAACTATGTAAAAACGTGCGACTGAAACCAGCCTTCCCAAATCAAGATAAACTGACTTATCAGCAACAATCAAACAGAGATTTTATTTCCAGTTTCCTCAATTCCAAATAAGAATCAAGCCTCATTCACGTTGATAGTTACTTATTCCTTCCTGGACCTTTTATGAGCTCTACAAATTTCTGGTTAGTTTTTTTTTTTTTAAATTATTCCTGCATCATTTTTTCCTTTCATCATATTTCCTTCACACCTAGACATTTTTTCCCTCTTTTTCTTCTGAGCGTCCATCTGGGATTCCTGTTAGTCCCGGATTCCCAAGGGCTCATTCCTACCTTACCCTCGGTTTCTTCAGTTTCTATCTATTTCTCATGTCCTTTCTCTTCTCTAGCACAAGCAAGCCACAGAAAATAACTGGCAGATGGTGGGAACCACATGAAATCATAAAGCAGAGAACATTGAAACATTTCCCAATAATATATCCAGTGAGGTCAAATAGACAAACGAAAAAGGAGACCTCCAACCAATTGGAAGTTTGTAAAATTGAAAGAATATATAGGGCAACATAGTGATCCCAACTGAAGTCGGACAAAACAGTTAGTGATGATAAATAAGGAAATTACCCATTGTGGCAGTTTTGGCTGTCACTCACTGTACTGACCCTATGCCTTAGATTGGCAGTTAAAATGTCAAAGTCAGGATTGGGGAGAAGGCTCAGAGGATAAAACACTCATCTTCATGTATGAGGGTGACCCCCATGACCCAGATAGCTCCTGGAAGTTGAGGCAGAGGCAGGGTCTCCCCAGGGAGAGCTGGCAAGCCAGGTTAGCCACACTGGTGAAACTTGGGTTCAAATGAGAGAACCAACCTCAGTGAATAACTCGGTGATTGAGGGAGACACCTGATATCAGCCTCAAGCCTCCATGCATGTGTACATCCACATGCACACATGCTTCCTTACACACATGCACACCCACATGCTCTCTCTCTCTCTCTCTCTCTCTCTCTCTCTCTCTCTCTCTCTCTCTCTCTCTCTCCAGCCTCCTCCATCATCATCCTTAGACACTGTCTTGGTCTCCATCAACCTTTTATTTTAGGGATCAAATTTAGATAGAAGAAAGTTTGCATCAACTTATCAAGTAAAATTTGCTGGCATGGTAATAATTGCTTCTGGAAAGTTCCGATACAACTGTTGTTGTTTTGTCTGTTAACTTTATTATCCATAAAAAGCGGGTGAGAGGCTACAGACATAGTTCAGATGGTAGGAAGCAAGAAGACCTGAGTTGGACCCACAGAACCCACGTATAAGCACTGGGCATAGTGACACTTGCTTATAGCTCTACTGCTAGAAGAGATAGAGACAGAAAGATGCCTGCTGGACAACCTAGCCTACTTGGTGGATTCCAGGCCAGTACAACAACAACAACAACAACAACAACAACAACAACAACAACAACCAAAACCAAAACCAAAGCAACCCAAAAACAAAGATAGGAGGTAGAGACATAGCTTCAGCAGTTAAGAAGGCTCGCTACACAAGCATGAGGACCAGAGTTTGCATCACAGCTGGGAATCATGTGCACGTTTGTAACCCTAACCAAAGATGACGCGGGCTGCGATGGTTCTGTCCCTCCAGACTTCTCATACGGAACATTCTCTCTTTCTTTCAGGCTGGTTCTACTCCCTATATGACACTCTCCTTGGCAGATGTCTCACAGCTCTGGCATCTCTGATGTTTTTGTTTCTCCACTAAAATCCAGAGTTCATCTTCACGGCTTTATCCGACGGCCTCTCGTGGTCTCTTCCCACCTTTCCAACTTGAGCACAGCCATACTTTGCCTGGCTTCAGCAGCCTTTCTGAAATGCTAGAGGAAGGATCAACGACCCCCTCACTCTTGCAGGTTCCACCATTCCAAAGCCATTTGCACATGATGACAATGTCACGTTTGACTACCAGACTGGGAAGGCCCGCCTGCAGCACATTGGCAGCAGATTTTATATGTTGTTGTTATGGGGAACAAAAAACTCCTTAGGCCTTTGTCTTTCACAAGGTGAGAGCTTAGCTGGTTGGGGTCTTTTCCTGAGGGCACACTACCTAAGGACACTAGTCTTCTTAACTACTACAGCGTCTCTTTCAGCACACACTTTGACTATAAAATTAAGCTTCCAAGTTCTTTTTTTCCCCTTCTCTCTAAACTGTACATTTTATACTCTGTTTCTGCCTCACAAGCTTGTTTTCATTGTAAATCTGCATAAGGAACATCAGTAACAACCATGTCACAGATCCAAGGTCATGGCAGAGAGGCATGGTGGCCAGTGGCAGAGAGATGACATCTTTAATTGCAAACAAGACAAAGCTACAAACACTCAACCTCTACCTCCAGCGATGTAATTCCCCCTCCTTCATCAGCACCATGAACCAGGGACCAAGCAATGGAGTACATGAGCCTGTGGGGGACATGCCTCATTCAAACCACCACAGGTATTTATGTAATTAGCATCATGTTTTAAATCTCAAGTTTTAGTTTATTGCTGGGACACAGGGATGCAACTAATTTTCTTGTTTTAACCTTTAGATGCCATGACATTTTCATTTATTTCCAGTTCTAGAATCCTTTCCCGCTCATGGTCCTAGCAGATTTTCTACTTAGGCAATAAGTCATGTGAAATGACAGCTTCCCATTTTCCATTCTAATATGTATTGGATAAAGATTTTATTGCCACATAATTTACATGCCGTAAATTTGGCCCTTATAAGATGCACAATTCAGTGTTTTTTCATATGCCCATGGGCAGAGAGATGGTCCACTGGTGAAACACATGCAAGTGCTTGAACCTGAGTGTGAATCCCCAGAACACATGCAAAAGCTGGACAAAGATGTTAGCTCCTGCAATCCCAGTGCTCCTATGGCAAGGTGGAAAGGCGGAGCCAGAGCGACCTCAGAAAGCCATGAGCCAGCCAGCTTGGAGTAAGCATTAGCGAACAATAAAAGAGAGGTTCTGATCTCAAACAAAGTAGAATGCAAGGACCCATACTGGAGGTTGTTCTCTGACCTCCACATGGATGCTGTGGTAAGCATATATCCACCCTCACACACGGAAACACATTCCCACATGTACACACATCATACATACACATACCCACACATTCACAAGCACACACACACAATATGAACACACACGAACATACAATTATGTGACCCTCACTACCATTTTGTTCCTGTCCATTTTCATCATCCTATAAGGAAATCCTGCGCACAATGCTCATAACTTCTGATTCCTCATTTCCTAGATGTGATATATCTGACACCAAGAAATCAAAAGCCATGATGAAAATCGTACAGCTAAAAAAAAATTCAATAAACAAAAAGGAAAACCCCAACAAAACAATGAAAAATTCAGGATGAGTGAATTCTAAGGGGAAATTCTAGGACAAGCATCATGGTATTATTCTTGACAAAATGCCCTAACAATGGCAATGTCACATGGTCTAGCACATTATCTGTACCAGTATATTTGAATGACTAAACTTCTTCAGAATGCTTTAAAGAATATAGCTTTCAACTTAACTTATAATCAGCCCCAAGTGTCATAACCCCAATTGTAGAAACAAAGCGCAAATAAATGAAACTCACAAACATTTAAAAAGGTCACATTCAAATTCTTAAGCATCCAGCTGCATAAAGATCTTCATAAGCAGGGGTGGTGCCCTGGATATTTTCTAAGCAGGCACAGACACCTCGAAACTAATTTAAAAATTTTAATTTACATTATTTAAACTTGCTGATAATTTAATGAATAATTTATTAACATATTATAAAACCCCAGTAATAACCATTAGATAAAAAATAATGCATGTACTTAAGCCAATGTCAGGTGCCCTCTTGTATATTATGTTGGTAAATTGCCGTGCCTGTTTGAGCTCACTGTTTGAGCTTCTGTTGAAGTAGGTCTCCCCCTCACCCCAATTTCAGGCCCAGACATACCTTTCTCTAAGTGTCCTTTAAGGCTACCCCTTGAGTGGGGATGGGCTGTTCCCAGCTGTGATACAGATGGAACAGAAGAGCAAAACAGCCCAAGAGTGAAAACACTTTGTCCCTGGGAGCAGACAGAAAGTGAAGTATTTACAAGAGATGTTAGCATTGCTATCCCTCACAGTACCTACTGTGGGAAAGAAAAGCCTGCAGCTCAGCCGCCGGAAGTGTATCCACGGAGACAAAGCTCAATCAGTCAGCCCAGCTGACTGCCTCAGTTTCCCTAGGCTGGTTCACAGGGATGATGTCAGACCTGATCTGGTCATGTTATTTCTATCTGGGGCTAATTGTGGTTTTATGTGGAGGTCTCCCCAGAGTGGGCATTCTGCTCCACCTGGGCACCTGGGCAGAAACGCCACAGGACGGCATTCACAGGGCTTCTTCAGTTGGGTTTGGATAGATAGCTGCAAATCTCCAACTTAATGCTCTTACCTTCTTGGTGTTATTTATTCTTTTACTCCAAGCTTCCCCTGTGGGGACACTGCTGTACCTGGGCCTCCTTCTATCTTAACTTCTGCCCACTGCTCAATGGGGCATACCTAGTGCATCCTTGCTGATATTTTTGCACACCTAATGATGATTTGTTATCTCTCAAACCATGCATACATGCATGCATGTGAGCAAGTATTCATTCATCCCTTATTATTTATTATTTTTACTTTGGCTTGCTGTGTGCTGAATAAACTCACTTCCTCAAAACCCAAAGTATGCCTGTCGTAGATGATTGTCAAGGTTGTACAGAGTGTACTCTTCAGGAGCTTCTAGGGAGGGGCATAGCTGGAGCTCTGCATATCGCATGCTAACCAGAGGCTCTGTTTCCACCAAGCCACTGCTGTATTCTACCCTCGACTACTACTGTCATTTTGTTTGCTGGGACAAATCACACATCGCTGTTTTAGTTTGCAGAAGTAATAGTCACATGTAGAAGATTACTTCATAAAGCTAAGCCGGGCCTGTGAGATGGCTCCGGGGGGTATTGCCGCACAAGCTTAGTGATCTGAGTTCAATCCCCAGACCCCCACAAAGGAGCAGAAAGAAAGAACCAGTTCCACAAAGTTGTCCTCTGACCACCACACGTGCACCATGGCATGCATGCTGACCCTCCATTGTGCACACAGACACAATAATACATGAAAGTTTCAGGAATGCTTGTTGTCAGGGATAAAAATTCAGCAAAGCATCTCTCTCTCTCTCTCTCTCGTTCCTGGTTCTAAGCATCCAATTCCAGGTCGCTTGAACCCAAGCTTCACCTACACTTATAAATCACTTACTACAGTTTATTTTATTCATGTGCAATAATATAAATGTATATGTAAAAAGAAATATAATTTTAAAAAAATCACTTAATAACTGGATTATATGCCCAAGCTTTTTAATTTTAATTTTTGGCCAATTTTATGAGTAAATGGCAAAACAATACAGCTGTCTCCCAAAGACTGATTTAAAGCATGCAGAGGCAAAACATACTGGACAAATTAGATATAAATAATAGATTCCATTCCAGCTGGAACTAGAGCTCGTCTTGTGAGAACCGATGTCCCTGCAAAATGCTCAGGGAGAAGAAGAGCTACTACTTCTTGCCTCAAAGGCAGCTCTCCAAACTGGGCCAGCACACAAAGTGAAATGACAGCCTGATTAAAAGCAAGATTTACTTTGTGTAGCAAGTGCCCCTCTTACATAAGCCACCAGGCAGAAACTCGGCCGACGTACAAGGAAGGCTGTGGGTCAGCAGGCAGACCCGAGAGTGATTCGGGAAATGATTGGTTGCATTGAGCTTGCTATCCTCCTTTCATAATAATTTCACCCTGAGCGTATCACAGTCCCTCAGACTGAGCACTAAGAGTTAGCCGCTGCCTCTCTGGGCACCACAAGAACCTATACCCACAGGCCCTCCAAAGGCAAGGAATCCTTTTTATTCTTCGTCAGTGAAGCAGATGTGCAAACATATGTGTGGCCTGCTCTCTTCGGATGTTATTGACCAAGTGGAATAACAACTGCAGGCTTGCTACCAATATAAGTATTCGTAATAGCAGTCTCAGGTCCCTGTTCCAAGGTGAGGTTTAAAAAACTAACCAAATCCAAAAAAACCCAACCAACCAACCAACTAACCAACCAATCAACCAAAAACAACACCGTTAGAGGGTGTGAGGATCATTGACTTAAGAAACAAAAAGTTACAGGTTGAAAGCAGTCCTGACACTAGAGGAGGCAGATGAGATAGATGAATGAAAGGGCTGCCCTAAGGCCACCGGGGATCGGCAGCAGTTGCTTGTGTACCCTTGTCAGATAGCAGGCAATGTCAGGCAAAGCATGGGAAAACCAAACAAAGACTCCCATTGTGGGCATGCAAGGGAGGTAGCATCCGACAGAACTGCTAAGTCATCCTCCACCCAAGGGATAACACAAGGCACTGGCATCAAACTAAGGGACTTGTACATGCTAGGTAAGTGCTCTATCTCTATATACCAATATAGGCCCAGCTCAGTTTGCAAACCTCAGCTCCGTATTTCTAACATTCCTCATTCCTATACTTTGTAATCTAATGCCACTCTTTTATTTCTCTTTTCAGCTTATGAGATGTCAAGAAGTTGTGTTTCCTCAATGTGCTGGTTACATTATTTTTATTCATGTATTGAGGGATAGTCTTGTGCTCTGTGTATTCACATGCTGATTTAAGTGCACAGAGATCTGAGTACAGTCAGGACGCAGGCATTGTCATTTCTATGAAGAATCTCCTGTGTAAAAGATGTTCTCCATCACCTCTGCCTACAGCTGAGCAGAGAGGACAAGAGGCTGGACTTCTGATCCCAGGGAGGGGATCCCAGGAGGAGAAGGAGGGGAAGAAGTAGGCAAAGAGGAAGCAGAAGGAGCCTTGAGAAGGTTGCCATGAGAGAGTCGCTAGGAGGGCAAAGATGGAGCAGGAGTGGCTAGGGTGAGACTGGATGGCAGGTAATGGGGAACATGGCTGGGAAATAGTCCAGACCAGTGTAGACAGGTTAGAATAGATGAGTATCTGCCCAGCTATAGTGCTTCAAAGTTTATTAATAGATGTAATAGGTCTCCATGTCACTATCTGGGAGCTAGAACAGGCATGGAAAAAGCCTATGTTACTTTTACATTTGTGTGTGCTCCTGTGTGTCTGTATGTGGGTATGTGCACATGAGTGCAGGCATTCAAAGAGGTCAACACAGCTGATCCCCTTGGAGCTGGAGTTACTGGCAGTTGTGATCTAACTGACATTGGTGACAGGAACCAAACTGTCCTTTGTAAGATTAGTGTGCAATTTTAACTGTTGAGCCATCCCTTCAGCCATCTACACATGAGATTATTAGCTGCTAAGAAGCAATAAGTCTTTTGAATCCCTGGTCCCGTCCACTTTTTTTTGTTGTTGTTTGATTTTTGAGACAGGATTTCTCTGTATAGCCGTGGCTGTCCTCGACTCACTTTGTAGACCAGGCTGGCTTCAAACTCACAGCAATCCGCCTGCCTTGGCCTCCCAAGTGCTGGGATTAACGGCATGCACCACCACCACCTGGCAGTCCTGTTCACTTTTGTGGGACATTTTCAACCTGTTTCTTTAGAAGCCCTGAGACATATGACATCTTCTCTTTTCCTTTGCCTCAGAAACCGAAGTGTGCCACGCACATACCTTGCCCAACTGGCACACTCAAACAACCTTGCCTTGTTGCCTGAGGGGTCACTGCTCCCTTTCTAGGTCACCTTGCCAAGGACTGGTGGCAGGTGGACAGAGTGCAGACAGAGGAGAAGACATGCCACTTCTCGGAATGGAGGCCTGTAGCTGTCAGCTCCGGGCAGCTTCTGAAGTAGTCTGTGGGGGCATCCCTCTCAGACGCTTCACAATCAAGGCTGTATATGGACGTGGGTCTGACCTCGGCACAATTCTGCATGGAGAAAAGGAGATGACCTGAGGAGCAAAGGAGCCACAGGAATCACAGCTTCCCCTGTGTTCCCGCAGATGGCCCTGATTTAGAAAAGAGATGCGGAAAATCTTTGCAAGGCAACTTCTGTCCTTTACAGCATTTGGGAATCTTGGGGTGCCTCACCATCCTGTGATGATGTTGTTGACCCAGCATCATTAGCTCCCCCTGGAAGCTCAGCTCTCCTCTCGTTCCTTCTAATTGGTTCTTTACAAATGACTAGACTCTCGTTTCAGAATATTCGTTTCCCCTTCATCTTTCCCAGGAACAATTAGCCATCAAAATCTGTAATATTCTCTTTCCCACTCAGGTACCACTATTTTAATGCAAGTCTTATTGATCCTTATATCATGTCTGATCTATGACATTATAATTCTTAGGCTTTAATGGATTCCTTGCTGTCTACTGCACATGATTGCAGAGTTATGCATGTTCCCTTTTACTTACACACTGGTGCCTTTCATAGCTTACCCCGGTATGTATTACACTACATAATTAACTCATTACCTTCATTTTTGTTTCCTTCCATTAGGTATTAATTCAATGTCTGTAGCATGTAATGCATCATTCTTGGCTTAAGAGAGACAGAGACAAATAAGCCAGACTTATTTTTTCCTTGCCTTTTAGAGAAGAGAGTTGATATTAAAGATCATTGTTCAGAAAGAAGATCTATAAACACTTGTTACGAGCTGGGGTAGTGGCTCAGTCAGTAGAGTACATTCAGTAAGGGTCCCCACACTCTTGTGAAAGCTGGGCAAAGCACAGCATGGTGACTGTAATACCAGTGGTACCATGAGGACAGAGACAGGAGGTCCCTGGGGCTTGGTGGCAATGCAGTCTAGCTGAATCAGTGAGCTATAGGTTCAGTGAGAGACCCTGTCTTAAAAAATACAGCCTAAAGCCAGGTGTGCTAGCACACACCTTTAATCCTGGACTTCACAGGCAGGTGGATCTCTGTGCATTTAGGCCAGCCTGGTCTACAGAGTGAGTTCCAGGACAGCCAGAGATATATAGAAAGTCCCTGTTCCACGGCCTGTCCCCCCACCCCCCCCAAAAAACAACCTAGAAAGAGAAGAGGAAGGAAGGAAGATGGACAGATAGACAAACAAGAAAGAAAGAGATAAGTGATGTGATTGAATAAGACATCTGACATTGACCTCTGGCTTTTACATGCATGCAAATGCCCCCCCCCCCCATCACCACCTCCCCATCTCAAGTGAAATAAACCTAATGTCTGGGTTCCTAGGAGACTTCCCTCAAAATGACATTTCAGCTGAGCAGATAAAGGAGTATTATGCGGATGGGGGGGGGGGCAGCATGTTAGGGGTCACGCACATGGGGACGAAGACTGACATGTCTGGATGCAGTGAGAGACGGTGAAGCACAGTGGAGGTCCAGGGTAGGTAGGTCACCAGGGGCCAGACCGTGACAAGCCTGGTAGGAAGTGTTGAGGAATTTGGATTTTATTATAAAAGCAGTGGGGAATCACAGCAGGTCTGAAGCAGAGGAATGCAATAACCAAGAACAGCGAAATGTAGAAGGACTGAAGGAAAGGTCACGGGATGAGCAAAATGGAAAAATTGTGTAGATAAGAGACACTGGAGACTGCGGGTGGTGTCCTTGACATGAATAGAAAGGCAAAAGAGAAAGACACAGATTCAAGAGAGAAGGAGAACTAGTGGTCTTCCCAAGGAGAAAGGCAGGGGTGAGGGGCACACTGGGACATTTGGATGGCCAAGTTTCATCGCAAACAACAGAGAAGATTGGTTTGAACCTCAGAAAATGAAGAATAAAAGAAGATACGTAGCACTGTTTCTTTTAAACTCTACTTTATTTGCAGTGTTTAGGCCTCAACCTCTCTTCCAACCTCCCAACCCTACATAGGAGAGAGATGGTTAATATTGAGAGGGGGCCCCTTTACTACTCCCGGCTGTTTAGGGTCAATTGGGTTCTTTTGAGATATACGCATGTCCACCAACAGGACCAGTCGACAGTCTCCTCCAAGCCATTGCTCCCTGAAGAGTTTCTCTCTGTCTGTCGGCTCCAACCTGTAATACCACCCATCTCTGGTCTCTTTAAATGGCCACATGCCACGCACCAACACTGCACCCCCCCACTCTCTCTGTGATCTTATTTATATCCTCAGAGCCCTAGACCCCTCCCATGCTGCAGGAGAAAGGCCTTTACCCGCTGGCAAAAGCCACACCCCTCACAAAACAACTGACAGGCGCAGGCAAGCTAAATCCCAAACTGAAACCCCACACTTGGGATTAGAACAAAAATGTGTTTACATATCAACCAAAACTTCCACAACAGGGATTGAAACTCAGAGCTTAGTTTAGAATGTTGCAGCCCAAAGCAGATACTTCTCAGGAGGGCACAGTAAAGACAAGAATGACCGCAGTTCCATTTCATCACCATGAGTTTTGAAATCTTCGAGAAGGCTCTGGCTGCTGCTATCTGTAGCCTGTCCATGGCGCAATATGTAACTCCACGTGGCCAAACTAATCAGGGCCAAGAACACTCCCAAAGAAATAAGGTCCTTCATTTTTGAGCTCTGTAAAACTGAAAAGCATCTCCCGACCAAGAGATTACAGAGAAAACTACACAAGGCCCACCTGCTGAGAAACAGCACCAGTCTTGCCTAGCTCAACACCCTTAAATTATTTCCTGCAAGATAGACTTCTCATTAAGCTGGCTTTTTGGGTAAAATTACCTTGCTACAGAACCTTGTCACAAGTTAGTTGGCCTGCCGTGTGGTGACAATAGCTGGCTACAGTAGCATGTGACATTCTGGAATCCCTGAGCAGTGCCGTGTGAGACATAAATGTGGCATTAACTGACCCATTTGGTAACTGGGACCATGGGAGCAGAGAAGGAAGAGACAGTGGCCTAGGCCTGAGCCTCATGGAACCACATGGAAAGTTTGAGTAGAGAAGAAAGAGCTTGCAGAGGAGTCTAGGCTAGCCGTGTCAGTGGAGGCTGAGGAGGGAAGGACAACATGGGACTGAGAAAGCTAAGGTATGCTAAGTAGGGCAGGATGGGTGAAGGGGCGTGGTCCCTGTATTGTGTGCAGGAAGGCAAGCTGTGGGTTATTGACTCACTGATGGTCATTACAATCATTTGCCCTCTTTGGGTTTCTATTGCTGTGATGAAACACCATGACAAAAAGCAAGGTGGAGAGGAAAGGGTTTATTATGCTCACAGGTCATCATCAAAAGCAATGAGGGCAGGAACCTAGAGGCAGGAGCTGGTGCAGAGGCCGTGGAGGGGTGCTGCTTACTGGTTTGCTCTTGATGGCTTGCTCAGCCTGCTTTCTTATAGGCCTCAGGACCACCAGCCCAGGGATGGGACCACCCACAATGGGTTGAGCCTATCAATTACCAGTAAGAAAATGCTTTATACTCTTGCAGATCTTATGAAGGCACTTTCTCAATTGAAGTTCCCCCCTCTCAATTGACTTTAGCTTGTGTCAAGTTGACATAAAACTAGCCTATACATTTGTCACAAGTTTTCTTATCTGATATTCAGTTGAACCATTCTGAGGTCCTCTCACATCCTGGCTTATTTCCATTTTCTATGACTGAGGGTTGACTCCAAGGCTTTACATGCTAGGTAAGTACTCTGGTAATGTGCCATGACTCCCAGCCCACTGGCTGATGCTTTGAAGACGCTGTATTTAAATAAGTTCATCTTCACTACAGAACACTCCAGGTTCTGACAAAGAGTCACTGTAGTTGCGTATTACTCCTCCAATCCTAGAAACCAGTGATATGTTTTCCGTAGCTGGTACCCTTCCCCACCCCCATCATAATGTTATAACTTTAATCATGCTATATATATCATTTTGGGCTGGGTTTTTCCACTTCAAGAATTATGTTTGTAACTCATTCTTGCTACCAATAAGTCAACAGCTCACTGTCTGTTGTGATTGGATAGTGTTTCATTGTGTGCTCATACCACAATTTGTCCATCCTAAAACTGACGATCAAGTTGGCTTTTATCTATTTTTGTTGATGATGAAGGGAGCTCTTAGAAGATTTGCATGTGGGTTTAGCCTAAATATAAGGTCCTTTCTCTTGGGGGGGGGGGTGGGATGACTAGAAGCCATATTTCCCTAAACCAGTCATTAGCATCATAATGATTGTAGTAGTTTGGTGAGGTGATATGGTAGAAACAGGAACAGAGAGGGTTAAGATATAAGGGGGAGGTGAGGCTGTGGACACAGTACATGAAGCAAGGCTGATTTGTAAGCTGAGCTCCAGGAGAAGGGGGCTGTGAGGTTTAGGGAGGGTGGGCTTGTCAAAGACAGGAGATGTTTAAGTGTGTTGAGTGATGGTAGGAAGGAGAAGGGAGACAGGGGGTGGCTGAAGATGAGGGAGGGAGCAGGATGTGGGGGGGGACAGGACTGACAGTGTCTGAGAAGGACAGAACCCTGGCTTTTGTAAGGAGGCAGCTCCTGCATCTCAGTGGGTGAACCTTTGAAAGGCTGCATCTGACCTTTATTTGGCTTCTTCTGGGAGTGATAAGCTCAGCCCTTTCTGCCTCCTTGGCACTCAGCCGTCGGCCTCACAATGACATCATGTATATGCTGGTTTTGCTTGTCCAGGAATAGTGAGGCATTTTGTAAGGAAAGGTAGTAAAGCTGCAATTTAGAAGTTTGTTAATTTTTATCCGATAAGTATGCTTTGCCTCATTTTCTACAAATACACCCTTGTAATGTTCAAGTTTGATCTCATGTCAGATGAACCACTTGAAGAACACAAGAATCTACAGGCCATAGGCCCTGAGTGTATATAAGGCTTGGTGGCCAGTGACACAGTCATAAAATTTCCCTTCACATTGGATATTTGGGAGATATTTTTAAATAGCTCGATAACATAAACATATTTCCCTGGTAGCAATCCCAACACTGACCTCTAATGATTAGAAGCATTTGTCAATTTCCTATGGCACATTAATGATTAAAACAAGCTATATGGATTTTTTTTGTTTTTGTATATTCCAAAAGAAAAAAAAAGGTTGCAAAAACAGTGACACAAAATAAGCCCTCTATTTTTGTTAAACACTACGATGAGGCTGTAAGTTGCTGGGCATCTTATCTAAGAAGTTATGTATGGTTGTAAGACTTTCAGGGAAACATCTGAGATGACTCTCGCTAGTCATTTGGGTTCCATAAAACTTCACACTGACATCTTGCAGAGCAATTTGTTCTAGGACAGATAATAACACACTTAGCTATGGGATTTCAGATCTAATACTCTAAAAATATGTAGAAACCCATAAGTGTTTCATAGGATGGCTCTGTATAGAGGAACATACTATAGCAAGTTCATCTTATTATATACGAAAACACAAGGGGTTTTAAGTCAGGAACGTACATTTTCAGTTTAGGAAAGGGCTGTGAGAGGGTCTTAAATCTGACAGATAGGAAAAGGAATTCTGTAGGCAAAACCTAGGCTGTGAATATTGAAATAGTCTATGAGGTGACTGATGTTTTAATGAGCTGGCACATACAGCCTCTCAGCTATATAACATGTGATAATGTTGCCATATTATTAACCAGATTGCTGCTCTTCTTTTTTTTTAAACATTTATTTATATGTATACAGTGCTCTGCCTACATGTACATGTGCATACCAGAAGATGACAACAGATCTCATTATAGATGGTTGTGAGCCATCAGGACCTTTGGAAGAGCAGACAGTGCTCTTATCCTCTGAGCCATCTGATCACTGCCCATTTGAGAAGGTCCTTCTAGCAGACAGGACTAAGAATGCTAGGTGACAGGTGTGTGATTAGAAAGCTGCTCCTTGATTTTGGCTCTGAGCCACTTCTTCAAGGGAAAGAACTCTGCTGAGGACTGGGATCCACTGTGGATTGGACACTATTCCTTCCAGCCAACATGCTCTCTGCCTACCCCTACATATGCTATTTAGGAGGTACCCAAAGAGAAAACTGTGATCCATTATGGTATAAGACATTGGCGATCCAGAGAAGGAAAGACTATCTGTTTGGAAGGTTGTGTCATGTACTTGAAAAAGCTTCTAAGCTACTAAATTCCAGAAAATGAGCAGCGTTTCTCTCTATGGATGCTGAGGGATTTAGGGTGAAAGTAGAGAGTAGTAAACTAAAGAATTAGAGAAACAAGGGTTTGAAGTGACTCCCGGAGCCTGGATGGAAGACAGCCCTGCCCCCACCAGCATCCCTGCTGTTTTGATCACCTTGCTCTAGTTGGCTTTCCTTTACTGTGACAAACACTTGAGATAGCTTATTCAGGGGGAGATTTTGGCTCGTCTCAGTAGAGGTTTGGGTCATGGTTGTTGGATGGTTCTGTTGCTTTGAGGGTCATAGTAAGAAAATCCATCACAGAGGGGATTGTGCAGTGAGGATGACAAGGGATTCACCTTGTGGCCTAGAAATGAAGATTGTCAGAGGAAGCCAAGTGTCCACAGTCTCATTAGCGGACACACTTTCAGGGACCTAAAATCTCCCACTATCCTACCTCTTAAAGTTTCCACCACCTTCAATAGTGACAAGCTGAGGACCCAGCCTTAAACAAATATGTTTGGGTGGGAATGGTTCTTTCTTTCAGGGAAAAGTAATTCTTGACTCAGTCTTCGGAGTTTATCCTATACACCCTAGTGGGTGGGTTGCTGTACCATATGGCATGGGAATAGACAAGTGACCAAGAGAGAAGCTACTTTGAAATGCTTAGACTCAGAACTAGCTGTAGTATCAGCTATCTGAGATGGATTGTTAAGTTATCTTAAAAAAAAAAAAACCTGTTCATTTCTCAGTTTCTCTCTTAACTCAGTTGTCACCCAAATAATTGAAAATCTATTATATTATCTGTTTATCAAGCTTTAATGCACAATCCTGAGCAGTTTTAATCTGTTCTTAACCCTCTATGCTTGTCTGGCTTTCTCCCAGTGTAACCCCCCGAGACACTTGTACTTTACGGCACTCTCTGCTGCAGCTCCTCTTTCCTGATGTCTCCTGGACCTACTTCCTCCTCTCACTCTCTTCCTCTCTCCTAGCTGGCAGGAAGTCCAGCCCTGTCTTCTCCCCTGCTCATCAATTGGCTATAAGATGCTTTACTGGCATATCAGGGACAATTGGAGATAGTGTTTACACAACATTGAGGCAGGAGATTCTCAGATATGGAGGTGGCCAGGGGATACAGAAATCAGCATTGGAATTACACAACCATATGCCTACAATGGATATTTTCACTGTGGACAGGAGGTTACCATCTTCACAACACACTCTTGATAATTCTTCTGCAACCAAGAGTGATACGCAACACAGAACTCCTTGGAGTGAATGTGCAGTGGGAAGAGTGCTGAAATCTGTCACCACAAGCAAGATGACTACTGTGACAGAATGTGCTCCATGGGTGGCTTAGGCTATACCAACAATTTCTGTAAAGAGCATTGCATGAGTAAGCGAATGGTCAGGGTTAGAGATGTGTCTCTCTTGTGGAGTAAAGTGGAACCAGCTAATGAGAATGGGGTGGGATGTACAGCCTTTGCTAGTCTGACACTAATTCAGACACTAATTAATAATATGTTTTCCAAGCAATGTGCATGTAGAGAAAACCTGAGGTAATCAAGAAGAATCATTCTTCAGAAGCCCATAAATATTCATGCCCTTAGTGAGGAACTTGGGAAAGTATACAAAACTCAACTCAAAAGCTTAGAAAGCCAATGAGTGTAATACATTTTAGATGTAGACTTACATTCTATTGTTATGATCCAATGCCTAAGACAAACCTTTCTCTATTTTTCTTTATTGAAAACAGGTATTTTTCATACACTATATTCTGACTATAGTTTTCCCTCTCCCAACTCCTCCCTGATCCTCTCTACCTCCATTCTCATCCAGAGCCACATCCTTTGTTCCCCTCTCTTATTAGAAAAAAAAAAGCATCTAAAAGATAACAAAATAAATTAAGACAAAACAAAACCAAAAAAATTAGAATAGGGAAAAAACCCCAAACAAACAGAAGAAAAGGGTCCAAAGGGGGGGGGGGGGTGGCACAAGAAACACATATAGATGCAGAGAGATACATGTTCCCACACACAGAAATCATATAAAAATACAAAACTAGAAACCAAAATCTATACGTCAAAGAATGTAAAAAAACAAAACAAAAACAAACAAACAAACAAAAACTAAACAAAAAACTGCATAGACAAAGCATTATGAGACAAACAACCTCCAAAAATGCCATTGAGTTAATTTTGTTGGCCATCTACTGCTGGGCATAGGGCCCACCCTTAAGAGTTTTTTATACCCAGTGAGACTCCATAGGAATAAACTAATTTCCCATTTGGGAATGGTTATCAGCTGGAGATAGCCTCGGGGTTAGGGGTGTGGCTTGTGCCCACTTTTACTCTTAGTGGTAGGGCCCATCTTTAAAAGGTGAAAAGCTTGATTGTAGTTCAGAGAACCAGCAGTTTAGTTTCATGGCCATCTGCTCCATTGCTCTAGAGCTGCAATGACGTGGGTGATGGAGCAAAATTTCTGAGCTCATAGAGCTGGCAGGAGGCAAAGCATGAGAAAGCAGAAGGGTCTGGGGACAAGTTAACAGCTCCCAAGTACATGTTTCAAAGGACCTACTCCCTTCAAGTAGGTTCCACCTGCCATGAGCCCATAGCTGCGTTAGTCCATGAACCGGTCAGATCCCTCATGCTCCAGTCACTCCTCCAAAGCCCTACCTCTGAAGTCAGCCGCACTGGGGGAGGGGGACATGCCTTCAATATGAGCAAACTAAACCAAGTAGCTCTCCACAACTCTCACTTGAGAAATAGCTCAAGTCAGTCCACTGAAAACACATCATTCTCATAGACGTGTCGACACAGATTCGGAAACAGCCTTCAGTAGGCCACACTTAACATGCTCTTCCTTACTACACATCTTTGAAAGTAATGTAATTTTCTTTTAAAAAATAGATTTATTTACTTTAATTTTGTATGTATAAATATTTTGCCTGCATGTATGAAGAGTATATTGGGTCCCCAGGAATTGGAGTTACTGATGGTTGTAAGCTACCTTGTGGATGCTAGGATCCAAATCTGGGTCCTTGGCAAGAACAGCAAGTGCTCTTTACCACTGAACCATCGATCTAGCATCCAAACCGCATTTCTTACACTGATAGAAGGCTTCCAACGCATTTGGGCTCTGTCTTCCACCCTCCTTGGTGTTTAACCGTTGCCTGCCTGGCAAGTGTCATTGATGGGTAGGTTTTCTGGATTTGGATAACACAAATATCACGCACAAGTCTTCAAATTAGATAGAGATATTTGTGGGACAATCATGAGAAGGAGGAGGACTAAGACCATGTCTTCTGGGAAAGGCTGTTACACCATCCTGTACTAAACCAAAATTTCAGTGTCCCCTAGACAACTGCACTACAGTTCATGCTGAGCCCTCAGAGGAAACTGAGGCTCTCAGGTCTGCACATCTGATCTTGCTGAGCCTATGGCTCTGTCCTGGGAAACTTGGAACAAAGAAGGAACCAGGTTTGTTTTGGTTCTCTTTCTATCTTCCTTCAAGCCTGGCGATAAGAGACTTCTATTTTTATGGCTAATTTGTGTATTTGAGCTTACATTGGCATTCCTCAGTCTATCTTCTTCCCTTCATTAACATTTGGCATATCTATTTTTAAAGCATGCACTCCCCAGTAAAGCCAATTATGACATGCATGAAACATTAGTCAGAAAATATGGAACTTAGGATTTGTTCCAAGTTTACTTAGGCTGCATCATTGATGAAAAATCAGGATCCTTGTAAGAACCGTCAACAACAGAAATCAATCTAGAAATACTCCTTAGTTAAAATCTGCTACACAAGGACTCTTCCAAAAGGAATATATGAAATAATTAGGCCAACAATCATTCAAAGGCCTTTGTTGACATTCAAATATTCTGGCCAATGTCAGCCTGATAACGAATGCATGTCTGTACTCTCAAAACAGGGGGAGGCTACCCAAGTCTGAAATCCTGTCAGAAGCAATAGGAATTGCTTGATTTGCTCAAATGCCAACGGCACAGCCAGCCCTGAAAAAAGCCTCCTTTTGTTGAGGCCCCTTTTAGGGCCACTCTACTGTGTTTTAGTAACTTTCACTAAGTGCTTATTCTTACCAAGCACCATTTTTTTTTTTTTTTTTTTTTGGGCTGCTGGGGATACAGATGGAAACAAAAACAATACAAGTCTACGGATGTGGAATATATGTTGGAGTAGGGAGATCGTGACAACAAAATGCCAAAGTAAAAATAACACACACTTAAAGTCATGTATTACGTATGGTGGAAAAATATAATGCAAAGACGCAAGCAAGAAGTGCTTGGGTAGAGGCAGTTGCTGTTTAAAACTAGGTGGTAAGGAAAGGCTGGCTGCAGAGATGACATTTTGGCTGAAGACCTGAAGGAGGTGGGAAAAATAATTAGAGATATAAGTGTTCAAATACCACCTGATGTAACTTGATATTTTTCTTTTTGGAAAGAAGTATGTTACACATAAAACATAGATTATTGTTGTGACAGAGAGATTAATTTTCATTTAGATGCACCTGGTGAAGAAGGTACGCCATTCTGGGCATTTCTAGGAGGAAATTTACTGAGAAAGGAAAACCCACTCTATATGTGTGTGGTACAACCCCCTAGGTGGGGGTGTTAGGCAGAATGAAAGGCAGAAAAGGCGCCAGCTAGGATGATCTTCTCAAGGGCATGGGCTGAACACCTATGGGCTGAATACTCTGAAACCCTGAGCAGAAATAAACCCTCCGCTGAAGGAAACCCTCCTTTCCTTAAGTTGTTCTGTCATGGATTTGTTAACAGCAAAAAACAAAAACAAAAACAAACAAAAACAAAAAAACAAAACAACAACAACAACAAAACCAAAAAACAAACAAACAAAAAAACCAAACCAAACCAAACAAACAAACTATTTCCCAGGGTCTATAAAAGCCAACACATTATTCTAAAGCCTAAGTCAGGATGTAAATTAGTAATTGTTGAGGGTGTTGTTGGTGTTGTTTTGTTTTTGTTTAAGAAGGCTGGGGCCTGAAGAGGTAAAGCAATCAGCCCGAGGTTATATAATTAGTGAACAATAGCCTCTGCATTTGAATTTGGCCAAGGTGACTCTCAGGTAGGTCTCAACAAAGTTCAGGACAAACAGTGAACTGTGGTGTCTATTAGCATATCAAAGCCCACACCCTGCCTCCAGGCTCACTCAGCTCTTCCCTCCCTCACCTCTACCCTAAACTTCTCTAGCTGTGGGCTTCCCTTCCTATGGAACGCTGCCATTTTGTCCCTGTGCTCTCTTGGCTCTTTCTTGGTCCTCTTGCTTCCCCCTCTCTTCATCTCCTCTCTCTTGCTCTCCCCCGCCTCTCTCTTCTATTGGCCTGGTTCAGTCTACTGGCCATGCTTAGTCCACGACTTTCTCTTCCTGTTCTGGACTCTTCTAAAGTCCTCTGGGTGTCCTCTCTCTCATATCTACAATAAAGACATTCCCCTCAACCATAACTTGGAGTGGTCATGTCCTTACTTTATTATACAACAACTATACAACTCAGGGTTAGGGTTAGGGTCCTATGGGCCATGTTCCCTCTGTGTACAGAAGGATGTAGTTGGATGGAGGTTTAAGATGGACATCTGTATGTGGTATCAGAGGCAGCAATTCAGAACAGTCAGAGGAAGGCTGAGATGCTCTGCTCCCTCATGTACAGAACCTGGGCTTCTTATACATGCTTTGATTCTGTGATGACTCAAAGATGAAAAGTTGTAAAAAAAAAAAAAAGCAGCAAAGATGCCAAATAATAAAAGACACTAGAAGTTGGTGAAGATTGAGGAGAATTAGTAGAAAGGTCCAGCTGGTGCCCTGGGGCAAGCACAGTGAATTCCTCAGGAGTGAGGTCACCTATAGCCCCATCAGTCATCTTCCCCAGGGCAGGAGTGACAAGTGCAATAAAGCCCTACGGCCTTGGACAACAGAAAGCTTCTTTCATCTTCCTTTGTGAACTCTAGTAGCCTGCGCCACACTGAGTCCCACTTAACTGGCTAGCACGTCTGCCAGAGTCAGGCGTGCTGCAGACTTGACCCTGTGGCATCAAAAAAACGCCCCTGGATCCAACTGGGTGAGGTTTCAATTTTTACAAGAAGGGTCATGTGAAAGTGAGGTGTTTCCCCATGATGCTTATAACGCTAAGCTTAAATGAAAGAGAGGAGCTGGGTGTGGTGGCACCCAGTCTTTAAACCCCAGTGCTTGGAGGCAGAGGCAGGCAGATTTGTGTTGGGTTTGAGGGCAACCTGATCTATACATATAGTGAGTTAAAGCCACGGACAGCTACATAAACATTGTCAAAATAAATAAATAGAGAACTAAATATGTAAGTGGCAGGAAGGGAAAGCAGTGGTCCCCAGGAAGCACAGGGAAGAACCGGGAAGGAATTACATTAGGATGTGAATGCCTGGTTGAGCCAGGCTGTTTCAAGGTCCTGGGCAGAAGCTAGCCCCAGTGCTGTGCCCAGCCCTCATGCCAGCTTTTTATCTGTCTCTTAGAGAACATAAACAGCATCTCTGCTTTGGCTGTTTACTGACCCTTTCATCCCACGTCCTCACTGGACACGCTCTCAGGTTTGACTTACAGAAGCCATCTATTGAAAACATGAGCCTGGGCTCTCTGGCTTCGGCTTTAGCCTTTATGAACAACAAATAAACATTCAGAAGAAATATTTGATCAGGGCACTAAACATCCTGTTGCAGGTGTATTTGTTTTCACCCTTGTCTGTTTCTGAATTGAAAGCATGGAATACATTGCATAGCATTATCAAACACACAGAAGAAATGTCAGCTCGTTTACAACACATTTCCCTCTAGCCTCTTTTTTTTTTTAAAATTAGCTTCATATTAAGCTGAAATATGAAACCCTAAGAAAGGCATAGAAAGCTTAAAGACAGGATTTGATCCCTGATCGCTGTCATCTTAATCCCCAAGTACAATAATCTCTGTAATTCAGGCTCCATTTGTTCGAAAATAAGCATGACAAGTGTTAAGATGAAGTTAGCCTGTTGTGTTTTCCACAAGAAGAAAGCACTGGTTATTAGCGCTGTAAGATTATAGGAATGCTTAGTTCACTTGCCTTACAGAACAAGCTGCTCCTTGAAGACCATTTCCGTACCCCAGATGTACTCGCCAGGCTACTGTGCCGTTTAGAAATCATTTTTTATTTACACATTAAGTCAAATAGCCTCAGCCCCATTGAGATCACTGTGCAAAGTGGGAAGAAATTAAATGGTTGCTTTCTTTCAAATCTTAAATTTGAGCCGAGCCTTTCTTCTTAATGATAATTAGTGAGATTTTATAGAAATAATAAATCACTGGGTGTATGGAGCTTCATGGGTGGAAGAGGCCGACTCTAATCAGGCCTGCTGACCTTTGAGAAAGGACTGACTGTTTCCGGGAGAATCCACTAATGACTTCGGAAAACAGATATACCTCTGAACAATAGGAGCCCTGCCAAGGACAGTTTGTTCCCCGCTTTTCCTTCTCTCTCAAATAAACCAAGCACAGACATTGTCTTAGTGTTGTATAAACAAACAAAGTGCTTCTAGTGTCACAAGGCTCTGGAAGGCCTGCTCCCCTCCCTCACTTTTCTGAGAAAGCACCGGATCAGATACACGCATTAGACACTACCCACTCCGAAAAAAGAAAAACAAGGAGGGATGGCAGCAAGATGGCTCAGGAGCTAAAAGCGCTGATGACCAGAGTATGGTCCTCAAATTAAAAAACAAAAATAAAAACAAAACCAGGTTCTGTTTGATGTAGTGAGCATCTGTAATCACGTCACTCATCACATGACGTCACTCTTAGCGCATACGGAGGCTGAGAACCGAGAACTGTCTGGAAGCCTGCAGGCTAGCTAGCTCACAGAATGCACTGCAGGGGCAGAAACAAGAGACGCTGGCTCAACAAGACAGAAGGAGCGCCAGAGCTGGTGGCCATGCACGCCTTTAACCCCAGTAGAGGCTGGCGGATCGCTGCAGTTTGAAGCCAGCCTTGTCTGCAGAGAGAGTCCAGGACAGGCAGGGATACACAGAGAAAACCTGTCTTGAAAAACCAAAAAGGGGGGAAAAAAGATTAAAGGAGGAAGCTACCTCTCTCGGGGGAGTTGTTCTTTGCCTTCCGCAGGCATACCCATGCATGTTTGTGTGCGCAAAGAAACACACTAAAAGTAGCTTAATAAATTAACAAATAATGGGGGAAAATGGAAGAGGAAAAATGAACTCTTAGAAATCAAGGTGCTTGGATTGGAGTATTTTGGCGTCACAGAAACTCCCTTGAAGTAGCTCAGGTATGAGTAGCCCCATTCAGGGATAACGCGGACACGCAGGGCATTCTGGTTTAAATTCCTGTGTACTCAGCTCCGACTCCAGACGGTCAGAGGGGCCGTCTGTTATATTAGCGCTTCAGTTCACTTGGGCCTTGGCGTTAGAGACACAGATATTTCTACAGGAGCCATGGCTACAAGTCACAGAGACGCAGACCAAGGCTGTACCCTGATCCCAAATGCTGTCTATAACTATCATGAGCTCTGCTCCTCTCTATTTGCAATGGCCAATTTTCTAGATACATAAAAACGTTGTCTCACGAAATGGGTAATTTCTTAGCCAGGACTGACCAAAGAGCTTTTATAGGAAGCATGCTTCAGTATTTCAATGGAATGAGTGTAATCAGACCTTATTTATATTTAAATTGGCTTACTTTAGTGCCTTTTTCTGACACTATAATACCATTAAGGGATCTATAGCATTGCCGCACTTATTTTCCAAGGTAAGTACAGATTATTATTCTGCTCGTATGGGGAGAACAACAAGAAGTGGCTGTTGAATAAGCAGTGCATTATGGGAGCTCTGTGGTGTGGACAGATTTTGAATGAAGCCCTAGCTTTCATGCATAGCACTTTCCTTGGTTTATGGGTTGAGCATGTTAGCCTGAGAGTACCCCAAAATAGCACAAGCTGGCTACTAAATTTCCCCAAGCCTCAGTGAAAACAGGTGTATTTGTTAAGAGTTGAGTTGGCATCTTAGTATCAACTCCCACTTAAAAATACCTCTCGAAGGGTTGTAAAACTGACTCCCACTGTTTAGAAAACCCATCATGATTTAGAACAATGTTTTCCAGAGCAGCTTGTGTTTTTACAGGGAGGTCTGCTTTAATGCGGGGAATGAAATGCCTATTTTGGATTTGGGGGCTGCACTGTACATATGAGAAAGATATGTGTGTGTTGGGGGGGGCTGGGGAGAAGAAAGGTTATGAATAGCAGAAGGATGGTAGTGACAAAAAAGCAGACAGGAAGGCTTAGAGCACCACAGTGACCACAACAGCAAAAGTCTAGATAATAGAAGGAAAAGAAAAAGGAAGCCATTGACCCTCAGAGAAATGTCATGCAGCCCTTTCCTGATCTTTCTTTGACATTTTTTATGTGATAAAACAGTATTTTCACCAACATCTCGTTACAGAGAAACCTATGAAGGGAGAGACTACTGCCAGAAGAGGAAAATGCCTATAAGACAAAAAGCAGCTTAAAAAAAATCACACACACACACACACACACACACACACACACACACACACACACACACACAATGTATACAAGGTTCTGCCTGCATGCGTGTCTCCCTACCAGAAGAGGGCACCAGATCTTATTATAGATGGCTGTGAGCCACTAGGTGGTTGCCAGAAATTGAACTCAGGACCTTTGGAAGAACAGCCAGTGATCTTAACCTCTGAGTCATCTCTTCATACCTCCCCCCCAAAAGCAGCTTTTAAGTTAGATTTTTTAAACCTTTATATGGACATCCTGATGGAGAGAGAAGATACTGCGGATTTCCTTCACTGCTTCTGGCATTTTTCTCCTGTTGTCTATAGGACACACTCATCATAACCTTTGGAACAAGGTGAGGCAGTGCAGTCCACCCAAGATGGGACCCACCTAGGGTAGGACCCTCAGCTTACCTCAGAAGAGAAACCTGGCTGATTCCTAAGGCATGTTGTGGCCTCAGTTCCTCATCTGGAAGGAATACTGCTGTCGTTATTTTCTCTTCCATAATTAACTGACCAATCTTAGATGTGGGGTGTCCACACTAAATGGGGCTTCTCTCCTGAATGGGGATTTTAATTTTGAAAATCAGATATACACATTTCATTTTTGTTTTCAGTATGTCATAAAAAATAATATTGATAGATAATTTCTTATTGAACAATAAGAATTATACTGAATTGCTGGGTTTGGTGGTGCATGCCTGTCATCCCAGCATTCAGGGAGGCAGAGGCAGGTGGATCTCTGTGAGTTCAAGGCGAGTCTGGCCTACAAACTGAGTCCAAGGCTGCATCCAGGACAGCCAAGGCTATACAGGGAAACTCTGTCTAAAAAAAAAAAAAAAAAAAAAAAAAAAAAAAAAAAAAAGAATTATACTGAATACTAAGGTTATGGTAACATAATAAGAAAAATAATATTCTATTCCTAAATAGCTTTTAAAGTTGTCTCCTCTCTCCCTTGGATCTATTCTCCCTCAGCAGTCCACCTGCAACATTCTTTCTTCTTCTTGCTGACAATGATGGTGATGGTGCCTTTCAGGGTCACTTCGACAGCCACAGTTTGCGTTTCTGTCATCTGGTCACTGATGACATATTCAGCTTCACATATAAAACACTCTACTCTGCGCAAGTCCACAGTGGCCTGGGTTTGCTCTTCTGGTCACCATTTGGCTTTATGAGACCTCTAGGAGAAAAACTGTGACCTCCCACAGTGTGCATTTCAGAACCAGAAAGCACTAGCCTGGAGACCATTTACTTAAATATCCAGTTGGAAAGAAAGACTTGACTGTGCAGACCCTTCCTAGCGAGAGGTAAAACCATCCAAACGAGGCTGCGGCCGCAATGCTCTCTCCATTTCTGGCTATGCTCACGGAGAAGAGGCTCACAGAGTTATTTAGCTTTAGAATATTTAGCTATTTAAGTGGACAGGTAAAAATAAGCAAGCTGTATATTCCTCCAGTAATTGGGGATTATTTATAAGGGAGGGCTTAATTCCTGTTAATTATTTAATAATTAATAACGAAGCTAAAATGTTCCCTTTAATTGGTATCATCAGGCTTGCTAACAGATACGGTGATTTATTTAGAATATATGCTTTCATGAATATTAAAAAATTGAATATATAAATGCTGTTAAAAATGTTAACCCATCTATGATATCATCCAAGGAGCCTGAACATTCAGAATCCCAGTGAAAAGCTTTCAGTGATATGTTGTAAATATAAAACAATGGGTGTCCAGAACTCAATTTTCCTTTGTCCATTTGTATATTGTTTTCTGGAAGGCTTTTCCCCTTTCCCACCCTTCTTTGAATTGATAAAATGTCAATGAAGTGAATTGAAAACATTTTTGGGGGGAGAGCCAAGAAGGCAGCACTGATCACACACTGTATCTGAACAGTAGAACAATTGTGATGGCAGAGCTGTAGACCCCAAAACTCCAGCATCTGTGTTTGGCAGGTGAGCGGAGAACCCACAGTGAGAGAAACAATTGTGTCCAAGCTCTGGTCACCCAGCTAATCCTGGGAAAAGTCCCTAGGTTCACCCTGAAGAGCCATCTCAGCCTCTGGCCATCCACATGCACCCACTGTCCAGTGGGTGGATACCATCTAGGTACTGGAGTATGCAGCTCCAACCTCAAGTCCCCTAATGGCCAGGATCCACAGAAACAGCCCCAGCCGAGGCTCCAAAACACAATCCATCTGTCTAAGGAGACTAGCCAGACCTCTGAGCTCACAGGGTCTCCAAAATGGCTATGGCCAAGGAGCACAGGGTCTAGGCAGTTGGAGCTCATTAACCTCAGAGCAAGAAAGCCAGCAGTTGGGCAGCTGACTCCAGGACTTCCTCTGGCAAGAGGAGGGCCCTCAGGCTCCTAAGGAGCCCAGTGGGTCCTGAAGTTCATCTATCTGAGAAGAGCCAGGGTAATTCCCTGAGAACTACCCTCCAGTCAGAGACCATACCCACCACTTGCAGGAACATTCAGCTTCCCACACTCTGGAGAACTCCAGCAGACACCAGGAACTACCAGCCAAAGCCAGAGACAACCAGATGGCTAAAGGCCAGCATAAAAGCACAATCAACAAAAGCCAGAGCAACATGACATCTCCAGAACCCAGTTATCCAATGACTAGCAGCCCTGGATACAATAAAACAAGAGGAACACAAGAAAATGGCATACAAGCTATGCTAATGAAGATGACAATGTCCTTTAAAGAGGAAACCTTTAAAGAAATCCAGGAAGATACAGTCAAACAGATTGAGGCCTTTAAAAGGAAGTGAAAAAATCACTCAAAGAAACATATGAAAATACAAACACACACATGAAGGTATCAATAAAATGATTGAAGATCTGAAGATGGAAACAGAAACAACAAAGAAAGCACAAACTAAGGAAATCCTGGAGATGGAGAACTGAGCAAGGGTCTTACAAACCCCAAGAGATCACAGATGCCAATCCAGGAGACTATACCCAGCAAAACTTTTAATCACCATAGATAGAGAAAGCAAGATATTCCAAGACAGAAACAAATTTTAACAATATCTATGCACAAACACAGCCCTACAGAAGATTCTAGAAGGAAAATTCCCACATGAGGAGGTTAACTACACCCTTAAAAACCTATAGAATATAAATAACTTTATTACAGCAAAAGCAAAAGAAGACAAACACACTACCACAACCAACATCAAAATAAAACAAACTAACAGCCACTGCTCAGTAATATCTCTTGGCATCAATGGACTCAACTTTCCAATAAAAAGACAAAGACTAACAGAATGCATGCACAAATAAGACTCATCAATCTGCTGCATACAAGAAACACACCTCAGCCACAAAAATAGAGACTACCTGATAGTAAATGGCTGGAAGAAGGTCGTCCAAGCAAATAGACACAAGAAGAAATCTAAAGTAGGCATTCTAAAACTTAATAAAGTAGACTTTCAGTGAAAATTAATGAAAAGAGATGAAGGATATTTCATATTCATCAAAGGCAAAAATCCACCAAGATGACACCTCAAATGACATCATTTGGTGCATAAACATCTATGCACCAAATACAAGGGCACCCACATTTGTAAAGGAAACTTAAATAAAGCTTAAGGCACATGTTGATCTCCACACATTAATAGTGGGAGACTTCAACACTGCACTCTCGGCAAAGGGCAAGTCAACAAAACAGAAACTAAACAAAGAAATAATGACACTAATAGATGTCATGAATCAAATGGATCTAACAGACGTCTACAGAACTCTTCACCCAAACACAAAATAATCAACCTTCTTCTTGGTGCCTCATGGAACCTTCTCCAAAACTGACCACAAAGAAAGCCTCAATAGATATAAGAAGAATGAAATAATCCCTTGTATTTTATCATACCACCATGGACAAAAGCTGGAGTTCAAAAACAACAGAAATAACAAAAGGCCTACATATGCATGGTAACTGAACAACTCTACTCAACAACAACTGGATCAGAGAAGAAATAAAGAAAGAAATGAAAGATTTCTGAAAGTTCAATGAAAATGAAGGCACAACATACCCAAACTTATCATATAGAATGAATGCAGTGTCAAGAGGAAAGCTCATAGTACAAAATGCCTTCATAAAGAAATTGGAGGCATCTTATATAAGCAACCTAACAGCACACACCTCAAAGCCCTAGAAAAAAAAAAACGAAAGAAACAGACACACCCAAGAGGAGTAGATGCCTAGAAGTAATAAAACTCAGGGCTGAAGACAATAAATTAGAAACAAAGAGAACAATTCAAAGAATCAACAAAACCAAGAGGAAGTTCTATGAGAAAATAAACAAGCTAGACAAGCTCTTAGCCAAACTAATTAAAAAGGAGAGAGAGAAAGAGAGAGAGACACTATCCAAATCGACAAAATCAGAAATTAAAAGAGAGACATAACAACAAACATAGAGGAAATCATTAGGTCTTACTTCAAAAGCCTATATGCCACAAAATTTGAAAATCTAAATGAAATGGACAATTTTAAAAATAAATTCCACTTGCAAAGTTGAATCAAGATCAGATAAACAAATGAAATCGTTTTATAGCTCCCAAGGAAATAGAAGCAGTCATCAAATTCTCCCAATCAAAATAAGCCCAGGGCCAGATGGTTTCAGTGCAGAATTCTACCAGACCTTCAAAGAAGAGCTAGTACCAATACTCTTCAAAATATTCCACAAAAACGAAACAGTAGGAACATTACCAAACTCATTCTATGAGACCACCTTGATACTTACACCGCACAAAGACTCAACAAAGAAAGAGAATTCCAGACCAATGTTTCTTATGAATACTGATGCAAAAATACTCAATAAAATACTCACAAAGAGAATCCAAGAACACATCAAAAATATCATCTACCATAACCAAGGAGGCTTTATTCCAGGCACGCAGGGGTAGTTCAATATATGGAAATTTGTTAATGTATTCCATCATATAAACAAACTGAAGGGGAAAAAAACCACATGATCATCTCCTTAGATGCTGAAAAAGCATTTGACAAAATCCAACACTCTTCCATGTTAAAAGTATTAGAGAAATTGGAGATACAAGGTAGATACCTAAACAAAGTAAATGCAATATACAGCAAGCCTATAGCCAACATCAAACTAAATGGAGAGAAACTTAAATCAATTTCACTGAAATCAGAGATACAAGGCTGTCCACTCTCTCTGTGCCCCTTCAATATAGTACTTGAAGTCCTAGCTAGAGAAAAAAAGACAACTAAAAGAGATCAAGGGGATACAAATAGGAAAGGAGTAAGTTAAAGTATCACTATTCACAGATGATATGATAGTATATAAAAGTAACACCAAAAATTTTACCAAGGAATTCCTATAGCTGATAAACACCTTCAGCAAAGTGGCTGGATACAAAACCAACTCAAAAAAAAAAAAAAAAAGGCCACAATTAAAGACTTTGTTCTATATATTGCCTTGGTCAGGGTGTTTCTTCACAGCAATAGAAAAGTAAGTACCATCAAGAGAGTCATCCTCAGAGTGAGGATCTCAACAAAGACATTGACCATTTAAAACAGGATTAGAAAGAGATTTTAGAACCAAATGATGCTATGACTGAGCTGAGGTATTTAAAAGTGCCGCCTAATAGCATACTGGAGCAGACAAAAGAGAGCCAGGGAGCTTTAAGGAAAGGAAGCTGAAAAATTCTAGTCAAGAGGGCCATAAAAGGTATTAAAGACATGCCATGTAGAGGAGAGAAAGTATGAGAAAGCTTATTCAAAGAACCAGTGTCTAAGCTGCTTAAATTTGGGGAAGTAAATTATACCCGGATACAGGAAACCCAAAGTGCTTAAAGTAATATAAACCTAAAGAAATATATACATGACATAGAACAGTCAAACTGTCCAAAGTCAAGAGAAAGAATTTGAAATCAGCTTGGGGAAAATGGCTTTTCGCATACACAAAACCTTTCATAAGATTACTAGTGGAGTTTTAATAGAACACTACATACTAGACAGAGCACTGACACTGTGTATTGAAAAGATGAAGGAGGAAACAACAACTACCCAACATCCCCCATCACCTCTCTCCCCAAAAAATGTTCTTCAAAACCTTGAGAGAGGTAAAGACTTTTCAGGACATACAAAAGCTTAGATAGTTCATTACTAGATCTGTATTAAAAGAAATACTAGAGTGAGATTTCAAGTTCTATAACTTAATACCAAAGGACACCAAACAGCAGCATGACTCTACCAGATAAGCCTAGCACTCATGGGTAAAATCCAAGATGGCCGGATCCAGGACACTGGCCATTCATATCATGGATTCTACAGCCCCAGACTATATGAGCTACTGATTAAAAATACTTGTAATGTGCTCGTTCTGATCATGTACAGCTTTGTATTAGTTCCTAGACAATGCAGCAGGCCTTATGGTAACCTGCAGAAAGTTTAACTTGTATCTCCAGAAGCTTTGTGCAAATAACATGCTATTTTACATAAAAGAGGAGCCCCTGAAGATCTGGGTGTCCTCAACGGAGCTTTGGAACTGATCCTTTATTTCTACAGAGCACTAGCTACATTATTGCAACCTTGGTGGCTGAGTCTCTTTTGTCCTGGCTAGTTTTATGTCAACTTCATACACAGGATAGAGGTATCTGAAAGGAAGGAATCACATTTGAGAAATTGCCTCTGTAAAATCTGGCTATTTGGCATTTTTAAAAAAATTAGTGATTGATGGGAGAGGGCCTAGTCCAGTGGTTCTCAACCTGTGGGTCAGAGCATCTTTTGGGGTCAGATGGCCCTTTCACAGGAGTCAAATATCACATATTTACATAACAATTCATAACAGTTGCAAGATTACAGTTATGAAGTAGTTCCAACATAATTTTATGGTTGGGGCTTACTACAACACAAGAAAGTATATTAAAGGGTCTCAACATTAGAAAGGTTGAGAAACAGTGGCCCAGCCCATTGTGAGTGGACCCAGGCCTGGGTTGGTGGTCCTGGGTTCTATAAGAAAACGACTGAACAATCCAATAATAGAACAATCCAATAAGAGAAAAATGAGAACAATCAAATAAGCAGCACCCCTCCATGGCCTCAGCGTCAGCTCCTGCCACCAGGTTCTTGCCTTGCTTGAGTTCTTGGCCTCACTGCTTTTGCTGGTGAACTGTTATGCCGAACTGTGAGGGAAATAAATTTCTTCCTCTTCAAGTTGCTTTTGGTCATGGTGTTTCATCACAGCCATAGTAACCCTAAGACAAATTGGTACCAGGAGTGGGGTATTGCTGTGACAGACCTTGTCATTTTGGTTTGTTTTGGGGAGGATTGTGGAAGGACTTTGGAATTTGGGGCTGGAAAATCTATTGAGTGCTGAGAGCTCAACGGGATGTTCTGTAGGAGCTTGGAAGATAAGAATGCTGAAGGCAGTGCAGAGGGTGGAGGCCTGGCTTGTGAAGTTTCAGAAGTAAGTTGAAAGAGTATAACTGGGCCATTTGGGTGAAGAATCTGTGGTATCTTAGTCATCTGGGGTTGAAGAGTCACATGTGAGTAGCAAGAAACCAGAATTCCTGAAGTAAAACCTTTGTCTTAATGGGACAATAGGTGCTGATCAGCTGGAGCTGAGAAATTGGTGGTCAAGAAGAGACCATCATCGCTCTTTTGAGAAGTGTCTCCTACCAGCCAGCACACTAAAGCTGTGTTCTACAGAAGGACAAGGTTGTACCTAGTGCTGACAGCTGAACTTGGTAGTGTAAGAGTCATCCAGATGGTACTGGTTTTGAAGGCATGAAAACAGTTACAGGGAGCAACTGGGGCTTGGCACAGTGGGAGGCCAGAACAGGCCATTGGTCAAGGTGCAGGCAGAATAGCAGTGGAAGCCTCAGGATGGAAGGAGTCATGGAAAAAAGTTGAGGCTTTGCACCATGAAGAGAGGCCAGGAGAGGCTACTGGTGAAAGTGCAGCCCAGCTGCAGCAGACCCCAGCATTTTAGAGGTGCCAGTACCACGGATTGACCACCAAGAATAGCTGCAAAGGTGGAGTGGAGTCTGCCTGGCCTTGAAAGACAAGCTGTGTGTGCTTTGGAGGGCAGAGCTGGGGGAGTGATCCAAGCCCCTTGGAGGAGCCCAGGATCCTAAGTGAGTCCCAGACAATTGGATGCTGAGTTATTTACATTTTTTTGAGTCTGGTTTTGCTTTGTTCAGATTGTGACTGTGCCCTGGTTCTTCCTTCTTGAAGTAAGAAAGTATTTAACTTATTTTTTAATTTTACAGGAGCTGACAGCAGGGAGACTGATTTTTTTCTCTTTCTTTCTTTCTTTCTTTCTTTCTTTCTTTCTTTCTTTCTTTCTTTCTTTCTTTTCCCTGAGACAGGGTTTCTCTGTGTAACAAGCCTTGGCTGTCTGGACTTTCTTTGTAGACCAGGCAGGCCTTGAACTCACAAAGATCATCCCTCCCTCTGCCTCCTGAGTGCTGGCATTAAAGGGGCATGAGACTGAATTTTTAAATAGATTTTTAGGCTTTAAAAGAACCGTGGATTTTTAAAGAGACTGAATTTTAAGGTGTCTGAATTTGTAAAGACTGTGGGATTTTTAACATCTGTAAAATGATTTAAATTCTGATGTTGATGTGAACGTGTAATGTTGGGGAGGAACAATAAAGAAATGGTTATGTCTGAACAGTGAGATGTTTGTGTGTCAAGTTGACAGGAGGTCTACTTTTCCTGGTGGTCCTGGATTCTAGAAGAAAGCAGGCTGAGCAAGCCATGAGAGTAAGTCAGTGGGCAGCACTCCTCCATGGCCTCTGCATGAGCTTCTGCCTCCAGGTTCCGGCACTGCTTGAGTTCCTGTCTTGACTTCTTTCAGTGATGAGCAGTGATATGGAAGCAAAAGTCAAATAAACGCTTTTTTTCTCAACTTGCTTTTGGTCATGGCGTTTCATCACAGAGATAGTAACCCTGGCTAAGACAATTTTAATTCTAGTATACATGTTTAAAATACAAAGGTATTAAAACTAACTAAAATGTGTTATTGGATATACAATTTAAAAAGGTAAATACTGTGGTATCAATAGCCTAAAGCCTAGGCTTGGAATTAAAAGTGAGTTCCAGGCTAGCCAAGAATACATAGTGAGTACTGTCTCAAAAACAAACAACTACCACTCCCCTCAGTGTTCTTGTATGTGACTGAAGTTAAATTTAAACTAGACTATAACAACGGTTTTATATTTTTAAAGGGCTTGTGGTAAACATCAAAGAAAACACTTTTAGAGGTTAGTGAGTACACAGAAGAAAAAGAGTGACCAAACTATTTTAATACAAAAGCCAAGAAACATAAAGTAAGGGCCAGAAAGGCAAAAGAACCACAAGGCTAATGGAAAACGATGAATAATTATCGTAAATGTAGATGGTTAACCCCTTCTCCCATCAGAAGATGCAGGTAGGCTGAATGGATAAGAAACACAAGCAAAAGAAACAAACAAACCAAGAAAAACCCCTCAAGACCCAACAACATATTGTCTAAAAGAGCCTTATTTTATTTTTAAGAACACACATAAACTGAAAATGAACATATGTAAAAGATGGTTCATGCAGACAGTAGGAGCCAAAGAGGATGATTATACTCAGACAAAACAGATTTCAATTAAAAAACCAAAAAGCTTAATGTGGGGGCCCAGAAGATGACTCAGCCAGAAAGACGCGGAGGTTGCTGGTGAGCCTGATGTCTTGAATCTGGTTCCTAGAACCCACATGGTTTAAAGAGAAAATTGACTCCTACAATTTGCCCTCTAACTTCCACATGTACCTCATGGCATATGTGTCCCTACTACTAGACTAAAACCCACCACCACCAAAAACCACACACCTTACTATGTACAAAGAAAGACACTGAGTAATTGTAAAAAAGAGGTACCTCGCCAAGACAGTGTGGCAATTGTAAGTGTACACGCTCAGTTTTTAAGCACCTATGTTGGGCAGTGACAAGCCTGAAGGAAGGAGAGAGGATACGTGATGGATACTATCACCACTTTCAATAACATATAGAACAACCAAATGTAAATCCACAGGTAGAATGGAGTTGAACAGCATTACACACAAGCACACACACACACACACACACACACACACACACACACACACACTGCAGTCAGAGACAAATTCCTCTCCATTGCACATGGAGCATTCTCTAGGAAGGAAGGAAGGACACAAGTTAAGTCTTAATAAATTCAAGATGACTGAATCATATCAAACATAGAACACAATGATATAGAAAATATGTCAATAGCATAGGAAAAGCTACAAAATTCACAAACACGTGGAAATTAAACTGTACACTTTTAAACAACCAGAAAATCAAAGAAGACTTCTACCATTTGCAATCCTGTCTACAAGTCCTTTCCCATCTTCAGATCTGTTTGTTTGCTAAGGAAAAGTTGTAGGCTAAGAAAAAGTCAGGAAATGAGGGGGATATCGGAGGGGTTGGAGGAAGGAAAGAGAAGGGGATATCAGATATAACTGTACTATGATTTCTAAATAAAATCATAAGTAAATAAAGCAAAATAACTTTATTTATATAGAGCTTTATATATTTTATTGTTATATTTTGTTTATATGTAAACTATAATTATATAAATATAATATTTATATTTATAAAGATTACTATAAATAATTATAGGCCCACCACAGAACCAGGTAGGCTGTCTGTAGACCTTCTCCTTTCGGTTTTCCTAGGCCCAGTCCCTCAGTCTGGTCCCTAGTGCGGTAAAAGATGAGCAGCTGCAGCCTTCTTTCCCTTCCTACCCTCTCTCCTCTCACTCATCGCTGTTTTCCAGCCCCCAACTCCTGCAGCCACCAACTGCTAACCAAAGGGCCCTTCCTTTCAAGGCAACAAGCAGGTGGGAGGCAGGTCTATACCTCTCCTACTGCCCCTGAGATCCAGTCCCTCCAGTCTCATCATCAGCTCTGCAGCAGGTCACCTGCTGTGGTCTCACTTTCCTTCGTGACTCCATCCCCAAAGGATCACAAAGACCCTCTCCTCCAACCTTCCTTCCCCAACTCATCCCAGTATCCAACACCTGTAAAAGGTGTTTACACACTGGCTGAACAGGCCAGGAAAACAGGCAGCACATAGGCTCACACTCTCCAAAAATCCACATAGGAAACAAAAACCCAGGAAGGCAATATCCACCCAACAAAGGCAAGTCCAGAAACCAGCACCTTGACATAGGGTCGTCCCCAACCCAGGAGCCTAGACCCCAGCATAAAAACAGTCAGCAACAGCCAGTGCACTGTGTCTCCACTGGAGCCCAGCTGTCCCAACTCAGCAGGCCCTGAATATTCCAACATAGATGAAGTACAAGGAAAGACCCTAAGAGCAACTATATGAAGATGATAGAGGCCCTTGTAGAGGAGATGAATAAACCCTTTAAAGAAATCCAGGAAAACACTAACAAAATATTGGAAGAAATGAATAAAGCCCCTTAAAGAAATCCAAGAAAAACCCAAACACTTGAAGAAAACGAGTAAAACTGTTCAAGATCTAAGAATGGAAATAGAAGCCATGAAGAAAACACAAACTGAGGGAATTCTGGAGATGAAAAGTTTAGGGATTCAAACAGGAACTACAGTCTCAAGCTTTACCAACATATCAAAAGATGGAAGACAGAATCTCAGATGTTGAAGATATAATAGAAAAAAAATTGATATATTGGCCAAAGAAAATGTTAAATTTTAAAATGTTTAAAAAAAAAAAAACCCAAAACTCCTGATGCAAAAGCTGGGTATGGTGGCACATGCCTTTAATCCTAGCACTCGGGAAGCAGAGGCAGGTGAATAAAGTGAGTCCAGGACAGCCAAGGCTACACAGAGAAACTCTGTCTTGAAAAATCAATCAAACAAACAAACTCCTGATACAAAACATGCAAGAAATCTAGGACACTGTGAAAAGACCAAACCTAAGAATAAGGTATAGAGGAAGGAAAAGAAACCCAGATCAAAGGCCCAGAAAATGTCAACAAACTCTTAGACATTTTTTTTCTAACCTAAAGAAGGATATGCCTATAAAAGGCAGAAGCAGCAGCATGTAAAACACCAAATAAATTGGATCAGAAAAGAAATTCCCCTCACTAGATAATAATTAAAAATGTTAAACATACAAAACAAAATAACAACAGCAACCAAAACAAACAAACAAACAAAACCCTAAAAGCTACACGGGATAAAAACCAAGTAACATATAAAGGCAGGCCTATTAGAATTATACTCAACTTCTCAACAGAGACTCTTAAAAAGCCAGAAGGGCCTGTGTGCAGACTCTAAGAGACCACAGATACCAGCCCAGATTACTATACCCAGCAAAACTTTCAACCATCATAGATGGAGAAAAAAAGATATTCCATGATAAAGCCATTTCCATAAGGAGGTTCATTGATGCTCATCATCTTCTTTGAGGTAGGCTGGGTGTTGCCAGGAGTTAACCTGTCTTATTGTCAATGAATCTTTAAAATAATAAAAATATATTTAAATGCCATATTCTGTAGGCCTCTGAGGTTTTTGAAGACCTTATCTATCTATTTTACCTTATTTATCTATAGAGTATGTCTATCTGTTAAAGGTAGGATGTATATTCTTGTGATTAAAAATATGCTAGTAATTGACATGACCATGATTTGATCAACTAACAATTAACTTGTATTACTTAATTATCCTAAGCTGCCTACAATAGCACTGTCAAAGTATTAGAAGTAAACTTTGTGTTATAGCTGAATTTTATGGGTACAATAGTTCTTTTTAGAGTAGAAATATATATATAAGAATAACCTTAAGCTTGAATTCTATACCAGACTAACAGAATGGATATGAAAATAGGATCCATCTTTCTGCTATATCTAGGGACACACATCAACATCAAAGATAGACATTACCTTAGGGTAAAGGGTTGTAAAAAGATATTCCTAGCAAATGAACTTAAGAAGCAAGTGGTTGTGGCCATTTTAATATCTAACCAAAAAAGATGGGAAGGACACTATATACTTATCAAAGAAAAATCCATCAAGTGACATTTCAATTCTTACCATCTGTACATCAAACACAAAGGAACCGAAGTTTGTAAAAGAAACACTGCTACAGAGTAAATCATGTATTGACCCTCACACATTGATAGTGGGAGACTTCAGTACCCACACTCATCAATGAATAGATTATCCACATAAAAAATAAGCAAACAGAGTAATACTGGCACTAACAGATGTTATAAACCAGTAAACCCAACCTATATTTGCAGAACATTTCACACAAACACAAAAGAATATAACTTCTTGGAGGTGCCTCAAGGAACTTTCTCCAAAATTGACCAGATACTCAGAGACAAAGCAAGTTTCAACAGATACGAGACAATTGAAATAACTCACTGCATCCTATCAGGCCACAATGGATTAAAGTTGAATATCAACAACAACAAAAACAAAGGAAGCCTACAAACACATGACAATAGAACAACTCTCTATTGGATAACGAATGGGTCAAAACAGAAATAAGGAACTTAAAGACTTCCTATAATTCAATCAAATGAATACACAGCATACCCAAACTTATAGGACAGAGTGAAAGTGGTGCTAAGAGAAATGTTCACAGTACTAAGTTCTAACACAAAAATTGGAGAGATTTTATAGTAGCAAGTTAACAGCATACTAGAAAGCTCCAGAACAAAAAGACAATATAAAGAAATCAAAGTTGGTTCTTTGAGAAAATCAACAAGATAGACACACCCTTACCCAAACTAGCTAAAAGACACAGAGAGACTATCCAAAGTGACACAATCAGAAACAAAAAGAACATGACAGCAGACACTGAGGAAATCCAAAGAGTCATAAGGACAACCTTTAAAAACATGTACTCCTCCAAATCGGAAAATCTAAGAGAAATAGATAATTTTATCAATAGTACCACTTATGAAAGTTAAATCAAGATCAGATAAACAATTTAAATGACCTACAACCTCTAATGAAATAGAAGCAGATATTAAAAGTCTCCCCTTGCCCAAAAGTCCAAGGCCAATAGTTTTAGTGCAGAATTCTTCCAAACATTCAGAGATGCAGAGATGGTTCAATATGCAAAAATCAGTACATATAATGCTCCAAATAAACAAATGGAAAGAAAAACCCACATGATCATATAACTAGATGCAGTAAAAGACTTTGACAAAATCCAACACTCTTTCATGATAAAAGCCCTGGAGAGATGAGGGATGTAAGGGACATACCTAAACATAATAAAGGCCAGTTACAAAAAGCTTATTGCCACAATCAAATTAAATGGAGAGAAACTCAAAGCAATTCTTCTAAGAAACAAGGCAAGGTAGTCTACTATCTCCACATTTATTCAATATAGTACTTGAAGTTTTAGCTATTGCAATAAGATAACTGAAGGAGATCAAGGAGATAGAAATTGGAAAGGAAAAAGTCAAAGTATTGTTATTAGTAAATGATACTATAGTATACATAAGTGACCTGAAAAATTCCATCAGGAAATTCCTACAGCTGATAAATAATTTCAGCAAAGTAGCTGGATACAAAGTAGCTTAGATAAAGATTAACTAAACAAAATCTTTAGCCCTCCTATGTACACATGACAGAATGAAAAAAGAAATCAGGGAAAGAATGCCTTTCACAATATCCTCCAATAATTTAAAAAATCTTGGGGTAATTCTAACCAAGCAACTAAAAGTCTTGTATGATTAAAAAAAACTTCAAGTCTTTGATGAATGAAATTGAGAAAGAAATCAGAAAATGGAAAGATCTCCCATGCTCATGGATCAGTAGGATTAACATAGTGAAAATGGCCATCTTACAAAAACAATCTACAGATTCAATGCAAAACAAATTTTACAGACTTCAAAAGCACAATTCTCAACTTCATATGGAAAACCAAAACACCCAGGATAGCTAATCAATCCTAATCAATCCTAATAATCCTAAAGAACTTCTAGAGGTATCCCCATCCCTGATTTCAAGTTATACTACTGAGCCACAGTATTAAAAATACATAGTATTGGCATAAAACTGTCAGATTGATCAATGGAATTGAATTGAAGACCCAAACACAAATCCAAATCCATAATGACACCCGATCTTTGATAAAGAAGCCAGAAATACACACTGGAAAAAAGACAGCATCTTCAACAAATGGTGCTGGTCAAACTCTATGTCTGCATGTAGAAGAATGCAAATAGATCCATATTAATCACCCTGCACAAAACTCAAGTCCAAGTGGATCAAACACCTCAGCATTAAATCAGGTACACTGAACCTAGTAGAAGAGAAAGCGGGGAAGAGCCTTGAACATGTTGGCACAGGAGATGGTTTTCTAATAAGAACATCCATACTACAGGCACTAAGATCAACAATTAATAAATGGGAGCTCATGAAACTGAAAAACTACTGTAAGGCAAAGGACATTGCCAACAGAACAAAATGACAACCTACCGAATGGAAAAGATTTTTACCAACTCCATATCTAATAGAGGACTAATATTCAAAATATATAAAGAGACTAGACACCAACAAACCACATAATTCAATTGAAAAATAGGATACATATCTAAACAGAATTCCCAATGGAGGATTTTCAAATGTCTGAGAAATGCTTAAAGAAATGTTCAATATTCCTAGCCAACAGGGAAATGAAAATCAAAACTACTTTGGGATTCCACTTTATATGTGTCCGAATGACTAAGATCAATAACACAAGTGACAGCTCATGCTGGTGAGGATGTGGAGCAAGGGGACCACTCCTCCATAGCTGGTTGGAGTGCAAATTTGTATAACCACTATGGAAACCAATATAGCAATTCCTCAGAAAGTTGGAAACTGATCTACCTCAAGATCCAGCTATACCACTCTTGGACATATACCACAAGGACACTTGTTCAACCATTTTCATTGTGGCTTTATGCATAATAGCCAGAAATTCATAACAACTTAGATGTTCTTCAACAGAAGAATAGATTAAAGAAATGTGGTACATTTAAATAATCGAGTACTACGTAGGTGTTAAAAATGATGTCATGAAATTTCCAGGCAAATGGATGGAATTAGAATAAAATTATATTGAGTTGGGTGACCCAGACCCAGAAAGACAAATATGGTATGTATTCACTTTTAAGTGGATATTAGCCATTAAATAAATGGTAACTAAGCTATAATCTATAGACTCAGCGAGGTTAGGTAAATTGGAGTAGTCTAGGGAAAACATATGCATCTTCCTGGGAGGAAATAGAATAGATTTTATGGGTGAGGATAGGAGTGTGAGAGATCAGGTAGGGGATGAAGAAGGAATGGAGAGGGAGAGGGAAGGGAGGGAGGGAAGGAGGGAGGGAGAGAGAGAGAGAGAGGGAGGAGGGAGAGAGAGAGAGAGAAAGGAGAAACAGCTAGAATGGGGCTGATGTGAAAACCTAGTGTAGTAGAAAACTTTGAATGTATGAAGCAGACCCTCTCACCCAGCCATCTGTTATTGCCAGGTAAGGCTTCCAGGGGAGGGAATTAAAATTCCAGTTGCATTCAATTGAGTTGTTGGCCATGGGAGGTCCCATAGAAATCTTCAAAACAACCTAGACTGAATAGGGGACAAAAGGGTGCTCTCTACAAGCTAACAACAGGGTGCCATTGCTAAGAATAACAGACAAACATGTTATTGAACATGGAGAAGTTGAGGTGGTACCTACATGGAGCCTTTACTTCTATTCACTAGTCTCTTTTGGGCAGGAAGGTACTCTGTAGGCTACAAAAAGAGAGATGTGGACACCAATCCAGCCACAAAACCTTTGGCCTACAATCTGTCCTGCCTATAAAATATGCATGGGCATTGGTGGCAGCCAACCAATCTCTGATTTGACTTAAGACCCATTCCATGAGAAGCAGTCCATACCCAACATTGCTTAGGTCACTAAGAAGCAGAGACTAGACAGACTAGGGTAGATAGCCTATAGACTAGATAAGACTAGAGACCTAGGGTAAAAGCAAAAACTATGGGTCTAAAAAAATCAATAAAATGATTCCTAATGATATTGTGTTATACTCATAGATCAGTCATCATCAGAGACTTCCTCTCGAAGCAGATGAGCAGAGGCTCACCACCAGACATTATGGAGAGAGAGAGAGAGAGAGAGAGAGAGAGAGAGAGAGAGAGAGAGAGAGAGAGAGAGAAAGAGAGAGAGAGAGAGAGTCTAAATTGGAGGGCTGCATCAAATCCCTTCTCTCTAAGCTCAGGGAATCCCTTGGAAGAGGAAATAGAAAGATTGTAAGAGCCAGAGGGGTGATGGAAGACACTGGGAGAACAAGGCCTTCTCAATAAACTAAGCAAGGAGCTTATGGCACACAGAAGCTAAGCAGCAAGCACAGGGCCTATGTAGGTCTACATCAGGTCCTCTGTGCATATTATAGCTATTAGCTTAGTATTTATATGGGACTCCTGAGTGTATGAACAAGTGAGTCTTTGACTCTTTTTGTCTATGGTTGGGTCTCTTTTCCTTCTATTGGGTCGCCATGTCCAAGTTCATTATGATAGCTTTTGCCTCATCATATTATATTTTATTTTGTCATGTTTGTTTGTTATCTCTTAGAAGCCTTTTCTAATGAGAAAAAGGAAGAGGATCCAGAGGGGAGGGGATGTGGGAGGAACTGGAAGGAGGAGAGGGAAGGGACCCTATAATCAGGAGGTATTGTGTTAGAAGAGAATCTATTTTCAATAAAAGAAAAAAAATTGTATGTCTACAAATCCAGATAACCTAAAAGAAACAGATAAACCCGCAGAAGCACACGGTCTACCAAGTAATGATGCAGAGATGAAGTCTAGGTACCCATCTTTATATGCATTAAGAATGTTGAATTGAGCACTGTGTGGTGGTGCACTCCTTTAATCCTTGCACTCAGAGAGGCAGAAGCAAGCAGATCTCTGAGAGTGTGAGGCCAGCCTGCTCTACAAAGCAAGCCCAGGGCAGCCAAGGCTACACAGAGAAACCCTGTCTCTAACAAACAAACAGACAAGCAAATAAAAGACTGTTGAATTGATAATCAAAACGTTCCTGCTGAATCATGGAGACAAAGTGGCTTCATGGTGAATTGCACTGAACACTTAAAAAATCACCACCAATGGGCTGGAGAGATGGCTCAGAGGTTAAGATCACTGGCTGCTCTTCCAGAGCTCCTGAGTTCAATTCCCAGCAACCACATGGTGGCTCTCAGCTATCTAAAATGAGATCTGGTGCCCTCTTCTGGTGTGCAGGCATACTTGCAGGTAGAATATTATGCATGATAAATAAATGAATCCTAAAAAAAAAAAGAATCACCACTAAACACACAAACTCTTCTGAAAAACTGAAGAGGAGGAGGTAATTCCAGACTCATTTTACAAAGCTGATACTACCCATATATGAATATAAGGAGGAGGATACTATAAGGAGGAGGCAGAGGAGAAGTTGATATATACCAGGACTCATACCAGTATTCCTCAGAAGCATAGATGTCAAATTTCTCAACAGTACAGCAGCAAACTAAATTCAACATCATTAAAGAATTGTGCACAACGTATAAATGAGAATTTTCTCTGGATTGCAAGGATGGTAGAAAATAAGAAAATCAATCACTATGATACAACGTATTGATAGAGTGATGACACAAATCAAATACAAGCAGCAAAGGATGATTATTGTAACAGAAGCAGAAAAAGCATTTGGCAAAATCCAAACCCTCTGCAAACTTGGAGTGGAGGTAAATTACTTCTGCATAATAATATGTTATAAGCTACAAGCTAACACATAACATGGTGAACATCTGCAAAAAAAAAAGGCTTTAAAACCTGAAAAAGGCAAGGATGTCCACTTTCAGAAGTTGTGCTCAATATGATATTAGAAATCATAGCCCAAGTTAACAGATAATAAAAAAATGACATCTAGATGAGAATGAAGGAAAATATCCCCATTTGCTGATGTTATGATTATATATTTACATATTTATATATCTACATATCCCACAACATATACATGTATAAATACATACACATATGTACACATATATGTATATATGTATATATAATTTACATCTAAAGACTCCAGCAAAATACTGTTAGAATTTACTAAAATTTCAGGACCTAAAACTATAAAACTAATAAAATCAATTATGCTTCTAAATACCAAGAACACTTTGCCTGGGGACATACAACCCATATCTACTCACCCCAGATAGGGTGCCTACAAGAGATCAAAGTATAGATACCACCAAAGTCCAACTTGGAAAACCAGTGTGGTTTCTACTGGAGTATGGGTGAGGGGTTACTTACAGGAGCAGAAATGACTCAGACTGTTGTATCACCATGGCCCACTTCAGTGTGGGGGCAGCTCACAAAATCTGGGAAACCTGGAGTACACTGCACAGCTTGCAGGCAGCCCAACAGGCTCAGGAGTGTCCTTTCCAAGTGACTCTAGTCTAAACCTCTTCCAGGCAGCTGGTCTGGTCTCATAGTCTTTTTTTTTTTGAAGCTCAGTTTCTTTCTGTCTGAGAGGGACGTGGGCTTTTATTGTTTACTTTGGCAATTTGAACAGCAAATCTGCTCAATTTCGGGGACTTCCTGATACTATCTTGAGTGTTTACCTTACTGCTCAAGGAGCTTCTCTGCAGGATGGAATGTTTCAGTCTCAGGGGAAACTTGAACAACATTAATAGATCTTCAAAAGAAAATCTCATTCAAAACGGCATCACAAAGAGGAAAGTTTTATTCTGAACATGTAGCTTAGTCTATAGACATTGAAGGTTGGATCCCCAGCACCACATAAATTACTAGTGGTAGTGCAGTTGACTGTCACCTAACAATCCCAGCACTGGAGAAACAGAATCAGGAGCATCCAAAGTTCAGTTTTGCTACATACTGAGTCTGAGTCCTGACACAGAAAGAAAGGAAGAAGGGAGGGAGGGAGGGATGGAGGGAGGAAGGAAGAGAAGGAAGGAGGAAAGTAGAACCGAGGCTTAAGAAAGTCGGGGCTGCGCAGATAGTTCAGTTGGTACAGCAAGGACTTGACACAGGTGGCCTCCAACACCTATGTGAAAAATTGGCCATTGTCTTAGTTATGCTTTCCATTGCTGTGAAGAGACACTGTGACTATGACAACTCTTACAAAGGAAAACATTTAACTGGGGCTGGCTCACAGCTTCAGAGGTTTAGTTCACTATCATTACGGTGGGGAAATGTGGCGGAGTGCTGGCATACATGGTACTGGAGACAGAGCTGTGAGTTCTATGTCTTGATTCAAAGGCAGCAGAAGCAGACTGTGTGCCACAATGGGCATAGGTTGAGCATATATAAGACCTCAAAGCCTGCCTCCACAATGACACACTTCCTCCAACAAGGCCATGCCTATTCCAATAGGGTCACCCCTCCTAATGTATCCACTTTCTATGGTCCAAGTATGGTCCAAGTTGAATAGGGGGCCATTCCTATTTGAACCACCATAGGCCTGTTGTGATTCCAGCACTGTGCAGGTAGAGACAGGAGAATCTCAGTGGTCAGCTGGCTACCCAGCTAAGTCTACTTTGAGTCCCAGATTCCTCTCTCAGAAGAGACAGGAGATGGCTCCCAAGAAATGACAATGGCCTTTCCATGAACAACCACACAAGTACACGTATGCACACACACACACACACACACACACACACACACACACACACACACGGCCTTTCCATGAACAACCACACAAGTACACGTATGCACACACACACACACACACACACACACACATGTACACGAGAGTGTGCAAAAAGTGGTACAGAAAGACAAAAAAATCTGTAGGATTTTTTGTTTTGTTTTGTTTTGTTTTGTTTTAAGAAGAGAGTGTAGGCTTAAGGCAGCTATAATTCTTAGAGACTAGTACGACTACAGAGAGATTTTATGCTGGGCACTGGGTCAGGAAGAAAGGTGCCCAGTAGGCACGATCTCATTTATCATTGGCTCCAACTTGGGAAAATGCAAATATAAAAGGAGAAGCCATAATTGATAATGTCACCACGTAGGTTTCCTACTCTGATCCAGTCCCAGAAATGTTTCCCTAGGGTCAGCCTCAGGCACACAGAAGCTTCTGACTTGTTTTCTAGTCTGGCCAGAGAGCAGCTTTTGACAGCAGTATCCACATGGTACTGGGTTGTGGGAGTAAAGATGCAAGAATGAAGGAGCTGTAGAGTCTTGCACCAAGGTTTCGGAAAGCTACTAAGGATGGGCAATGAATTCCTTGAAGGACCCCTGAGGGTCACTTCATGACCCTCAAAAGGTAATAGCTAAATTGTATTGGGGTCCCCAGAAGGTTAGACTTGCCAGGCCTGTAAGCCTTGGCTGAGGAAAGCTGCTGGCCCAAGTAGAAGGCCACACGTACTGTCAGTTGTTAGTGGTTGTTTTAAATTGTGTTGTGGTTTCTCTCTTAAACCAACTAACACCCAACTAATTGAGACTTAACTTTTACATTTGTTTATAAGCTTCACAGCATAAGAACTAAGCTAATCTGGCTTTCTCTTATTGTAAATCCCCAAGATACTTGCTTTTTAATGGTTTTTCTCTGCTCCAGCCATTCTCTTTTGATGTCTCTTTGATGTCTCCTCATGGCTGAATCCCGACTCCCCAACCTCTTCTCCTCTTCCTCTCCCCCCCGCCCCCCACCTGGCTAGCTGAAAGTCCAGCCCTATTCTCTCTCCTACCCAGTTGCTGACTGTTCAGGCTCTTTACTGACATATCAGAGACCAATTGAGGAGCAAAGTTTAGATAGGAGAGTCTCAGGACAAGGACTGCAATCAGATATGGGGGCACAACAATTAGCATTTGAATCTTTACACAGCGCACAGTAACATTAGGCCTACAGTGAGTGATACAGCTCAGCAGGAGGATGAGTGTAGCCATGGCCACTGGAGCCCACAGGATTCCAGTATGATCCCTAAAAGCCGGACATGGAGCCATAAAATTTGGTGTTTGCTCTACTAGGTTTAGGTCTTGCTTTGGCGCATTCTTTTCTTGCTATGTTCCACCTTTCCCTACTAAAGTGGGAATCTTTAGTTTGTGCCATTGTATAACATAAGTGTTAAGATTACTGGCCCTCAAGCTGCCTCTTTCTCTCTCCTACAAATGAAGCCATGCTCCCTGACAGCCTATCTCTTAGGACAAACATTTGATAGGCACACACTTTGACTTTGAGAACACCCAGCACTAGCAAGAAAAAGCAAACATGGCCTCCTACCTGCTGCCTTGGCAAAGGCAACTTTGTAAGCATGGCCCCAGTGCCTTCTTCCTTTAATAACTACTGGCAGGAGACTACAACAGACTAGGTTATGTAATATGGAGTGCTTCCTGCCCCTTGACAGCCTATAAGAGACACAGGCCGCTTCTGAGAGTTATAAAGGGAAGGCACCAGGTCCCTTCAGGCCCCATTAAAGCTGCCCATGGCCATGATGCTATATCTTTTCTGGGAGCTCAGGGTCTGTCTCTCCCTTCAGCAAACCTGTCATGTTATACACGGTAGCTATCAGGATCCAATCACAGATGACCTTGATTATGAGGTCTCTCTCTCCCCTAATAAAACTCATTCTGAAGGGTAACTTTGTATCTGTTCTTCACTATGAACTTGACCTGAGACTTTTGTTTCCTAAGTGTGACACAAAATATGGAACATATTTCTTGATTTTACTAGGACTCACATTGAAGGAATTGCCTTGAGTCTCAGATGAGAGTAGGCTTTTGAACCCTCCTGAGGTGTTCTGCAGAGGAACTATGAAGTTGGAATGACCATAGTTTGCATTTTAAGATGGATTCTAAGGAACAGGAGTAGGCTGTGATTCAAAAGTGATGTGTTAGGGTGTTATGATGGCAAACGATGGACTTGGGATGGGTAATCTCGTGACAATCGGGAGAAAATCCCTAGGTATGCCTATGGGAGCCTTCCTAGGAGGGGTTAAAGAGGTTCAGAGACCTACTCTAAATGTGAGCATTGCAATTGTCTATCTAGGCTGGGCCCAGGAAGAATAAACCGTAGAAAGTTGGAGGAGTATCCACACTTGTCTCCCTTCCCCCTCTCCAGAGTGTAGATACAATGTAACAACGGTTGCCTGCTGCTGCTGTTGCTGCCGCCTCTGCAGTCTTTCTACTCCTCTCCCTATGCAGATTATTACCGTCAAGTTGTGAGGCAAAATGGTGGTTAGAATTAGGGTTAGAGTTATGGTCCGGCCTAGGATTAGGGGTTAGGGTTAGTGTTAAAACACTTCCTTAAGGTGTTTATGCCAGGCTTTTTGTCACAGAAATGAGAAGTATCCAATAAACTACATATTTAATAAGGGATCAATTAAAATATATATTAAAAGAGAATACAATCAATTTCCCAAATGAAAAATCTGTTGATATCATTAAAAAGTCATTAAGAACAACTTCAGTAGACATAACTAACTCGAAGGAAAATATACAAATAGCCAAAAGATATGTGAAATGGTGTTCAATGTTACTAATTGTCAACAGCGTGCACATCAAAGTCCTAGGAGGTATCACCTGTAACATGTGATAATATAACTGAACTTTGAGGGTCCTGGGCTAAATAAAACAACTCAGCCACGAAAGGCAAATGTTCAATCATTCCACTTATACGAGATGCTAAACGAGGTAACTTGGGGCTGGAGAGATTTGTCAGCAGTTAAGAGCACCTGTGCGCTTGCAGAGGACCCATGTTCAGTTGGCATCACTCACATCGTGGCTCACCACTGTGTGCAACTACAGTTCCAGGGTCAGGCCTCTGTGGGTACCAGACACCCACATGGTGCACATACACACATCCAGGCAAACATATATACGTATGAAATAAAGAAGTCTTTTTAAGAAATCCTATTCACAGGAGTACAGAGTAGGATGGTGGTTGTCTTGAGTTCAGTGGAGGGAGAAATGACTCATAATTAAATAACGGTCAAAACATTTCAGCTACACAGATGAAGAAATCTGAGAGATATGTTGCCCAGCATGGCCCTATGGCTGACAATCTGCATCATACACAGAAAGATGTGGTCAGGACAAGTCTCATGTTACAGACACAGAAAGATCTCTTAAAGGTCAGCCTCGTGTTATAGCACAACAGCAGCAACGGCAATTCTTTAAAAAGTCACAGTTCATTGGGTTTTTCTTATTGTATTTGGTCTGGCACTTAACAAATCCATTGGGTTTCTACTTGTAGTCATTAATTATAGTTTTTCATTGTTAGAAAAAATACATTAAAATGCAGCAGGTCAACATTGCTCAAATCTGTCCCTTTATTGTACACCCCATATGTTCGGATGTCAGTAGTGTATTCTGACAAAGCAGTGTTTTCATTTTCTTAGCCTACACATGATCACTGACTTCATTATGTGTTTACCAAATATTTACTGTGGGTGCATGTGTTTGGACTGCGATCTGTGGGAATTCTTTTGGTTGTATTTGTTTTGTCTGAGACAGGGTTTCACTGTGTAGCCTTGGCTGTCCTGGACTCACTTTGTAGACCCAGCTGGCCTTGAACTCAGAAGAGATTGCCTGCCCCTGCCTCCCTATGTGCTGGGATTACAGGTGTGTGCCATCAAGACCAACTGGGAATTCTTATATGCCACTTATAAAGCAAACTCTCTAAGAGACAATTTAAATTGGCAGCTTTAGCCCACTGCCAAATCGGAGGGATTAGGTAGCATTTTTGGCACTTGGCTTTTGGTTTTTATCCACTCACAATTCAACAATTCAGCTAAAGCTGAATGTGGCAGGACACATTGCCTACTCTTTCATTATTGTGATAAAATAATTGGTGAGGCACAACTGAACGGGGAAGCATTTAGTTTGTCCTATAGTTTGTGCAGCCCATCATGACTGGGTAGTCATGGCAGCAGGAAGCACCGATCACAATCAGAGAGCAGAGAGAGATGAGGGCTGGTGCTCAGCTTGCTTCCTTCTTTCCAGTTTTTATTTATTTTATTTGTATGCCTCTTCATATGTTTGTGTGCATGTGTGTGTGCGTTCTCGCACATGTGCATGCACATATTCATTGTGAAGGCCTAAGGTGAGACTCAGGTGTCACTCCTTAGGAGTGTTGGCTTTGGAGCTAGGTCTCTCTCTGGGACCTGGAGCTCACAGATTAGGCTGGCTGGACAATGAGTCATGGGAATCTGTCTGTCTCTGTCACCCCAGCCTTGGGATTACAAGCATGTACCACGTTGCCTAGCCTTTATGAAATCCTCGCGTCATACTCATGTCCTTAAACTTGACCAGCAACCACTTCATCTGCCGAGTCATCTCACCAGCCTCTGTCTTCTTTTTAGTCAGCCTGGGACCACAGACCCTGGAACAAATGTCACCCACATTCAGGGTGGATCTTCCTTCTTAAATTAAACCTCTCTGGAATCGCCCTCAGGACACACACAGAGGTACGTTTCCATGGGGATTCTAAACTGTCACACTGACACTGAAGACTATCCAACATGGCGTGTGAGTAAAGGTACGAGGCCGTCAATTCTCTATATAGCTTATTCTTGTGATCTTCACTTACAGCAGAGGCTAAGCCAAAGTCTACCTCTGCAGGGCTTTTATTCTTGCTCTGATGGTGCCACTGCTCCTGCAATGCTTCAGTAGGTAATTCTTACCCTCTGAATGTCCCTATTAACATTTCCCAGGCTTGGCAGAGACCGCTACCAAGATGCTAACACCAGCTCTGGGTTTTGCTTATTTCTCCACATGGAAGCTTTCATGTGTTTGCCACACAGGAATTTGTCTGCTTTCTTGCCGGAACAACCAGGCATTGCAAAAGTATTTGTGGTATTTTAAAGAAATTCAGTGTTTTTCGCTTTGGTCCTCTGGGAAGGCATTCTCTATTATGTACAATTTCCATTGTGATTTGTTGATGCTTCTTCTGGCTATAGCTATTCAAAAACCTTTGCAAAATAACTTTACTAAGTAGGGCATAAATAGAACAGAGATTTTCCTAGGATAGCATCTTTAAATATTCAAGATGACTCTTCACAAATCACTAAAATGTAAATAGAGGTCTCATCAGAAGAAAAAGGTGGCATTGTGTTGTGCTAGAAATTGATGTAGCAAATTAGTCCTCACCTTAAAAACAAGTTCAAAATCAAAATTAGCAAATGACTCTCAGGAACAAATGAAGGTAAATAAACACTAACAAATGATATAAAACAATTATGTGGGTGCAATTATGAAATCACAAAGGAAAGTAGACAGAAAAATGAATGTTTTTTAGTACCCAGGTCTCTGAGTGTAGAAAGGGTACCCACAGCAATAAGTGATGCTTTCTTTGTTGATAACTGAAGCCATACTTTGAAACATTTTATGTTTCAAAATGGGAGGGAGACATTTTAATTGCAATGGCAATTCAGTTAAGAATGATTTGAAATTAAATTAAACAAAACATCAAGCACCATAGGCCAGATGAGGAGACTTACATCAATTAAAAATTTAAAAAACGTTTTGGGACTGGAGAGCTGCCTCAGCAGTTAAGAATGAATATTGTTCTTCCTGAAGACCCACGGTCCATCTCTAACACCTATGTGGAACAGCCACCTTCAATTCCAGTTTTCAGGGTATCTGACGCCCTCTTCTGGCTCCCATGGGCAGCACACGCAGATGGCAGATTCACAGAACATAGAGCACACACGTATAATTCAATTTTTTTTTCAAAGAACATCTTTCTGTGGAGTATTAATTTGCAACAACTGAGGGGCATGGATGCATCTGTTTGATATGGGATGCTTCAGATATCTGGCCTGGGTTTTAAATGAACATTCTCAGGCTTGGTGTATAGGAGGCTTAATATCGAAGTTTTACCTCAGCTTTGACCCTTGTACGTGGGAATGCCCCAGGCTCAGTAACTTCAGACTCTTCTATGTTTGTGATCCCTCTAGATGTCCCTCCAGTCCCATGGTTTCAGTGATGATCCATCTACTTTTCACTATAAACCTGCTCTGATCTCTGGACTCTACTTCATATCTGACATTTTCAGGACATCCTTACGAATCACACTACGTAAATTTTACAATTAAAAAAATTTTTTTTTACTTTCTCAGTTTCTCTTTCATTTTTCCTCATTTAGTTTTTGTTCTTGAGCATGGTGGTGGCAGTTAATTTTTATGATCCATTTGATTGGATGTAGAGTTGCCATGGAAACACACCTCTGTGTGTGCCTGTGAGGCTGTGTCCAGGAAAAAAAAAAGTGAAAAAAAAAAGAAAAGAAAAGAAACTGCGGAGTAAAGACTCGTCTTGTACGTGGGCAGCATCATGCAAGGAGCTGGCCCTCAGGTGAGGAGAAGGGAAAAAACGCTGGCTGTACATGTGCATTCGATTCTCTCTGAGTTTTGACTGTAGACATAACGTGATGAGTTCCTGTACCCACCTTGTCCATATGGACTCTCCTGCCGTGATGGACGACGTCCCCGCCCCCTCCCTCCCTTTAAACTGTAAATCCAAACAAACTCTTCCTTCCTTTAGTTGCTTCTTGTCAGGCATTTGGTCATAACAATGGGAAAAGTAACTCACCCTCTGGCTATGCCCTGAGGGACCCCAGGTTCCATTTGCCCCAGCCTACTTCTCTCCCGCCCCCACCAAGTCTTGCCTCCCAGACAAGGTTTCTCTGTGTAGCCTTCCTTGGCTATCCTGAACTCACTTTGTAGGCCAGCCTAGCCTCGAACTCACAGCAATCCACTTGCCTCTGCCTACCGAGTGCTGGGATTAAAGGCGCATGCCGGGCACACAGCCTGCTTCTTAAAGCCGGGAAGGGCGCATGATCCACAGAAAGGGAAGGGGTCAGGAAATATTCTCGGATGCAGTAAAAAGCTCAGCACGGTTTCCTCTTGAAATCATTCGGGAACCTGTTCTCCCCTTCGTTGTTTTTCATACCATTTCTTTTCCGCTTGCTTCTGCCACCACGGTCCACTTGTTTCCTAAATGCAGTGTGGTCTTTTGTGTTTCCATTCTTCCCCTACGTGGCAGATTCTTGTTACCTGGAAAAATAGCCCTCCCTACTTTTTTTGCACCTTCATTATTTTGTACATAAATCTACTGAACAGTTTTATTTTAGTATCCAGATAACATAGATTACTGAGATCTTGTAAGGCTTGAATGTAGAAGGGGTGGGGCTTTTAGGAGGCGTGTCCATGTGGTATCTCCAGATGGCTAGGTCCCACCGCCACAGCTGAGAGCGGCCTATGCAGCCATGTTTACCTACTACCATAGACGGCAGCTCACCAAACCACAGTGTAAACAAACTCCCTTCCTTAACTTGGTCTTCCTTCCTGAACTTTCTCCCAGCAAGGAGAAAAGAATCAAATGCTATATTCAAGGGAAAAACAAGGTTTTACTTTTTCAAAGCTTCCACAATTCAGCATAATACGAGACATAAAGTAGATGCTCAGCTTTTGGTTTGGATTTGTTCTTGAGTGGGCAAAAGCCTTGCTGGGTTTTTGTTTGTTGGTTGGTTTGGTTTGAGACAGGGTTTCTCTGTATAGCCTTGGTTGTCCTGGACTCGCTTTGTAGACCAGGCTGGCCTTGAACTCACTGAGATCTGCCTGCCTCTGCCTCCCCATGTGCTGGGACTACAAGCATGTGCCACCGCATCTGGAAGGGATTATAGTTTTAAAAATCAACTAGTATTAAATATTTTATAATTAGCTTGAGAAACATCTAGCAAATGCATATCTAGCATATATTAAAATGAACATTAGGCATACTTCCACAAAATGGATATGTCAAATACCTGTATATTATATATTCACAATGCAGATACGTGATTAGTCAGTTATAAGCATTTTCTGTAGTTTGGATGCCTCAGTAATTCACTACCTTTAAAATCCAAGCTGTTTACTTTGTAATATGAATTATCAATAAATATAAAATGCTAAAATTATGTATTCCTAACATTTAATCAATGTTTTCTATATAAGAAGAGTCTTTATTCACTAATAGTTCCCTATAACTCATTTTGCTAATTAATTTTACATTTTGAGATGGGACCATGAAAAACGAAATAGCCTGAACTCATTTGAAGCTCCTGCTGCCTTCTCATTAAAAAAGGGTAAGAGAACAAACCAAACAGGTGGACATCTGGCCAAACTCAAGACTAGAGATTATTAACTCAAGAAGCTATAATCGTCAACCTGGTGGATCAGCATCATCAAGAGTAAGGCCTGTGCTTTTCCCATCTGTCCACACTCCCAGACACTTCCCCTGCCCACACCATGGCAATGAGCTAAGACTGGCCTTATACAGTAACAGCAAGGGGGGGGGGGTCAGGCAGGCAGAGAGACAGGCCGGGGGCACAATTGTCTGCTCCCAAGTCACAAGGGCAGATAAAAGCGCTTTCAAGGAAACATACAGTGATGTTAGATGTGTTAGAAGAATATGATTTCTTTGCTTAGAAGAATCTTTATAAATATATGCTCAAATAAAGTGACACCGTCTTTTTCTGTCCTTTCATCTATTTTAATTCTGGTCATTTTTCAAGTGCCTACATTGTGGTTGCTTAAATGAAACCAATAAAACAAAAGTATTTTGAAAGTGAAGTGCCTCATTAGAGCTGAAAACGTAAGATGATGGAATTAACATATAATACATACGGAGCTGAAGTAGTACAGAGAATAAGGAGGAGATGTAGATATTTCACTAGAATGCGGGGAAATTCTCATTAGTGCTTCTATACAACCTCTTAAAAGCCTTACAGAGGAAAATAATTACTGGACAACTAATCCATGTTTTGGGGTTAGTGAGTAATACAAACTTTAAGTTAAAATGTAACTTATTTTTTGTGGACGGTGTTTTGGCTGCATGTGTCTATATGAACCACTTGCGTGCCTGGTGCTTGAGGAGGGCAGAAAAAGACAGCAGATCCCCTGAAACTGGAGTTACAGAATGTTGGGAGCCCTACTGGGAACCGAACCCAGATCCTCTGGAGGGACAACCAGTCTCTTTAACTGCTGAGCCATCTCTCCAGCCCCGATTAATACACATTTTAGAAAAGAGTTTCTTTTAACATTTCCAGATATTTTCCTCAAAACTCTAGTAAAACAGAATCAGAAAATCATTATTTCCCTTTTAGTTTTTTGAAGTGTGTAACATATTTATTTAGTCCCCCGGGAGTAGCCAAGAGCAAAGCTTTGTTTATCAACACAGTATAAGACACTGGTCGTGTCGTAACTTTTCGGCATGAAATGGAGCAAGGATCAGCACAGTTGCAGCTTGATCAGTGCCCACCCTTCTTAGACTTGAAATAGGCAGAGAAAGAGCTAGCCGGTCACGGACTACAAGAGACAGAGTATACCCCAAATCAACTGGACTCCTGGGGAAGAGAGGATTTGACAAGCGACCTGGAAGCATCTAGCAGGCTTTGTCTTTCTCGCTTAGGATGTATAGACAGATGGAAGCACTGACTTGGAAGATAAAATGAGGCAACTCCAACCTGTTCTGTATCGCTTTTAAAGGGAGGGATTAGTTATTTCATTGTGAAGGTATGGTACCTGTGGGTTACTGATCTCTGTTCACTTAATAGACTAGCCTACATTAAACAAGGACAATCCCAGATTAACTTCAAGATGTGATTTCCAAACCCCCACAATGAAGGCTAGCAGAATCAAGGCGGGAAATAAAATATGAGATGTATATATCAGTACAAAACCCACTCTCACTTTTCACAGGTCCTAGAAGCATATGTATGGTTGGTTGAAGAAAATAAAGAGAACTCCAGATGTAAGAGTTATTTTAAATAGTCACACAGTCATATTTCATGCTATATTTAGTTAGAGAAAACTTGGCTTGAAGTAACTGGAAAGAAGCATTCAAAAGGTTGAATTCTCTTTTGTAAAATAACCATCCAGAGAAAGCCATGTACATTTTAATAGGATGAAGAGAAATTCATTGGCCTCCACAGATGCTGTATGCACGTATCTGGACTGACTGGCATTGGTAATGAGCCAAAATTATGAATTGAGTGGTTTGGGGCATGAGTTACCACTGCTTTGTTGAATTAAAACCAGTCCTCTGGATATCAGCTCTTTTCCAATATGGGGTGAAATCGATCCCAAAGGCAATCCGAGAAAGAAATGCACATGCTCAGTGCAATTGCAGTACAAATGTGTCACTTCTGGAAAATGCTAGACCAAGTACAGGCCCTACCAGGAGATAACTGTTTCCTATTATTATTAACGTGTTATCGTCATCAGAGGACACTGTACAAGCAGTACACATGCCGGAGGGGCTGCCTCCCTGAAGCAGGACTACCTTTCCCACTCGTCCACTGTGCCCTCACAGCTTTATCACCAGTAGTAGCAGAGTTCAGAATGAATTTACACACTACTAGAGAAAATGGAGATGCTTTTATGCTCTGGTCACTAATATTTTTTGACTTACTGAGGTGGAAAACATTAGCCTCCAGGCTTCCACAGGCAATTAAAATCAGTAGGTCCTCTGATAAACAAGAGCATGTGAGGTTAACGCTGGTCATAAATAACAGTATAGGGCATGTGATCCAAGGGATCATATTGGAAATCTTTTTTTCTGGCATGGATACATGCATAATACTTGTGGGAATGTAAGATTTTACCTTTTTCTGCAGTTGGAGATAAACAGAGACCTCATTGTACTTGACTACGATTACTTATGTGGGGCACGGGCTCTTGGAAACAGCAGACATGCATCAACAAAGTCATTAATCCACACCAACCCTCTTCCCAGAAACCACATATTATTATTCTTTAATGGCCGACAAAACTCAGTCAGGGAGGATAATTGCTTTGCTCAAGGCCACAGAGGGAGTCTTGTGTCAGAACAGAATTAGAGGTGAGTGATTTGGGGCCTACAGGCTTGTATTTGGCCCATTAGGTTGTGTGTGATGGGGAAAGAGTTTCTTGACTTGTATGAAGTATGTGTGTGTGTGTGTGTGTGTGTATGTGTGTATGTGTGTATGTGTGTGTGTGTGTTCATTCTTCTGTGAACATGAATGAGGCCTTAGGATACTGGTGTTCACCTATACAATGGCACTTTCCACAGTAGGATAGTGTTCACAGGTTGTGACTCGTTTAAGCACTCTGACACTTGTCTGCTTCCTTTGCCATTTCTTGAGTTGTCCAAGAAAGAGCAATGCTAGATAAGAAATAAAAATGGCTCAACCCAGAAGCCCATCTCCTTTCTTATCTATTTTCTGCCTCCCAGGCTGCCGCTGACTTGTAATTATCCCTCCTCAACCTCCGGCATATATGCCTTGTAGGAGCACACCTCCACACCTGCTCCAAAAGAGCTTGTATTTAGTTGTAGAATGTCACCAAAAGTTTTTTTTTTCCAGGACCAGACTGAACAGTTTCTAAGTTTGGCCAGCTGTATTTATTTTTTCAGGGAGCAGATGCTTGCTCTGCATAGAAAGGTGCTTTAGAATAGAGGTCACCTGAACAAGATCTGGAGATAAAACTTACAGAATTAGCTCCTAATCGAGTTCTAAAAACTTATCCTTATGCAGACAAAGAAATGCAACACTCACTTTTCCTCAGAGAAGCTGCTCTTTGCAGTAGACAGAGGCCATTGCAACAAGCCACAACTGGTCACAATGCAGAGAACCTCTGGTTGTAACCCAGCCCCATTTGATCTATTTACAACACAGCCTTCACACCCAAGGCTCAGGGAACAGCTCAAAGAGGTGGGGGGTGGGGGGTGGGGGGATGGGGCAATGGGGGTGGGGAGAAACCTGATGAGAAACAGAGGACCAGGAAGTCTTCTGGCAAATTGTGTCATTTCATCCTAGAAATGAAAAGGAAGTCACAGTCATAATATCTCAATAATACAGCTGCCTAAACAAGACCTAAACAATGACAACACCAACAGACAGGCTATTCTACAGAAGAGAAATCTTATGGGGCCTTACCCCTTGATAAAGAACTATAGGAAACTAGTAATTGATGAGAGAGGGACAATTAATCATTCCCAGGGATGATTCCCCTAATTGGTTACCCAGTACCAAGTGGTCTACCTTGAAATCATACACAGACATGCAACACCAAATGAACTCAGCATGATGTATCTATATATTTAGGCACACACACACACACACACACACACACACACACACACACACACACACACATATATATGTAACAATAACAACCAAAGAAAATGGGGCTGTGAATTTGAGGGGGAGTGAAGGAGGATATATGGGAAGAGTTGGGGGGAAGAAAAGAATAATGTAATTATACTTTAATTTTAAAAAATGGAATTAAAATTCTGGTTCCATGACTTCCTGGCTAATGCTTTTGAGAAACTACCTCAAACTTTCTGTATGAATTTCCTAACCTGCAAAGTAAGTACGGTAATAGCACTAAGTCATTGGATTCCCGGAGGCTGCTTACAATTGTACCAGCTATAGTGGTACAGCTCAAGAGATTAGATGTCACCACCACCATCTTTTTCATCACAGAAAGTGTGTGAGAGAAAGGGAAGTTATTTCCTCAAACCACCATGTTTACTTTTAAGAATGATTCTCTTGTTTTGAATTGCTGAGAGAAAAACACATTTAAAAATAGTTAATTAATTTTACATTCTGATCATAGCTTCCCTTTCTTCCTCTCTTTCATTCCTTCCTTCTCTCCTCCCTTCTCCCCACTGCCCCCTCCCTTTCTCCTCAGAGAAGGAGAGGCCTTGCATGCATAGCAACCCACCTTGGCCTACCAAGATACAGTAGGACTAGACACATCTTCTTCTATTGAGGCTAGACACGGCAGCCCAATTAGGGGAAAGGCAGGGAACAGAGTCAGAGACACCCCTCCTCCAGAGCTGGATTTCTCGCAGCACACAAGAATCAATCAATTAATGGAACCAGGATGGCGTCACATAGGGGAATATATCTGAACAGATGGGGACACAGCTCAGGAAGGATGTAACAACCTCAGACACTGATTCATCAGCATCTGGAAAAAGCTAGCACGACAGGCTTCAACATTGGTCTTCTGCTTGGTGGATCTCATCATGGTGGAAACTCTTCGTGGGAGAATCTTATGACTGCTGTGGTCCTAAGGATCACTGGTAGCCTGGCTCTTCTTTTCCAGGGGCCAACCTGAATAACTGGTTGGAAATTGGAAGCATACCAGTATCCCTGGGATATGGTTAATCAGGCTGTTGAAGCTGACTTGCATAGTGCCCTCAAAGTCGAGTAGGCAATGATAGGCATGCTGAGTGAACGCCTCCCAGGCACACTGCTTATGTACATAAAGTAATGCCATGCCTTGTGCTCTCAAAGTCAAAGAGTGGCAAAACTCTTGAGGAATTTACGACATAATGATCATGGTTATGAGATGGAAAATAAAATCCAGATAAAATATGAATTACAAGTGTAAAGATAAGCATCAGAGAGCAACAGCTGCCTCCTAGAGGTTCACAGAGAGAAAGAGAAGAAGGATGAATCACCTAAGAATTAGCAGGATACCTTGATCTGAGGGCACCCTTGCACTTGAAAGAACCCATTAAAGATCCAGTCAAAGTGGGTAAAACCCTGATCTTTTCAAATACTTCAGGAAAGTTCCAAAACATCAAGGAAAGAGAGGAGATCCTAAAAAGCTTTGAAAGAATAAGAGAGCAAAAACATTACCTACAAAGGAAGCTATGAATGTGCAAGTGACACAGGGCTATTCATTAGATCTAGAAATCCTTAGCCACTCAAAATATCATGGGGACATTTAAAAAGACTAAAGATATTTGAGGACATGCAGTCAGAACATTGCCTTCCCACTTAGCTTCTCTCCTGATGTCTCTGGGGATTGTGATTCAGCAAAACGAAGGGAGTAAGGAGACACCTGTTCAACGTCTAGAAATTGGGCAGGAAAGAGCGGGCAAAATGGCAGATTGAAACTGAGAAACACGTGTTGGACGTGAAAGGCATTTCTTTCCTTGGGGAAATTGGAAATGCTCCACAGAGAAGAATTCTAAGATTTTAAAACCACAAGAGGAAATGATGACATCGGAAAAATATTTATGAGGCCATCTTAGTTATACACTTCATTCATTTTCAATGTTTAGAAGTGGTTGACAGATAAACCACAGAAGACCTAGTTATGACAACAACACATGACATCAATATTTTGATATGACATAAAAGCGTAGATTGTAACGTTAAAGAGGAGGGGAGGAGACATTGAAAGCAGACAGAGGTGAAGTCCTCCTGTAACTTGTGCAATACACCAAATAAGACACAGACTTGAAACAAAATTTAAAATGCACTTGGTTAACAAGAAACCAGGCATGTGACAAAGACCAAGTTACATTCACGGCGCAAACGCCTCTAACTTTCTAAATTGTAACACCAAGACCTCAGTGAAGCCCGCAGGACCATAGTTCAACTCAGACTCAAGCCCAGTGGCATTTCTAACATTACTGGGACTGTTGCTTGTTATTTTGAGACAGGGTCTTGCTAGCTTTCAGATCACTACATAATTCAAGCTTCCCTCAAACTTGGGGCAATCCTCCTGCCTCAGCATCCCAAACACTGGAATTGTAGGCATGTACCATTATGCTTGGCTTGGGTTTGATTTTCCTTTTTCTTTTTGTAGTGTTAGATATTGAGTCCAGGGCCCCACGTGCCAAGCCAATGCTTTATGGCTGTGCTTCCTGCCCTAGCTTTTTTTTTTCTTTTTTACATCTATCTATCTATCTATCTATCTATCTATCTATCTATCATCTATTCATTCACTCTTCCATCTACCTATTTATGTTGTGTGTCTGTGCATGAGAGAGAGAGAGAGAGAGAGAGAGAGAGAGAGGGAGGGAGGGAGGGAGGGAGGGAGAGAGAGGGGGGGGAGGGAGGGAGAACACATATCATAGCAGAAGTGTGACAGTCAGAGGAAAACTTCTATTCCTTCTTTCTTTCCACTATGTGGGTCCCTGTCGGGTTAGGGGTAGAGCTGAGGACAGCAGGCTTGGTGGGAACCACCTTTATCCACGAGCCATCTGTCTGTCCTTGGATTTCTTAATCACACTATACACACTTCAGTGAAAACCTAACACAGCCCCGTTATGACATAGAATTTTCCTGCTTTCCAACTAGAGGTACATAGGAGAACTACAGGATATGAAGGCGAGCTGGCTAGTTTCATGTCAACTTGTCACAGCCTCCAGCCATTTAGAGAGGAGGGAGTCTCAATTGAGAAAAAGCCTCCATAAGACTGGGATGTAGGCAAACCTAGAGGGCATTTTCTTCATTAGTGATTGATAGGGGAGGGTCCAGCCCATTGTGAGTGGGACAGCACTGGTGGTCCTGGGTTGTATAAGACAGCTGGCTGAGCCAAGCCATGGAGAGCAAGTCAGTGAGCAGCATCCCTCTGTGGCCTCCACATTCACTTCTGCCTTCAGGTTCTCGTCCCGGCTTCCTTCAGTGACTGACTACCACGTGAGAGAGGAAGCACAACCAGCCTTTCCTCCCCAACTTGCTCCTGGCTATGGCATTTCATTGCAGCAATGAATAACCTTAGGACAGAGGGGGTTGCTTTTGAAAAGAATTCTGATTAAAAGAAAATGTGTATGTGCGTTCTCACCATGTCTTTCAAAATAACCTAGTCCTGGTGTCAGCTTCAAAATTTTTATGGAGTAACCTTTCTTCTTCCTCTCTGAGAGGTACAAAGGAAATACCACTTTATACATTTACAGTCTCCCTCTAGCTTTTTAAAAATAGAAATATAATTATCTAATTGATCTTGTACTATGATAAACATTCTTGGTTTTAATGGCTTTTAAAACAAATCTCTCCAAACAAGGGCTATCAAACATTATCTTCACCCATAAAGTCTATCCAAGTGCACCCTCAAGTTGGCCAGAAGAGGTTCAACATGATCAATGACCTTCAGATTAAGCCCCTGGCTCAGACCCTGTGTAGAGCTCTCCCAGCCTGTGCTGCAGAGACATAGCTGTGCATCCCATAAGTGTGCGAATGTTCTGTAGGTGGGGCAGGTTGATACTCTTTTTTCATTGAATGCTTATGGCTATTATCATAGCAGAGGTTCCCTTTTGAGCCAAAATTCAGTCTCTTTAACAGCATCTATCAATATTTCCAAAGACTTTCTGTGTTCATTTTATGTACAGCTTTTCACAGAGTCTTTGGTTCCAGCTTTTATGCAAACACTTCATTGCTCAAACGGACAAAACAACAAAAAAGCTTAGGAAAAAAAAGAATTTACTCCCATAAAGATATTTGCATATTTGAAATAGCATGCAGCACAAGAATGTATCATTGTAGATTTTTTTCTAACAATTTTAAGCAGTAAAGGCAAGGATTGAACTCATAAAATGAATTTGTTCTTTTGCATAAAATATAAACTTTTCCTTTTAGGATAAAGTTATTATATTGTTAGGCAAGAGCTCAAAATATGTTAAGATAGGCATTATAAAGTACTTCTTAGAAATATTAATGTATAGTCCTAGATTTTTAAAAATAGGGAGAAATTGGTATTATATTTAAAAATACAATTTAATTGCCTTCTGTGGTTATCCACATTAAATTAAAGTTTTTGATAGTAGAGTGTTTTCCAATTCCAGGTCAAATATTCAACAGCATTCCTGTTGAGGGACACACTCTAACATGCACTTGAGAGGGCTTATCCAGATAACAAGGTCAGCAGGAAGTTTTGCCTCACCTGGCGAGGAACTTCGTTGTTAGATTAGCCTTTCAGAGACACACCGTCTTAAACACAGACCACCAATAAGTAAACTTGCAAACTTCCCTCTGCTGATTAAAGACATGGCTTTAGGACATTTTCCCTATTTCTTTCCATGTAGAAAAGCAATAAGAAACTTTATGCAGACATGATCATATTATGAAGAAATACAGAATGCAAAAATAAACTCTCATCTGAAAGAGAAACGATGCCCCAATCCCCAGCTTTTCTTACATCATTCTTTAGTCAACCATCATCACTTCCACTGTCCTAATGATTGGTTATTGTCAGTACACTCCGGGGGTGCAAGGATGGGCGCATGCACACAAACAGAGCTAAGCCGCTCTGTTCATGTGTTCATGTTGCATCCGTGTCAGTTACCTGGCAGGATCCAAGCAGGAAGTTTCTAGGCAGCTGACTGCAGCCTTACCTTTGTGAGCCGCCTCCTTCCGCTGAGCTGGAGTTGCCGCTGGCGGCACCTGCTGCTGCTTTGCCAAGTTTCCTTCGCTTCCGGTCCTCGCTGTCTTCTCACCTAGGCTGGTTTTCTTCGGCTTGCTGCTTAAATCATCCTTCTTAGAGGACGGCAGCTTAGAAGCTGCGTTAGTAAAGAAGGATCTAGCCGAGCGAGAGGACTTGGACATTTTAAATGGCAGGGAAAAAGACAAAACCCCCGAACAAAAAAAGCTCAGCTCTAGAATGGTACCTGCTGGGACAGCAAATTCTAAAAATTATCCTAGAGTTTCACTCCTCAATAGCCAGTGACAGCCAGGTCAGCTGGATGGAAAGTGCTGGGCTGCGCTGGGCTGGGCTGCCACTTGTTTTGTTGTTTGTTTGTTTCTTTGCTTTTTAAACAAAGGCATGCTGCAGCCACATCAACCAGTCTCTGGACGTGTGGGATGGAAATGTGTTTCAAAGATGAAGGTGGCAGTTGCAAATAGTAAATGCTCCAACTCCAGGGACCCGCAGATTCTGGAACAGGGAACGTGAAATATGCATGCACGCACGCACGCACGCTCACTCAGAGAAGTCCCCAGCACGTTCAGACTAGAACGCTGGACAGCCAGAAAAGGAAAAAGGAATGTAAAACCAGCCCCACCCACTCAGGTACAATATGTGAAAATGAGCCAGATGTGAGGCTTACAGAACTCCGGCGCTCACGCCACGCTCAGTTTCCAGGCATTCCTTCAAGCAAATATTTCCCTGCCTTAGCACATTCCTAGAGTCTAGTCCAAGGGTGGACCTGCGATGAGTGCCCACCTACAGAAACACTTCTACTGTTTATAGAACGCGAAGAGCACAGTGCAAAAGAGAGAAACCAGAAGCCTGCTTTTTCCATACCTCTTGGGGCTGCTATGCGGCACCCAGTAATTGACGAGAGAGAGGAGCTGTAAGCCTGTATAAGGGAGTGTGGGGGTGTGTGCGTATGCATGTGTACTCTCTGTCTCTGTCTCTGTCTCTCTGTCTCTCCGTCTGTCTCTGTCTCTCTCTGTGTCTCTGTGTCTCTGTCTCTGTCTCTGTCTCTCTCTGCAAATCTGAGCCTGTGCTACTCCCTTTTAAAGAGACCAGAGTTTCCTCTAGTGAGCAGTTGTAATTACTCTGCTTTCTGAAAGGCTGAGAGCAACATGTAAAAATCAGGTGTGTTCACAGGGTCAGGTTTTCTTTAGGAGGAAACAGCGACTAAGCCCACAGAGCCCACTGAAAGCATGGAGCCCCCTCTGTACTAGCGATAACCCTGTCCCGGCTTCATTTCCCATGTCAGTGATTTTTACTACTTGGGGTTAAGCTGTTTCCAACCTCAATTATTCTGTGTTCCCTCGGGGAGAAACTGCACAAACAGTCCAAGAACTATAAAAGGGTTCTGGGACTCTGTGATCATATAACAGACCTTAGCGTGCACATGCCCTGACATACAAACAGCTATTTAGCACTTTATCACGTGAGAATTAGAGGCCAGGGAGAGGATACATTTTGGAATCAACTCACATAGTTACCCCTGAACTTGTGGGCCTGGCACATTTGCAGCATTTCATTAATAAAGCTGGGACAATTTTGACCCACCAGGGATGCCATACAGCTTGTCCTAGGTAACAAAATCTGCCCTTCATCTGGTAAATGGTAGCAATCAACACACACACGCACACACACACACATACACACATGTGTGTGTGCACATGAACAAATACACACATCAACATACATGCCAAATCCTCACCGCATTCTTCTGAAAAAATTCAACTTTAAAGCAGACCTAGCACAGCCATAAAAGCCACTAGAGTTACAAGCTTAAATCCTGACTCACATCGGAAGGCCCACAGTGGGAGCCCATTCGTAATTTTAGACCAATAAAAGCTAGGAGTAAACCCTTAATGAGAAGACAACAGGCCCATGCCTTCCCCAAATTCCACTGTGTTGAATTAACATAAACCTTAAAACTTAAAGCCTAAAGCCTTAAAACCTTAAAACTCCTAAAACTCCTGTCCAAATCAGATAGGCCAGGCATCCGTGCAGCTGCACCAGGCTTCTCCATCTTTGGCAAAGCCGTGTCTCCTTAAGCTGCCTCAGGTGCCTTCTTTCTAAGGGTCTTCCTAGCAGTCACTTTCATTTCAGAAATAAATTTGACAAAGAAACTAACTTTGGCTACTCTGTAGACTGCCAGGCATAGTGTGTCATAGCCTAGCAGTGCTGTCTTTTATAGGTGGGTCTGGCTATCCCAGGCCCTGCCACCAGCTGGGTAAACACATTAAAGGGTCACCACCCAGGTTTTCAACTCAACAGAGATGAGTACAGCCTGGTCCCAACTGGGTATAGACCCCATGGCTGCTGAGCTTGTGGCACTTGGCAACGCACAACAGCCTGGCAAGCCAGTGAGGAAGCCATGCCAGGAAAGAAGTGTAACTCTACCCAGATGCCATATAAAGCAGGTGGTTTTCCTATCCAGTGGGCGAGGCATTGTATATGGATATGCCTGTCTCCTCCAACAGGGCCTGGGATGACCAGATCTGCTTATAAAAGACAGGAAAACATTAACAAAGACTATGAAGCAGATCACTGGAAGACTTAGTGACTCTACCAGTATCTTCCAGTAAAAACACCAATGGGAGATGTTTATATTATATACATATATATGTATATATACATGTACATGTGTGTATATGTATACATGTGCATATATATGAATATACAGAATACCTCTGTCTGTGAATGTACATATAAAATAGATGTCACTCAATGGGAGATACACATACATATACACAAGATTTACATAACACATCATTTTCAGCCAATAATAAGGCATCCAGTAGGATATACATTTATAAAATACATATTTAGTAATATATAATAGATCCATATATCTAGTCAATTATATAATATACATATAAGCAGGATAAACAATACACACTTGTACATATTTACAAAACACGTACAATATATAAAATATGAGCTGGACATTGGGATACCTGGGGTCAATGCTGTTGGTGTGTCCATCTCTATGCTTGTGCTTTTGGAAGCCTGAGAGATTATAGAATTATCTGGAAACCTCTACAATGGCATGTTTCTGAGTTGTACCTTCATAGGTTATAATCTCAGGCAAGGCCTGAGCTAGGTTTCCAGGCCCTCACAAAAGCAATTTTCAGGCATGTCTCTTACGCATGGGCTCCCTGGGAGATGCTCTAGCCTGCGTCACTGTGTGAAGGTCCCCAGAGGGCTGTTCCTGACCACTGATGCGGCAGCACCTTGGTTGTTGAGTTTGTTTCTTCTGCTTTGTGGAAATGCTTTGCCCTTCACAGGTTGTGTGGCGAATCTGAGAACCAAGCTCATGAACTCATCACCTCATGCCTTTGTTTCCTGGCCATGCTTGGTTTGAGTGTAGTGCTTGTGGTAAACATATTGCCCTGCCATTCAAAGAACAGACCTGCCCATCTGCACTCACATTTGTGCATCTCTTTGAGGGAGGCTGGCTTATGTAAAGGGCCGAGGCCTGAAAGCGCCACACGGTTCATTAGTTTTCCTCTCCACTCACCGGAAGTTTCCTGAGATGCTTTGTAATTCAGTACATATCAAACCCTCAGGCCACCATATACAGCCAGAGTCCATGTGGCGTGGGATATTTTCATTTTAGACAAAGAAAAGAGAGCTGACCTGGAAGCATTTGCTTGGTCAGCTAGCACCAAATGCACCTTAAACCATGGCACAAAAGGAAGACAAATATGAGAGGTTTGACTCACTTAACAAAAAAGAAAAAAAATTATTTCTAAAAATATCTAAATTGGTTGGCAAAATACATATACTGTTAGGATTAATTGTGTCAAGTTAAAATAAAGCATAATTAATAATAGAGACCAGACATAGAAGTTTGCTTTTGAGTGTCTTAGTACTCAAGCAAAAAAGGAAAGGGGGCAGCTTGTAGTGTCTCTGCTATTTTATCTTTAGAGTCTAAAGATAACAAAGCTGTCACAGGATCTCTCTCTCTCTCTCTCTCTCTCTCTCTCTCTCTCTCTCTCTCTCTCTCTCTCTCTCTCTCTTTCTCTCTCTCTCTCACACACACACAATCTTGAATTGTGAAAGACCAGGGATTGTAGAACAGCTTTACAGAACAAACACTGTCACATTCCAGGAATCACTGAATTCCTCTGAACTTATTCTGGCAACACTGCTTTAATCTACATGGACAATTTCTTTGCTAAGACCAACAGCGGACATGCCATCTGCTCCTGCTCCTAACTACAGCATGTCACCACGCATGTCTACCTCCCAGCCAATCAGCTGTAGATGCACCTTCCTCTTAACTCATGGGCTTTACTTTGCCTGTGGTAGTACAGTTAGTACCTCCACACAGTGGTCCAGTCCCAGGCCAGCCTTTCCTTTAAGACTGCATCAAATCTGCATATGCTGGGGCTAACCTCAGTTTTCCAGAGCCATCTGGTCCCCAAAGGTCATGGTCGCTATCTCTTGCTAACCAGTAGCCCAGTCAGCAAAGTGGGCCAAAGGTTTCTCCTCTTTTGAAATTCCAAGCTTACCTAAACTCACCACTACTACTTTTGTTGACATGAAGACACCTTCCCAAGCTACTTTTAGCATCGTTATTGAATTTTTGTTTGACATAGGGTCTTATTAATATAGCAAGCTGACTGGGTGTCTTTTTGGTGAATGCTACACTTATACTGAAAACACTGGGGATCCTTAGCTTTAGGGGTGACAGGTATGCTGAAGGCACTAACTGGGCGTGTTTCCCCCAGGAGGAAGCCAGAATGCTCAGGGTCCAGCTTGGGCCTGAGTGAACAAATCTCCTCCCAAATTCTAATATTGAAAAGCTCATCGCCTCCCTCCCCCCCCGCCCAATTCTCTTATCTATGAATAAAGTCATATTTTGAATTTCCAAAAAACAAAACAAACCAACAACAACAACAACAAAAATATAGCAAGCCGACACGAACTCCCAAAAGCCCTGCCTCTTCTCCTGAGTTCTAAAATTACAAGAATGTGCCACCACACCCAGCTACTACAGATTGGCTCATTGCTTTCCCTTCCCTCCAGTCTCCCCAGACCAATGTGTACCTTGAGTTTTTCATAACTACATGTCCCAGCCTTACACTCCACTTTGGGAATTTCATTGCTTTGATATAATTCCTAGTGGAAAGAAAGAACACTATAATGTTCAGAACTGTAGCCAGAGTAAATCTGATAACTGCTCCCATTAACCCTCTTCCTGGCCTCTGACCTCTGACCTCTGACCTCTATGACCCTCCTGGATTTGGCCTGTTAAACACCATGCATGATAGATTCTCGCACTTGGCTCTCAGGGGCTCATGCGTGCTCTGGTTCACTTTGCTCAGAGATTCTCTATGCCTGTCTATTCTAGTCAGTTTTCCAAATCCTGAAGGCACAAATTGCCTTTGTTTGTTTGTTTGTTTGGTTTCATGCTTACTGGTCTGTTTATCTAGCTAACTTAAATTCCTCTGACCAACTACAAGTCAACTTTCTCTTCTTCTAAACGTGGAAATTAAGATCATTTATTTATGGACACTTTCTCTTAGTTCTTCAAGGAAATGTCACATGACTAGCTTTCCCCAGGGCCTTGAACTGGCTGGAAGCCACCTTTCCAGGACATTGCAGCGTGCCTCTAAGACTGAGGCACTTACAAGTAGTGTGTGCTGCTGCACTCTTTAGACTGGTTTTTTCTAAATTCTGTCTTCTTCCTAACTTCAAAGATGACAGGAGAGAGAGATGACAGGAGAGATGACAGCTCAGGCCTACTCTTGGATACAGAGGCACCAGGTTCACTGTGCAAGTTAACAAAGTTGCCTTCCAACACACAAATGCCTGCTGCCAGAGCAGGTGTGAGAATTGCAGTAATAACCACTAACACCAATTCTGTTTGAAGCCATTAATCCCTACCCTGAGAGGTAGGGACTCTTATCAGATTCATTTTATACTGAGTCAATGGATGCAATCAGAGGTCTAGAAACTCACAAAGAATTCCCCAACAATATACGCTAGAGCTGGGATTTGAACTCAGGCCAACTGTTCCTAGAACCCGTCTTCTATGTAAGTCAAAATAGCTGTCTGTTACCTGTACCATGAACTGAGGACAAACATTGAGCACCTGTTCGGTCATAGCAGTGACCTAGGAAATGTCTTCCACCTTGAATGCTGTGTCACAGACCCTATAGATGTACCAGTCGCTAGGTAGGACATGGGTTGGGGTCACATGAACCCAGCAGCCCCTGTCTAGAAGAAAACCTCTTGTGCACTGACGACAGAACATCCACGTAGAGGACAGCTTCCCATCGATGGGGGACAAAGACTGCTCCCCAGCCAGCACAGTGAACACACATGGAGCTCTCCAAGCTATTTGACCTTTGGCCTTCCCTGGCCTCCTGACTTTGTTTGCTGAGCAGCTGTCAAGAGAAACAAGTTTGTCTGAACTTATCCTAGCAGAAAAGCATGCAGAATTTTCATGACACTCTTGTGAATTACTCTCAGAGCGGGATTGCCAGAAGAAGGCTCTTTATATTTCCCCTCATATGTCACGGGATTGCTTCAACATTCAAATGAGAAAATGAACATGAAGGCAAAGGCACCTTTAATGTTATAAAATGTCAATTTTACCAGGAATCAAAGGACATAATTATAATGATTATAAAATACCAATTTCCTATTTTGTCCTAGCCTAATGTCAGTTTTTCCATTAGCAGAACATACTGTAGCAAGACTCAGCAAATCTTTTCTATAAAGGGACACGGAGTAGATATTTTAGTTCTTACAAGCAGAATGGTTTCAGCTCAACAACTGAGCTTTGGTATTGGCACACGGAAATAGTCACAGACAAAATGTAAACCAATGAACAAAGCTGTGTGCCGATAAAGCTTTATTTACAAAAACACACAGCTGGACAGATGCACCTGTTGTGTGTTGAGTTCTATTCTGTAATAGCCATTTAAAATCATGTGTGAGCTTTACTCAGATTCTTGTTTCTAGGAACAATGTCTACAAGACGGATTCTTTGCCCCACTCTTTGGATGGGTGAACTTTTGTGTTCTGACTCTCAGCGTAGCAGTGAACAATTTCTCAAGTTTACTTTGTCCTAAAATTTGGATGTTATATTCATTTAGTGCCTTGAGGTAAGAGTCAGTTCCACAAACAGCCAATGCTGAGTCTAACCTAACTATATAAAATAGTGATAGTGAGAGTCATGGCCAGCTCTTTGCCTTCCTGGACTACAGCAGGTGATGGCAACTTATTAACACATGATTACTCAGTCCTGTAGGGAAATCCTTTGGAGCGCTGGATATCAATCTGAGGGCTGAGCTTGTCTTGTAACATTTCTTTTTTTCTTAGGTACAAGACAAAGACTTGTGAGGTCAAATTCCCCGACTTCCTACTTAAATGTGGCATAAAGACTTCTTGATCTAACCTCTCTAATTTCTAGGAATCCTGTTTTAAAAAAAAACATTTTTAATGGTTTCAATAAAAGTTTCTTTACACCATGATGTCACCCATCTGTGCTTCTATATTGTAAAGGATTCCTAAAATGATTTAGGACGTGCTTCATTATGCTATAAAATTGTCATTGCCAAGAAGGGGTTTTCCCCCCTTTTATTACAAAACACTCCTATATGTAGAAGACTGACTTTTCTGAACCAACAAGTAGGGTTGGGAACCATCTAGAAAGCTGCACAAAAACGTGTTAGATGGCCAGGTTGTGGTGGGGGCTGAAATCCTATAATCACAGTCAGCTTCCCACGTGTCATTTTAAGACTTCTGCTAGCTTTGAGTACAAGTCCAAATTTTATATTTTCAATGTAGAATCCTAAAGTAAAGATACACTATTTCTTCTTAGGCTGGTGTCAACAGGTATAACTGAACATATAATTTAAACACAGTCACCTGAAAACACTGGGGGCCTTAAGCCATCATTACCTGTAAGTAAGGACACTGTTTTCAGGTGAGGTTTAACTACCTCTGAGTCTAACTAAGGGGTACAACCTTTTTTACCTAGTTCAAAATGCAAAAGAGGCAAAGGTGATGATATTCTGTTCCCGCTTTGAATCCTCCCCATGAGAAAAACAATGCTGGGAATTAAAGGTAGGAAGCGGCCCTCCAGTCCACATGGAGGCCAGCAAGTGTATTTCTTCTCTCACTGTAAACTTAGAGAGGTGACAGTAGCTTGCTTTTAACTACAAAGCATCAAACACACTTAAACCTCCAGGTCAGTAAGAGCCAAATCTTAAAATAGAACTAGGAAGAGGCTGTTTTTCTTTTTTTTAAACTCGAGGGCACTTGTTGAAATGCGGGACGACACTTAATTCAACTGCATGTCGCAAACCATCAAATAACTTGCTGCCTTTGGTGGCTCCAGTAGGATTCCTCTCTGGTTTCCACAGGTTTGAAATGCTTTAATTTAACAATGGCAAGGAGGACAGTAAATCAAGGAGAGAGTAACACTGGAGAGGCCTGAGAATGTGCTAAGGGTCTGAGGAAAGCCTCGTGCTTGATGATGGAGAGCAAGGGAGAAGTGCATCCTTTAAACACCTTGGAAACTATGCACCTGCTCCATCATCAGCGCCCTGTGAGTGTCCGAAACAGGGCTCAGGGTCACATTCCTCTGTGCCCCCCTGAATGATAGATGCATGGTACACAAGTGAAGCCAAACACACAGAGGAAGAAGGAAATTGAGAAATGGCTCTATTCTTGAAATGTGAAATCACGAATCTTGACACTTGTCCAAGGCTCATAAACACACGCACAGCCACTCAACTCATTGTTATTAAGGAACCACAACTCGACATTGTATAGAGTTCCACTTCGCACCCACTAAGATTGAGGCCTTGAAAAAATAATACCAACTCAAAACCAAATTGACGAGAGCTGGGAGGAAGTATAAAAACTGGCATACTTGCACATTGATGGGAAGAGCGTGAAATGGCGCAGCTGCCGAGAGAAGTCATGTGGCAGCTTCCCAACACGTAACAGACAAATTGATATCACTTAGAAGTTCCATTTCTGGGTTTATGCTCAAGAAAAAGCAGAGACTAGAATAGATAGCTGAGCACACCATGTGCACAATAATGCTATTAAAATATCCAAAATATACACGGAGCCTGAGAATTCAGTGAGAGAGGATGATATAAATAAAAGGTGAATGTGCATGCATGTAGTCCCTGCACAATGGAGTATTGCCTGCCTTAAAGAGTCCTGACAGATGTTAAAGTCTGGATGGTCTTGAGGACAGTATTGTAAGTGGAATGAGCCAGCTGCCAGGAACCCCATCCTGTGTGGTTCTTTGTAAATTAAGGTAACTGAAATAAATTCATGGGGGAAGAAAGTGTAGTAGATCTTAGGGGACAGGAGGAGAAACAAGGAGAGTTTTAGTTGGATAATACAAAACATTCCGGAGATGGATGGTAGCGGTGGTTGCACAATCAGAAGACGTAATGCCGCCAAGGGACTGTGCACTTTAGAATAAACAAAACAATGACTTTGATGTTATGTATATTTTATCACAATAAAAAAGGATCTGATGGCCAGAGAGATGGCTCGGTGGAGAAAGGGGCTTGTTTCCAAGTCTGACAATGTGGGTTTAATCCCTGGGACCCATGTGGTGGAAGGAGAGAACCAATGTCTCCCAACCTGCGTGTATGTGTACACACACACACACACACACACACACACACACACACACACACACACAGGAAAGGTATTTTTCAGGCCTGGAGTGTAGCTCAGTGGCAGGCCACATGTGTAGTTAACAGTGGTTATCTTATTGGAATCTCTCTCCATCCTTATGCGGGGTCCGGGAAGTGAGCTCAGGTCATTGGGCTTGGCTACCAGTACCACATCACATCATTACAAGGAGAACTTATCTGTCACCACCACCAGACGAGTGGTGTGACTCTCAGAGAGCCTCTGTGGCTGTCTCTATGGCTGCTAGGACATCTCAGTACATATTCTTGCCTTGTCACACTGCCACCATGTCACAGAGAATCTTCTTGTTTAGGAGTTGACTTCCTTCTTGTTCTAACTTTAACAAAGCTAATACAAACTAACCCTCCAGTGGTCAGCGGCTAGCTAAAGATCGAATAGCACCGTGAAGGCTTTGAAAAGAACTTTCTGGGGCCTAGGGCTTGAAGATAGAATCTTCATATTCATTATTAGTCGCTTTCCTCTCTATGCCACAAGGGACAAAGCCCCTGAAATCATGAGGCCAGGTTTATGTCTTCCTTTAAATTATGTCTCTCATGTATTCTGTCATGGCCCTCCCTTTCATGAGTCAGGATATCTGGGGGAGACGCCATAAGGAAGAAAGCTTTATTTCGACTCTCAGTTTCACAACTCTCTCCCTCACTGTAGGAAGTCTATAGTGGAGAAGTGTACCTTACACACGGAGGACAGAAGCAAAGAGAGGCTGGTGTGCAGTAGTGGACTCTTTCCTTCTCTTTCATACAGGTCCTCACCCTCTGGGGCGATGCCGCTTTATTTAGGGATGTTCCTCCCTTTTTACTTATGCCTCCTGGAAATGCCTTCACTGACAGACTCAGGGACATGCTCCCGTGATCGCGCAGGTGCCTCCCAATGCAGTCAAGCTTGCAGTGGAAGTAACCACCACGCCTGCTCTATGGCTGAGCTGAGCTAATCCTTACCCCTGAAAATGACCTTCCAGAACTCATTTCCTGCTCCCTTAATTCCCCGACCCAGGATGGCATTTCGTGGAGACATTTGTTTCTTGGGAGATTTAACAAATTCTTTTTTTTTTTTTTTGTACAGAGGGAGATTTCCTCCATCACCTTAGAATCCCGGGCAGCAGATCCTTTGGACCCACCTTTCTAAAAATTGCCATGAATTACGTTCCAGAAGCTCTTGAACTGTAGAGTTCCGTTTCTCCTGAGAAGCTAAACTTCCACTGCGCAGCCCGCATTTATCCTCATGAACGAAAAGAAGTTCATCTGCATATTTTTTTAGGGACCATGAAATAGTTCCTACCTCATGTTAGCTGGGTACACAGCCCTCACATCTCTGCAAACTCATGTTCCCACGCAAGGTGACATCGATATTTACAAAACAAGTAAGACACACTTTAGCTCGACATTCCTCTCTCTACACATTTTAAAAGTCGCTAAGATAGCCAAGGCCCCGAAGATTTTCCTTTGAGATGCCTGTGTGTCTGCTCTGAGATGATAGAATTTGAATGATAGAATACTTTGTTTCAGTACAAGAATTCAGACAAAAAAAAAAATGTAATCACTGTAAGCAACTAGGAAAAGTGTGAAGTAGAAGTTTATTCTTCATTATATTTTAATACCATTTAACGCCCTCAGTTCCTATGACTTCCTGCTTCCTGGGCTCGTCTTTATGTCCTCGGGAGACCCCTAATTCTAATCTAGCGAAAGCTTGCTTTCTGGAAAGGATCTTCACGGGGGTATTTATAACTTGAAATATTTCCTGGGAGAAAACAAGAGGTTCATTTCACAGCACTAAATTGTAAGATGTAAAACAAAACACTTATTTATGGAAGCAGAATACTACTACTGATGGGCCACAAATAATGGTGGTGTAGATTTGGGGGCGCTGCTCAGAAATTTTAAAAAAGATTTGAAATACAGCAAAGCAAAAAGTGATGTAAGGAAAATGCAAACACGAGGACAACCCAAAGGACACACTTGTACTTTCTGGAATTCCTACCCCAGTCTACAGGCATGCCACCCCAATGCAATTGCCTGCCTCTGAGCCCCATGTGCAGCACTCCCAGACTTAGTGTCAGGAGTCTTTAAATTTCTTTGCTAGCTTCACCAGTGTGAATATGCACTTTAGTTTTCCTTTAAACATCTTTATATAAAGGCCATGCAATGGAAAGAGTTATTACTTATGTTTCTGTGACTTGAACTCTGGGCTTAAGGCTGGGATTCACCCTGCTTCTGTGATTCCTAGATGTGAGAGTCTGACCCAGCAAAATACATGTTCACTCTGTGGGTGTAGACAGGGCGCAGCCATCTTACAGCAAATATGAGGACGTTCATCTCAGTCTCCACTTGATGAGCAGGTGGACTCTTCCCCAGAGATAAACAGTGTTAACACTGTCACTCATTAGGACTGTTTTTTGAATACTTTTCTGGGTTCTCTTTCATTGTCTATTTCTCTGCCCGTGTGCTATGTCTCCTTATGTTAATAAGCAAGGGTAAATGAACGTAAAGGTAGTTAACATCTGCTCACACATACGAGAAGCCAACTGTATTAGTTGCTTTGATCATTGTTGTGACACAGTATCTGATGGAAGCTATTTAAGGGAGGAAGTCATGTTTGTTCAGGATTTAAGGGGATTTCAGTCTATCACCGCATAGATGGAATGCTTTGGGGCTGTGAGAGCCTGGAGGGAAGTTCCTCAGATGGCAGACACGTCATGATAGAGGGAAAGACAGGAAGGAGCAAAGGATCATAACCCTCAAAAACTTCTACGCTGTGACCAATCCTGTTCCTGCAGCTAAATGTTTTACAGTCTCACAAAACCCAGCTACCAGCTGGGGACTAAATGTTAAAACATATGAGATTATGGTGTGTGTGTGTGTGTGTGTGTGTGTGTGTGTGTGTGTGTGTGTGTGTGTGCGTTTGCATTTCACATTCAAACTACAGCACCTGCCACTGTCCCACTTACTTCTTACATGTTCAATCATTTCCTATATGAAATGGGTACTGATACTACATGGATAAGGAATCTGAGCTCAGAGAAAAAGAGTATAGGCAGCTAGCTACTGTTAGATACTCAGGCAATCTATTCACAGAGATTGTGCTACTAGGCACTACACAAATCCCACTCCTGTAATGCATAATGATGTGACACATCAAGGCTTATTCAGATGTGTATCGGGGCCACCAAGATGGCTGAAAGTACTTACTACTCAGGTGATTTTTGAGATCAGTCCCTCCAAACACATATAAAGGCAGAAGGAGAGAATTGACCCCAGCTTGAGCCCTCTGACCATCACACATGTACCGTGAAATACGCCCTACTCTAAAAATAACAAATACAATTTATTCACTTATATCTTCTTAGACCCTTGGTGATGCAAACCAATATTACACTTACTTTTTAAAGTTTTGTGTACAAGAAAAACTATTAAAAGTTTTATTACATCTGCAAATAAATTTATACTATCTAGTTTCATATCCATTAACATTATACCTTTCTTCCTAGTTTTATTAAATGATTTGTTTTTAAAATCATGTTTCATAATATTCTATACACTGTACACCTTTTATAAAATATATTTATGGGTGCCTTATATTATTTCCACTACAGAAAATGGCACATTTTAATGTTGTATTTTCTATTCCTTGTGATTTGAAGTAACATAACTGATTTAGGTAATTCTCAACTTGCTTGCAGGCAATGGCCAAGTAAAAGGGGGCGGCAATTACTCTTCCCCATTAAGTACTAGGAAAAGAGACACAGTACTCGAAACAACCATTCTCAGACATTGTATGATATGCAGCAGTGATTGTTCAGAGGATAAAAAGCGAGTTAAGCTCCACGATAGCTCCAGGTCACTGGCTGGAGTTTCCATGACACAGTGCCGGACAGGACAGCATAGTTTGGTGGTCATTTGGAGGTGGGAAGACAGGATTCACAGTTCTGAGAGGCTAATGGGTAACTTACATTAATGTGTAATGTCAGGGGAGGGACTGCTTAGAGATAGGAAGGCACGTGGGGGATGCTCTCTGGTCAATGGAATTATATTAGAAACCAGTAGCAGAGAGCTTCTTGAACAATATACAAATATTTGGAAATTCAGCAACAATCATCTAAATACCATTCTACCCGACCCCAGGCCACCCCAGCAAAGGAGAAACAAAACCATTAAATGTTTGAATTAGATGAAAATAAAAACATGGTATATAGAAATCAGACAGATGTTTCTGAAGCTTAAGGAGATGCGACAGCCTGGATGAGGTGATATTATAGAAAGTGTCTAATTTAGACAATACCTAGGTCTCACATCATAATGTAAGCTTATACATTAAAAAGAATTAAGTCTAAACTATGCCTAAACTGGCTAAGATTTCACATACCTATAGTTCCAACACCTTGATGGCTTGAGGCAGGAGGACTGCCAATGTGAAGTCTCCCTAGGCTAAACATAAAATGGGAAAGGGTTGAGATTACAGTTCAGAGGTAACGTATTTGCTTGTTCCCTGCAAGGCCCCAGATTTGATGCCTGGTAGTTCAAGCCCTGAGTGAGTGAAGTCTTGAGCAAATGTGTGTTTTGAAACAGGCATGCCTGTTGAGGATTCCAAGACCAACTGGCTGATGGGAAATTGGCAAAGCCACTACTTATATGGGCCAGGCTCAGGAGGGAGGCAAAGCTTTCCTCAGGCATGAGTGTTTATGGATGATCGATCAGTGTGTACAAGACCAGCAGCTGTGACTTTTTCTTCTGGGATGTTTATATCCAGGGAGACTGCTCACTCACAGAGATCCCCTCCCTAGAATAGCTGTCCCTCTCGCTGCAGCCCTGTGATGTACCTATTAAATGCACTGAGGCTCCAGGTTGTAGAGGCAACACGGGTTAGAAAGCCTCACCTCATCTCAGCTTCCTTGTATCTGTGTGTCATGTGTGTGTGTCTCTGCACTTTATTCTTTTGCTGTCCCTAGCTAGGGTTTTGGAACTCAGGCTACGCAGGATGTTGCACACTGTCAAAGAAATAAACCAACAAATAAATCAATAAGCATAAAGAAATACATAACAGAAACCATTGAAATAGATAAGAGAAAGCAATTGGGGAAAATATCAGCACAACCTAAAGCAAGTTGCATGGAAGGATCAATAAAATATTCAAGATTCAAGCAAGACTAACTGAGATGGAAGAAAAACAACACAGTTTGCCAACATTGGGAATGAACAAACATACCACAACATAAAGGAACCATTATGAACAGCTTTGTATTAATAAGCCTAACAACATAGTGGAAGTACACAAATTGATTTAAAGATAGAAACTGCCAGCTTGTTACAGAAGGTACAGGCCACAGCTAGAAAGTTAGCTGAGTCTTTCTTCTGGCTGGGAGTGGTGCCGCATGCCTGTCATCCTAGCCTCCAGGCTGCAGAGGCAGACCGGTCACAGTTCCAAGCCAGACTGAGCTACTTTTTAGGAGGCAATTCCTTAGCTGAAGTTTCCTCTTCTCAAATGACTATGGGTTGTGTCAGTTTGACAGCTGAGACTAACCATGACACATGAAAATAAATGATCTAAAAATAATAAATAGGGTAGGTAGGTAGGTAGGTAGATAGACAGACAGACAGATAGACATATAGATAGAGAGAACAAAGGGATTGAATTAATGATCAAAAAACATGACAATGATGAAACCTCTAGGCTGCATCTATTCCCAAACCCTAATGTTCTTTCAGGACAGGAGGGGACATTTTAACTCATTCTATGAAACCAGATGACATAAAAATGAAAACCCAGTTCGGGGCCAGTCTGGTCTACAAAGTCCAGGATAGCCAAGGCTACACAGAGAAACCCTATCTTGAAAAACCAAACAAACAAACAAACAAACAAACACCAAAAAACCAAAACAAAAACAAAAAACAAAACCAAAAAAACCCCCAAACAAACAAACAAACAAAAAAACCCCACCAAAAACCAAAACCAAAACCAACCAAACAAAAACGAATGAAACCCCCAAATTTGAGGCAGCATGGAACAAGACAACCACATAGCAAGTGAACTGTCCAGGCAAAGGTCAAAACTAGGCAAGCAGTTAATTCCATTGAAAGTAGGCTGGAGCTCACTGGCAGGAAGTGCAGACAAAAGTCAGAAAACAGGTTTCAGAATAAAGAGGAGGAATAAACTCCAGTGTTCAATAGCGCAGCAGTGTGACTGTCTGCAGCTTACAAAACTACGTACATGAATTCTATTAGCATGCAGGAGTTTTAGTTCCTCAACACAGATAAATGACAACTGGATGAGGGGGTGTTAATTACCTCAACTTGGTTATTATGCACTGTGTACACCTTGGTTACAGAGGGTGTTTGAGGCTAGCCTGTGATATGTAAGACCCTGGCAAAGAAAGGAAATTATACTGTCTCAGTATGAAGAAGATAAAAAAAAAATCTACTAAGTTCAAGACTTATTCATAATTAAATCTTGCACTAAGCTAGGAATAAAAGGGAACCTATAAATCTGATAAAATCATTGATTACAAAACCAAAGCAAATATCTTCCAGCTATCACCTTAATATACTCACCGCCTTTGGGCTGGAAAGAGGGTGGCAAGGTTGCTTGCTTTTACTATACCCACTATTAGAGCAACAGGGCAAGAATGACAGGCAAATGATACTCAAATTATAAAGGAAAAGGTAAAACCATTTATCCTCATGCACAACAGGATTAATCATGAAGAAAAACCCCCAAAGACTCTACAATAAACCACATGAGGTTAGGAAGCAAGTGTAGCAAGTTCCCAAGAGAGGAAATGAAAATACGACATCAATGACTTGACAGGGATACTTGAAAATAAAATTCAAAAGCACCATTCATTATAGAATCAAAGCTAAGTCCCCCAAACACATGGAAGACTTGCACAGCATAAACCTCAAAGCTTCCCTTAGAGACCCCGAGGAAGACACGAGCATGTGAGTGCAGACATGCCATGCTTGGAGGTTGGAAGCCCCACTATTGGGGTGCTTTCAGTTCCCCTCAATTCTGGGGGTTTGCTGTACATCCAACTGTAATCCCACCCAGCCTGTGTATAGAACCAGGAAAGCGTAAAATGTTAAAGATCTAGAAATACTCAAATGTTTTTCCTGAAAGGAACCAGTCTCCACCCTTTTAAGTCTTAACGTAGTGCCACTACCACCTAGAACACGGGTTTGATTGAGAAGAGTGTAAAAGTCAGTGGATCGTGATATCAACTCCACATGCAGACTCATGTATCCGTGAGCCTTTGGTTTTGAACAATAAACAGGCAAATAAGTGGGCGGAGGGTCATTGGAACAAATCAAACTGGAGTAACTGGGGTTTTCAGGGAAACAGATCAGCGTGGGTCCTTTCCTGACAGTGAACACAAATGTCTGTTCAAAGCAGATTAAAAACAAGAACGTAGCATCTAAAGCTTAAGACATCTGGAAAAAACAGAGGAGGAACTTTATGACTTGAGATAAATTAGTACTTCTCAGGCTGTGCCAGGAGTGGTGGTGCTTGCCTTCAGGAGGACCTCTGTGAGTTCGAGGTCAGCCTGGTCTACACAGTGAGCTCCAGGATAGTCAGGGTTACACAGAGAGACTCTGTCTCAAAACAAAATATTTCCTAGGCCATAAAATTATGAATCATAGAAGAAGAGATTTTTAAAAATTATACTTCATTAGGAAGTTGTATTCTTTTTTTTTTAAAAAGTCACGCTTCTGGAAATGCATATTTAAAGTATAGATTTTAGCATATTTTCTAAAACATATAACTCATCACGTACTTACAGCCACAATATATAAGTAATTTTTATGAATCGTAAATGGGTAAAATATTTGGCAGCCGATTCAATAAGTGAGACTTAGACATTGCAGATAAACACTGGATGCGCTACTCATCGCTCATTAAGGAAATGCAAATTAAAGTCCCGTGAGAGTGGCTGGAGTCATAAATACAACACCAAGTGCTATGCAAACACAGAGCGAATGGAAGGCTCAGGCATTACTGATGGAAGATGATACAGCCACCTGGGAGAGGCGTGCGACATTCCCTTGTACAATTTTATAGTTACCTTATGATGCGGCAATTCCACTCCTAGAATTTTATTAAGAGATAAGAAAACCAGGTCCACATTAAGATGCACTCAAATATTCAGCTATATTCATTCTGCTTAGTTGATATATATATATTTAATACCTTTATAATAGAGCTATGTTTATGCCTGTCATTTGTTGTCTACATGTTCCATATTTATCTTCTTTATGATCTTGTTTAAGATTAATAAATATATGTATATCATTATTAATTCCCTTGTTGTGTTTTAGTTATCTCCTTACAGCTTGATCCAGAGTCTGCACTATTTAACTTAGTTTTATAAAACGTACTTAGTTTTGATACTGATTTTATTCCACCTTTACTTTAATACAGCTTCATTTGCTACCACTCTGATAGTATTCATATATCTTGTCTGTAAAAATATATCAATGTATCCTATATAAGCACATATATGTACATATAACTCATATGTAACATTATGTGTACAAATTTACAAGTGGAAACACATTATAAGGTTAATTTATCACTTTTTACATTTTTATGATTATTTAATAGAAATTAAGAAAAAAATTCTAAAGTCTTAAATTTCCTTATATATTTATTGTGTTTAAAACTTTCATTTTGTCCAGGTGTGGTGGCACACACCTTTAATCCCAACACTTAGATGCATAGGCAGGTGGATCTCTCTGAGTTCAAGGCCAGCCTGGTCTACAATGTAAGTCCAAGACAACAGCCAGGAGTGTTACACAGAGAAATCTTGTCTCAAGTAACAAAACAAAACAAAAAAACCCCCCAAAATCCCAAACAACCACCACCACAACAATAAAACCCCAAAACTAAAACCAAAAACCAAAAACCTTTTCATTTCATCCTTTGAATACACATTTCAGTAGGTGTCAATTATTTTACAACAAGTACTTTCTTTTTAACTTAGCATACGAAGTAGCAGGTTTCATTACGGCATCATTATACGTACTTTGTATGTTCCCTTTCCCACCACCCACACACCTTCTTGCCCCTTTGTGCTGGTTCTCTCTTCCTCAGACAGAAGCTAGCTGCTTTCATCTCACACGTCTTCTGTTGCCCTCCACATACCGCCTTTAGCTTCTTCTTCTCTCATCATGCTCACACGCAGCAGTGAGTACGTTTTCCTCTTTCTCCACGTGCTGGTCAGCACTTGTGTCATTTTTTCCCCCATCTGCTATTCATTTGGACAGGTAAGATGGAGTCCCAAAGTAGCTTTCATTTACATTTTTCTGATGGTTAAAGGCTGTTGAGCACTGTTCAACTATTTATTGGCCATATGCTTTTCTCCAGTTTTGAGGACAGTCTATTCAGTTCAATAGCTCATTTATTGATCAGAAAGTTTGGGTTTTCCATTCTGTGTTAGCTCAATTTGTGTAGGTCTTTCCTTATTCTAGATATTAACTACTAAGCACAGCTGACAAAATTTCCCTCTCATTCTATTGGCTTTCTCTTCACTTGGCTGACAATTTCTTTTGCTGTACAGGAGTTTTGTTCTGTTTTTAATAACATGCACTCTTGTCAACTCTTGGAATTGTTTCCTGAGTTACTGGAGTCATTTTCAGAAAGTTCTTACCTTTGCCTGTATCTTGAAGAGTTTTCTCTGATTCCCATCAGCAGTTTCATTATTTTGGGCTTTATATTAGGGTCATCGATTCCTTTTGAGTTGATTTTTGTTCAGGGTGAGAGATACAGATCAAATTTCAAACCCCGGAAAATGGAAATCCATTTTTTTCTTGAGCACCAGTCATTGAAGAGGCTGCTTTCCCAATATTTGTTTTTCAGACCTATAGTCCTTAATCCTCGTTGTCACCTGGGCTGCACTTGGAATCCCCTTGGAAACAAAAGGGTGTTTGCAGAAGGGTCTATCTGAAGCAGGAAAACTTAACCTCAGTGTGGGCGGCTCCAATCCACGAGCTGAGGTCCCAAGACCGAATACAAGGACATACCTGATTATGGATGGATGCGCTATGACCAGCCACCTGGTGCTCCGTCTGTCATGGATTTCCTGCCACGATGAGTTGTACTCCCAAGTTGTGAATGAAAATAATTCTTTCTTTCTTAAATTGCCTTTGTCAAGTATTTTGTCAAAGTAATGAGAAATGTAACTAGTAAAACACCCGTGTTGAGAATTAGGCGTGTTGAGAATTGCTGTGTGGATTTATTTCTGGGCTCTCTGCTTGATGGTTTTATGTGTGTTGGAGGTTCATCTGATGTATTTTGATGCTAATTACTGCTGCTGTCTCTTTAACTCACCTTGCCTAAAAGCCTAACCTGTTTGACCAATAAAAGGCCATCATCCTGGGCAGGGCAAATGGGATGGGCGTGGCTAAGGTTCCCAGGCTGGGGGAGACAGAGAGAATCTTGGGAAGAAGGAGACTAGAGGAGAGAGGAGAAGAAGGCAGGCCACCATGGGTCAGGTGGAGGAGAAACAGGTGGCCAGCATGGACGGAGATTTGACCCAGATGAAGAACATTAGCAAGTATTTGGGATTATGGATGGAAGATAGCTTGATAGAATTATTAGAAGCAGATGACATGATTGGGACAGGTATCCTATACCTGCCCCACTATGGGAAGTAGTTTAGGGGATTACTATCTGCTCTGCCCCAGGTTAACAAAGGCTATTTTAAAATATAACAGAAGTCTGTGTTGACTAATTGCTAGCAGGTTAGAAAATACTGCTGTAATATTAATTATAGTTCTAATGATAAACATTATTTGGCCATACTGATAATTTAACCACAAAAAATTGGCACCCAACATGGGGCTTGAACCCATGACCCTGAGATTAAGAGTCTCACCATACTGATAATGTAACCACAACAAATGTCTGTTTCCATGACAACATCATGCTCGTGGTCACTGAGGCTTAATTGTATAATTTGAGGCCAGCTATTGTGACATCTTTAGCATCGTTCTTTCTGCTTAGGATTGCTTTGGCTTTTCAAGGTCTTTTATGCTTTTACGTGAATTTTAGGGCTTAATTTTAGTTTCCATAAGATTTTCATTGGAGCCAGGCATGGTGGCACCGGCGTGTATAGCCCAGCACTTAGGGAAGCAGAGGCAGGCAGATCACTGTGAGGTCAAGGCCAGCCTGGTCTACAGAGTGAGTCCAGGACAGCCAGGATCATAAAGAAACCTGTCTCAAAACAAAACAAAACAAAAACAAAAACAAAAAACAAGAAAACAAAAGCCAATAAATAAATAAATAACCTTGTTTCAACTCTGTTGTCCATCTCCCGTTTAGGAAAAAAAAAAGATTTTCATTGAAACTTTGGAGAGTATTGTATTTGCACTGCACACTACTTACAGTAATACGGTCATTTTCTTGATATTAATTCTTGCTGTCCATGAGCATGGAATAGATCAAAATACTTTCTTTTCTATTTTTAAATATATGTGTTTATTTTGTGTGCATTGGTATTTTGCCTGCATGTATGCCTGTGTACCACATGCATGCCTGGGGCCAGTGCAGGCCAGAAGAGGGCATCACGGATCCACTGGGACTGGATTTATGGACAGCTGAGAACTGCCGGGATGGTGCTGGGAATCAGACCTGGGTCCTCTACAAAAGGAGCCAATGCTCCCAAGCACTGAGCCATCTCTCCTGCCCCTCTAAACACTTACTTACTGTTTCTTATGAAGAAGATATGTGAGGAAATGTCTTAACAGACCGTCCTTTGAGAATAGTTTGGGGTTAGGGAAATATTAGGGCAAAAGTTCAGAGACTTTTACATGCTTCCTGTCCTCCCTCTGATACGCCTCTTATTACTAACATCATGAGTTAGAATGGCCCTGCTTATCAACACCAACGAACCCATACTGATTCATTGCTGGCAACACCAACGGAAACTGGCAGTCTATGACCAGGTTTACTGTCTATGATGTGCAGGTCTATGCATTTTAATGCTGCATAGTGTCCTGCATCAACCACTACAGTACAGCACAGAACAGTGTCACTGCTCTCACCGCCCTATGCTATGCCCTCTTTCTTTCCCCCTTTCCTATCTGTAAACCACTAAGCTTGTTAGCATTTTCTTGTTTTACACATTATAGAGTGATTTGTATGCTATGTACTACATAGCCTTTTCCAATTATCTTCTTTTGTTGGGCATCGTGATATATGCCTATTATTAAATCACTTGGGAGCCTGAGGCAGGAGGACTGCCATGAGTCAGCCTGGACTAAACAGTGAGACCCTGTCTCAAAGTAACTGAAGCAAACCCAATACACATACACACACAGTTTTACACCTTTCTTGTCCACACTGTAACACACAGTTAAGTTTCCTTCATGTCTTTCTATGGCTTGACAGTTTTTTTTTCCAACTCCGAATACTATCTCTGGATGTAGTTTTTTTTTTTTTTTTTAATCTATTTAACTACAGGGGGACATCTTGGTTCTTTCCAATTTCGGTAATTTTGAAAAAATTCCATAAACCTTTATGCACAGGTTTGTGTATGGACACACATCAACAAACCCTGTGGAAAGACACTAAGGAGTGGTGAGTGTTGGATTACGTGGTAAGTTTGTGTTTAACTTGGTGAAGAATTGCTGAAACATCTCCAGAGATGGTTGTAGTAGTTTTTGGTTTCACTGTAACAGTGAATGAGAGTTTCTGCCACTTTCCCTTTCTGCTGGCACTGGTCTTGTCAGTGCATTGGATCTTAGGCATTCTAGCAGGTACAGAATAGTTTCTTGTTTTACTTTCTAATTTCCTAATGAGAAATGTGAACTTCATATGTTCATTTTGCCATTCACGTGTCCTCCTTGAACAGGTATTGGTTTAGATCTTTTAAGCTTAATTTTTATTTACATGGAGAGAGAGAGAGAGAGAGAGAGAGAGAGAGAGAGAGAGAGAGAGAGAGAGAGAGAGAGAGAGAGAGAGAGATGCATGTGTGCAGTGCCCACACTGGACAGTAGAGGGCATCAGATCCTCTGGAGCTAAAGTTAGAGGCAGCTTTGAACCACCAATGGGGATGCTGGAAACTGAACTCTGGACCATTGCAAGAGAAGAAAGTGCTCTTAGCCACTGAGCCATCTCTCTAGCACTTAACCCACTTTAAACCAGTCTGGTGGTTTTGCTTTTGCTGAGTCTCTCCCTCCCTCCCTCCCTCTCTCTCTCTCTCTCTCTCTCTCTCTCTTTCTCTCTCTCTCTCTCTGTTTCTCTTCCTTTCCATTCCTCCCTTCTCTTTCTCTATCCTTTATTTTTTAGTTTAAAAAGGTTATTTATTCTTTTCTCATATAGTACATCCTAACCACAGCTGTGGTGGTGCATGCCAGTAAGATTTGCTGAAGGAGGCAAAGGCAGGGGATCACAAGTTCAAGGCCAGCCTGGTCTACTCCATCTTTTTATGAATAATGCTTTATGGTGGGTGTTGGACTATGGTGGCACAGCTGGGTAGAGTAATTTTCCATGTAATAAATAACATGTACTTACAACAGCAGAGTCAGGCAGGAAGTTGAAGCCAAATTATGGTGGTCTCAGGCTTTGGGAGTTCTTGAGGGTATGGTTAGGGGTTCAGGTCAGGGGAGTGGTTTGGGGGGTAGGTAGAGGTTACCCCAGATAGAGGAAGCTGCAGTGGATATGGGTTTTCTTTTCTCCCATGGCTCATTGTTGCCTCCAAAGCTAGGACCCAACAGACTAGGGGAGGAGCAGAGGTAGCTGGGTGACACCTCCAGTGCTGGGACAGGTCGAGGCACTGCCTCCTGGGCAGTGCTGCTCCCAGAAAGGCAGGGCTGGTGCAATAAGACAAGTGAGTGAATGCTAGGGGTGACCTGCACTGGGTATCTCTAGCTGGCATCTCTGTCTCATGTCTAACAATCTCCCCAACTGTCCATACTTCTCTTCACTCCATCCAGGGCATCGTTTGACTTTGCTCCTCGCCTACAGGTCATTTGAGGGCTTTTCTTGAGCATCTCCCTGTTTGTTTGGTCTAGAAAGCAGGCTGCACCTGCAAAGGGAATTTAAATATCTAAATATTTAGTCCCCTTCCAAATGTGGGATTACACACCTGCCGTCCCGGCACTAAAGAGGCAAAGGCAGGAGGATCAAGGGATTGAAGCTGCCTTGGAGGGAGTTGCAGGACAGCCTGGACCATATAGTGAGACCTTGTCTCAAAATAAAAGAACAAACGAAAACTTAAAGATGCTCCCATCTTTCTAGCTATTTGTACCTCTCTATGTCCCCAGTGACTCTGGCTTCAGGTCACATTCCAGAATTTTCCAAACTGACGAGTTTCCTTAGATTCACACTCGTTTAAGAACTCTTTCTGCATTTCAGATGTGAGTCTTCACCAGCCAAGTGTTTTCTGATAATTTCTTCTCATGTGGGGCCCATCTTCTCATTCTCTGGACAGAATCTCTCAGAGACCAGAAGTCTTTAATAGTAACAAAACCTGATGCACAGTTTCTTATTCTTTCATTTTTTTTTTTGTGTGTGTGTTTAGTCTTATAGGATTTTAATTTCTTAAGATTAAAATTTACATGATTAAAGTATTTCTTTTGAGCTGTCTTCTAGTAGTTTTATAGTTTGGGGTGTTTCATGTATTTCTGAATTCCATTTGAGTTAGCTTTTGTGGAACATATGAGGTCTCTGTCTAAGATTGCTTTTGTGTGTGTGTGTGTGTGTGTGTGTGTGTGTGTGTGTGTGTGTGTATACAGATGTTGAAAAGGCTACCCTTTCTCTCACTGAATCACTTGTGCTGACCTGTAAAACTTGACCCATCCCATCTGGCTAATCAGGCATTCTTCCATCTGTCCATGCTTGTTTACAGTAGCCTCACAGGAAGTGTCAAAACTGAGAGTGTCAGTGCTCTGGTTTTGCTTTTTTCCTTCCATGTTTTGTTGGTCACTGGGGTCTTCTGCTTTTTATGTAAACTTTATAATTGGTTTGCCAATCACCACTGAATGCCTTATTTGGATTCTGATTGTGAGTACATTAAATCTGTATATAAACTTGGGAAAAACTGATACCTTGTTACTATTGAGTCTCCAGTCCATGAACATGGTATTGCTTTTTTTGCTTGTTCAGACATTTTGTTAAAGTTACCAGTTTTTCCATATATGCATTTAGATTTATATCTAAAACATTTGTTTTGTTGCTAATGTGATGTTGTGTTTAGTGATAAAATCCAATTATATACTGATGGTATATCAGTAAATAATTGACTTCTCTGTATGAACCTTTCGTTTGCTTATAATTTCATGACAATATTTGGTATGGATTCTTCTTTGTAACCATCTACATAGATACTCGATTCTCTTGATGCCATTTCTGTTTCTCTATTAAGAAATCTTCATGACTGGTGCATTGACTTTATACAGTGTTTTAATTCATTATACATTTTCACTGTCTTTTGAGGAACATAATTGTAACAGCAGGGTTGATGTCCTAAGGTCACCTTTCTGGTTTTGCTTTGTTTTTTTGTAGTGTTTTGTTGAAAACTGACACATTACACAATATCTTGCAGTTGTAAGCTGGATCCTTGTAAGAAAATTTGTTGGAATTAATCTATAGAAACTGTCTCCAGCTTTGGGCAGCAACTAAAACCTGTGTTCAATTTTTGTATCTAAAATTATGCTTTCAATTTGGCTTGCTGAGTGATCACCTCCGTGACTGACTAGCTCAATGGTCAACCAATGGCTGGCAGAGTTTACGCTCACATATCTCAAGCTGTGGACCACCTATTTCCTGTGTGCTTACTGGGAAGCACGGCAAAACTTTTGCACTCCTAGCTTGGTTTTGTGTTTCCTATTTTAGGTCTTTCTGGTACAGATGCCCAGCTTTCCACACATCTCTCCCCTCAAAGCTTTCTTTATTGTACTGCTTCCTTGCCCAGTGCTTATGTGAACAGGACCATGCCTCAAGCCCAGAACAGCATGCTTCTCCATGCTTTGTGGTTGCTTGTAGTGACAAGATTCTTGGTGTGGTTTTCTCCTTCCATTCCACATCAAGTTATCTGCCTCTGATGGTTAAGCAGCACCTTGACACAGTCAGGTCCACTCTTCTGGGAAAACAGTGACCACAACCTGCTGCCCATAGCAGGGAAACAGGCTTAATCCCAGGAGCGAAAGTTACAAACACATGGCTATGCCGATGGCCCTGACTCAACTCAGTGGTTCACAAAACAAGAAGAATAGACGTGAATTTGGGAATGAGGTTTGTAAGGAAGGCAGTGTTCAGGGGCTGAAGGAACACGGAAGAGGATGTCAGGCAAGAGTGGTCAGGGTCCATTATGTGCATGCGGCGACATTGTCAATAGCAAATTTAGCTGATAGTAGTAAAGGACCGATGGAGCATCCTGAGAAGTTGAAACCTTTATCTTTGAGAATTAGGAAGGGATGCTGGTTTTGTTATTGTTGCTGTCTTCCATGAAAACAGGCAGGAAGCATTTCCCAGCACACTTAAAGCAGCTTTAACAACAGGTTCTGGTCTGAAGAACGAGAATGGAAGGCATGTTGCTCTTTCTAGACTACAAATGTCCCTGACTGCCATGCAAGTTCTTTCTCCATGAAAACCACATAGGTCACAAAATAGAATAAATTATTCAAAGAACCCTTCCATTATGACTCAACTTTTATGTCAGTAATACATTCATCTTGGTTGTTGGTTCCTTCAGGTTGGTTGTTACAGAAGTTAGCTTTAATTACTGACTCATGAGACAGGGAGGTCCAAGCAGATTAATTCTCTTACTGAAATAGTAAATGACTGAAATCTATAAAATTATACTCTTATCTCTAATTAAAGTTTTCCTTTGTATCACTTTTATCTTTTTCTTTTCTGGCTTTAAGAGTTCCTAAGTTGGGACTGAAGAGATGGCTCAGTGGTTAAAAGAACTGGCTGCTCTTCCAGAGCACCTACATTTGGTCCTCAGTACTCACATGGTGCCTCACAATGCCTAAAACTCCAGAAAATCCAAGGTCCTTTTCTGGCTTCCACAGGGACTATATGCAGGTCATGCACAGACTTACATGCAAAAACCTATGTACAAAAAAAAATAATAAAGAAAAAAGTAAGTAAAAAATAAATGACGCTACTTGGGTCACTGTTCATCATAACAGCAATATTCTCACACTAGCTGATACTGACGAAGTGTGACAAAGTGCGTGAACTTGTGTTTTGTCCTGTGTGTGTTTTGTTTTGTGGGCTGGAGAGATGAGTTCGTGGTTAGGAAGGGTTGCTGCTCCTCTTTAGATCACAGGACAAACACCTGTAAAGTTAGCTCCAGGGGTTGCAGCTCCCTCTTTTGGACTCCACAGGCAGTGCACTCACCTGTGTACCACCCTCATAGATAAATAAAATAAAATAAAATAAAATAAAAAAAAAATAACTATTTTGTTCAACTAAAAAATTCCACATGACATAGCATGGTTGTTACTTTTCAGCAGTGGTTCAACGTGGTTTCAGCACCGCTCTAAGAAATTTCAACTTCACAAAATGAATTTAACTCTTAGGAAGAAGATATAGAACATTTTTCATGTGTGAAGAGAGAACTTGGCCATATTTCACAAACACTTATTTTTTTTGTAAAGTTTTCAGAATCTTTCCTGAGATACTAAAAACCTTTTCCCACCAGATTTGAGGTTTCAAAATGAAGCTCATGAGCAAGATTCTGTATGGATCTAATATACCATTATGTGGCAAAATGGTACAATTTATCATGCCCACATGGCATTACGGGAGGATCTTTCCAATGCTTGTGTTCTCTATTTATACTTTCTAATTTCCTCACATCACAGGCTAATGACAGAGGAGCTCCCTTTTCAAGTTATTGTTTCCAACAAGCAACTGCATAGAAACAAGCAATTATTTCTGAAGTTGTATCCCTTTTCCCTATACTGTTTAAAGCAATGATTTGTTTATTTCAAGCTTCAAATCCTATTTTCTGCCTATAAAACAAATTACTTTATGCATGAATATGAAAACATATAGCTCCTCTACATTGGGCAGTTAAAGTCCCTCTGTCTATAGCATATTAAAGAAATTGTTAAATTGTATTGATGCAAGCACATATAAGCGCTTTCAGCTTCAGATTATATTTACACACACACACACACACACACACACACACACACACACACACACACACACACTGAGCAGAGTAGCCATGAAGCAAAGAGACTTGGCCTTACACGAGCAAGAAAACCAAATGAACAAACTCAATTTGCATAAAAATATGTCACTGAACTCAGCACACAATATTGGTATTACCTCTGCCAACTCTCAAGAAAGTACAGTGTGGGATGGAGAGAAAGCTCAGAGGTTAAGAGCACTGTCTACCTTTCCAAAGGTTCTGAGTTCAATTCCCAGCAACCACATGGTGGCTCACGACCATCTGTAGTGAGATCTAGTGCCTTCTTGTGGCAGGAAGGCACACATGTGGGCAGAATACTGCATAAATAATAAATAAATCTTTTCAAAAAAAGAAAGTACAATACACGGTCCTTTGCATAGATTTGGAAGCACCATATACCACTGTGTTGACATTGTTAACAGGAAACTCATTTCCCTCCACTTCTGGCCTCCTTTACTCAGCTCCTTCCCATAGCTCCATCTTCCACCCCTCATAGCAGCTCCCTCAGGGCTTATGGCCAAGTATTCTTTCTCTTTCTACTTTCCAGAACAACCTTCCTTTCTCTGCCTGTGTAAAAGCCATGAAAACAGAGCCAGTCCACCTAATACCTCATTATTTAAAACCTGGTCCTTGGCATAGCAGGTTGTTTCTGAGTTGCATTTCAGAGGATGGGTGAAAACTACATATAACCATCCTTGAAATAACCAGACAGCACAGAGCTTTTACACAAACCCAGTGCATTATCATTAGCTAGCCTTGTTGTGTTTTGTATCAAGAATAGAAAGACTGAATTAGTGATCTTATAGGGTTGGCTCTGAAGAAATATAGTCCCTAAAAGCATTGGATGGTATTTTTTTTTTTTACTGCTAATCAATATATAACTTTATGCCTATTTCTCTTTAAAGATCTTCTACTTACTATGTATACTTGACTCATTAACACTGACCGCATTGCTAAAAGCACTGTAATTTATGCCTCAACAAACCCATCTGCTTTCTCCATAGGACATGCCACTGCTCCCTTTCGGACAGGTACAGCTAGGTCTAATGAGCAGTACTGTAACACTGAATTTGGGCTCCATTTCTATACGATGAAAATATCAAGGATACAGAAAAGTACAGGGGGAAGAAAGGAACAAAAAAGGTTGAGACTACACCGACCATGAAAAGAATATGTGTTTATGGTGTGCTTTGTGTAATTAAAATTTTTGCTACCTGTGCTAGCTTTTGAATGTCTGCAAAAGCGCTGTTACTGCTGGACTTTGAAACTGCAAATATATTTTAATGAGAATGTGAATTTGTAAATGGAGAATCCGAAGACAGTGAAGATCAATACTATTTAAATAATAAAAATATTATGAGGTAGGATGTAATTGATGATGAAAAAAAGTCTGGTTTTTTTTTTTTATGTTAGCTATGTTCCAGCTGAATCCAGATGAAGCTGAACTTTTGTTAAAGCTACATTTCAAACCTTGACTTCTCTTGTCTCTGCAGGATGCTTCTAAGTTACAGTGTATCCTAATAGGCATTATAGCCCCACTTCCCCAGGGGCCCAGGCTTTTCTTTAATCACTAGTCTCCAGGGATGCAACTAAATTCAGGTCATCAGTATCCTGTTTAGGGGAAATCCCTCATTCAAAAGCACAAGGGAGAATTTTACCCAGTAGTGCCAGGGGAAGAGACTTCTATCTTATCATCAAACTGTGGTTTTGGAGACAGAGATGCCTCTGCTGCTGCCCTTCCCTTTATTCTATACCAGAGTTTTATAGGAAACGGCACTTGCTTCCTGTTTGTTTCCCGGGTGTTCCAGGAGGATCAGGGCAAGGCTGTGGCTAACAACAGGATTAAGGATGTGGACAGCAGGAGGATTCTGGAGGAACAACCTGGGATTTCAATTTGACATGGAGCCAAAATCCTAGGTTTACCAGGCTTGCTTTTCTCTTTGGGCTGTATATAGTCTGTCTTGTCTCTGTCTGTCTCTCTTCCTTTCCCCTCCCCTCCCTCCCTCCCTCCCTCTCTTCTTCTTCTTCTTCTTCTTCTTCTTCTTCTTCTTCTTCTTCTTCTTCTTCTTCTTCTTCTTCTTCTTCTTCTTCTTCTCTCTCTCTCTCTCTCTCTCTCTCTCTCTCTCTCTCTCTCTCTCTCTCTCTCTCTCTCTCCATGTAGCCCTGACTGTCCTGGAACTTGCTTTATAGATCAGGCTGGCCTGAAACTCACAGAGATCTGTCTGCCTTTGCCTCCCGAGTGCTGTGCTACTACTGCTCAGCTTTTTTTCCCACAAGACTTTAAAATCCATGCTTCTAACTCCTCCAAGACAGAGGATCCTGAAATATTCTCAGAGAGACAACATAATTCATTCACCAAGGACTCACGGCAGAGTGTGACTGGCACACCTGTCTGTGTGAGATCATGAAATGGAAATGAGCTTTCAATGTGGTTTTCAGGTTGACTTTTGTTTCTGTTAAATGTTATATCTTCCTTCCGTTCTTTTTTAACTCTTTGGATAAGTTAAATGTCAGCGTCAATTCCCCCTGAACCTGGGAGTATACCATTGGATACTTGAGGAAAGAAAACCTACAGGAAACATGTTATTGGCTGGCTGGCTGGCTGGGTAAGAAAAGCTTTTGCTTTGTAGCTGTAAGTCGGCCACAACTATTCTCTCACATGAGTTTCACTCACATCGTTTAATGAACAAAACCACCCAGACTGACAATCTGATACAACAACCAAGTAGCAAGCACCGACCATCAGAACGACACCATCAAGAGGTGAAGAAGGGCAGAGCACCAGGGAGTGATGGGAACAGGCCTTAGCACAGAACCAACTGTGCTTGCATCTCTTTTGCTTCAACAGACACCTTACACCTTATTTGAATCCCATTTCCACAGTGCTAACGCATGGAAACAACAGTGCTCCCAGCAGTCTGTCCCTTTAAGGCATCCCATGTAGGACATGCTTTGTTGAAGACAAATTTCCAGATGAAAACACCCTCCTAACATTCCAGAGGTCTCATATATTGCATGAAGTCATGCATATAAGGGCAACACTCTAATTTTAGGCTTTGTTACTCTTCTCTACCTGGCTCCGTACCTTTGCCAAATGGCTTAGCTTACTAGAGGCCATCTTTCTCAGCTTCAGACCAGATTCTAATTGCACTGGAAATTACAGTCCCTCATGAAGTGAATGGTCCTAGAGCCCTCTGGGCTATACTTTTAAGAAGTGGCTCCCTAATACTTCATTATTTCCGCATCTGAATCCTACCTATTGGTCAGTCAGCACTTCCCACGTTTCTTGCCCATCACCACTCGGAGTTGTCACCCCTGCGAGAGAATTCGGGGGTGGTAGATCCCTTGTGAACACAATAACCAGTCCAGGGCCAGGAAAATCCTCCAGGCACCGGAGAAGGAAAGAAGTTAGCAAAGTGCAAGCGGTTTTTAAAGATTCTATTGCTTTTCAGCAAATGTGTTTTCTTCCTGTCACGGAGCTGAGAACATATGCGGCACCTGGCAGAGGATGTCTGCGAAGCCTAAAGTCAGGAGAGGGGAAGGCTGACTCACAGTTTCTTACACTGCATGTGTGAAATCTTTCAAGAAAATCTGGAGGCGGAAGATCCACAGGATTTTGATGACGCTCTCAATTGCTATTAAATCAGTATTTAAAAGAGAACCTACTGGCTCTCTGCTTCTATTTCTGACCTTTGCAAGCTGGGAAAAAAAAAGAAAAAAGAAAAAGAAAGAAAGAGAAGAAAGAAAGAAAGAAAGAAAGAAAGAAAGAAAGAAGCAACATGAAGGATGGTAAGTGTCCAAACAAGATAACATTTTTTTAGGTTGCTATGGTTTTCTGATCACATTAAACATTTGATCTCATTCATCTTTTGTATTCAAGTTTTACCTGCCACAAGGACAAAAGCTCCGGGGATCACACAGTCATTGGCATTGGCTCTCATCACTGAGTTCTTTACACTGCAGTGGTTGCTATCTTTGAAAGGCTCATATCATTCAGATTTTTATTAAAATGAAGTTACAGTAAGGGATGGGGGAACCAAAACATGATTCTCATTAAAATAATGCATTTCAGGAAATATGTTATTTTGGCTGCCACTGCCAAGCATGTGGCAAGTGTCACTCAGAAGTCTGGTTTCTAAGGCCATGCAAAGAACTCAAGATGAGACCTACTTGTGTCCTGTGCTGTATGAGTCCCAAGGTTGCCACAAGAACAGGTCACCCACACGGACAGACATGTTTGGGGTTTTGAGGCTTCTCTCAATGAAAGAATTTTACACGCGTTATGCAAGTAAGGGTCCCGTCAGAGATAATAGATTTGTCAAGCATTTACCTTAACAAGCTTTCCTTATTTTAATTTAAAATTTTATTTTATGTGCATGAATGTTTTGCGTGAATGCATGTCTGTGCCCACAGAAGGCAGAAGAGGGCATCAGATTCCTTAGGACTGGAGTGATAGATGTTTACGAGTTGCCAAATGGGTGCTGGGAGTCGAACACGGGTCCTCTGGAATAGTAGCCAGTGCTTTTAACCACAAGCCATCTCTCCAGCTCCCTTAACATGGTTTCTTTTTCACACAGTTTAGGACATTTTGCACTTAGAGAACCTGCCTGTGGTATGAAACAGTTCTACAAGCCACAGCATGCTCCTGTGACACTGTGCAGTGAGAAGCCAGGCATCCTGGACTTGGGACCATCAAGTCTAGCTTGACTCACAGCAGTAATAGATTTCATTGATGCTCAAAAGCTCAGAAGAGGCTTCCATCAGCTTCCATAGTGCCAGCCAGAAACTGCAGCAGAAGCCAGAAGTACCACACACAGGCTAAGGGGTAGTCGGATGCACTCTGATCCAGAGCTCTGGTTAAATGCTGGACTTTCCATTTAATAATAGCGTGACCTTGAGTCAAGCACTTGAACTGTGCAGAGCACATAGTCCTATGTGTAAGACATGGCTAACAACAAACTCCCCTTGTGCACAACTGTGAGGATTAAAGACGTCACGGGGCTGTGTGGCATGTGGCACACAGCAGACAGGACATAGAGAGCAGCTATTATTTTGTGTGTTGTGATTATCTACAATCCTGAGAATTGAAACATACTTCCTCCCCTTCAAATTCCAGCAAACTAGTTCAAAGCTTGTTTTCCAAATACCTTATCTAGTTTGGGTTAAAAAAAAAAAAACCCAACAACTGTGGCTATGTTCTGCTCTGCTCATCAAAGGCTGCCTCTAATGCCGACCCAACGGTGAGTAAATTACACAGGTTACTCCTCTTCCACCTCCAGCTAGTCTTAAATCACATTCCATGTGGTAATGGGTCAGTTTCTTTACTTCCTCTCTCCTTCCTACCACATTCCATACCCCAAAAGATGCCAGTTTTCAGTTGCCTTTGAAAGTGAGTTTTCATCTGTATTAAAAAGAAAAAAAAGTCCTTTAAAGTAAGTGTTAAGTTCTTTGAGCGCCCTCCAACCCCAACCATCAGCGAACAGTCACCAGAGAGTTATTGGTGCCTTCGCCAGAATCCTCCCACAGAGAACAGGGCCTTTGTAATGAGCAGCACATCCAGAAACGGTTGACTCTTTGATCTTTGATACTTGTACAACTCGAAAGAGAAAGGCATTCCAGTCCCAACCACACACAGCGAGGGACACAAGTTATTTATGGATGCCCTCGACTCTGAGCTTAGCCTGGCTCTTTAAAGACTCAAATACACACATCACTTTGACTAGCTAAATTGCTCCCACCCCTTGCAGTTGTGTCTAATAGGGAGGGAGGGGGAGGGAGGGCATGGACGTCTGGTCTTTGGCTTCTCCCTGGGGTGAGAAAGGTAGCTTGGCAGAGGCGGTCACAACAATATTTATAAAGACAGTAGAAAATAGAGTCCATATGTGTACAAAGGGAAATCAGAGTAAATCATCAGGGTGAAGACGCCTCTTGACTCCATGGCTGAGGTCTGGCGGCTTCTGGTGGAGTGAACAGAACCAGCCTTTCCAGGCTTTAGTACACAGACTCTGGTGTTCACGTGTGGCCTTCTGATCCAGTCTGCCAGGCCTGGAGCTTCACGGATGAGCCAAAGCCTGACTCTGGTTCCCTCAGCTCAGACACTGTTCTGTATGCCTGCTTGATTGCGCCGGGAACTTTGTGTCTCAGAGCTAGTACTGACCCGGAAGCTGTAAGTTCTTGCTTCCGCAGTTGCAGGGCAGGTCAATAGCTTCCTACCACTGATTCTCAAAGCTGTGGGAATCTTGCCTCTGAGCTGGTGGTATTCTTTTGGGATGTTTGGGAGGCTTTAGGGGGTAGGGCCTGTCTAGAGGAAATGGGTCACAGGAGCCAAGTTGTTTGGGAAGTCTTATCCCTGGCTCTTTCCTGCTTTTCCCTGCTTGCTCTCCACCGTGAAGTGAAGAGGTGTCTTTTGTCATATATCCTGATGCCATGACGCTCTACAAGTGCACGTGACCAGGGAATTAACCCTGTGAAACTGTATGCCCAAATAAACCCTTACTCCTTTAAGTTGTTCTCTCGGGGACTTGGGGCACCGCTATGCAAAAATAATTAAGATAAATTAAGATAAACCAAGAACCAAGTTAAATAAAAATAGCACCATAGTAAGATCTGTTTCTCTTTGCTAACTTTCTCTGGGTCCAATATATTGAACAGTTGGGTTTATGGTGAAAACTCAAGTTGAATGAATCCGGCTATAGCTGGTACCTCACTAGGCCATTTCTGATCTAGATATGCAAGGCCATCCATGCACATAAAGACAAAGAAAACACGGTCTTTGAGTCTTTTCTTATTCTGTGGAGTTTACCGTGGCATCAAGCCAGAGTCTGAACACAGAGACAGGCTTATCAACGTCAATGAACATAATACACATGCTGGGAAACAGCACATCTGCTCATACCACTGTCTGCAAGACCAATAAATAACAGATAGGCTGCGTGGGTCAGCTCAAACATTTTGCTCCCAGGGCTCAGGGAGGAATTACAGAAGCCATACTCTACAAGTATAGCTTCACCGCATAATTCATTCACTCTCTCATGCCTCAGTAAAAAGTCAGGACTTACCTAAGAAGACAATTGGGTGGAGGAGGAACCGACAGATAAGTAGTGTAACCCTTTGAGGGTGACTTTCAGGAGCTCTGGGCTGTGGTCCTCCCTTTGTCTCTGGGGTACAGTATAGTCAGCTACAAACTTAGGATTCCATCTGTAAAATACAAACAATAGTGCAACTTTTTACCCTGTCACTGCTTCGGGAATAGCTGAGTTTCAGACTGGCTCAAAGAGGAGGAGCAATGAACTAAATGCTGATATGTAGAATAGGACGTAGTGAAATGACACACAGACCTCCACGCAGCTAGTCAGCCTCAGTGCTCTTAATCGGTAGTTTTCCATCGCTTGTTTTTTAACCAAAACATGAGCTGGATACCACAAGGCGAGGCAAACACATTAAATTAGACCAACCATGAAAATAACAGCAGGCTTCTGTAGCTGAGGGCAAGAGGAAATGAGAAAAGGCTGGTTGGGAATTCGGAAGGTCAGAGAGAAGCTGATTTCCCAGCATACAGAGACAGTGGGGAATGATATAAGGTTGTGGACAGATTCAGAGGCTGGACCAGCACGAAGAATTCAGCCTAAACAGAATTGTCCAGGCTGAACCATGTTAAAATTATGGCCGAGGACAACAGGCACATCTGGGTAGGGAGGATCTTGGGTCACTGACATAGCCCCAGAAAACTGAAGCTGACATTCCGTTCTACCCCTAGCATCAGTAACCTCCATGTGACTGCAAGCTGGGGGATTTAGCGGATGGCGGCAAACCTGGTGCACACAGAACCAGCCAGCTGTGCAGAAGAGCAGTGTTTCCCCCAGGGGAATCTGTTGCTATAAATCCCGCTTAGGATCCAGAATAACACATTTCAAGTGGAAAGAAATGGTGGATGAGCATATGAAAGAGGCCATTGACCACAATTTAAAATACATTGTGGAACACCATTGGAGTTTGACTGGAGCTTCCAAAACATAGGCTAGCCCATGGGAGTCATATTAATTGTGCTGAGTTCAGTTTATTATTAATTTAAACACTTAATTCAGATTTAATTTTTTTAAAAAGTACGACACTGGAGTCAAAATGGTCCACTGTATACTAGTTTAGGTAGCCAGGAGAGAGGAATGGTCCAGGTGCCAGGAAGCCTGAGGTCTGTGTCTCTGAGCCACTTAGGTCAGACTTTAGCTTCATTACCAATAAAGTAAAGCACAGAGTTGCTGGAGCGTGAAGAATAAACCACTCAGCTTTGCCAGACCACTCAAGCTTCTACTGTGGTTTCCAGGACCACTTCGTCTTCAGATTATATACATTTTCTTTGTACCTTGTTTGTTTTTTAATATCTACCTTTCCTTTTTAGGATATTTTAATTTATTCTTTGAGAATTTCTTATGTATAAACAATGTATTTTGACCAGATCCGCTCCTAATGCTTTGTTTTGTGCATTCTTACCTAATTTGAGTCTTTTTTTTTTTTTTTTTTTTTTTGGCTTAAATGAGCCAGTTTTCCTTAGTGTAAGAAAATACCCGAGACAATCAACTTACGAAGTGGAAAGGTTTCTATTGGCTTATGGTTTCAATTTATGGCTGCTTGCTTTGGGCTTGTGGTAGCATTGCATGGCATCATGGGAGAGCTTGTTAGCTTCACACAGCCAGGAAATATGGGGGAAAGAAAGGAGGGAGCTAAGGTCCCCAACAAGGGAATTCCTTGTCCCAAATATTTAGCTTCTCACCACCTCTCAACAGTGCTATTGGCTAGGGACCAGCATCCAATATGTGGGCCTTTGGAGGACACTCCAGATCCAAGATACAGTAGAATCTAGATTCAACAAATTATATTCTTGGTGTGTCCTGGACCTAGGAAGTGAACCCAAGTTGATCAGGTTTCAGATTCTGACATCTTTCAATTTACATGTCTGTGTCATTAAGTGATGCTTAATAAAATATTTAAAACAGCTATTTGCTTCAAATTAGTACTGGAATAATACTAATCTATTGCTTGAGTATCTTTGTAGTAAAATTCTTAAGGGTCAAATCTGGGGGGTAGGAAATTGAAAATTACACACCAAGGGCTCAGTGTGCAGAGCACTTTCTATGCAATCGTGAGGATCTGGGCTCAGACCCCCTAGAGCCTACATAAAGGAGGGCAAGTCTGTAATCCTGGTGCTCCCATAATGAGATGGGAGACAGAGATAGGAGATTCTCTGGAAGCTTATGGGCCAGCTAATATTATATGCAGCACACTTCATGCAGGCAAAACATCAATGAATATAAAACCAAACCAAACCGATAAGACAGTGACTACCTGACTTGCCAGCATTCTGCCTACCCCCATCCTTGCTGTAAGGAATGTCAGGATCACTTTGCAGCTGAGCCTGCTGAACTCATGGAGATTAAAGACATTGCTCAAAGTCACACCGGAAGTGGCAAAGCCTGATCTCAAATCCACACCTTCCTATAGTAGTCTCTCAGCAGCTTACTGTGTGCTAATGTTGGCAATAGTTAGAAATTACGTGAAATTTATTGCTGGAGGCAAATAGCCCTAGGCTATTCCTACACCTTTCTTCTTCCTTAACTTTTGCCACCAGCCCTGTCTGTGCGTTTCCACCTCCCATGATTCCATGCGAGGTTCTAGATTGCGCCGATTCCACAGCTCACAGCTCCCCATGCTTTTTCACCAGATTGGCTCAATTCTATTCTGTTCTGAACACTGGCGCTAGAGTTAGTTTTCTCCCCCTCGATGCTAGCTCCTCTTTGCTCCACTTGCCTAGACCGCTGTATGCAAGAGAGAGAAGAGCGATGCGAAATGTAACTCGTGAGAAAGCGGATAAATTGTGTGTGTGCTCGGCGAGCACTGTGAAACAGGACAGGGAAATGCATGCCTTAATTATTTGCTCGTTACTGCGGCCTATTGGGAAGTAATTAATAATAATAATCCATTGCTTAATTATCTTTATAATACAACTCTGTAAGTTAATTCTGGAATTTAGGCTCATTGGGACACAGAAATGAAAAGCACAGTAACTTCACAATACACTTTTGTTCCTTTTACACACACAGGGTGACTTTGGTTATATTCCTGAAAACCGCCGAGTGGAGGCCTACCAATGCCTATGTTAGAGTGAGTGACTAGTGTGCAATCGGTCTGCAGTTGTTTAAAAAAGGAGCTTGTGGAAAGTACTTGGTTCAAACCAGAAAAAAAAAAACAAAAAACTTTTCTTTCAATAAAATTAAAGGGCCCTGAGTTAGTTTGAATATTGTTATTCAGTTTATGAGATTGCGAAAGAGAAAGTTGATACATAGTAACTAGTCAGCGGAACTCCAAAGTATTACCAAACCAGTCGACCTTGAAATAAAAGGACTATGCACCTACCAAGTGTAAATTAATATTTTTTATTGCAAATTACTGTATTAGCAGAATTACTGAAATATCCTGTGATTCAGAGTGACAAGCCAGCCATCAGAGGGTTATCCCATGACAGCATAATCTTTATGGGAGAAGCAATTGTTAAATTGAGCTTTAAAAATTATATTAGTGTGTGTTAATTATACACCTAATGGGATTCATAATGTATTCATTCAAGTATCTCACATATTTGGGCCATCCATTACCCTCTTTCCCCCTCTTTTCCGTCCACTACTCCCCTTCTTTTCTCAAATATTTGCATTTCTACATTCTTATCACACACATATCTGATGGTCTCTACTTTCATCCATTGTCTTGAAAATGACATGATTTCATTCATCTGTATGACTGGAGAAAACTCTATCCTGAGCATAGGCAATAGTCCCTGTATTCTATGCATCCACTGATGGACATCTAAGTCCACCTTTTTTTATAACATACTCTTTCTTGATCCTGGCAGCTGATCCAACTTTCTCCTTTGAGAAATATAACCTTGTTCCACAAACTAGATAGAAATAAAAGAACAAGACACAAGAGTTTTCCCAAGTATGAAATACTGAATACTGTTCAGAGTAGTAGAAAAGCTGTCTAAGGTTTAGGTGTGGGTAGCCTCCCAGCTTGGAGGATTAAGAGTTCAAGATCATCCTCAGGTACACAGTGAGTTTGAGGCCAGCCTTGAGCTCATGAGACATTATTTCAGAAAAGCAAATCAACCAAGCAAACACAACCATCCACTCGAATTATTGAAAGAACATAAAAATGAGAGGATTTAAAAACAAAGTTCCTACTAAATAAATCACTTTAGGCTTTTGCTTGTTATTGCTGGTTTGATGCAGGCAAAGAGAGTGCCCAGAACTAGCAGTGTTGGAGGCCCCCCTCCATGTCTAGAGTATCAGGTTGGTCTACTAGGGAGGGCTGGAGCTACAAGATCACTTCCTGTCTAGGAGAGGGGCACACTCTCTTTGTTGGTTCAGTAGTGTGACCCAGTGGCAGAGGTGGTGCAGTCTAGTATAGCATGTAACTTAGATCTGGTCTGTGCTGAGTTCCAGGGACAAGAGACATTAACCAACAGAACCAACCAATCTGGGCCCAGGGGCTGCTGCAGAGACTGATGCGCCAACCAAGGACCATGCATGGAGAGGACCTAGACTCCCTGCTCAGAGGCAGTCGATAGGCAGCTCAGTCTCCGTGTGGGTTCCCTTAATACAGGGAGCAGGGGCTGTTTCCGACATGGACTCTGTTGCATGCTCCTTGATCACTTCCCCCTGGCATGGAGACCTTGACAGGCCACAGAGGAAGAGGATGCAGGCAGTCCTGGTGAGACTAGATAGGCTGGGGTCAGATGGCAGAGGCTGAGGACGTCCCCTTCCTAAGACTGGGTGGGGAGGAGAGGGAGGGAGGGTGGGACTGAAAGGACGGGAGGGAGGGGGCTACAATCAGGATGTAAAATGAATTAAAAAATAATACATTAAAAAAAGAATGAAGTGGGAAAAAATATGAGTGAATATGAGACCAACTCAAGGCTATTAGAAGGAGCATTGAGGACCATAGAGATAAAGGCTAAAATCCCAAATTTGCTCATATCTGTGTCTCCCATCATGCAGAAATTAATGTTCACACCTTTGAAAGGACCATGAAAGACCCTTCATTTATATTTTTGGCTTGCTCAGCAGACTCTCCATCTTAAATGTGCTGTGTCTTAAAAAAAATCTCTACATAGCTTTGTGGGGGTCTCAGAGCAGCAGGTTTTCTTCTGCAAGACCCACATGCAATTCCTCCTTCCTGAAAACCAGTGGAATGCAATGACTAAGAGTGTCTGGCTGTGACAACTAGGTTTGAATTTAGATAGCGTCTGTCTGAGCTAACTTTAGCTGTCAACATGACACAGCAGAGAGTCATCAAAGAGAAGCTCAGCTGGGTGTTTCCTGGATCAGCTTGGTCTAGGGCCATGTCTGTGTGAGGTTGTCTTGATGTGGCAGGTCCCAGTCCACCGTGGCTAGCAACATCTCTAGGAATAGAGCTCTAGACCATGTAAGAAAGCTGGCAGAGCACTGGCCAGTGAGCACGCCAGAAAGGAGGCAGCTACGCTTCGTGGCTCTTGCTCCCCTCAGTGATGGACTCTTACCTGGAAGTGTGCCTGAGGCAAGCCCTTTCCTCCCCCCTAAGTTGTTGTTGGTCAGAGTGTGTTATCATCACAGCAACAGAGTGATCTTAGAACATCACCCTACATAGGTCAACTCATGTTTCTTACATCCAGGAGCTTTTCTCCAGGGCGAACCCAGCTTTCACCCTGTTCCTCAGGACCCTGGTATTTAGAGTACCACTTTATCCATGGCAGGTCTGAGCAAACCAGCTGACCACCCAGATTCAGATTCAGTTTCCTTATCTGCAAAGTGGAACTGATAATGATGGCCTTACCAATGCCCCTTTGCTGTTTAATACATGCTCACTGACTAAATATTTGTGACCTGCGTGGTAAACCGTTCATCACATGGCAATGAATCTAAACGTCCGACTCATGTCACTTACAGTATATGTTTCCCAAAGCTCGTACTTTCTATTTGACTCCTCCACTAGAATATGAGCTCTTTTGGTGAAGAGCTGCATTTTAGTCACATATTTTTTCCATACCAAAAGCAGAAGCTGTTATATAGTTACACCATCCATTCAACAAAAACCCATTGAATGACTTTTGCCTCTCAGACATTATTAGTCTAAGCATGCCAGACATGTAAATGGATAGGGGTCCAAGAAGATAACATCAGCTTAAAAGTATTGTAACTCCATTTGTTACAGAAAGATGACTGGTAATGATTACATTCAATCTACTAACCTATATTGTTTCAGTTATAAATAAGGTAAGGTTTTAATTAAAATATTTTTACCTTGACAGTAAAAGCAATGACGTGTTATAGTCTTCTGGCGTTTGAGAGTTTGAGAGCCACAGGATACTACATAGCATAGGGACTGTGCTGACTAGTTAGTATTATCAACTTGATACAACCTACAGTCACGTGGAAAGAAGGAACCTCGATGGAGGAGCTGCCCAGATGAGAATGGCTTGTGGTCATCTCTGTGAGAGATTGTCTTCATTGATAATTGATAATTGATGGGGGAAGGCCCAGCCCACTATGGGTGGCACCATCCCTAGGTGGTTCTGGGCTGAGCAGAGCCTGTGAGCAAGCCAGCAAGCCAGCATCCCTCTCTGGCTTCTGCTTTTGTCTTTATTCAATGATGGACTGTGAACAAGAAGTATAAGTCAAATAAATCCCTTTGTCTTCAAGTTGCTTTTGCTTATTTTTTTTTTATCACATCAACAGAAAGCTAACTAGAACAGTCACTGACCTGCCATTGCAGTCCCTGACATGTGTTCACTGCTTACCAGTATATGAGATGGTTAGTACTAATTGTCAGCTTGACAAAGTCTAGAACCACCTGGGAAACAGGTCTCTGAATACTCCTTGGGGGAATATGTTGATTATGTTAATTAAGTAGGGAGACCTACCCACTGGGAATGGTACGGGCTCTTGGTCCTAGACTGGGATCCTGAACTGTGTAAATGGAGAAAGGAAACTGGGCAGCAGGATACTTTTAGTGCTCTCTTCTTCTGACTGAGGACATAGTGGAACCAGGGGCTTTAAGCTCCTGCTGCCTTGACCTGCCTGGTATGACTGACTGTTTCCGGAACTGGGAACAAAGTAAACCCCTCTCCCTTAAGTTGCTTTTGTCGGATCATTTATCTCAGCAACGGGAAAAATAACTAAGATGTGCTTTCACTGAACCGAGTCTTAACAATGCAAAACACTAGAGATTATCAGACGCTGTTAACCATGCTTACAGCAATGCTGTCGGCTCTGCAGTAGTCTTAACAAGTCAACAGAACGCACATGGATTTTCATTACCACAGTATGTTAATATTTCCCACCTGAATACGGAGGTGGATCCACCACTCAAAATTACCTTCCACTAATGGGAAATGCTCTCCCTTGTAGTGAGACACCTACTAGAGCCTCCCCCAGGCTAAATAAGCTGAAAGGGTACAACTCTTTGTCCCACATGGCTGCTCAGCTTCTTTTGTGAGCAGCGTTCAGGTAGCTAACTTGGCTCTACTCTAATTACCAAAGGAAGGAATGATGCCAAGACAGTGGGCGACTGAGTGGTGGCAATAACGACGTGAGAGTGTCTTGTAGTGATGGGCAGCAGGAGAAAGTGCTCTGCCCATACTGTAACTGCTCTTTCATTGTCACAGGCAATCTAGTTCTTTGGGTTGCCCAAGGCCACCTTCAGTTGTGGGCAGTCTGTGAGCTCACAGTCTCCTAGGCCAAGCCAGCATCTCTTTCTCAAAATTAGGACCACTCCCTGGGCCAAACATACAGCTCCCGCCCTGCTCTCTGAGTCTTCCCATAGAAACTAAGCAGCAGACTGCACGCGTCATTCCCCATAAAGGACACACGCCACCGTGCATCCCACTCTTCTGCATCCTCCCCCTATGATGCGATGCAGTGCTTTTTTTCTCAATCGGCTCAGCATTTGTGGGCAGGAAGAATGAATGGCTATTTTAGTGAAGGTGCTAGTCTCAAAAATAGGAACCTAAGACTATCCCAAGGAAAGATGTTTAGTTTGGAATCTTTAAAAACTGTATCTAAATATACTAGTGTACTGTAACTCTCTCATTGCCTCCCAATCTGCTTAGAAACATTTCCAGGGCTTAAACAAAGAACCATAGCAAAAATTCAGCTCTGGAACTTACACTCAGCTTCCAGTTGCTTAAGAAAAATAGTTAACCTTTCTCCCTTAGAACCATGCTTCTGTCTTTGATCACATAATGCAAGTATTTTCAATGCTGTGCAAACCCCCCTCCTTGCAGCTCTTGGTTGGTCCACATATGAAAGGTAAAAAGGTGGCTGAGACCTTCTGAATGTGCCAGGCACTGTTAATTTGTCTGCCCTTCCCCCCCTCCCCCGTTACTTACAATTCAATCCAGAACAGAGCATCCTAGGAAGCCAGATAGTGTGTAACTGTCCAACGTGGTCGAAGGACCAGAGAGTGTGAGGAAATCCCTGAAGATTTATCCCAAGGCACGGCTTTCTCCTTCACTAGGTCTCACACCTTGTCTACAGCGTAGAGAATCACTCCAGGAACTGATAGCATTGTCGCCATCAGCATCAGCCTTCCACAGGCCCGCATTGGCGCTGGGCCCCAGAGAGAGGCAGGGGGACACAGGGGGCTCTCAAAACGGATTCTTTGGGGGGGGGGTAACACATACATGGACATAGATGCCCAAGATTTATTTTAAAGACCAGATAATATCCTGAGGTTTTCTGTACCAGCATTTTATTCTACTGAATTATATTTTGAGAAATAAAGATAATTCAGAGATAGGGTCAGGCCATAAAGTATACAAAAGCTAGATAGATCACAAGAACATAAAAATTCCAGGGGAAGACCCTGTCTGAAGGCTTGGCTATGCAGAAGTTCTGCCTCTTTTTGTCCATTTCCTCTTTTCTTTCCTTTTTTTTTTTTTTTTTTTTTTTTGAGACAGGGTTTCTCTGTGCAGCCTTGGCTATCCTGCACTCACTTTGTAGACCAGGCTGGCCTTGAACTCACAGTGATCTGCCTGGCTCTGCCTCCCATGTTCCGCCACCACGCCTGGTTCCTCTTTTCTTTTAAAATGAAAGTGAATTTATTCATGTTTGAAACAGAAAAAGGAAAATGGAAGATATAATAGACATCATTAAAATGACATTCTAGGCGGTGCTGGCATCGACAGGTTTCAGAATATGGGCAGAGAAGCTGGTTTCAGAAAAGAAAAGGACCCTGTTCCCTTTACTTCCGGCTTCGGGGAGCAATGAAGACCAACATCAGCACCCCCAAGTACGGAAGCACTCCAGCTGTGAGTCCAGCACTGCTTTCCCCATATCCCTTACTCCTGGGAGTGTAAAGGTTGAAAGAGAAAGCGGGCCTCCAAAACACGACCCTTGGGGGAAGGTACATGGCTGTTGACAGCCAAAGCTTCGCTTCCTTCTGTAAGCCGACAGTCAAGAGCTTGAAACTGCTAAGTCTGTGTATCCGGAATTCAGTATAAAATATATACATGGATTCCATTGAGGAAAAAAGATGGTCTCATTTAGCAAATGTCCCCCTGCAGCCCCCCAGTCTATGCCTTTCCTGTCACTACCTACCACAGGTGAGTTTTTGCAATAAAAGTGAACTCCCACAACAAATTAATTACATGGAAAAGCAACCTGCATTTCATTCCAGATTTCACAGTTGTTATTTTTTTCCCCCATCAGATATGAGTTATCCAAAGTAACTAGAAGAAATGATTAGTAAAGTTCTTCATTGAGTATGGGTCCAAACCAACAGATAAAGCTATTGGAAGTAGGTTTAATCCTGGGCTTTCTTTTGAGTTGTAATCTTTCTTTTCTCTTCACAATGGGCTTTTGGGGATTTGTGGTACTCTGGGGGAATATACACTTTCTTCAAAAATAGCCCTGGGTTCTTTTTGTCCATTTTTCTTTTCACAGTAGAACTTTGTAATTGGGTAGGATCTTCAGACACGGCTGCTTCACCTGCAGGGGTTTGGAAAGGACAAACTAATGAAAGCCTAGGCACAGATCATCCGTGGGCAATATGGGGTCACTGCTGCAAAAGTTTTGCTCACTGAGTCCTCCTGCTTTGTAGTTCTCAGGAGTAACAGGGGGCTTCTGAGGAGCAACTGGGGTTTTCATGCATTTGCACCAATCCTTGCTGTCTTCACATCTGAAAACACTGTGGATGCTTAGGAGTGAGTGAGGACACAATTCATGCATGGAAAGTACCTTTTCCCATGTGATCTACTTCAGTTTAGCTGAAACACTATGTTGTAATGTTAATGTAGTAGCTCAGTCCCTCCGCTTTCTGGGCATTCAGGCTTGGGGAAAACCTGACTGCTAGGCACAACAAATATCAAAGTTAAAATTCAGGTTTACAAGCTGGGCAGTGGTGGTGCACTTCTTTAAATCACAGCACTCGGGAGGTAGAGGCAGGTGGATCTCTGTGAGTTTGAGGCCAGCCTGGTCTACAGAGAGAGTTCCAGGACAACCAGGGTTATACAGAGAAATCTTGTCTAAAAAAAAACCAAAGCCAAAATAAATAAATAAAATTTAAAAATAAAAAAAAAATCATGTTTACAGAGTTCTATTCTTAAAATATATATTTTTTGTTGGCATAAGTACAAGTATGTAGTATCTATGCATGTATGCATGTGTGCACAGAGGGTCCTAGAGGTTATCTGCTGTGCATACTACCCATGGAGACAAGGGTCCCTTGCTCTGGGCATCCCACTGCTGCCTCCCACGGGCTGGGAGGACAGGTAGGCTGCCAGGCCCTTGTAGGGAGCCAAACTGGTCATCATGTCTGCACAGCAGATGCTGTATCTGCTAATTCATCTAAGAGTTTAGCCCAACCCCTAAGAGTTAGCCCAGGCTTGCCTCAAATTTGTGATCCCCCTGCCTCTGTTCTTCAGTACAGTCTACCAGCATGTGCCTCCACAACAAGTCCTATTCTTGAATATGTCAAAATTTTGCCATAAATTGAGATTTAAGATGAATTAGTATCAGTTCCTCTATTTTGAGATTATCTTACGCCATAACCTTATGGTTAATGTGGTTTTTAAAAGACTTTGGCTTTATGTTTAGCAGTTTCATGCAAATCACCAGATGCACCTCCACTGTGATCTAGCAAATGTTTGCTTCGCAGGCTCTCTGCTAGGCACCGTGACAGTTGTTAGTACACATAACAATATAACTTAGCTGGCCAGGAGGGATGGTGCATGGTGCTAACTCCAGCAGACGCGGAGGTGAGGATCTCTGTGAATTCAAGACCAGCCTGGTCTACATAGCAAGCTCCAGGCTGGCCAGGGCAACAGAGTGAGACCCTGCCTCAATAAATAGATAAATACACAAGCAAGTCAGTTCCTGCTTTCCTGCTGTGGTGACTGTAGGTGAACGGTGCTGTCAACATTCTCCTTCACACTGTTTTCTTCCTATGTACTAAATCCAGGTTACCCCTTTTGTCCCTAAGCCCCACACCATCCGCTTGACGGGCTTTCACTGTCCTCTCATCCTGAAGAATACACAATCAAGCTACTTCATCTTTGCTTATAAAATGACTGTGTGTTGAGTTGGTTTAAAGCCAACTAGGGTTGCATGATGTCCTTGGAGGTTCCATAAGTACACAGAAGATGGAGGTGGTCAGAGGGATACGGCGGACTACTGCTCTACAGGACAGGATGCCTGGCGCTCTGCTGGGGTTCAGCATCAGCATTCAATACTCATCAGCATTTGTGAAATTTATTTCTATTTCTTTCATTTGTGACATTCATCCCAGCATCCCAGGGAGATGGTCCATTTTATGGCTTCTATTTCACTCGAGAGAAACGAGAGCTTCGGTGACTTTTACCAAAGTCAATAACAAACCAGGCAGCAGAATTCAAGATTTGCAGATGCCCATCTTGTGTGGAGCTTTACCACATGCTTAGCCTCTCCAAAACACAAGGGCTCTGTTTCTCTGCTCTGCTAACTAGGATGAGGTAGGGTAAGGGTCCATCGCATAAGGAGGCAGCACCTGGTTCGTAACGTGGTGGCATCATTGGATTGCTGTTTCACTCTGAACAATGAACACTCTTCTAGCCTTCTCAGTGTGTCTATCAGTCTTCAGCTGCCCACTCGGGTCTTCCCGCACATAGCCTCCATTTGTGGAATTACCCAGAGGAAATATTATTAAGGGTGTTACAAAAATTCCAGTCTAAGCGACAGTCCTCGTCACTTACTCGAGTTGCCCTGCTATGGTCACGTGCACACAACATGCCACCTCCGGCTGTGATGGCACAGACAGAGAAGAAAACGGACTTGGAAGCTCTCACCCCAAATCCAGAGACCAGGAGAGCATTTGCTTCCCAGAGCTGTGCCAGCTGCAAGATGATTCTGTGGGTTCTCTTTCCTGTCTTTGAAACTGACTAGGTCTTTGCTAGACGGGCTTTCAGGGCACTGACTCCCCACTTACTTCCTAGGGTCTCTGAAGGATTGTATGCTCACAGAACCCTAGAGCTATCTCTGTGCCCTTGCCTCCAAAGACTTGACACATAGTAAGAACTGAACAAAAATCATATGAGTGTCACTCTGTCCCTGCTGCACAGTGCTCTTGGGTATCTTTAAAAATCAATAATACAGATTAGAGGCAGAATTCTGAAAGAAATGGGAAACTGTTTTTTTGTTTTGTTTTGTTTTAAAATTTTTACAGCTTAGGACAGGGGTGCTACATAATTATAAATAACAATCTTGTATTTGCTATCTTAAAATCTGTGAGAAATAACTATTTTAAACAATAAATGAAATTTAAAAAAAGATAAATGAGGGCAGGCTCTCAGTGAAACTGAATTTGGTAATGGTTGAGGAGGAAATCCAAGGTACAATGGACAATGTGGTGTTTCCACATTTACTAACTGCTTCTACAGCTTGGAAGTTCAAATGGTGTCTCTGGGCTTTAATGTGGCTCTCCTGCGAGACAGAAAGGCCTGCCTTGAGGTTTGAATTTTATTTTGGTCAAAACTGAAATGATTAGTGGACACAGCTCCATACTGCCCCCTGGTGGTGTCAGGCTTACCTGTGCTTGGGACCAGCTCTTAAGCGTCAAGCTGGGTTATGAAGTTGGTTTACACCATAGCTTGTGACTGTAGAACTACAAAACTCATTGTCCTCAACACTCAGGTACCCTATTGTTATTTCCCCAGGGCTTGACCCCCTGAGCATCAGGGAAGAGGGCAAATTACTTATAAGAAGGACGTCAAGATTCTAATGCAGTCACCTCCACAGGATCATTGGCCATGGAGTTGCCCTAGGACCTCTGTCAGTACAAGAGAAGTGTTTCCTGCACCTGATGCCCTTGACCCTTTGGCATCTCAAACTCTCGCAGTTCAACACGGTGCTCATAAGAAAAGTCAAAGGTCATTGAGGTCGTGTTTAGCTATAATAACAATGATCTTATGGCTTAGAAGTCAAGAACTGATTTAAGGCTTCCCTCAGCTCTGGTAGGTCAGGAATGCAATGTAGTTATGCCCAGGTTAGACCAAGGGTAACTTACAGCACAAGCATCCTTCGCTGTGCACTTCTGTGTGCACTGTGCAGGGAGAACCAGGACAGCTTTGAATCTCAGGATCATTCCTTGATCCTCCTGAAGCCTCAGAGAGAAAATTCAGAAGACACCTCCCCTCCTCAAAATACAGAAGAGGTGAGTTACGGACCGCCAAACCTGGACGGGGGAGCCTGAAATGCCAGGGTTTCCTACCATTTCCAAAGGCACTGAGCGGTTCTCACTGGGACACGCCTAGATGAATAGAGAAGACTCAGAACCGCTAGGGCTTCCTTTGTATTGTACTCTACACATATTGGAATAAAGAGAAGGCTTAGGTCAACGGGAGGAAAGTGACCACTAACAGGTCTTACATGACATGGGAGCAAAGGAAGGTGACACGTGGCTGTTGATGAGGTCATCTATTCCCATTGTCCTGTAGTGTATGCAAGGCTGGTCTGGCTTCTGTTTGCTCTCTTGCTCTTTGTGTCCCTGCTAGAATTTTGAGCTCAACAGATGGGGACACATCATCTGACCCTGCCACAAACCAAACTGTCCCAGTCCATTTTAAGGGGCCAATAAAGATGCCTAGCTTCCTTCACAGTGGCAGGGCAGTAGCGGCCTTGTATCAATGAAGGCTTTTCCTCTATACCTCGACAGCAAAAGTGTCCTGTACATCCTTGTTGGACATGCTCCTTCCTGTCCTGCATAGTGACAGTGGCACTGCGTGTCTTGTCTTTGCTTTGGTAAACATACCTTATGTAGAACGTTCATCTCTACTCCCTGTTGGTTGTTGACTTTAGATCAGGACACACCTGAAGCTACATCCTTCAGTGACATTGTCTGATCATTCTCACCTCACTTTCCTGTTCCCTTCAGGTGAGGCTATGTTTGTGAGCTTCCAAGATTACCACAGGGCAGGCAGCATCAGTCACATGACTCATGGGTACACTGACTGGAGGCACAAGCCTCGGCACTTGGATTTCTCAGTGGTTCTGTGAGATCCATTTCCAGATCCTCCATCTAGAGAGCATTTCTTTCCTTTCCTTAGAGAGAGAGAGAGAGAGCATTTCCTTTGTTGAGTGTACTTCTGAGTCCATATTGCCAAAGCAGTTTTCACAATGAGAGAAGAACAAAGGGACTGAAACCCAAACACTCCGGCTCTTTCTGAGTTATGCAAATCTCTGATGCTTAGTCAAGAGATGACAGGCTCCCAGAAAGAACAAATGGGGCTGCAGAGAGGCAAGCTCCTGTCTCAGCACCAGACCGAGTGGCAATTGTGCTAAGAGCCCTCCAGGTGCCCTGAAGGAACAGGGTCTGGTCTTTACTTCCCTGTGGACACAGAGACTTGGTTTTCAAAGCAGAGCTTTTCAGCAGACATTAGGAAAATCCTCAATTAGTGTGATGACCCAATCGACTCAGACTGCAGACTTGACAGTTTGGGTTATATACACTAATTTGAGCAGAGAAAGAGAAGGATGCCATTCCACACTGGGAGATCCTGATTTCCCTGGGGGCAAACTCCCAGCGTTTGGTTTTGTTGATTTGCCACTTTATCTCACCTGCCTGCTAGTCCTTCATTTATAAAGCGAGGCGTTTGGAGTAGCAGTGCTGCCTTTGGATAGTGAACATACTTCATGTGTTGAATAGTTGGTTCCCAGCCTGTGGCGCGGCTGTAAACCCAATGAGCTAGAGCTCAGGGGACAGGAGTTAGATGCCCTTGGAAGGTGATGACAAGACCCCAGGCCCTCATCCCCCCCTCCTCCCGACTACCCCCATGCTTCTGCAATGCCATGAGGTGAGTGGGTTTCTTCTCATGTGCTCCCACAGCTGTGTTCTGTCTCATTGAAGATCCTCAGCATAAAGAGAAAAATGAGGGCTGAAGCCTCTGAGGCTGTGACCCAAAATAAACCTTTCCCTTAATGAGTTAATGTCTCTGGTAGTTTGCTGCAGGGACAGACAGCTGACCAGCACGATTAGGTTATTCTGCAAAATTCATCGACTGCCTGAGTTCGGGTTGCTTTTACTGGGAGGAGACACCATGACCAAGGGAGCTCATATAAAAGGAAGCATTTAATCTGAGGCTGGCTTACTGTTTCAGAGGGTTAGCTGCCCATGATGGTCATGCCAGGAAGCAAATAGGTGTGGAGCTGGAACAGTAGCTGAGAGATTTACATCCTGATCAGCAGGCAGGAGAGGGAGAGGGAGAGGGAGAGGGAGAGGAAGAGGGAGAGGGAGAGGGAGAAGGAGACGGAGAGACAGACAGACAGACAGACAGACAGACAGACAGAGACAGAGAGACAGAGACAGAGACAGAGAGACAAAGAGACAGAGAGACTGACTCTGGACCTGGCATGAGCTTTTGACGCCTCCAAGCCCACCCCAATAATACAACTCCTGCAAGGCTACACCTCCCTATGCTTCCCAAACAGTGGAACTATCTGGAGACCAAACATTCAAACCTCTGGGCCTATGAGATTCATTATTGCTCGAATCATTACATCTTCCCCTAATAGCCTATGCCTAAAAATATGCTCCTTTCCTCTGTCATCAGTCCCTTGGTCACCGGCTTTCACTTTACGCATCAGTTTATTACCCAATAACACCCGCTGGTAAGAGGGAAAGAAGGCAGTTAATTTATTTGCTGATTAGGGCCTCTTGAAAACACCCAGAGTGGTAATCTAAAAATTATTAAAATGCATTTCTTATGATTTCATTTACTTATAATCCTGCCATTCCTCCTACAGTCAGCTTTGGCAAGAGTTGTATTTTTTTAAACAGATGCCCGTTCTTTGATTAAAAAAAATTAGGAAAAAAATTGAAGGTCATGACTTCCTACAATTTCTCTGGTTTTCAGCATTGGCTATGACTAAAATCAGAACATGAGAGAGACAACCCATGAAACTGAATGGGAAGAATATGGATTCTTCTGACTGAACAAAATCAAAACATCACTCATTTAAAATGATGAGTATTAACAATTTAATGGTGAAGGGCATCATGTTAGTTACTGGGAAGAGAGGAAATGCTGTTAAGGCCTCAGTGGAAAGAAGCAGAAAGATGATTTAAGCCTAGATGACAGATAGAGAGGTGACCACAGAATGCCCCAACTGGTGCTTTTTTATGGCACATGCTTATTTTGAAATGCCCTTTGAGCTTAGGAGACAATACATTTAATCCAGTGAGTCTCACCCTGCTCCCTATGGCTTAGAACTGATGAGCTTATTTTAGTGAGGAGACTTCTGCAGCATGCTCAGTCCTGGAGCATTTGGAATGTCATTACACCTGGCACAATATAGGAGGTGACATGAGGTCAACTTGCTCTCACAACTTTAACCCTCTGTCCTGTAGGTAGGTGTGTGGGGGAGGACTGCTATTTTTAGCATCTGCTTTGCATTTCTCCTGACCAGACATTTGCCAGTTATTTCAGAGTCCCTATTACAGTCTTGTCAGGCAGGTATGAAGACACCTTTTCCTGACTCTGAGTTTCAAGAAGGTTACTTGTCCTAATATACTGCTACACCACTGTCCACTCTTCATTAGATGTAAACACAAAATCCATAGTTCTCTCTGAGTTTTAGATGGATGTTTCTGAAGACTTCCTTGCCATGTAATACACTTTTTTTTTGCATTTCTCTTCAAAAACAGCTGTCTGTTGTTATAGAAGCATCATCACACCTGAGACATAAACAAGGAAAGGATTTCACCTTTTCTTCTCCTACAAACGTGTGAAAAGCACAGCTTCACATGGATTGCTCTTCCCTCTGCCTCAGCCCAGGATAGAAGGCTGAGGCCAGGGAGGCAGAAAAGGGCTGCTCTGTGGTCACCCCCAGCGAAGACTGTGCAGTCATTAGCAAGTATTTGCAGCGAGGCAGTCCATTCTACAGTCAAGAAACACCCGAAGAACTATTGCTCTCATGATACATGTTCAGAATGTTGAGCTCTGGAAATTTCCACAGTGGGTGCAGTGTCAGTTCCACTAAGTGCTCAGGAACCCAGGTTATAGCTGCACTGGGGGTGCAGCCTTTGGACATGCCACTAGTCCAATCAGATTGTCCAATCAGACTGAACTCTGCAAAGTGAATGGATTTTTTCAGCTACAAAGCTGTTTCTTATATTAAATCTGTATACTACCATACCATACAGTGTCCTGTTTCCCTTGTTGATCTGTGGAGAAAGCCTTAAATTTCAGAGATATTTAGTTCCATTGTGCTCCCACCTACAGATACGCATGTGTGTGCACATGCATGCGAGCATACCCACACATACACACATGCAAGCACACACATCCATTTTCTTTTATATGCGGAGTAGAACTGCAACGCCCATGCCTTTCCTCCAACTTTGGTAAGATATTTTAATCATAATCACTGGTGGTAACTGTTTTAGGTTACTCTACCTCAAGATCTGGTGCCTTGGCATATCATATATTTTAAGCCAGAGGAATCTGAGAGCACAGCGGCAGAAGAAAGACCACTCATACTTTTTTGCTTTATTCCCACTTGAAAGGCTGCCTCCCTGAGGCCAAAGGGATGCCCTCCTCTCTGAAGACTCATAAGCAGGATCTGAACAAACAACCTTGCTGCTTCTCCCAGTTCAGTGCCCCCAGATGCTCTTATCAATGATAATTCTCTATTCCTTTTTTATTTTTATCAAATATGACACAAACATTAGACCAGTTTGCCTTTTTGAGTCTTCATGTCCTTATAAAGTCTCCAGTGTCACATAACATTGGTATCGTGTCAATGTTTGCTTTGTTCTTGCTGTTGACAGGAGCCTCAGCTATGAAGCTAGGTTATGTGAAGAAAAGATACATCTCTTTCCCACAACAATGCACACCGTTCATTTGTGCAAAGCTGAGGTGTAATCTACTTTACTGTTGTAGTGTAAGGCTTTGGTTGTGATCACTGGAAGTGGGCTTTTGTATACCAAAGATTGTGGTAATTTTTTTTCAGATAAGTTAATGAAATAATAAAAGCTCAGAGATGGAAAGAAAAATTAATGGGGATTTTCCTTTTAATCATTTATATCAGTAAATCAGTATTTTATAATCTAGAGAGGTATGATGCAGTAAGATACTAAGTCATGTTCCCAAGAATCTCTGTGCAAGACATCTCCATATGGTCCCAGTCTGCAAAGTTTTATACCACATTCACAAATCACAGTGACAAGGAACACATGTTAATTTCTTAAGAGTCAATGTCATTTTCCCAATATCATTTTGATTTTTATTTCCTTATGCCATGAAACTTAAAGAAACCACATGCCTTCTTGATAAAACCAAAGCCAACCACATAATTAATAAACACATGAACAAACTACATACTTCTCACATGTTTAAGACATGTCTTGATATTATTAAATATAAAGTAAAAAGCTACAAAAATTGAATGTACTTTATCATCTTATTTCCTTGTGGCTCTTACCATAGGTTGTGTAATAGGCCTATGTATAGTCTTTGACTCCCAACTACAAGGAAAGTTGATTTCATCTTATCTCAATTAGAACAGCTTAGACCCTAAACACAAATGACACCCAGCCTCAACAGATACATCTACAGCATGACGCCCACACCTAAGGCTCACAGATACTGAGGAAGAGGGGGTGGAAAGGCTGGAAGAGCCAGAAGAACAGAGACTGTATCTCCTAGCAGTGTCAGAAGCTACACCCAGTCTTACCAACACAACTGCCTAAACATGAACTAAACAAGGGCCACAATGGACATGCTAATGTGAATGGGGGGAAAAGCCTACAAGATGTCAACCCTACAAAAAGAACTACAGACAACTAAGGAATGCTAAGAGCAGAAGAAATACTCTTCCCCATCTAAGAGCACAATAGCTGGTTATCACCAAAAGGTGAGCCCTGAAAACATCATACAAGTGACATTATACAAACTCAGCAGGTTGTATTTGTGTGTTTGGGAATATATATATATATATGCACACACACACACACACACACACACACACACACACACACACACGTGTAACAACAGTTGATTAAACAATAGGCCATGAATTTGAAAGAGAACAAGGAGAGTTATAAGGGAGGGCTTGGAGGGAGGAAAGGGAAGGAGAAAAATGATGTCTCATAAAAAATAGCAAATAGCAACAAATACTGGAGAGAATGTGGGGAAGGGGAACACTTCTTCACTGTTGGTGGGAGTGCAAACTGGCACGGACACTATGGAAATCAGCACAGAGATTCCAGATATACCACTCCTGGGCATGTACTCAAAGGACTCCATACCCTACTATAGAAATACCTGCATATCTGTGTTTACTGCTGCTCTATCCCCAATAGGTAGGACATAGAGACAGCTTAGATGTTCATCAATGGACAGATAACAATGAAAATGTGTTCCACATACACAGTGGAATATTATTCAGCTGTTTAAAAAAGTGAACTTTGAAGGTAAATGGATGGAGTTGGAAATAGTCATTGTGAGTAGGTAATCCATACCCAGAATGATAAACACCATGTGTTCTTTCTTAGATGGATTCTAGCTTTGACTCTTTAGATAAGTGTGATGCAGTAAAATGTTTGATATTTCTATTTTCTCATGACAGCCCCAGAAGGCACCTTGTTGATTTTGTCGATAAGCTTCCAGGACAGGAGGAAGTCTGTAGGTGGTTGCTTCACTTGTCTCTGCTCTTCACTGTCTTTGTCGTCAGTCAATGTGGAATAAACTAGAGCCCACATGGTTCAGAAAGTCTCAAGAGCTCTCCTCACAGCCCACTAATCGCTGTCTAGAAATCGCCCTAGACGGTCTTTGGGGAATCTAGCTGCTGCACCTGCTGTTTATCTGCTCTTCGATCCTGGGGAAGTCACACTGTTTTCCTGGTACTCAATTTCCTTCTTTATAAATAGTAGCTTGTCCTTGACCTGTTAGGATCCACAGAGTTATTGAGAATGAAGGAAAAAAAAAAGGACAAAAGGAAATGGTTTTAAAATGTTACTATGCCATTTAGCCGAGGGCACTGTTGTTGTTATAGGTCTCTGCTGGACTTCATGCAACATATGTATCAGTTATTCTAGGGAAGTGGCTTGCCCCATTACAGGCAGGAAGTTAGACCCTGGGCGCTCAGGGTTTCCTTCCTGTAGCCATGTACCACTGCTTTCTTGGTTGCTTCCTGCATCATTTTATCTATCCTTGTTTCTTCTGGCTCAGCTGAACTCAGCAAATTGAGTTTTTCTAGAGTAGATATAGCTGAAGGTGGCATAGCTGGTATGTTTGCACTCTTAAGTGAGAGTTTCCTGACCAAACCCAAGCAATGCCTAAATGGGGAATATCTGAGAACCAGACTTAATTGCCCTTAACATTCTCTTTAAAGCAGATACTATTCACAAACCAGGATGTTCTTAATGTGTATAGTGGAAGGTACACACTTCCAGGAGAAAATGGAAGCGTCTCAGGCTGAATAACAAACCAGCTGTTCTGACTACAGAAAATGAATGTCAAAAATAGAGTTGTTTTTTTTAAAAATCTTATTAAATTATTATCTGTTCTGGGGAAAAAAAGTCCTCTGTGTGCTTAAAGCTGTGACAAAATCTTGCAGAATCAAAATTAACCTTTGATTTAAAGGTCACTGATAGCTTTTTTTAATTTGCAAAAGGCACAGGGAAGTTTTATAATCTGTCTGCACTGAGCATGGACATTAGATGAAATTTTTCTGAGTTTAGATGATGTTTTCTAAGGAGAAAACCCAACTATGGTTCAAGAGCAAATGAACCTGTTAGCTCTTTAAAGCAACATTTCTAGGAAATATTCTCTAAAATGAAGATAATTAAAAACTATAATTTGAGAAGGATGTGGTTTTTATTTTATTTTTTTTTGGCGGGGGGTGGAGGGGAGCAAAGGGTTTATGTGCCTTACAATTCCATATGCAAAGTTTTTCACTGAAGGAAGTCAGGACAGGAACTCAAACAAGGCAGGGGCTGAGGCAGAGGCAATGGAGGGATGCTGCTTACTGGCTTGCTCCTTGTGGCTTGTTCAGTCTGCTTTCTTGATTTCCTTCACCCGATTGTTTGCATTTTCCCGAATTTCTTCTAGTGCTTTCTTCATGTCCTCTCTACGGGCTCTAAAGTTCTCAATGTGTTTGGCTATATCTTCCTGTATTTGTTTACCGATTTTATTCGTTTCCTCCATTATCATCTTCACTATGAAGGATCTGAGCTCATTTGCTTGTGTTTCAGTTGTGTTTGAGTTTCCAGGGCTGATTGCTTTGGGATAACTGGGTTCTGGAGATGCCATATTATTTTTTTTCCTTTTGTTATTTGTGTTTTTACGCTGGTCTTTAGTCATCTTGCTGTCTCTGGCGTTGGGTGGTAGTTTGTGGTGTTCTTCACTGGCCATCGAGAGCAGCTGGTAGGTGAGTGGCTGATCTAGATTGAAACCCCTCACCTTCCAGGATCAAGCCCTTCCGGAACTTTCCGTGTATTGGCTGGGTGTCCTGGGGTCTACTTGTGTCTCACCCCGTGGGGTCTCCTCTGGGCTAAAAGACCCAGACACTGGCTGGTGCCTTGAGGCCTTGCGGCCCACAGTTCTGTCTGAAACACAGAGCACTGGTGCTGCTCACTGGTCGGTGTGTAGCTAGGTAGGCTTTGGAGACTATGCCTGCGCCTGCGCCTGCTTGGACGGTGACTTCTCCATGGATTGGCCGGAGGTCCTGAGGTCAGATCTACCTGTGTTCCACACTGTGGGGTCTCCTCTGGGCTAGAAGCCCTAGACACTGGCACCTTGTGTCCCACTGCTTAGTCCAAGACAGAGAGCGAGGGTGGTGCGTGCTGGCTGGTGTGTGGCTAGGCTTTGGCGACTGTGCCCAAGCTGTCCTGGGCCCTGGATCCTTCCTTTGAGTGGCTGGGCCATCTGAAGTCAGATCCACCCGTGCTCCACACCCTGGGGTCTCCTTTGGGCTGGCAGACGCAGACGCTGGTGCCCTGTAGCCCACAGTTCAGTCCAAGACACAAGATGTAGAGCATAGATGCAGATCCTAAGCAAGCATGCATCTAGACTCTGGACACTGGGCACATACCGGCAAAGACCCAGGGACGCTACCAAGGACCAGTTAGATGGCCCGAGGCCAGAACCTCCCATGCTCCATATGATGTGGACCCATCTTACCCAGGGCACTCCAGCTCTGGTTCTCTGTAGCTCCCAGCCTGTCCCTCAGCTCAGTCCTACTGATCAGACACAGTACATGACTGGTGCTGCCATCTGGGATCTCTCCATTCCTCGAGAAGGATGTTTGAATTGAACAAAATTCCTTGAAATTTCAAAAGGTGCCCAGACAAATCTCATGTAGATAGGGTTGATAAATGTCTTTAGTAGTTTAAAAAACATTCCTATCTGAGCATGCATTAGTTTTTGTTTTTTCCCCGCCTGGGTCCCTGGGCACACTGGCTAAAGTTTATCTCTATTTTGGTTTAAATACGGGTTTATTCTTAAACCATAAGAAACTTTTGAACAACTCACCCTATTACCAAAGTTTTTGGATAGGGATATTGGCTACTAATGAGAGTGGAATTAACTGTGTTGATTTCTCAGTTTAAACAACAAGTTAACTGTACCCATTATCTCAAAATTACAGAGGTCTTTAGTCCAAGAGACCTGAAGGAAGGGGGCATAGTGACACACTAAGCAGCCAGGTGCTTGGGGTAGATGGATTCTGAGTTTAAGGCCAGCTTAGAAAGAGGAGAGTAAAGAGAGCGGGTGTGAGAGAGAGAGGGTAGCGGAATATGAATTGGAAGAGACAGCAATGGAGGAAAAGCTTTAACTAACATTAGAAACTGGGGGAAGGAAAGGAAAGTTGGTGACCGACTGAATGGAGCAGAGGTACAAGGCAAATGCAAGCAAGAGGTGGGCCAAACGGTGCAGCCAGTTTCCCTGTGGACCCATGAGACAAGGTGTTAAGACAGTGGAGGAAGTGCAAAGAAAGAGCAGCTACATTTGGTGATGCCTTTCTCATAGGAAACTGGAAGTGCAGTCATTGGAGGATGCTGGGACTCAAGATGACAAGCACAGAGGGGCATGCTTATGGAGAATGTGGCTCCACACAGAGAACGAAACAAAATTCCATTCATCAAACAGTAGGCTCTGTGGGATGCTTCCTTACTCTCGCTTCCTGAATTCTGGAGGCAACTACATGTGATGACATCTCCCTGGGGACACTAACACTTGCCATTTGCCCCTTAGTCATTTTACAGTGATACTTAATGGTTAGAACCAATTGCCCTTCACAACATTACTTTAACCTTCTAAAGGCATATATACACTGTAATAGATTTATGTGCATTTATCTTCTTGTAAATTAGTTTACTTAATCTATGAGGCAAGAGCTTGCTAGGTAGCCCAGGCTAGCCTCATATTCATGACTCTTCTATCTTTGCCTCCCTCCCACTGTCAAGTATAACTAATATGCAAGGTCACTAGACACTAGAAAGAGAAGGACCTTAGGACATACTAGAAAGGACAACATCACATAAGACAATGGGCCTCCGCAAAGATTAGAGAACTCAGACTGTACACACTACTGTTCTGAGGAAGGCAGTGGGTTCAAGACAAAAAAGACAATGCTAGAAAGAAGAAAGGTTCAACAAATAAAAATAGCTTTGGAAAATAAAATTGGACTTTTAAAAACTAATAATCAAACATGCACTAAAGAATTCAATTCCAGGGGCTGGAGCAGTGGCTCTGTGGTTAAAAACACTGGATGTTCTTCCAGTGTTACCTGGGTTCAACTCCCAGCACCCAACATGACAGCTCACAACTGTGTGTAATTCCAGTTCCAGAGGATCTGACACCTTCACACAAAACCAGTGTACATAAAATAAGAATAAATGAATCATTAATAAAAAAAGAATTCAATTCCAGAAAGCAGAGTAAAAAGGGGGGAAGTATGAAACAGACCTAACAGGAAAACCCAGAAAATCAATTCAAGTCAGGAAAGGGGTGTCTGAATTTGGAAGCTTTTGCTCTTTTACCTTTCTGAGACAGGCTCTCATGTAGCCCAGGCTGGTCTCAGCTTTGCTATGTAGCCAAGGCTGGCCTCCAATTTCTGACCTTCCTGCTTGAGCCTCCCAAGTGCTGGGAGTAAAGGTTGTGTGGAAGTTGGAAGGGCAGGTCCTGGAGGGAGAGGGTGAGAAGCAAAGCCCCGTGACTTAGACTCTACACTAAGATGTCCACTAGGGCCAGGCAGGAGAAACCTGGGAAATGGCAGGGCAAAGATGTCCTCAAGGGATAAAGAAGAGAGGGAAAGAACAAATTCCCAGCACCCACATGGCAGCTCACAACTGTCTGTAACTCCAAGATCTTACACGCTCACACCAACACACATACATTAAAATTAAATAAAACATTTAAAAATTGCATGGTTTTATGCATCTATATTTTAAAATAAAATCACTTTTAAGTATATTTAATTCAGACATGGTGGGCACACCTGTAACACCTGGAAAGCAGAGGCGGGACATATACGGAGCTGTTGATTCTACAAACCCTTCATTATTCATAATGTGATTTAAAAGCAAATTTAGACACGTTCTGGCTGGTTTTATGTCAGCTTGACACAAGCCAGAACCATTTGGGAAGAGAGAGCCTCAATTGGGAAACTGCCCTCCTGGGACTGGCCTGGCGACATGTGGGCCATTATCTTGAACAGTAATTGATGTGGTAGGGTGCGGCTCACTGTCGGAGGCACCATCCTGGGAAGGTGGTCCTGGACGGTATAAATCAAGGCTGAAGAAGCGATGGGAGCAAGTCAGAAAGCAGCATTCCTCCGAGCTTCGGCTTCAGTTCTTGCTCTGTTGGAGTTCCTGCTCTGATACTCCCAGGTGGTAGACTTCAAGCTATAAGGTGAAACAAACCATTTCCTCTCTCCATGTTGCTTTTGGTCATGGGGCTTCATCGTGGCAAGAGAAACCCTAACCAAAACAAGACAGTGACAGGAGAGTTGGACCCGTGTAAAAGCCTGTCAGGAACTCACCATGAAATAGTCCATGTACTGATGAATTCCCCAATATTTAGGCCATTTGTCAGAAAAACTTCAAGCCAGTGTCAGAAAGGACACTCATTTCCTTTGTTTCCTGTTTATATCATATCTATGTATATATTATATCTATATATTATCTATCTATATTATATCTCTGATCAGAAGAGTTTTTTTAAAAAAATCAGCCACCCACCCAGATGTCTGGAGGAGGTTTGGTGTGCTTGAGGGAGGTCAGGGTGAAGGCTGTAGGAGAGCAATTCTCAACCTGTGGGTTGAAACCCCTTTGGGGTCCCTCAAGACCATCAGAATATGGAGATATTTACATTATGATTCATCATGGTAGTGAGATTACAGTTATGAAGTAGCAAAAAAGTAGTTTTATGGTTGGTGGACAGCACGCCGTGAAGAACTGCATTAAAGGGCCGCAACATTAGGAAGCTTGAGTACGGGAGCTCTAAGAAGTAGAAGTGGGGCAAGCCCCAGCTCTTGTAGAAGAGGGATGCCACTTGGAGGAGGTGTGAGAGCTTGGGGTCGCCTCTGAATGTCAAGCTTGGTCCTTAGACTAAGGACGTTTCCATTCTCCCCAAGTCACCATGGTAATGACAATGGAGCATCTATAAGCAGAGTGTACTATATACAGCTCCTGTGTGAGTGTCGCTCCTGTGTGAGGCATGCTGGAGGAACGTGTTTTGAAGAGCGGACAGTGGAGGAGACACTCAGGGAAACCCTGTGACAGAAGAAGTTCCTGCAGTTATCAGGGGTGCTGAGATTTCCTGAAGGCTACAACATAGGGGATGTTACTCTTAATTAGCAGCTTGAGTGCATCTAACTGACCCCACTCGAGGCCGCTATGGTTGTAGCCGTCCCCAAAGCTCTCTTTTCAAATCGGAGGTCTGCTGAAGGAGCATCTGAGCGATCCCTCCTGGTCTATTTGGCTTCTTTCAAATTACCTGGCATCTGCATTCATTTAAAAAGGAAACATCACTGGGAATGGCTATTAATAGAGAAAATAACATTACCTTTAAATTGCGGCCCCACAGAGCCAGGCAATGAAATCTTTTACAGGTGTTCATTGAGTTTTCATTTTATACAGCACTAGTGAGGGCCTTCAAGCATATAATGACACAGCAGACCTTTCTCATCTGGTTTAAAAAAGCTGGGGTGCTCCGTTGAGCACACCATCCACCTTTCCTGCTTCCTTCATCTTTCCTTCTTTTGTCCTTTCTTCTCTCTACCTCAAGGCCATTATAGGACAGCAGAAAGAGCAGTGGAGGAAATCAGTGAAGATTTAGCCTCTCAACTAACTCTGCCCCTTATTAGCTGTGTAACCTTGGGCAAGTCACCTCACCTCTCTGAAGCTGAGTCTCTTCATGTGTGACATGAAGGTGATGCTTGCCCTCTCTTTGGCTCTGAGCAGGGAAATGAAAGTGCTTTATAAAATTCACCGTTAAATAAATTTATAACATTCTAAAAACTCGAAGGACAGAAGGTGGCACTTGAGGCATTAATAGAGTTTGACAAAGCTTGAAAGCATTTCCGATGCGCTCTCTTCTTACAACTAAATTGAGGCTCTTTCCACATCTCACCTCACAAAAACATCCTTCGAGGAATAAGAAGGAGCTAGTTGTAGAAACAACATATTTTCCCAAGGATACCCGCTGTCCGGTTGCCTTATAAGGCAGAAATGAGAAAGGTCTTCAGCAGCAGAAAGGCTTACCGACTGAAAGTCATCCTCATCTTAGGCTTTTAGCAGTCATCCTCCTGGGAGAGGAACTGGTGCCCTCTGGGACTTTATTACCCCTCTGGCTGCAGATGACCTTGCACCCATACACTTGTAGTACAAGTTAAAAGCACATCCAAGAGAGAAAAATAGATTCCATTCTGAGCCACCAAGAGACATTCCTTGACCTCCTATGATGGCCAGTCTGACATGAGGTTAGTAACGGCGCAGCGTAGGGTGTTTCCACAGACAATTTAATAATGAGGGCTCTTGGCCTCATGAACGGATCCCTTGATGCGGTCAGTGTGTGATGGTAGAATCAGGAGATGCAAAAGGTGGGGGTTGGGTCAGGCTGGAAGGGGTAGGCACTTGGGTTGTGTCCTTGGGGACATCCTTCGCTGTGCTCCCTCCCTGTTGTCTGAGCGCTTCCTGGCCACCATGAGGTGGACACTTTTCTTTTTCTCTTCCTTTTGCTCCCACCGTCATGACGCACTGCTTTCCTATTCCTCAGAAACAGAGTCAAGTGACCATGAACTGAGCCCTCGGAACTATGAGTTAAAATACAGCTCTCCTCCTTTTTCTAAGTTGTTTTTCTAGATTAACTGATTCATTCCTTCTTTCCCTTCTTTTTTCTTTTATCCCTTTTCCCTTTAAATTTTGCCGTGTGTGTGTGTATGTGTGTGTGTGTGTGTGTGTGTGTGTGTGTGTGTGTGTGTATGTGTGTGTGTATGTTGTAGTGTGTGTGTTGCACAAGTATGCATATTTTCATGTGTGCTGGTGCATATGTGTTGTTCTCATGAGTGTAGCATTCAAAGGCTGATGTGTGGTGCCTTCTTCAGTTGCTTTATACCTTATAGACTAAGGCAGGGTACCTCACGTGAGCCCAGAGCTCACTGGTTTGTCCAGTCTAGCCAGCTAGCTTGTTCCATGCTTCTGTCTGTGTCTATCTCCTGAGTGCAGAGATGAGAGGCAGGCTGCCATGCCCACTCAGCATTTATACAGATGCTGCGGATCCAAACTAAGCTCCTCAAGTGCTGCACCCACTGAGCCATCTCCTAGCCCCCAAAGAATGTTGGCCAGCGATGCGGAGTGCAATACATTTAGTTAGTCTGACAACACTACCTTTGATATGACTTTGCTTTTCATTCTTTTTTATTTTTATTTTATTTTATTTTTTTAGTGTTGTTGTTGAAACCTAAGGCCTCATACACAGCAAGCTGATCTATGTCTCTAGACCTTCAGAAGAACTTAACAAAAAATATCCGCTTCTTTCCCCTGTCTCCCCATTAAGAGCCATTGACTATTCAGCTTTCTATATTGGTTACTTCTCCTGCTGTTATAATCACACAGGCTGCAAATAGGACAAAAGGAACAGGAGGAGCCATAGGGTTTGGCTCATAGTTTGAGGGGACACAGTCAGCAGTGACAGGAAGGCATGGCGGCAGAAACAGGAGACAGCTGGCCACGTGTGTCCAGACTTAGGAGGTTGAGGGGATGGATGCTGGTATTCTGCTTGCTTTCCATTTTCTTCTCTTTATTATCAGCCAAGGGCTCCAGTCCATACAATGGTACTCATCACTTATATTCAGAGAGAAGACTTTACTTAATTTTCCCTGAAAATGCCCTTAAAGTCACGCTCAGAGGTATGCCTCCTGTGTTATTACAAACCCAGGCAAGCTGACAATGAACAATAACTATTACATCCCTCCCAAATTCCTTCCATATTTTCATTCCTTTAAATCTGTATTAACAGTTACTGCTTTTTCTGATCTCTGCTGCACCTAGGAAAGGGCTGAGTAGACAGTTACATTACATCTGCACTGACTGAGTATTTAGGAATCTTTTCTTGTGTACAAAATATTATGAAAATTTGAGTCTCCAGGAAAAAATTTGGCTTGGGTGTGGGTATATCATCTGCCAATAAATAAAAGTCATACATATTGGTACAAACTTTCATTTACTTATTTATTTTTGGAGATAGGGTTTTTCAGCCTTGGCTGCCCTGGACTCACTTTCGTAGACCAAGGTGGCCTTGAGCTCACAGTCTGCTGGGATTACAGGTGTGCCCCACCATGCCCAGCTCAAATTGTCACATTTTAATATACCTAAACTGCCTCGAACAAGTTAATTGTTACAGCTCATTAGAGAATAGGCCATTTATAATCTTGCAGAGAAAGATTGTGTCTAGCTAAGCTGCTGCTCAGTAAATTCCCACAGCTTAGCCATAGGAAGGAGAGTCATCAGGAATGACAGAGAGCTTTTCTAGCCCTGATTTTGCTACAGCTGCTCAGGTGTTTTTGGGTACCTTGCTCCATATCCCTAAGATTCAGTTTTGTATCTAGAAGAGAAATCAGTGGATCCATAGGGCTCTGTTTAGGTCTGACATTGAACAAGTGGTAGCAGTGGGTGTCTCAGAATTCATTCTAGATGTGACCAGTTGGATTCTGGTCTTGGATTGGTTAGTGGGATGGTCCTACATGGACTGGTAGGTTCCTAGAGTTGGAGCAGCTACCCTTGATAAGTCTGTGGAAATGTGGGTACAATGGGCCAAATTGTGTTAGCTCACAGACCTCATGGGTGCCTCCTCTCTCTCTGAGTGTTGGAGAGTCTAGGGGGTATTGTATGGTGAAATGGGGGGGTGGTGGACATGTTTTAATACATTGCATATATGTATGAAACACTCAAAAATAAATTATAAAATCAAGCCATGCCTCCCCTGAAGTTCTGGTCTCTACCACGTGTGGATGTAGAAAGGACTTGCAAAAAATATTTTTCCTTATGTGTGGTGCTCCAGTAAAAGACCCTGATTTTTTTTTGAGTTATGGACAGGCTTGGTACCTTCAGGGGAAAAGTCATAAAAGTAAGAGATTTCTCTGCAGATGCTGCCTTGTTCACACGGTTTTGCTCTGGCACAATCTCTCCCATTTTTGGTCTCTTGGTCATGTTGTCTGCGTGGCTGTCATCTCTCTAACCCTTTCACTTCAAGCCATCATCAATCTCAATGAAGCTTCTCTCCTTCAGTAAGCTTCCCTGTTTTGTTTTTGTGTTTTGTTTTGACTAGTGGGTTTTTTTTAAATTATGTTACTTATTTGCTTTATGTCTTGGTCACAGCTTCCTTGCCTCCTTCTTCCCAGTCTCTCCCTTCCCCAGTTCCCACTTCCCTTCTCCTCAGAGGATGGGAGGATGGATATCAACCAGCCTTGGCATAGCAAGTTGCAACAAGATAGGCCCATCTTCTACTGAGGCTAAATGGAGCAGCCCAGTTAAGGGAAAGGGACCCAAAGGCAGGCAATGTAGGCAGAGACAGCCCCTGCTCCCACCTTAGGAGTCCCACATGAAGTCCCAGCTGCACAACTGTTTCACATATGCAGAGAGCCTAGGTCCATCCCATGCATGTTCTCTGGTTGGCAGTTCAGTTTCTATGAGCCTCTATGGGCCCAGGTTCGTTGATTCTGTAGGTCATTTGAGCCATTTTCTTTGGGTCAAATATGACCCACACAGAGGAGCTTAAGTTGCATTCGCCTGTGCTTTTAAATCAGAGCTGAGAAATGATTTTTTTTTTTTACCTTTTATTTGCAGAGAAGCTTCTGGTGTTTCTAATTTAGTTTCAGAGTAGAAAGTAAAAGTTGGAAGAAATGGGTGCTGGGACAGCAGGTTGACATCTTAATTTCAGATACTTGCTTTTTATAAAAATGCGTTCTACTGCCAGCCTGCCAGCCTGCCAGCCTGCCAGCCAGCCAGCCAAGCATTTCCCTGAAACTAGATCTCACTTCCAGTCTGAGGGGAGTGTGGGAGCCAGACACGAAGAGCTGGGATGGTGTAAAAATCAGCTGGCAGGGCAAAGTCTGAGGGGCCAATTGCTCCTGATGAAAACAGTATCTGCCTCTGTTTTCTAGAGGTTTCTAAATTGAAAATGCCCGGAACTGGTGTGCTGCTTCCTGACCACCAGAGTCTGAGAATCTGCTCTGGGAACTCCTGAGGCAGCGGAGCAGTGCTGTCGGCTGTGTGATTGGAGGAAATCTGAGAGTCACATTCCATGTTAATTGCCAAGGACAAGGAAATAACCCAGTTACACCAGAAGTCACAACAAGGAGTCAAAGGTTTGCCCTGTTTATATTCTAGCTATTATGGGATATCTACTCTCAAACTATGAAGTGGGAGAGAGACATAAGGAAGCCCACGTTCATGTTATATGGCGGGAATTATACTACATGAGGTATTTGATACAATATCAGCAACAGTACTGACAATACAAAATTATGAATGTCTACATGTTCTTGTAGCACTTAGCACATAATAGGAGGCAGGTTCAGTTTCTATAAACTCCCTACATGTGGCTTTACTTGATCCTCAGAAATGCTTTGTGCAAGAGATCATTTGTTGAAGAGAAAACTGGGGTTTAGAGAGGCCAGTTATCTGCTCAAAGGGACAAAGAAAGAAGGGTTTGAAACTGGGCATGAGCAACTCCGAAGCCCTGAAAGTCCACATGACACTTCACATCTCTCACCAGCATCTTCGTTTTGTACGCAAGAAGACTGGGACTTGAAAAGTGTTGGCTTTGCTCTGAGGCTGCACATTGGGATGTCAAACACTGACACGCATCCTTCATACACACGCTTTTGTGCCTGTACAGACAATAAAACCATCCCTGTGCCATGTGCTTAATAAAGGAATATCTCAGATACAGGAAGTAGTCATTTCAACTTTTCTGTCAGCCAAAGGAGGCATACAAAGCATTAGTGCGATGCCTCTATAGTTGGGTGAAGGAATTAACCCATGTTTTAATCTACCACACTCCCATTCGGTTTCTTTCTTTTCAGTGCATTGAACATCGTTGGTGGATTTGGGAGGCTGACTGACATCGGATTCTAGGATTGGTCCAGATGGCTGAACAGATAACACAGGTGGGGATGCAGCTGCATCTCTTCCCAGAGGCAAAAGAAAAGGTTCCCTTTATTCCTCAAGTCATATTTCCTTCCTTGATCTGCAGTGGCCCTATAGGAAAAAAAAAATAGCTGCCCGAGACTAATTTGAAGCCTACAGCGTGAGAGAAACAAGCAGGTTCTCACTGTAAACCGTGGTTTCCCACCATTACCTCTGATTGCCTGTGGTGACAGATAACAGCCTTGTAGAAAAGAGCGGGCTACTGGTTTGAAGTACAAGCTAAGAATATGCTAACCCGCCTCCCTTGATCTGAGGAAAGTAATTGTTATCTATCTGCAAAAGTACATACGCTTGTTGCCCTAGCACAGTATTTACAGAATGTTACCAGGATCCCTCTGTGAAGAGGGAATCTGCTTGGATCAGGGCTGTAAGCTGTCATTGGATGTTACACTCGGGGAGTCCTCCTGGCTTTGGCTGCCATAGCTGCCACTGGCAAACAGCATTGCATCCAGGACATACCTAATCATTCTAGCCTCAGTTTTCTAATATTGAAGACACGTGGTTGCTTTTAAGAATGAAATCATCTTCAGAGTGCACAGCAAACACACAGTAAGTGGTGGCTATGGTTGTAGTGACTGTGATGCAAATTCCTTCACGGTTCAGCCCCCTCTCTCAAGCTGTTTTTCTACGATGCTTAGTTATCTGTGTATCTAAATAAAAAGCGTGTGTGTGTGTGTGTGTGTGTGGAAATCCTTTTTAATTCATTTAGCATTAGCTATCAAACTGACATCAAAATTAAATGGGGGAGGGAGGCATATAGTCTTTCAAAAATGAGCGTTTTCAACTCAAATCGAATGTCTCCTCCAGTCTTACTGAGCTTTAATTGACAAAATTTGTAAGTATTTATGGCATACAGTGTTAAAAATAAGACAGTACCACAATCAAGCTAATCGACAGGCATGTCACTTCCCATGCACATAAAACCTGTTCCCTTAGTAATTTTTGAGTACATAATGTATCCAGTATAGCCACTGTGCTCTGCGACCTACCATTCCAGGCTTATTCCTCCTGTCTAGCCGAGACTGCAGCTGCTGCTCAGCCTGTTTCCCTGACCATCCTGACCTCTGCTAACTGTGGTAACCTCTCTACTTTTTGCTAAAGATTCCACGTAGCCAGACAATGTTGTATTTGGGTTTCTGGGCCTGTCTTGTTTCGTGCAGCATAGTATCCTCCAGATTCATCTGCTAGTTACAAATAATATGATTTCCTTCTTTTAAAAAGCTGAATAATATTCCAATCTGTACCTATGAGTGTCTGTGTATATGTGTGCATGTGTCTGTGTCTGTGTGCATTTGTGTGTGTGTGTAATGTGATATGTATGCATCATGTGATATGGAAAGAACTAATACATATGATATATATATACACATATATATGTATGTATATATATATCTATATGGATCCAGACCTAGTACAACAGTAAAGCAAATAAGATAACAGAAAGTGTGGTCTGGTCAGTTAGGATCACGTCTTCTTCGATACAATACCAAAAACACAAAAGAAAAAGTAGGTAATTGGATTTCAACAAAATTAAAACTTTTTGTGGTGCAAATTAGTCCATTGAAGATGTGAAATGTAACTCCCAGAGTGAGTAAATATTTGAAAACCATATATTTGAGAAGGGAGATTTGCATAGCATATGCAAAACATTTTTACACTTCAATAGTAAAATGATAAATAATCCAGTTATAAAAATAAGCCAAAGATCTAAGGAGATACTTCTCCAAGGATACCAAGGTAGTCAATGAACACATGGAAAGAGGCTCACTGTGCATATAAAAATGCAAATTAAGACCACATGACATAATGCTTTATAAACATGCTGAAAGGAGGACAGATGATAGCCAATATTGGTGAGGGGGTGCAGAAATTAAACTCTTATGCACTATGGTAGATCTGTGAAATGGTGTAGCCACTTTAGAAAATGCCTCAGCAGATGCTCAAAGTACTAAGCTTATAGATTCCAGGTGACCTAGAAATTCCATTCACAGGTATGTACATGACAGAAGTGGAAGGCAGATCTACATAGGGACACATACGTCATGACAGTCAAAATGTGGAAAGATGCAAATTCACATGAACTAATGTGTAAATATGTATGATACGGTATAACCTCACTCACTGATGGGATATTATTTGGCAATCCCAAGGAATAGTCCTGATACTTACTACTTTCTGGGTGGACTTGAAAACATTACATTAAGTGAAAGAAACTAGTTGTAAAATATCATATATTGTACGATACAATTTATATGAGATAGCCAGAATAGGGTAATCCATAGAAACAAAAAGTAGGGTGGAAAGTAGGGTTGCTCTGGGGAGAAACTGCTAATGGATGCAAGATCTATTTTGAGAGACATGTATTAATTGTGGTGGTAGCTGGTGTAGTGAGGGTCTCAAAATCCCCAAATCACAGATGAAATGGATGAACTTCACTTTAAGTGGGTTGCACCTCAATGAAGCAGTTAAAAACAAGAATGAAGGTAGTGCCCTGTGCTTTTTCCCTGTCAAATTACACAAAGCCATCCTACATGTGTCAGGAAACGAAAAGGAAATGAACCGTTCCTCCCACAGAGTCCTTCCCACTGAGCAGGCCAGGTCCACTCACTGTTAAACAGCTCTTTGCTGTAATCACACCACTGCACATTTAACTGCTTCGAGCCTGCCCTTTGATGTTGCAGTATTACACACACACACACACACACACACACACACACACACACACACACACACACATACACACACACAAGTTTATGCCTTGGTAGTCCTTCAGGGCAATAACTTCAGGGAATTCCTCTCAGTTAACTGGAACCTCACCATTTAGGCTAGGCTGGCTGGCCAGTAAGCTTCTAAGATCCTGCTGGATCTGCCTCACATCAATAGGGTTACAGGCACATGTGGGCACACCTAGATTTTACATGGGTGCTGGGGATTCAATGGGGATTCAAACTTTCATGTTTATGTAGGAAGTACTCAAACCTACTGAGTCATCTCAACAACCCACCCACCCATCCACCCATCCATCCATCCATCCATCCACCCACCTATTCATCCACCCACCTATCCATCCAACCACCTACCCATCCATCCATCCACACATCCTAGCCATCAGTCTTCTTTTTTCTTTCTTTCTTTTTTTCTGTCTTCCTTCCTTTCTCTTTTCTTCTTTTGAGACGTAGTGTTACTCTGCATCCTGGTTGGCCTACAATTCACTACATAGACCAGGTGACCTCACACTCAGAAATCCTCCTGCCTTTTCCTCCTTAGTGCTGCAATTAAAGGGGCGTGTCATCATGCCCAGTCCCCTGTATATTCTTTTAAAATAGTTTTCCTTATTAAGATTCAAATAAAAGAAAATCTCATACATCCCTTTGATAACTAAATGTGTGTGTGCATGCAAGCATGTGTACTATGCTGTGGATCAACTCAAGACCTTTTATATGTTAGGCAAGTGCTTTTCTACTAAGCTCAAACTAAAGACCCTATATTTAAGATTTCAAGCCTGTGGCCTTCCCTTTTGGCTCTTGCTGCTGTTTGCAGCCTATGAAGGGAACCCAGGACTTTGCACATGCTGAGCTGCATCTTGGAGTTCATTTGGATCGACCAATGGGACAAAAGCTCATCTTTATTTATTTGTTCAAAAGGCCAGTAACTGTCCCTACTCCCCCCTGCTATTTGAAGCTCCATTTGATGTATACACAACACTTCACAAATTCTATAAAGTCAGGTCAATTTCTAGACAATTTTATTCTGATGACCTATCATTTTGGTTTCATTGCTAAAGTGTTTTCATTTACTGTAGTTTCAGGGTGTCTTAACAGACCGGAGTTGCCATTACTCTTCCTTTCCAGAGATATCCTTCTTGGGATCATGTGACTGCTTATTTTGTTAAGGTCTTAGAAATGTATCTATTTTTGATAGTGATATTTAAGAATCAGCATCTTGATAATGACTTGTCTTAAGTAGAAAGTGTTTCTCATGTGTCTGACTTATCTTAAACAGCCATCAACAGTGTTGGCAAGGCTCTCTTCATAGAGCTCTGTGTGTTTTATATGTTTACTGTAAATATTCCTTGTCATATAAGTGGCATCTTTTCATTTTTCCCTTGTGTTTCCCCTCTTATGACTGCTCTGAAAAATGATGCTTATGCTTTAAATGTTAAATTAATAACCAGCAATGTTCCCAACGCACCTTAGTGATGTTAATGTGTTCCAGCTATTTCTCTGTGTAACTGAATTTTATAGTCATGTACTTGCACATCTGGAAATACTTAAAATTGCTCTCCTTCATAATAGATATTGCATATAGAAATGTATCTATTCATTTTTCATTGGTTATCTTGGTCATTGTTTTGTAATTATGTTAAATAGAAATGGAATCAATGGGGGCATCTCTAAAGGAGTTTCTGTCTCCAATAAAAATCTCACCCTATTCATCATCAAGCATAACCCTGGGATACTTCTAGCTAGCTGCTTTAATGATGCTTTGCAAACCCTTACTCATTACTTTATAGATAACTCCCTCTACTTTCTCATGTGAGACATAATTTTTGGATTGGTGGAAGGCGTATTTCTGAAGCTCTCATTTGCTTTTTCAACTGTTCAGAAGGTGCTTGTCATCCCTTTGGGATAGATTTCTGGAGCCATATAGCCTGCATCTGTCACATGATCGCAAATATTCTCTGTAATATTATTAGGTATCAATAGTTCTTTCAGGAATATGACAGAAAGGCAACCTGTATTTTTTAAGGTTTCATAATATTGAACCATCCTCTACTGCATGCCAGAAATGATAAGAACATCTTTTTATCTCCTTGGTTCAAATTCTTGCTTTGTGTGGGATGAAAGTAATGGACACAGACTGCAGAGCAGGAAAGCAAGGGTGTCTGCTGAAGCTGAGGACAATAAGAGCAAACCAATGGCCCCCTCTCCAAAATGCAGAGCCCATGTAGGTTCCAGAGGTCTCTATGGATACCAGTCTACTCTGTTAGGCTTGATGGGAGGCTTGTGATGGGCCCTTGCTTTTCCTCTTATACTTTTCTACAAGGGGCTCCCCCAACTCCATAGACCTGTCTTGGGATTCACCTGAATTCCATAACCAGTATCAGAGAGCTGTGCTCTGTCTCTTTATATTTCACATGGAGGATGCCTATGAGCTTTCCTGTTTGTCAGTCGGCAGTGACAATCTAATGTAGGAAACAGGCTCAGTGAGGTAACTCTGGCTGAATACCCAGGAAGCTTCTTCTGCCTCTGTTAAGTCCTCCAGAGCTCCACTGACAAGATCGTGGCAAAACATGCCATGATAAGTGGTGGTTGGAAGGAGAATGGCCCCTATTGACTAATATATTTAAATGCTTGGTTCCCAGTTGGTGGAACTGTTTGGGAAGAATTAGGCATGGCCATGCTGGAGAAGGTGTGTTACTAGGAGTCAGATTTGAGGTTTCCACAGTCCACACTAATCCCGGCCAGCTCCCTCTTTTTGCCTCCTGCTTATGGATCAGATGTAAGCTCCCAGCTACTGCTGTAGTGCCATGCCTGCCTGCTGCCCTGGTCCCCACTATGATGCTCATGGACTCAGTCACAGCTAAGACATCAGTGCTGAGTACCAGGCTCCATTACTCTTCCTTGCTGAAAGCAAATGAGCATCTTTTACTCTTATCATAACAGGTCAGCAAGCTCTTCAGAGACTCCATGCACACAGCAAGATGCTTTCCCCCAGGTCTCCTCAGCTTCAATGGCTAGATGCTGCATCCTACATATCTCTAGGTAACTCTGAAAAGGCAGCACTCACTCTGTACTAAAGAGGTGCATGTGAGGGTTATTTAGAAAGCCCACTCACTGCTTCTGCCTTTGAGCTTGCCTTTCACCACCTGTAACACAACAGGTACAATCACCTTGAGATAGTGATGCTGTGAGCTTCAGATACCATTATCCTTGTGTATAGCCCATTTTCATTTAATTACAGCTCAGGAAATAAGTCCAAGTGTGATTTTCAGCCCCTTCTCCATCTAGCTGTAAATTGGTTCCTTGGTCAGATCCCAGATGGAACCCAGCTGGGACCAGGGAAAGACATACAAAAAACCCCAAGTTGAATATGTGCAAGCACTATGTAACCCTGTATTCTGCTACCACTGGGGGAACCAAAGAATTGAAGGCCTAGCAGGCCTTTGGCTGATAGGACCATAATTCAGTTACAAGATGTACAGTGGTCATGAACAGTGGTCATGAACACTCAGGATCTGCAGCTCTCTCTCTCTCTCTCTCTCTCTCTCTCTCTCTCTCTCTCTCTCTCTCTCTCTCTCACACACACACACACACACACACACACACACACATACACACACACACACACACACACACACACACACACACACACACACCTACATAGAGACACATGCAGGGGCCTTTTCTGGATGAACTTGAAGTTTGCTCAAGCTGCCAGGAATGGATTAACGTCTCTTTGAAAAGATATTGTAAAATTACAATTGTGTACGTACAGAGTTTCCATTGGTGATTTAGGCTCTAGTTGTTCCACGGTTTATTCTAAACACACACACATACACACACACACACACACACACACACACACACACTTAAAACATTTACACATCTCCATTTGAGACAGGCTCTGGCACAAGACTGATAAATTGTGACTATTTTTTCCTTCAGTAGAGGAGCAAAGGGGAAGCCTTTATTTTTCAATTGCCAAGACAAATAACTACTATAACCACTACAACCAACCTCCTTGTAAAACTCAAATTCCTTCTTTCTGTTAGAATCCAACTATCAAGTTAAATCATAGAAAATTACTATTTTTGTATACCAAAATAAGGTCATATGTTGTGAGGCTGTGGATCTACCTAATATTTGAATGAAGTTTATGTACTGTGGCCTGTTTTTTTTCTTTTGCTTTCAGATATTATATATTTTATAAGTTTTTTTCTTATTAAAAAGAATTAGTACAAATAAGCAAGATTTAAGACAGGGTACCAACCTCTTCCTCTACTCACATGGTGACAGGAACTAGTGACTCTGCTGAAGGGGTGCTGACCTGATTCCATTGCAAGAACCCTGAAAGGCCGCCTGCTGGTCAGCCACTCTCTGTTGTGCAGAAAAGCAGAGAGATGGTCATAGGCCACAGACTGGAATTCCTAGGCTGGTTGACACATGACCCAAGCATGGGCATGATAGAGAGAACATTGAGGCACACATGGAATCCGGTTGGTTATAGTCATTGGAGTTAGGGAGGGGCCACCCCATCTGTCTCCAGTTTTCACATATAATCAGGCCTGAGGCTGAGTGCCCAGTACGTCCCATTCAGAGCTTCTTAAGGATCACATGCACAACATGTAGCTGATGGTCTACATCCATGTGTCTATATTCTTAGATTCTGCCCCACCAAGGACTAAAACTGGTTAGGAAAGCAGTGTATTGAGCCTGAACTTGTAAAGAGGCTTTTGTTGTTGTCACTTTCTAGGCAATGAAGAATGACAACTGTTTATTTAGTGTCCACTTCTGTTGTTTGTGATTCATCTAGAGATAGTTTAATCTATCTAGGAGGGTGTGTGCAATGTCTTTGCAATACTATGCTGTTTCATGTACGTGCAGACTTTGGTATCCATGAGAGTCATGGGACAAGCTTCTGCAGATACTGAGGAATGGCTACATAGAAACAGAGGAACAGAAGTCTTTGTGGAACTAATGTAAATGGAACAGGCATTATTATGGAAAGTTAGGAGAAAGACGGTAACAAAAATGGAGTGGTATTGTGTTTGACTGTGTATCTATTTCAGTGACTTAAAACTTTCAGGACACATAGTATTTAAGTCTTAGATGCCTCTTTCACTCTTAGCTCAATATATGTGGCACTGATACACAATCTTAGCTCAAGTAAGACAAGTGTCAAAAGTGACACTGCAACCTCAGGGCCTTCCCTCTTCACTCCTCCCCATGAGGTTTGTGTCTAATAACACCCTTGATCAGACAGCCAGGGTAACATGTTCATTAGATTGAACTAGTTGCCCAAAGACTCACATTTGCAGGCTGGGGAGATGGCTCAGTGGTTAAGAGTGCCACTTGCTCTTCCAGAGGTCCTGAGTTCAATTCCCAGAACCACATGGTGGCTCACAACCTTCTATAATATGTTCTGATGTCCTCTTCTTGCATGCAGGTACACATGCACTCATACACATCAAATAATAATAATAATAAAGATTCACATTTGTCCTAACCTCCAGAGACAGACATCTCTCAGAATGTGACATTTTGAAGACAGACCTACAGAAAAATGCAGTTAAAATGAGATCAGTAGGGTTAACAATAATTTAGCATAATTTTCATCTTTATAAAAGGGAAATTTAAACACAGAGAGAGATCTCTATGGAGAGCGAATGATGTGCAGAGGCAGAGGGAGAAGATGGTATTAGATTGAGTTAGGTCTTAATCCACTTGGACTTGAGTTTTGTGCATGGTGACAAAAATGGGTCTAATTGCACTTTCTACATGTAGACATCCAGTTAAACCACCACCATTTGTTGAAGATGGTATCATTTTTCCATTGATTAGATTTGGCTACTTTGTCAAAAATCAAGTGACCATACGTGTGAGGATTCATTTCTGGGACTTTGATTTGATTCCATTGATCAACCAGCCTATTACCGTGCCAGTACCATGCTGTTTTGATTACTGTTGCTCTATAGTACAGCTTGAGATCAGGAATGGAGATTCCTCCGGAGGATCTTTTATTGTATAGGATTGTTTTAGCTATTCTGGTTTTTTTCCATATGAAGCTGAGGATTGACCTTTTAATGCCTTTAAAAAATTGCGTAGGTATTGCTAAGAGATGCTGTGCTCTTTGGGAAGTGGAGCCTAGCTAGAGGAGTCTAGGCTACGAGGATGTGCAGCTGAGCACTGTAGCATCCTTTCTTTTCTCCTCTCTGCTTCCAGGTTTGTGATGTAAGTGGTTTGCCGTGGCACACTCCTTCTGCCACCTGCACCATGGGTTCCAATATAAGGGAGACGAATGATCTTCAATTTCAAACTATGGAGAGCTATAAGCTCAAAGTTTAACTGATAGATCTTTCTAAGTTAATTATTTCATAGACTTGGTATAGTGAGAGAAAACTGACTAAAGCCATGACTGACTCCCTGGGTGCCAGGGACAGTGGCTTGGAACGTCTGTCCTCACAACCTTTGGATTCCAGAACTTGGCCTCTGGCCTCCTGCTTATGCTGCTCAATCCACTTTGTTGGTGATTCTCTGTCTCAGCAACTTTAGCTAACCCATATACCATTTTCTGCCACTGATTACCAAGGACCAGTTTTCCAAGACCTAATCAGATCTGTTTAATTTGCTTTGTCACATAAGAAAGTCCTGGAGGTCACTCCAAATATATTTTATAGCTGTGTATATAGCTTACATACACAAGAAACTAGACTTCTATAGTTCTAATATAGGTTAACACCATAACAATGGACTCAGAGAGAGAAACAGAGACACCAGTGCATACAGTAACTGCTGAGAAACCTGCCTGAAATTATAGAGATTGTACATTCTTTTTATTTAGAAGTATTTGAAAGTCTATTTTGATCCGCTCTGAACAAATGACCATGTTGGCTGAGGGCTTCACCAGTCTGTGACATAGTGCCATTTCAAATATTATTTTTGGATTGCAGGGTCCTCAAAGGGGCAAATGAAATACCACGGATCCACAGGTCTGCATTTGGCTAACCCTACAACCATAACACCAACAGTAAAGGGCGGCATGGTTGCTGGATCACAGCTAGAGGAAAAGCTCAAAGATAAATAAACTGGAAATGTATTAACATGATATTTTATGGAAAATGAACTTTTATGGGGCTCTACAGAAGTCCTTAGTGACCCATAAAAATTTCTACCTTTGAAGTGTTTTATGGAATTTGCAGAATGGCTTCCACTACAAATTCTGAAATTCTCATGGGGCTTTGTACATATCTTTCAATTCATAATGCATAAAAATATAACTTGAACATTCTCAGCACAGTGTAATTTCCTCTCTTACTGACTTTGACTTCTGAGAAATATCAAGATACTGGTTGTAAGTATAATAAGTTTTAAATTCTTTGCCTTTAGATATGCTTGCTTAAAGCCACCATTGTCAACTTTCATTTTGCCATTATAAACTAAAGATGTAAAAATGAAATGTACAATTTCATGAAAGAAAAGATGAACTTCTAATCATATTTATTTGTTTGGATTTTGTATTAGATGATTTTGAACTTAGATGGGAAATTAAGCTTCAATGAATCAGTTAGGGTGTGTCAAACTGAGTTATATTTCTAGAACTTTCATAAATAGTTGTTTAAATTTCTCCAGTGAAGTATTTGTTCTTGTTGTCACCTTCTGGTTGTCTAGGGAAATATTCAACAATAAATCAAGGTAAATTCAGGAGAGGTAGAAATACTACATTCAGTTCAGTCCCTCAGTCCATACATATGGCTTCACTTTGGGGAGGAAAAGCTGGATAGCTTGGACAGCCATCCATCAACTTCATTAAAGAAAGAACATGATTTTTCATTTAACCAAGCCAAGATGTGGGGGGGGGAGGGGAGGGGAAGAAGGAGGGAAGGGAAGGAAAGAGAGAGAGGGAGGTAGAGGGTGGGGAGAGACCAACTTTATTATTTCAAGCCATACACAGAAGATGCTGGAAAAGATGCTCTGGGTCATGATTAGAAGTGAGTACACACCAGGGCCATGTGTGTCAGTAGGCGTGGGTGGGATTTAGGGGGCATTATCCTCAGATAGGTGACCTTAACATTGGAGAAAACAGCAGGGTAGGAAGCTCCCTGACCCTATCTCAGCTCCCTTCTCCCTGAAGCTGGCTTTGAGAAAATCCTCTGACTTCCTGTGTCTAGAGACCTTCATTCCAGAACAGTCCTCCACCTACTCAGAGGAAAGAAACAGTCGCAGAGTCACAGACCCCACGGGGGATTGCATACCCACAAAACCCCTCAGTTTATCCCCACTCGATCACTGTGCCTATTTTTGTCCAATCACACTTTGTCCACTTCTTATTAAACTTAGCATAGAAACAGACATTTAGACTTTTCTTGAGTCTTCATTTCTGAAGGCTCCAAGAGCATGTAAAACTTAAGTTACACAGAGAATGTATGTTCTTTTTCTTGTTAATATACCTCTTGCCATAAATATCTCAGCTAAGAGCCCAGGGATGGGATATGTTTTTTTTTTCCTCTTCACACTGTGCTAGTCTGGTTATCCCTAACTACATACTTAGCATTCTGACACTGTAGGTCTTCTATAGGAAATTGTAACTCACAGTTTGTCTTTGTGGTGGTGAACAGGAATGGCCCTATAGACTCATGTGTTTGAATGCTTGGTCCACACAGAGTGGCACTAATAGGAGGTGTGGCCTTGTTGGAGGAAGTGCGTCACTGCGGAGGTGGGCTTTGAGGTCTCATATGTTCAAGCTACACCCAGTGTGGCTCACAGTCACTTCTGCCTGCACATCACTCTGAAACTGTAAGCCAGTCCCAATTAAATGCCTTCCTTTATAAGAGTTGCCTCGGTCATGGGATCTCTTCACAGCAGCATAAACTCTAAGACAGCCTTCTCATTCCATTTCTCTTCCACGGCAGAACTCTTCCTTCTAGAGGGCCAGTCCATAGACAGCCACAGCTCTGTGAGTAGGATCCTCGGTCAGGTGTCTAGAGCCTGGATAGCTTGGACAGCTCACCCAGAGAAGTTTCTAGATGTTTGCTATATGAAACTGTAAATACTTTCTGTATATATGAAGTGTTATTTCAGGGTGGGGATTCAAGTCTAATCACGAATCTCATTATGTTTAGTATGCATCTTACACACGTAGCCAGAGAATAAATTGACACAATACTACTAGTGGTATATCTGTGCTTTGACTGTTTGACACTCTTCCTGGGGAGATGTGAACACATGTCTACTCATTCCAGAAACAGAACTGACAACAGACTCCTGAACCAATGTCATGAGCCACTGAGTTTTCCTGAGGTTATTTATAAGAACATGAGTGATAGATTACTTAAAGGGGAAGAAATGACTCAAAGATAGCTGCGTCACCAAAACCCACCCCAGCATGAATGACAGGTCACAAACACTGGAAGCCTAGAGCACACTGCATAGCATGCAGGCAGCACAACAGGCTGGAGCGTGTCCTTCCAGGCACCTCAGGTATCCCAGCCGCTTCCAGGATGGTCAGGTGGCTTCTGTATCTTTGAAACTGCTAGGCTACTGTCAGCCTCTTCTGAGCAGCTCAACTTGTCAGAGACTGTCCTTCAGCAGCCCTTATAGTTTAAATGTGCTTAACGAGGTTTCACTTCCCAATGGGTTTACTTACTGAAATTCTCTTCCGGGGAATGTTTCCATGTTGGCTATTCTGCCTATTAACTTCTCCTCCAGAGTCTGGTATCTTAACTAGAGGGAAGGGTTTTTTGCTTGTTTGTTTGTTTGTTCTGGTTTTTCGAGATAGGGTTTCTCTATGTTATCTTGGCCGTCCTGGACTCGCTTTGTAGACCAGGCTGGCTTCAAACTCACAGTGATCCACCTGCCTCTGCCTCCCGAGTGCTGGGATTAAAGGTGTGTGCCACCACGCCCGGTTTAGAGGGAAGGTTTTAATATAAACTGCTACACCACTGTGACCTGTCACATGAGGTCATGTGTCGAATTTTCTGCTTGTGTTGTCAGGTGAGTGTTCAAAAACTCTAGGGGTTTCGGGGCACTTACATTATCAGCTTTTTTAGCTCTGAGATCTCCAATCTGAAGTGTCTCGTAGAGAGAAGTGCTTGGAAAGGGGCAGCCTGTCAAGTCACCAGGAGGAAAAGCAGCCAGAAATGAGATACCCAGCCCACTCCAGCCTTGCTAGGGCACCATGGTCAGAAAGTACCTCATGTTGTCTCAACAAATCTGAATTTCTTACCCTTGCAACTGAGCTAATCAGTTAGTTTTTTTGTTTCTTTCCCACACTTCCACAAAACAAAACAAAACAAAAGTTGTTTCAGAATGGATATAGGCAAAACTGCTCCTTTAAAGTCCTGTTAAATGTATATTTGACACACGCAGCCTAACCTCACCCAGCCTACCTCCCGTCCCACCCACCTCTCCCCCTGCGTACATCCCACCCAGCCTATATCCCACCAAGCCTGCAGCCTCCTACCCGGTCTACACCTCACCCACTCAGCTTACATCTCACCCAGCCTATGTCCATCCTAGTCTTCTGCTTTGTGACCAAGGGAGCTGTAGTAAAGTCTCCTTAAGAGCAGCCATTCAACTCAACCAGATGGCTGAAGCTACTGTGGATGTCCAGATCAGGAACAGTGGAGATCTGGGATGTAGAGGTTGGAGGCAGTCCTCTTAAAATTATGTTCAATGAGGCCTGTACATCCTACACACTTCCTCAAGAAGCGTCTATGCAGGCAAATGTACAGAGGATAGGGTTCTGAGACGCCGACCCCAGTACACTCCCAATGTTCAATGGGCCATGTTTTTACTATATAATCTGCATTCAAATAACTGTTTTTCTGGAAAAAAAGTCTATTCTGTGTTTTTAAGAATTAAATACCTAATTAATTAGGAGACAGGGTCTTCCTATGTAGCCAGAGCTGGCTTGGAATTCACTATGTAAATCTAGCTGACCTTGAACTCACAGAGACACTCCTGCTTCTGCTGCCCCAGATCTGGAATAAAGGGCATGTGCCACTATGCTTGGCTTCTGTTATATTTTTAAAGGTCAATAATACTTATTTAAAAGGAGAACTTTTTCATATTTTTACTTGGCACAATTTTACTTAGCTATTGCTACACATAGGGCAATGTCTTATACCCAAATCAACTAACATTTTTCCCCCAGGCTCTTTATATTTTAAATACAAATTGAAATCAGTAAATACTAGATGACTATCTACTCCATTTTCAGTCATCAAAACATATCTAAAAATTTGCTTGGCCTTTAGTTATAAAGCAACATTACCTTATGCAGTCCTCACATGTCTGTTTCTCTTTCTAGTTGAAATATTTTAACTACTGTTGAGGTTTGAATGCCTTCCATAGGACCAAGTTGAGGATGTGATTCCTTAGTTTCCTACTCCTGTTGCTGTGCTGGAATGTAAGCCCAAACAAACTCTATCAATAGATTTTGGCCATAGGGTTTTGTTGTTGTTGTTGCTATTGTTTGTTTTTGTTACAGCAGCAGAAAAGTAACTGATACAGAGAAGTGACCCCCAATTTTATATTTTAGTTCCTAAGGTACACAGAACAATTGAAAGAGTCAGACTCAGTGGAATACGATGTGAAAGCTTTTAGTCATGCAAAACACAAGCAAGGGACAAAGCACTTGTACATGATGTCAGGGAAGAAAGCCACCTTACTGTTTGACCTAGCTCTTGAATGTATTGTTTTCATTTCTTACTGTTGGTTATTTCGGGCTGCCAGCATCTTTTATCTGTGCCATCCTCACCCATCTACAAGATTCTGCTAGAACCCTGTGTGTTGTGACATTCTCCTTCACATGAGCTTTGCCTTTTCATCGATCATCATCATAGACTCCAACTTTCGGTACATCAGTCAAAGCCATCTCCCGGCACCGCTTCCCTCCCTGCCACTTGCCTCTGTGTCTGCTTTACAGCTCCTTATGTTGGGACTTCTTAGACGTCTCCCAGTTCCTCAGTTTTGCCCATCATTTGACCTAGTGCTTATCTCTGAATGGGCAGGATGCTCTCTCCGGTCTACATCCCTTATTCATACTTATAGTCCATGAAGATTTCCTTCAGTTCCCTGCAGGGAGCTAAGCACTCTCTTATCTGTGCACGCACAACATTCTTTCTGTCTTCTTTATGTTAGGGTCAGGACAAATACTTTTCTTTTTCAGTTTCTGTATTAACAAGATTCAGCTACTGTAAACAGACCAGATCAGACACATTGGGGGTGGAATAGCTGTAGATATCAGCCATCATTAATAGAAAAACTACAGTGCTGCTGCTGTATGATATGCAGTCAGTCCCACAGTAGAGTCTGTACTGAACATGTTGGACTGTCCCTTTGTTTTTCCCAAAATACAGTGTATAGCATTTGCATGGTATGAGTCATTAAAAGCAATGAGTAGATGACTTAGAGTGTAAAAGAGAATATGTACTATATTGTTTTATATAAAGGACTTGCTGTTCCATGGATTTTATTATAAATTGCATGTCCTGGATCTAATCCCCCATAGCAACCCTTACAGACTGCTTTAGTCCACTCTGTGACACTGTAACAAAATTCTTAAGGTTTGGCACTTTATAAGAAATATCAGTTCCATTAGCTCAGATAGCCCTATCTGATTTCTATTTTACAGTTAGGTATCATATGGTAGAAGTACATGCAAGAAAAGTCCATGTGGACTGGATGAAGTAAAAGACCATGGAGGGGTCAGCATTACTCCTCTGTGGCAATCTACTTAGTCTCCAGGAAACTGATGATGGCTTTAAGACACACTTGGCTTCAAGACACTCTCACTCCAAGAGACCAGCACTTGTCTCTTCATGGGGAGAGGCAGGTCTTCGTCATCTCCCATTCAGCCCCACCTCTTCAGGATCCTTACCTATCTTTTATTACCCTGGGGACCAATGTTCCAGAACATGATTCTTTACTGGAGGAGGGTACAAATATATATACAAACCAAAGCGATAAGTATAGTAAGTTAGCAGATGTGACATGTGACACATGTGACAGTGTTAGAGCATAGAACAATGAAGCACTTTCTCGTGAAGGCATATTAGTTTGATTCTTAGGGTTACAAATTAAATATGTTGGTTAGTATGTAAATGAGATCATGACGGCCGAGAATGAGATGAGAAAAGTACAAAGTTGGAGTATCAGGGGGTGAAACTTAATGATAGAGCAGCGTTTGCTTAGAATGCTAAAGCCCGGGGTTCATCCTGAGCACTGAAAAAACAAAAACAAAAACAAAAAAACACCACCACAACCACCACCACCACCACGAAAAAACCTCAACCTCCCAAAACAAACAAAACCAAAGACAAACCCAACAACAACAATAACAAAAACCATGCAGATTATTCAAGCACAGTATGATCTAGATAAAAACTGAAAGGGGCAGAATTCATTTAAGGAGCGATAGAGTAAAGCATATGTGTATAGACTCACATGAACTAAACACCCCAACACTTCTGCATACACTCCCACACACACCCTGACTCCCACATATCCCCCCCCCCCATGACACACACTCAGAGTAATAACCTGCCAGCAATGTAAGAACATGAAGACATGAAATACACTTTCTTAACCCCAGGTTTTCTTTTTTAAGTTCAGTGTTAAGAAGGAAGATTAACAGAGTGCAATTAGAGAGAGTTCAGAAGTTATAGCTCCCTTACGGATTCACCCAGCAAAAGGTTTTGGAGAGTTATATGTCTTCCCTGAGTCTGCTTTTGCCTGGGGGCTTGTGAAATATTTCCATAGTAATTCACAATGTCTGCTCTTGGGGATGAAGGAGGTTCATCATTTTTCTGTTCGGAGAACAAGCTGTTCCCTCTCTCTGTGTTTCCTCCTGATTCACCATCAACTATATCTAATCTAAAGACGCTGGGACTCTCATGTGTGTCCTCTGATTGCCTATGCCCACTTAGCTGCTCCTGGTAAAGCAGGACTTCCCCTCACGTTTTAGATTTCTGTAATAAAACAAGCTGAGAAATTATTCTTAATCACTTGCTCTAATAAATGGGGTACTAGCTACTGAATATAAGAGGATTGTGACTAAGCTCTCTATTAGCAAAGGGCCAAGGACATAATAAAATCGGGAAGTAATTATGCGATACCCTAACTCACCATTTGATGGATGCTCTACTCAAATGTCACCTTTGACCCTTTCATCCCTTGGTACTTCATCTTTCACAGCTCATCCAGTGGGAAGACAGAGGAATGAAAATTCATCTCACTCCATATTTGATTTTCTTACGATTAGAGAAAATGCAAACACAGCCCATAAAAGGGTAGAATTTAGTACCATGCAGTGGATGGGCGGGGCATGGAGGATCAGTTGGTCTCCCCTCCGTCCCATTGAAGCTCTTGAACCAGTGGCCAGAGCTGAGGGCTCCCCTACTTTATCTTACTGACTAGAGTCACTAAAGCAAGACATCTCCAGATGGTTTCAAATGCAAACTGCGGTTGCTTGAGAAAAGGTCAGACTATTGCCTCATTCTGTGGGTGACACTCTACAAGAGTTGACATCTCACCCGTAAATACACCTTCATGTGGACTGTAGATAAACTATATTTGTATCATGGGAGAGCTGGCATCACCATAGGAGAAGATTTTAGACATAAGAAGATGCTTGTTTTGGTAGTTGTTGGGAAAAGCTCAAAAATTCCTGGAAACGAGACTGGTTCTATGTTGAGGAATGTCCCAGCAATTAAAAAGTGAGCTATGGAGTGTTGTCATCAACATCCATGACGAGCTATCAGGTCAAGGTTTTCATCAATAAGAAAATAATACTGTGCAGCATCTACTATACACTTATTTGGCACCAGAGAATACGCTTGATGTTTTGTGATCACTGTTTGGCATATACAATGCCCACACAGAGGAGAAACTATTGTTCTTGTTTTAGAGACAAAGAAACCTAACTTGGCTCAGTAAAGGGTGGAACCAGATGTGGTACAGACCTCTAGTTCTCTAAGTAGCTTCCTTGCAGCATCCTGGCAACACAAGAAAGCGATATTGCCAATACTCTGCAAGGAAGTTTCTAGCCGATAGAATACAAATGGCAGCAAGGAGTGCTATCGTAAACCATGACATTTCAGAAGCTGATGTGTCACCTTCACACAAACATTCCCCCGCAAGGTGGCGAGCCTGAAAGCCATATGCTGAGATCCACAGCTCAAGTGGAAGGAGCCTGGATTCCTAAGACTCTGGATGGAAAAGCCTTCTTACTAACCTGCATTAGTGTTCAGATAAAAGAGAAACTTACAGTGTGCTAGGCATCAAGATGAATTCTTTTCTGTAACCCCAGCTGCTGTAATCTCAAAAAAAAAAACACTGTGTTATAACTCTGGGCTCATGCCAATAGCTAAAATCCTGAGCTTAGATCCCTAACCCTCAAATAAAAGTTGGGTGTAGTGGTATATGGCTGTAACTCCAGTGTTGAGGTTGTGGAAACGGGCGGAATCTAGGGACTCGTTGGCCAGCCAGTCTCACAGAAATGGTGAGTACCAGGTTCAACTAGAGAGCCTGTCTTTAAAGTGATGAAGGAAAATACCTGAGGTTGACCTCTGACCTCCAAATGCATGTTCATGCATGCATGCACACACACAGAGGCTAACACACATGTATACACATAAACACACACAGGGTGCATGCACACTCACATATGCATATATCACACACATAATGATGAAACAGGCTGATCATTATTGCTATTCCTACTTCATACATTAGGAAACTAAGACTCAAAATGACTAAGGACTTCTACACAGCATGACCAAAACTGATCCCCGCATTCTCCAAACTATGATACCTTGTGATTATATGAGATATCATGGCCAAGAAGAATTATTAAAGATTCTTGGTATCATCACTGTCATAGAAAACCATCCTGAGGCCCCATTACTTGGTATTGGACACTTTTAGTTTGCAGAACAGATTGGAAGAGGACTTCCCTCCACAGCTGTGGAAACTGTTACGTCCCATTTATATGGGATACCTTCCGAGAACACAGAGGTAAGGGGCATGCTGAAAAATCTAGAGCACAGGAAGGTGGCAGTTAAATAAAAATGCTAAATAGAGAGGAGGAAAAACACCAACAACTTAGGCAAAGTGTGGTTTCCTTGGCCAGAAAAGATGCAGATGAAGTCTACACAAGATGGCCAAGGTGGCGAAGAGGGAGTGTGAGATATGTGCTGCCTCCATAGACAGCGCTGGATGGATAAACACCCAGTTCCCCGCCATAGTCTATTTGCAGATAATAGAGTGGGGTGCTTGGTATGCTGGGAGGGTGTTCTCTGTGAGTCACACACACGGTATAATGGAAAAGAGGAGGCATTTGAGGCAGGCAAATCTGAATTTCAGTCTTGATTTTGTGTGTCACTAGATTACATACTTTTTTGAGGAGTTTCCATCTTCTCAAAACTAAATCGTAGACATTGCTAATTTCTGTCATGCTACCTGAACCACTTATGCATCCCCTTCTTTTCTTGTTTCCCTTTACCCAGCACATCCAACCCTACTTATCCAGCTATGCTACATTGCTCAGGTCTCTGCCTAGGTGCTTCTACATCTTCCAGGGTGGACTGCCTCCCGTCCTGCAGCTGTGTGCAGGCAGCGGCATCCCAGAGGCACTCCTTGAGTTTCTGTTCCCACAGTAGTGGCAACATTCATACCAAACAAGTGACTTTCTGTTTATCTTTCATACTGGGTGGACTGCAAAATCATTAAAAAGAATGACGCCATCTTTTATCATGGACACCTGCCCTGGGGGAGCACCTGGAATAGGACACTACTTGAAAATATTTACTTCATCATTGATTCATTCATCCTCCGACCCAGGATTTATGCCTACTCTATGTTAGGTTGTTATCCAGACCCTTGTGCTGTGAGAGGAAAAGAAAGAAAATAATCAGAGTCTTCATGTGAATTCTATTTTAGGAAGGTAAGATAGGCAATAAACAAATAAAAGATTACTTGTCAGATAGGGGTAAACATTTGAACAGTGGTTCTCAACCTGTGGGTCGGTACCCCTTTGGGAGAATAAATGACCCTTTCAGAGGAGTCACCCAAGACCATAGGAAAACACAAATATTTACAGTATACTTCATAATAGTAACAAATTACAGTTATGAAGTAGCAGTGAAAATAATTTTATGGTTGATGTTCAGCACAACATGAGACATTGTAATAAAGTGTCATAGCATTAGGAAAGTTGAGAACCACTGATTTATAGTGTCCTCCTTCCTCATATCCATCTCTGTCTCCATCATCTTCATCTCCGGCCCCACTCAGTCTCTACACCCATCTCAGTCACCACCTCCAATCCTCATGCCCACCTCTATGCCTATATTAGTTACATTTGCTGATGTGATAAAATATTATGATCAAAGGCAACCCAAGTAAGAAAGAGTTTATTTGGCTTTCCGGGTCCAGAGATAAAATTCGTGGAGAGGGATGGCAGTAGGCAGCCAGAGCAGAAACTAAGATATGACCTCACAACAATGCAAAGGAAGCAGAGAGAGTGAACAGGAAGCGGGCAAGGTAATAGACAGCCAAAACTCATTGGCATAGTTCCCCCAGGAAGGCCCCGCCTACTAAAGATGCCATATCCTCCCCAGACAATGCCACAAATTAGAGACCAAGTGTTCAAATACGTGAGCCTATGGTGGACATTTTTTATTTAAAACATCACAATTTCTAGTCTCACCTCTATTATTATCTTCATCCCTGTACCCGTTTCTAGGCCCATACTTTAATCACCGCCACCCTCAACTCTGTCTTCATCTCCATCACGGTCACCAATGCTAAAAGCCATCTCCATCTCCATGCCCATCTTTGGATGCAAGCACAGACCTATGCCAGTCTCTAAGCCTACTTCATCTCTAGTACATATTCATCTCTAACTTGAAATTCTTCTAGCACCATCCGCAGTGAATGAATGACACAACCAATTAATTCCGGTAAAGGCCCTGTAGCCTTGGCTAATTTAAGTGTCCATTAAGTGCTTATTTTCCCTCGTGTTTTTCTTGATTCAGTGCTATCCTTTACTTCTTTATAGTCATAGCAGATCAGAAACAAAATATGTTAACACTCGATAATACATAAGAAAAATACATTCGGCCTTTAAACTGTATCTGTAGCTGTTGTTTTCTTGTTAAGCATTTAGCAAACTCTCAGATCTCTTCAGTATAATGATCACCAAAAAAAGTCTTGGTAATCTTATGAATGAAAATTGAAACAAGTATAAACTTGTATTTGGAAAGCTGTGGTCATATTTGTGTGGGATGGGAATGTGCCATCTCCTGGGCGATTCTGAACTTTATGAGACTGTCAATGTGTAGCCACTGCTTGGATGGGTCAGTATAGTGACCGATGGGCACTCAAGATGGTGGGATTACAGGTTCCAGTTTCTTCTGAACTCTCATTCAGTTTATTAATCTGTGAAAGAGATGAGACAATTGCCATCCCATAATGAGATAGAGCCATAGGCTTCAGAAGAACTGACAGAGAGGAAGTATACACTAAGTGTCAGCTGTGGCTAAGTGGACTCACACTTGCAATGCTATCCCACTGTACCCACTCACAACACAGCCAAAGATGGCTAAGTGAACAGATTGAAGACTTCAATTCAAAAGAAGCTTAGATTTTTCTCAGTTACTTCATATGCATAAAACAGAATATATTTCTTTTTAAATAAAGACTTCAATGCCAGTATTGCACTATCATCTGAATAAATAACTCCTACCATGTTTCCTTTTCAAAAAGACAATTTTTCTTCAGTATCATAAAGATTAAATATTTTTAAAAGGTATAAAGAAATAAAGAAATGCTGGTATCTATTTTTTTCTGGAAAATGGAATTTATAGTTGTGATTTCTCTTGGGTATGGGAATTTAATGCATTTATAATGTTACTGTGTACAAAGCAAGTAACCATTGTCAAAGCTATCATTCTTACAATACGTACGTCTCACAGTCTTGCACACATCTACAGATTGAATAGCATAAATAACTCTGAGAAGTGACAAAAGTCTAGAAATGTAGTTTTATCAGAATCAACTGAGAGCAATGAGACTTCCAAGGTTTCCTCAGAACTCCTCAGAAGGCAGAGCTCTTCATCACTTATTCTGTTCATGGGATCCCTTGTCTTCCAGAACTCAATATGTATGTTCTGTCAGTGGTTCATGTGGTGTAAAAAAAAAACAACTGAACACATATCCTAATTTTCAAAAGACTTATCAAGAAGACTTCATGAACAAATATTAAGTATCCACAAAAGGATAGGGTCAGGAAGTTGTCTCTGATGTACTCTGTCTGACTTACATTATTAATGTAAGTTATGTACCTGTACTATCAACTGGGAACATCCAGCAAACTACATCTATAGGTCTACAAAACTCTAAAAATGTATATGTTTTATTAAAGAGATATAGAGCCCTACTGAGTTGTGACTAAGCCAGACTTAAAACCTTCTCCCCTGAGAATCCGTGGCTTTAAACAAATTCCCACATTTACTCACTGACTCCTTCCTTTAATCATTTAGTCAACATATATAATACTGACCACATGCCAAATGCTGCCCTAGCTACTTGGAATACATCCGTGAACAACAAAAGCCAAGCCACAGAGCCCTGTATAATGCTGCACACCTAGAGTTACTGCACTCTGCACTCTGGAGGCTGAGGCAGGAAGGCACAGAGTCCACAGCTAAGCTGAGCTACATAGCAAAACCCTGTCTTAAAGTAAGGAAAGTGAAATAAAAGGATTATAAGGAGTTCTCAGTCAATAGAGTGATCTCTTATAAGTATGGGAGGGCAGTCTGAGTTCAGATCTGTGGCAAGGCAGGCAAACAAAGTATACCAGGGAAGCTGAGACAAGGGATCTCTGGGGGCTTGCTTGTTTGCCAGTCTAGACAAACTGGCAAGCTTTAGGGGCGTTTGCAAGATCCTGTCTTAAAATTTCAGATAGAGAAGTAATTAGTTAAGATACTGATGTTAACCTCTCTATCTGCCTGCTTATACAAACACACACATTAACATATTTTTAAATCTCAGGGAAAAAAACTGCTCTAAATCTAGTTTTGCTCTCAGATCCCTTCAATGTTTGAGAAGTGAATGTGGTACCAGATAGGACCCTGAACCTACAAAACATTGAAAACTGTTCAAATGCATCACTCATCTCAGTACTCAATTTGCCGCCATTGTTCCTTGCATATTCATGGCAGCAAGTGTTGGGCAGACGTGAAGCACAATTCTGTCTCTTAACTATGAGTCAGAAGTACAATGCGATACAGCATTTGCTCATGGTGCCAAAGCTAATGAGAGCTAGGATTTGAACCAGAATCTGTGTGCTTGCACACCAACAGCCCAACTTCCCTTGTTTGTACTGTTTTTACTACTGACAACAAACCTCTCATAAACTTCTTAAAGGCAAATAAATACAGCACACACAAGCCTGTGTATAATATGCTGTAAATGCAGGTTCTGTATCAGGCCAGCTCATGGAGACACCAGAAATTCTCTGCAGCCATGTTGCGTGTGGTGAAAGGAGCACATGACCATCAGGATCTGGGTTAATGAACTAGGAAAAATCCTGTTCTCGAAAAGAGGGCTTGGAGGTGATGGGAGCACAGGAAAGTCTCAACCATTAAAAACAGCATGTCTGCTTACCCAGATGTTTATTGTTTGTCCTTATTAGTCATCCTATATATCCTTATGACCCTTATTAATTATCTCCTATATATCATCATCTCATATGTCATGTAGATACTAATCTCATACATTGTCTATATTCCTGCATTGCAGGCTAAGCTTTATGGGCGGGCAGGACTACCCATTTGGCTTATCACTCTGTCTCAGTGCTGACAGCGCCATATAGTTAGCAACACCCAAAGCAAACATTTACTGGACCAGTGTAAGAAGAGCCTGATACTACTTAAAAATGTTTACCTTTCCATAGTTTGCTCCACCAACTTGGCATGTATTATAACACTTTATAGAAAAATCAGGGTTGAGGAGATGGCTCAACTGGTAATGGCACTTGCTGTCAAGTCAGCTGACCCAAGTTCAATCCTCAAGGTGCATATAATAGATGGAGAGAATCAAGTCAGGCACATTGCTGTTTGATCTTCACACACACACACACACACACACACACACACACACACACGCACGCACGCACGCACGCACGCGCACACACAGAGACAGAGAGAGACAAAGACAGACAGACAGACAGAGACAGAGAGATAGACACACACATACTATAATTTTAAAAAAAGGAAGAATTAAACAGGAAAAAGCAGGAAGGGAGAAAAGATTATAAAATACAAAAATGCTCTTTTGCTGCTTTAATTGGGTGAGAAGCTTTGACACAGAATGAAATCTACAGAATTGGCTGAAAGAAAAGACTGGGATGCTCATCTGGGATGGCGCTTAATGCGATGATTATGCCAATTACAAGTCATAGAAACGAAGAATTGGTTAATGAGATTAATACTCATAGCTGGAAAATCATAGTCTTAATCTTTGGGCCCACTGAAGCACTTTTATTTAATCATTTTATTTTTTTTTTCTCTATGCACACATAAGATTCATTACGGGAGAATGCCCTTAATCTGCATATTACACATATTTGATCTTTAAATCCCACCAGGAATAAATAGAATTGTCGCCTCTTGATGTTCCTCCTCTTTTTAAACCAGAGTCTGGGGGAAAACCTGTCACTATCAGAAAGATGGAGGGAGTTTTGTGGGTTTGGGAAGATCTACACAGGCTATTTAGGGTGATGATGTCGTCCTGGGTATTAGAGTAAACAACGGGAGAATATTACAACACCCCAGGCAATGATCATTTTTATAAAATGCTTTTGGAGGTTTCTATTTTTTAATCTGTCTGGAAGGTGAAGATGTCATTTCATTTGTTAAAATATTCTTATGTTGGGCAGGTGAATTTCAACTCAACAGCAGCTCTGTGGCTGGTTGTGGCAGCACAGTCCGAGTCCCTGGAAAACAGGGGAGCCTGAAGCACAGGTAAGCTGAGCTGCTCATTCTACATGAGGGATTTTAGTTATCACATGCCAAGTAGCTAGACTAAATTTTATTTTTGGCAAAATGAACATTGGAGTCACACACCATTCAAACTTTGTTTTGTTTTTGTTTTGTTTTTGTTTTAGGTAGATGCCAGTGCAGAAGGTTAGGAAGTTGTTTAAAATACTTAACCATGCTCCATGGCCAACACACATTCAATGGTTGGGATCACTGCTAGCCAGCAAACCATAATAACCAGTAGACTGAGCTCTATAAGATATTTTAGTGACTAAAATCTAGGCTTGCAGTTTATCAAAGATCTGAAACTAGGTGCTTATTCAAGTATTTTAAAAATATTTAATATGTTAAATATTAAATCAATTAAAATCTAAATATTAAATTAGTCAGAATGTTAAATAGTTAATAAATTATTTAAATAGATACTTAAAGTAGGGCCTTATAGACTCAGCCTTCAGTTGTGGCTGGCCTTCATGAGTCCACCCAGACATTCCACTTTCTCCTTGTGAGTAGATCTCTCATATCCATGTACTGAGTCTTCCTTTGAAATACCAATTATCATTACAGTTGTGATTTCAGTGCTGCCAGGGTCTCCCAAGGCAAGACTTAAATTACGATATATTTGATTTGTAAATATCTCCTGAATAATAAGATGATTTCTAAAATTTCTACAACTCTCAGATAAAATTTTCATTGCGCAGAGCGTAAATAAAATCTGCAGGATTCTGGTGGAGGTACCCACTCCTGCAAGGAACTATCAGCTGAGATGTAGGACATATCTACCAAGCTAAGACTCAATTCCTACCTCCTCCCATAGCAGCTTTGTCCTGGTCTCCATCACTAACATTATGTTTGGCTGTTTGAATTTTATGCTAATGGAGTAATCCTGTATTCTGTCTGTGTCTGGTTTTGTTTTCTTTATTTAATTTTTATTTTTATAATGTATTCAGATTATATCCTGATTGTTATCTCCTCATTTGTATCTTCCCATTTCCCCCTCCCTTTTTACCCTATTCCCCTCCCCTAGACCTTTGACAGAAGGGGACCTCCTCCCCCAACATTTGGCTACAGCCTATGAGGTCTCATCTGGATAGACTGCTTCCCCTTCCTCTGAGTGCCACCAGGCCTACCCACCAAGGGCAAGTGGTCAAAATGGGCACTAGAGGTCATGATAGAGGCAATCCTCAGCTAGATCTGAACAGGGGGTCTGGGTTTACTGCATGCATTGTCCTTGGTTGGTACAGCAGTTTGTGAAGGCCCACCTGGGTCCAGATCCACCAGCCTTGATGATCTTCCTGTGGGGCTCCTGGACCCTCTGGGTCCTTCCTTGCTCCCATTCTTCTACTCTCATCTGGAGTCCAGCTGTGAGTCCCAGTACCTGTCTCGATCCCCTGCTGGGTGGAGTCTGTCAGAGGATACCTATGTTGGGCTAATATCCACTTATAAGTGAGTGTATATCATGCCTTCTTTCTGGGTCTGGGTTATCTCACTCAGGATGATCATTTTTAGTTCCATCAATTTGCCTGCAAATTTCAAGATTTCCTTCTTTTTATTAGCTGAATAGTATTCTATTGTGTAAATGTACCAAGTTTCTTTATCCATCCTTCGATTGAGGGACATCTAAGTTGTTTCCAGATTCTGGCTATTACGAATAAAGCTGCTATGAACATGGTTGAGCAAACCTCTTTGTTGTGTGGTAGGGCATCTTTTGGGTCTATGCCCAGGAGTGGTATAGCTGGGTCTTGAGGTAGCACCCAATTTTCTAAGAAAGTGCCAGATTGATTTCCAAAGTGGGTATATAAGTTTGCATTCCCACCAGCAATGAAGGAGTGTTCCCCTTTCTCCACACCCTTGCCAACATGTATTGTCACTTGAGTTTTTTTTATCTTAGCCATTCTGATAGGTGTAATATGGAATCTCAGAGTCATTTTGATTTGCATTTCCCTGGTGACTAAGGACATTGAGCATTCTTTAAGTGTTTCTCAGCCATTCAGTATTCCTTTGTTGAAAATTCTTTGTTTAGCTCTGAGCCCCATTTCTAAATTGGGTTATTCAGTTTGGTGGTGTTTAATTCCTTGAGTTCTTTATATATTTTAGGTATTAGCCCCTTGTCTGATGTAGGGTTGGTGAAGATCTTCTCCCAGTGTGTAGGCTGCCGTTTGTTCTGTTGATAGTGTCCTTTGCCTTACAGAAGCTTTCCAGTTTCATGAGGTCTCATTTATTAATTGTTGATCATAGAGCATGAGCTATTGGTGTTCTGTTTAGGAAGTTTTCTCCTGTGCCAATAGTTCAAGGCCCTTCCCCACTTGTTCTTCTAACAGATTTAGTGTGTCTAGCTTTACTTTGGGGTCTTTAATCCACTTGGACTTGAGTTTTGTGCAGAGCGATACATATGGGTCTACTTGCATTTTCCTACATGTAGTCATCCAGTTATACCAGCACCACCTGTTGAACATGCTTTTTTTCATTGTATGGACATGGCTCCTTTGTCAAAAATCAAATGTCCATAAGTGTGTAGATTTATTTCTGGGCCTTTGATTCAATTCCATTGATCGTCCAGCCTATTTCTATGTCAGTACCATGCCATTTTTATGACTGTTGCTCTATAGTACAGCTTGTGATCAGGTATGGAGATTCCTCCCAGAAGATATTTTATTATACAGGATTGCTTTTTAGCTATTCTGGTTTTTTGGTTTTCCATATGAAGTTGAAAATTGATCTTCCAAGGTCTTTAAAAACTCATGTAGGTATTTTGATAGGGATTGTATTGAATCTGTAAATTGCTTTTGGTAAGATAGCCATTTTTACTATGTTGATTCTCCTGATCCAGGAGCATAGGAGATCTTTCCATCTTCTGATATCTTCTTCAATTTCCCTCTTTGGAGACTTGAATTTTTCTTCATACAAGTCTTTCACTTGTTTGGTTAGAGTTACACCAAGTAGTTTCCCTAATTTATTTCTCTGTCCGTTTGTCATTTGTATATAGGAGGGCTACTGACTTTTTTTTTTAGTTGATTTTGCTGAAGGTGTTTATCAGCTGTAGGAGTTCCCTGGTAGAGTATTGAGGGTCACTTATTTATGCTATCATATCATGAGAAAAGTGATACTTTGACTTCCTCTTTTCTGATGTAGAGCCCCTTGATCTCCTTTTGTTTTCTTGTTGCTCCTGCTAGAACTTCAAGTACTATGTTGAAGAGCTATGGAGAGATAGCTGATATCAGTGGAATTTATTTAAGTTTCTCTCCATTTAGTTTGATGTTGGCAATTGGCTTGCTGTATATTACCAGTGTTATGTTTAGGTATGTGCTTTATATCCATGATTTTTCCCAGACTTTAACATGAATGGGTGTTGGATTTTGTCAAATGCTTTTTCAGCATCTAAGGAGATGATCATGTAGGCTTTTCTCTTTCAGTTTGTTTATATAGTGGATTACATTGATGGATTTCCATATATTAAACCATCCCTGCATGCCTGGGATGAAGTCTACTTGGTCATGGTGAATAGTATCTTTGATGTGCTCTTGGATTCGGTGTGCAAGTATTTTGTTGAATATTTTTGCATCACTGTTCATAAAAGAGAGAGACTGGTCTGAAGTTCTCGTTCTTTGTTGGGTCTTTGTGAGCTTTAGGTATTAAGGTGACTGAGGCCTTATAGAATGAGTTTGTTAATTCTTAGGTCCTGCTGCAGAGTGTGACTGGCATGGACTGTCCTTTTCCTAGGGGCAGGACATCCCTTCTCTCAGAGATTCACTATATAAACTGGACATGTTGGTTCCAGGGTCTTTCTCTCTTTTTTCCCACCTCACTACCCTCTATCTTTCCCTTCCCCCTCACTCCTAGCTTGCCTTCCCCCTCCCTTGCCACTTCCAATAAACTTGAATTTAATCTATTATAGCTTCTTCTCCAGTTAACTCATTCTGTTTGTTTAAATAATCATCTGGTACTTGTGACTCAGGGGAAGTTGAGTCCCATTCAGCCTGGCAGGCTGGACTCATGGGGCCACTCTCTATACCTCATCATTCTCTTCCTGTTCCGACTCAATCATCTTAAAACTGAGGAGAAGCTGAGTACCCAGCCTGGCAGCTCAGGGCCATGTAGGTATGGCTTCTCTCTCACCTTCCTCTCTGCCTGATGCAACTTTGCACTCAGTAAGTTATCATGCATGCTGCTGTCGAGAGGCACCGGGTGTCTCTTAGGGGGGGTCCTAGACTTCCCTGGACTCAGCCTTGTGAAGACATGGCCATGGGAGAAAGCTAGGCCTTTGTTATGAGGTAATCTCATATTCCAGAGACATCTGCTCCTGGATTTACCTCACCAAATTAACCAATCATAGATATCGAATTGGGACGCTACTGCCATATTCCTGTGATTTGGCAAAGGCTGGGGGATAGGATTGGCATTGGGTGTCTGCATAAATATTTTCCCAAACTGCATCTGTCCAGGTTTTTAAAAAAAAGTGCTCTCTCACCCTTCCCCCTCCTCCACATGGTCTGGAAAATTCCACCCCCTCTCTCCAACTCACCCCTCCAAGGACAGCCTGCACATTCCTGGTATTCCTGAGGACTGTCTCAACCCCCCTCCTGGAGCCACCATTTGTTTAGATCAGCTATACTTCATAGACAATGGTACTCAAACCTGTCAGAGGATCTGTAGAATAAGTACATTTGAATGCTTAATAAAAAAGCTTAATGTGACAGAGACCCCAGCTTCTAGCAGTGACCCCAAGAAGACTTGGATGCAACCAGAGGGGACTCTGCCTGGATTGTGATGCAGGGCAAATCTGCCTCAACTCACCACAAAGGCCATGACCAGAACTAGAGAGTTGACCTGACCAGAACTGTAGACACTTAGAGAGTTGACTGCCTGTTTTGCCTATACAAAATAAGGTCGGTCATCCTCCCAAAGTCCTCTTCCATGGAAAGACCTCTCAGATTTGCTGGGCCAGGACTGATGATGTAATGCTACCCTAAAATAAGTGCCCAGAATGAATCCACTGACTCCACAGGAGCCTATCAGGATAGGCCATCGGGAAAATGGGTATGCCTCTGTCATATTAATTAATACTTAGGCCACTTGGATTATGCTCCCTGCAGTAGTTTATCATTCTCAGGTCCCTGATGGGTTTGGCAACAAAAACCCAAGGCTTCAGCTGCCCTTTCAGAAAAGTGTAAAGTTTATGTAAGGTCTGAGGATCTACGAAGTGTTTGAGAGTGAGAGGGTGATTTAAGATTGGTAATAAAAATGTGATTTAAGGCACATAAAAACTTTCACCTCACTATGGTATTGTTGTGTTTAGACTACTCAGAGCTTTACATTAAACACCTTTTAGACTGTCTCACTTCAAAAGATTCTTGTAAGCTTCAGGAGATCTACTGGAATCCACAGGCCACACTCCAGATAAGTATTTCCTATTTTAGAGGATGGGATTCCTTCCCCATTCTCAGGTTTTGGGACTCTCTTCCCCCAACTACCAAGACCATGGGCTTTTTGGTTGGGAGAGTTTTAATGGCTGCTTCTATTTCTACAGGAGAAATAGGACTATTTAATTTGTTTACCTGATCTTGATTTAACTTTGGCAAATGGAACCTATTAAAGAAAATTGTTCTTTTCACGTAGATTTTCAAATTTTGTGGCATATAGGCTTTTGGAGTAAGACCTAAAAGTACTTTGGATTTTCTCCATGTCTGTTATTATGTCTCCCTTTTCATTTCTGATTGTGTTGATTTGCATAGTGTCTCTCTGCCTTTTAGTTAGTTTGGCTAACGGTTTGTCTATCCTGTTGATTTTCTCAAAGAACCAGCTCTTATTTTTGTTGGTTCTGTGCATTGTTCTCTTTGTTTTTATTTTATTGATTTCAGCCCTGAGTTTATTTCCAGCTGTCTACTCCTCTTCAGTACCTTCTGCTTCTTTTTCTTCCCCGAGGGATTCCAGATGTGTCGTTAAGTTGCCTGTATGAGAGGTTTCCAATCTCTTTATGAACTTAGTGTTATGAACTTTTCTCTTAGCACTGCTTTCAATGTGTCCCATAAATTTGGGTATGTTGTAGTCTCATTTTCACTGAATTTTAGGAAGTCCCTAATTTCTTTTTTTATTTCTTCCCTGACCCAGTTGCCATTGAGTAAAGTTGTTCAGTTTCCATGTTTCTGCAGGCTTTTTGTTATTTTTGTTATTGCTAAGGCCCAGCTTTTGTCTGTGGTGGTCTGATGGGATACAAGGTATTATTTCAATCTTCTTATATCACTTGAGAATTGCTTTGTGACCTACTGTGTGGTCAATTTTGGAGAAAGTTCCTCGAGGTACTGAGAAGAAGGTATAATCTTTTGTGTTCAGTGAAAAGTTCTATAGACATCTGTTAGGTCCATTTGAGTCATGACATTAGTTAGTGTCATTATTACTCAGTTTAGCTTTTGTATCATTGACCTATCCTTTGGTGAAAGTGGGCTGTTGAACTTTCCCACTATTAATGTGTGGGGATCAATGTGTGGTTTAAGCTTTATCAATGTTTCTTTTACAAATGTGGGTGCCCTTGTATTTGGGGCATAGATGTTCAGAACTGTGATGTCATCTGGGTTGAATTTTACTTTGGTGAGTATGAAGTGTCCTTCCTCATTTCTTTTGATTGATTTTGGTTGAAAGTATACTTTATTAGATAATAGAATAGCAATCTGGCTACTCTAGCTTGCTTTTTGTGCCCTTTTGCTTGAAAGACATTTTCCAGCCTGTCACCCTGAGGTAATATCTAACTTTGTGGCTGAGATGTATTTCTTTAGTGCAGCAGAATGTTGGGTCTTGTTTATGAATTCATTCTGTTAGTCTGTGTTTTTTTTTTTATTGGAGAGTTGAGACCATTGATGTTGAGAGAGATTAATGACCAGTGACTGTTAGGTCCTTTGATTTTGATGTTGGTTGTGGTAGTGTGTTTCTGTGTTTGTCTGTTTTTTGTTTTGCTAAAGTGAAGTTATTTATTTCCTCTGTTATCCTGAGTATAGCCTCTTTGGGTTGGAATTTTCCATCTAGCAACTTCTGTAGGGCTGGGTTTGTCAATAGGTACTGTTTGAATTTGTTTTTATCATGGAATATCTTGTTTTCTCCATCTATGGCTATTGAAAGTTTTGCTGGGTATAGTAGTCTGGGACTGGCATCTGTGGTCTCTTAGGGTTTGCAAGACCTCTGCTCAGGCTCTTCTGGCCTTTATGGTCTCTGCTGTAAAGTTGGGTGTGATTCTGAAAGGTTTGTCATTGTGTGTTACTTGGTCTTTTTCCCTTGCTGCTTTTAATATTTTTTCTTGGTTCTGTACATTTTGTGTTTTGATTATTATGTGGCAAGAGGATTTTCTTTCTGGTCTACTATATCTGGTGTTCTGTAGGCTTATTGTAGGTTTCCTTTGCATCTCTTTCTTTAAATTTTCTTCTATGATTTTGTTGAAAATATTTTCTGGACCTTGGAGCCAGGCATCTTCTCTTTCCTCAATTACTATTATCCTTAGGTTTCATCTTTTCACAGTGTCCTTGATTTCTTGGGTGTTTTGTGTCAGGGATTTTTAGATTTAAAATTTTCTTTGATGGTGCATCAAATTCTTTCATTGTATCTTCTGCATCTGAGATTCTTTCCCTTATCTTTTGAATACCGTTGGCAATTCTTACCTCTGCAGTTCCTGTTTTCCTCTCTAAATTTTCTCTTCCAGGCTTTCCTCAGTTTATGCTTTTATCATTGTTTCCCTTTTCATCTTCAGATCTTGAACCATTTTATTGATTTCCCCCCCCCCCCACCTGATTGTTCGCATTTTCCTGAATTTCTCCCAGTGATTTCTTCATTTTCTCTCTATAGGCCTCTGTCATGGCTTCTCTAAGGTCCTCAATCTGTTGGGCTGTATCTTCCTGTGTTTGTTTATGGATCCACCCATGCTCCATACTCTGGGTTCTCCCCTGGTCTAGCAGATGTGTATGCTGGTGCTCTGCAGCCTCAGGAGAAAGTGCCAGTACAGTGTGCTAGCCTGCATTTGGCTGGGTTTTGGAGAATATGCAGCTGTAGTGTGTGCGTGCGTGCGTGTGTGTGTGTGTGTGTGTGTGTGTGTGTGTGTGTGTTGCTCTTCTCTCGTCTCTATTTTCTATAACATATAAAACTGTCTGTCATTGTCATTTGATTCTAAATTTATGTCACTCACTTATAAATTTCTATTTGGAGAAGATCGATGTTATTACAGATTGTGGGACAGAAAATAGGGTTTCACAGAGTGGAACACTCATGAGAGTGGCTACTGCCCAGATTTACATTAGAAAAAGGACTTTATGTGGTTCTTAAGATTTCTAGGGCAGCTTCCTGTGGGGCTATTTTTCTAGGTTTTCTAGGTGATTGACAGGCCTAGTTGAATTAATTCTTAAGGAAAGGAGTAAGAGCACATTATATTTTAATGATTGAAGAAGAGTTGAATGTTCTTTTTTGAAAGTTTTATTCTTCTTCCGATATCCCTTGTATCTCATTATCAAGTTCCCTTTATATCACTAAATACATGTGCAGTAACTGTAAAGGCCTTTGCCTGTTAATTTGAAAATGTGTGACATCTCATTAATCATTTCTGTTTACTTTTTTATATTAGTTTCCTTGTCACATTTTATTGTTTCTCCATGACCCTTATATTGTGGTTACACTTGACATTGTGAATGACAGATTGATAATGTGCCATACTCTTTTCTGATATGTCTTTACCTGACATCAAGAGAGTTGAGATCTGTTCCTGTAGACAGTCAGGTCACTGGCTGACTGTCTTGCTCTCCTGGGAGAAGTCTTTTTATTGTGTTAGAACAGGTCCTGGTCACACCTACACTCCTTCTTACGATGCCTCCTTAGTTTTAACTATTGGTGTGATGGAATGATTTTGGTTTATATTTGTTCAGATATTGATCATTGTATTGATATGATTGCACTAACCCATTCTGTTTCAGCTCTTGCACCCAGAATTTCTCTATTTCTAGCAAGAATGATCTCTCTCTCTCCTTTCCCCTCTTATCTCTGTCTCTCTCTTTCTGTCTCTTTCTCTCACTGGTCCTATATGTATATTACTATAACATTTTCAGTGTCCTTAACAAGTAGAAAAATGCAAATTAAACTACTTTGAGATTTCAACTCCCTTCAGTCAGAATGACTAAGATCAACAAACAAACAGAAACTGAGAAACAATGCTGGAGGGGATGCAGGGAGAGGGGAAGCCTTCATTGTTGGTGGGATTTCACACTGCTACAGCCACTGTGGAAATCAGTAGCTAAAATTAGACCTACCACATGACCCACCTATACCACTGCTCAGCATTTGCCCACAAGATTTGATAATCTACTCTACAGATACTTGCTCTGCCATGTAGATTGCTACTCTATTCATAACAGCTAGACTATGGAAACAATCTAAATGTCCTTCAACTGGTGACTAAGTGACAAAAGTGTGGTACATATACATATATAATATTGGGCTCCGGCAGGAAGTACTCTAGAGGGGACAAGTATCTCATAGGAAATAAGAATAAATGGATATGTGGGGCTCTTACTGGAGAGGGGTAGAAAAGAGAATACACAAGGAGAGAGTGAAGGAGTAGGATAAATAGTTATAATGGCATTTAAAAATGCCATAGAGAAATGTTAATTTATGTTTACTTAAAACAATTGCATAATATATACAAGATTACATGCATGCACACATATGTTTTAATGAAGTTACACAACTTGGGATAATAATGCTTTCCTTAAGAAGTGTAGACCATCTAGCAAAAACTGCAATGCCAGGTATGGGTCTTCTCTTTTTGAGTTGTCAGTCTGTGGAGTCACAGACTCCCCAGACAGTATAGGCTATTACTGTTGCCCTTGGTTTCCTTCCAGAACCTGAAGGTAAGATCATTTTGCTTAAGACACCACCAACTTAGTAAACAGGACTTGGAGGAACTGAGATGGAACTGACCTGAAAGCCTTTGTCCTGAGGAATAGTTCCCATAGCATCTCACAATGCTATCCAAGTTATGTAGAATAGGCTTACCCTGATGTAAATCCTATGAAATACAACAATGACAGGCCTAGCAAGGTATACCCAAGGATGCTATACTGGCACTTCTATCTTGGGCATAACCAACAGCTGTCTAATTGGATTTACAGCTCACTGAGCAGGAGGGAATACATGTCCAGTACTGTAATCCTCGTAAACTACCAGTGGTTGGTAAAATCACAGAACCTCAAAGATAGCCTACTATTGCCCCCTTTGTACAGTGGCATAATTCTTAACTCCATTCTAAAAATTCATTTTTTATAAGTATAGAGAACTGTAGGTTTCACTCTTCATCAAAGAAGCTTCTTTTTTTCAAGAGATAAAATTATAACTGTTCAAAACACAGAGAACCAACTGTGGGTTTCCAATTCTAGTTCATACATCTACTATAAAACTTACAGCTAAGGCCCAGGAAACATCATGAAAGAGGGTGACAGAAGGCTGTAATAGCCAGAGACCAGGATCTCTGCTGCGAGATAATGTCTTCTATATATGACATATAAGCAGCCCCTGTAAAGACCAATAATATGCTCACCTGAACCAGACCTGCACAACAACAACAAAGTAGTTGACTTTCCAGTGTGGATGGAAGAAATCTCATAAGGGCCCATGCGTAGGTGAAGATCTACAAGAAACTAATGGCTGATGAAAGAGGGGGATCGGCCTGTTCCATCAAAATGTTAGGTAGGTATGAGCGTCCATCCATAACTCCACTGTGTAGACAGTAGAGACAAGAGGTCCCTGGAACAAGCTGGCTAACTAGATTAGCCCAAATGGTAAGCTCTGGGTTCACATGAGAAGACGTTGTTTGGATCTCTCAGGTGGAGAGTGATTAAAGACATCGAGCATCAACCGACCTGCACATATGTGCACGCCTATACAAACATGAATATGCAGCCGGGCAGTGGTGGTGCACACCTTTAATCTTAGCACTTGGGAGGCAGAGGCAGGTGGATTGCTGTGAGTTCTAGGCCAGCCTGGTCTACAAAGCGAGTCCAGGACAGTCAAGGCTACACAGAGAGACCTTGTCTCAAAAAACATGCACACCACATACACACACACCCATGAAAAGAAATGAGAAAGAAATATGGAAAGGCTTGATCATGCTTTTACACAATCACTATTTCTATGTCTTTGATTTGATTGGAATAGTCATAAAAACCAAAGTAAGAAGGTGGAATATTTTAGGGGTCAGAAAGAATTATAAACATTTTCCTATATATATGTAATTTCTTCTTTAACTCATGGGTATTCAGAAATGTGCTGTGTAATTTTCAAGCAGGTGGATGAGTTTTCAACAATCACTGCTGCAACTGATTTATACCTTAATTGATAGTTATGATAAAGCACCCATACACTGTATAATGGGATTTTTAAAAATTTACCATGACTTTTTTTTTAAATGAGATGGTGTCTTCCTATATAGTTCAGTGTGGCTTAAAATTCACCATCCTCCTGCCTCAGAATCCTTATAATATGAAGAAATCTTTCGTAGTCTATTCCTATGCCTTGCGTGTCCCGTATCAGATGTTTTTGTCTTTTTGAAAGTGGCACATGCACCTTGGGATACTAGGTGTTAAAGGGATTCAGATTCTAATTAGCCATATTGAGGTACTGCTTTCTGATGTATGAGGTGATATAGTGTTAAAGCTGGAAGCACAGATAAAAACTAGCCTAGGAGGACTATAACACTCTCTAGTCTAGGGGTCTTTGAGCATCACTTTTAAGGTCTGAGTAGGCACCTTTCTCCTTCACTTCACAACACTTCTGTCCCTATGATTTCATCATAAGGGGTCTGCATTGGGGCTATGACTGCTTACACCAAAGGATCTGATGAAGGAGAATTCAATAGTGTGACAATGGTGTAGGGTGACATGGTGGTTTATGTGATACTTCGTTTCCAGGGAGTGCCACAACAAATTACCAAAAATTGGGTTACCTAAAATAACAGAAATGTGTTCCTTTATAGCTTTGGAGGCTAGAAGTCTAGACTCTGGCTGTCGGCAGGGCCATGCTGCCCCCAGCCACCTCGGGAAGAAGGCTTCCCTGCTTTTGGTAGGTTCCTGCGGTTTCTGGTACTCCTTGGCTTGCAGGTGGATTGCTGTCTTTCTGCTTATGATCACACAGCTCACTGTCTGTTTACTTTGCATTTCTATGTCTAGAATTCCTCCTGCTGCTTATAAAGAGCCCATGAGTCATTGAACTTGGGTTTCACCATAATCCACCATGACTTCATTTGAACTTGCTTGACTTCACAAAGGCCCTATTTCTAAATGAGGCCATATCCACAACCACCATGCTTGGGGTTTACACAGCTCTGGGGAGAAGCAAGTTTAACCCTTTAGAAATCAGCGTGCCACAGAGCACCTTTTGTCTCCAGGCCACACCCATTCATACAGCTTCCAGTTGACTTCGGCAAAGTTGGCACCCTGGAGAAGGGTGAAGGGCTGAGGAGAAGAGAGCCAGTTTAATTGTCTGGTCCCTACTGTGAGATGTCTTGTGCCTTGGCAGAAGGTCCCATGGCTGCTGGCTTTATTTTACCACCTTGTTCCTGATTCCAATAAATTTGATCGTGTTGCCCTTTGGACAAAGGACTGGGGATAGAGTTCGGCTTCAGTTCTGTCCTAAAATCTATGCTATACTCTTCCTGGTGAGCAATTCCTTTACTAGCTACCTAGTACTGTCTTAGTGTATGTGTGCCCCTGTCTCCTGTCAGGACCCTGATATTGTTGAGAATCAATAGAGCTTCAGTTCTTTTAAACAATGATTTTAAAAAAGTTTGTAGTTCATCTTTCAAAATACCAAAACTTAAATGAAAAACAAACAAACAAAAAACCCAACACACAAACTATTTTAAGAGACTTTTCAGGTATAATATTATATACTTCTTAAATACACAGTAGTATAAATGACTTAATACACAATTAGTGATATAGAAATGTTACTATACATATAAATTTAAGATTTTCTTCTTGCCCTTTTGTTTTATCTGTTTACTCAGATCCAGGTTCCGAAGCTTACTTTCCTTTGCTATTACTTTGTACACACCCCAACTATTTCTTCCTGACAGCTAGCTTGTTGCTAACAAACTTTTCACCAAGAGATCAGTCCATCTAAAGTGTGGGCTATGCTGTACACTGAAGCGGCAGGTTCACCTAGGAACACGCGGTACTCAGAAGTAGAGATGAAGGGAGAGCATGCCTTTGGGCCAGATGTCTGCTAGCAACAGTCAGAACACCAGTGAGTTTTTCTTTCGGTGGTCTGAGGTTGTGCAACTCTGACCTGTGGATGCCAGTTTCTATTGGCCTGAAGTCAGTGTAATATTTTGCAATAAACTCATGGCCTTTCTACGCTTGCTTGTCAATCTTTTTCTCTTACCTTTAGAGCTGGCCAAAATTTTCACATATGACAGAATCCTTGTTTTCTCTGTCCCTGCCCCCCCTTTTCCTTAAGAACTAAGGCCTTATTTAGCTAAAAATATTACCAAGAGGTGGAGGGGACATGAGGATACAGATTGCTGGCATCATCAGTTTGCCCTATGGTCAATAGTTACATAAGATTTTAATATTGGAAATGAGTGCATTTGTTTTTTGCTGTCTTATCCCAGAGAACTTAAAAAACAAACCAGGACCATGTAATATTTTGGTAAGCAGAAAAACACAACAACAACATGGAATTTTAGATCTGGAATAATTCTTGGTGAACATTGAAAACAAGAGAAATTATTTTACAGTGGAAATGAAGGCCTGGAGAGGAGAGTGTTCACTCTAGGTACAGGTGTTAGCCACTTAGCAGGGCTCATATGCTGGGTCCCCAGAAGCCACTTTGGGTCCCTAGAAGTAGAATCCAAAGCAGGACACTCACATCAGAGACTAACTCTTCCTCCCCACAGTGACGGGTTGTCCTCTGAGGATGCTCAAATGATATCCGCTAATATCCTGAAATGTAGGCTATTTTTAGCATAAGCATCATTACATGGCTTGTAGGGAGAAATGTGTGTAAACAGACGGGCTCCTCAGTGTTCAGCAGAGAATATGCTGATTCTATTAGAAAGGAAGTGAAGTGGGTGACATAATGGCAGCCATAAGTGACGCTGAAATGTTAATACAATGCCTCTGCAGCTCCAACATTATAAGCCCCTAGCTGCAGCCAATCAGCCAACTAATTGTTTATAACAGGTCTGAGACCTATTTAATTTGCCTATCATTATAACAACCCACAAACAAGGGAAGTACTTATAAATGGCTCTAATTTCACCTTCATATTTATTAATTCTAAGCAATTTTATGCATTTATTTCTTTTTTGCTTCATCATTAGCTCAAGTATTAATTTAGGCTGAAACACTTTGGAGAAACATGCATAGTTATGCAAATACCACTTTTATATCTATAAAGCAAAAGTTATTGCAAGCTACAGAGGTCTCCTTTATGCACGAGGTCTATGTCCCAGCACTCAAACTCAACCCTGTGTGAACTATAATTATTCCCATATGAATATACCAGTGTATCAGTCATGCACAGAGATTGACAATTACAAAATACACTGTAATAAACTTATGCTAATATTTTCTTCCTCTTCTTCAATCCCACCAAGATTCTGTATGTTTATTCTGTTTCTTAAAAGAGTCTATACCAAAATTCATAATTCATAGTTAGCTATTGTAGTGAACTATGAGTCACTGAAACAGAAGAACGCAAAAGCACGAATAAAAGACATCTACTTACTTGGTTAAAGAGAGGTAACATCTGTGTTAACTTTTCAGTACTGTGACAAAATACCTGAGACAGACACACTTAGAAGAGGTTTTAGTACAGCTCAGAGTGTGAGGGGCCTTTATTCTATGCTCACATCTTGTTGCTGTTTTTTTGTTTCAGACCCAAGATGGAACAGAACATGGCAAGAATGTGTGGAGAAAAGCACACTCATCATGTCTAGGAAGCAGAAACAGGGGATGAGAGGAAAGGCATCAAGACATAGTTGTCCAAGGCACCCTATGCCCCCTGCCCCCACCACCCTGTGACCTACCTCCTCCAACAAGGCTCTACCTCCTAACAGCTCATTCAGTTAGAAACTCTTTAATGGGTCATCTCATTGATGACATCAGCACCTTGATGGGCCAATCATCTTTCAGCTGTGCCATAGCATGGGAACTATGCTTTCAACTGAGTTTATGTAAGAGCTCTTACCAACCCTTGGCCTGGAGGAATGAGGGAAATGACACTAGTGCCCTCAGAGCATGCACGGATGGAGAAGACCAGCTGGAAACAGCTGTTCCAACTGAGCTTTGCAGGGTGGACATCATTTCTAAGCCAAAACAATATCTAATAACATTGACCTAGATTGGTAGAGGGAAAAAAACCCAAATATTATATCAATGGCATGAAGTGAAGTGTTAAAAATACCACTATCTAAATACCATACAGACTAGTCTGCATGATAAAACTCAAAAGCCTTTGGGAAAAAATATTTCTTGGTATGAAATGTTAATAGCTAATCAATATTTTCCGCAAATAAACTTCTTCAAGGATGTGTGCCCAGGCTCTGGGCTTGGCCATATTGCTGTGCCTTTCAAGAGTTAATGCTTCTAAGATTCTGTAAAGTTGGACTTTTAAAAAAAGGCTTGGCTCAATTCATATACTTTTCCTGGCACATCTGAGCCCTTCAACAGACACTTGATGAATGAAGAAGAACGTTCTGAGTAAGTGCGAGCTGTGCTATTTTCATCCATTACATTTTTTGAGCTGCACAGGCTCTCGTCTTGGCTTTCCACACAGGCTGTGATGAATATCACCCACTTCCTCCTCCAGACGCCTTCTCCATCCTTCTCTACTTCCTTTGCTCCCCAAGAGACGGAAGCTATGTCAAGCAATGCCTTTGCTGTGAGCTTCTGGTGGCTTTCAACCAAGAACAGGTCCTGGCAGAGATGGAAAACACAAAAGCCAAGGTGTTCACCCTGCTGCTCCCTCCCTGGTGACGTTTGTACCTCTTTTTGGCCAGTGGTCACAGCTCTTGCCAGCTGGTCTTCTCCATTCATGCATATTTCAAGTGCACTAGATGGTGTTTCCTCCTCATCCCTCCAGGCAAAGGGTTGGTATCATCCTTACATTCACCAGCCCTGGACAATCGTACCCTCTCAAGTGCCCAGCTAAGTGAGCCATCTGCTTCTGCCTGGACCCTGACTGATATAGGAGAGCTCTAAGCAGATGCCCTTCTGCATTCGTGCTACATTTCGCATTTTATGTGAGGATAAAAATGAAGACAAACCATCGTTTCACAAATGGTTGTGTCATGTCATCCATAAGACAAGAACTGAAGAAAATATTTAAATTGGCTGTTGCAGCACCCTAGATACGCACGACTTTCTCACTAGACATAAGACATGCGATATGTCCTGTATTTTACAAAAGACAGTGAGCTAAGTGGTCCAAAAGTGGCTGCTTCATTCAGTGGAAGGCACCCTCGGGTAGGAGGACAGGCTCCATCTACGGTAAGAAATATACAAGGCCCCACAACCGGGAGCTAACTGAGAGTCAGACAGGGCTAGTATGCATTGAGTAAAAAGACAGACCATTCTCAGATGTCTAACACCTTGCCCAAGAACCATGTAGCTGCATCAAAAGCATCAATTTCACTGACTTTGGATTCTGCTAGGATTATAAATAGCCCTATTCTCATACTGCCCTTTCCCAGCAAGATGCAGAAACACAATGGTAACTTTGAAAGTCCCTGGTATTTTGGTAGACCGTGCATGGACATTTTGATTGACAGGTGCAAACCAATTTCCGAAACACTGAAACTAGGGAGAAACGTGTACTGCCAGGTTAAGAGCAGGGAGCCTAATACAAAAGAAACGTAGGTGTTGCTACTGTGAGCTACTACCATCCCACACAAAGCCTTCCAGTCATCTTTTCAAAAAATTTTTTTTCCTTCCACCCATCTTTAATTTCAAAACTTAAAGAATAACTTGTAAGATGACATAGAAGATGTTACAGAAGCTCAGCGCTGTTTTTCACGCATTAGTATTATTTAAAAACGTGGGGCTTGATTTCCAAATCCCTTATTATAGTGCACCGATTTGTATGTATTTTTTTTTTAGTATAAATCTTATGAAGAATCATATAAACAACTGATGATCAAGGAGAAGTTCATGTGTTTTAAAGTGCATTTTGTTTTATGTTCTGGCACAGCAGTATTAAAACTAATAATAAATATTCAAACTCCTGTTCTGGTTTTCCAAAGCCACATATGACTTAGCGCCAGTATGCCTACTCACCTTGTTCCACACTCCTTCAGCCTGCCTGTCACATTAGTACTTTGTTGTATTTTTAAGATAGCATCTTGTCATGTAGCCCCAATGGGCTTTGAACTTCTGATCCTCTTGCCTCAGCCTCTTGAGTGAGCACTAAGATTACAGGTGTGTGCCACCATGCCTGGCTCCATGCGGCTCTTCTCTTTCATGTTCATTTCTGCCTTGGAAACGTGGCCCTTGCTGTCTCTTGCCTGTTCGTGGCATGGTGGGTGTCTTCTTCTTATCAAGTGGACGTAGTCGGCAGGAAATCTCCGAGATCCTTTCCAAGACATTTCCATCGACCTTGATCACTGAGTATCAGTCATAGTCCTTAAATCTCTAATGTAGGAAGTGAAGAAAACACCATGCAGTCACATTGCAAGTCCTCAAGTTCCTCATGAATTGTGTGACTCCAGGAGCTTTCAAGTATCTCAACTTCCCTCTGTTAACCGCACAGAGTTCTAACCATCCAGACACATTGTGAGCATGGTCTAAGTGTATATCTAAGTGACCCTTTGCTCCTTAACTTCGTTGAACATCCAAAGTCTCCAAGCTCCATAAGGACAAAGAGCTTGTTATTTTCTGTTTAATATACCATCTTGGGTTCAAGTGATGTTTGCACAGCAGGTGTTCAGCAACTGCTTACTAAGTGAATGGACTAAATCAAACAAGCAACAAATGCTAGGCAACCTGGAAAGAGAAAGCATTATCATGAAGTTTCCCTCAAATTCACTGCTGCTCTAGGAAGCTACTGTCTTAAAAAGCTGGCCCTAAAGGCAGTGTTTTCCACTAGAGTTTACCATTTGCTTCCAACATGGAGAGGCAGAAATAATTTTGTCTTCACTGGTGCATCTGGAACATGACCCAACAAAGTCTCAGTTGCTCCTAGGGGTCCATGTGGGACTCTACAGGAGCTCCAGATGTGGTTTGCTTGTAAAATCAAACACGCAGCACAGGTTCTCCAGGAGGGACACAGGGGCTTTGAAGACAAGACAAAAGCCAGCCAACTCGAAACGATTTTTCTCTTTTAAGCAATGTGTTCAGGCAGAGAGCAAGATCCTGTGCCAAGAGCTCTCATTGGTGGGTACAGTGTGAGGACAGTGTGCCCTTTGGCCTAGAGCTTAGTGGGACCACTCCAGAATGCTAGGAGTATTCAAGTTCACACTTGCCATGTTTCCCATTGAATCAACTGCTTTATGTATGGATTTCTCCCCGAGTCTTGTGTGCAGTGTGACATTTGGTTTATCACGCACTGTTCTTGGAATTAAGAGAAAGAATTTCGCTCTCCCTGGAGGTCTGAACAGCACATCTGTTTATATATAAATCTGCATAGAACTTCAATGCACAAACCAGGGACAACCTGGTAACTCAAAGCAAGAAAACTATTTGCAAACATTAATTTGGGGAAAGCACAGGGGACTTATAAAGCCCATGCTGAAGACACCCGACATGGCATGATAGCATCCTTTTTTTTTTTTATAGTCTAATAACATTTCATTTTGAATTTTTGGAATTAGATCTCCAATTTACTGAGAGTCTGACATGACATTCTCAGATTATTTCATGTTATATCTTAAAGAAAAATGTATTAATAGTTTTATAAAATGAAAGCCTTAACCATTAAACACCACACACACACACACACACACACACACACACACACACACACACACACCTTATTACTTGGTAGAGGAATGCCAGGCAAGCAAAAGTGTTACTGTTTTGAAAATATAAAGATATTACTGTAAAAAAATATCTAGGCAATTAAAACACATTAATATAGACTTTTGTTCCTCATAAAGTCCTCTGAAAATAGGATGAAATATAGGCATTGAGAGGAAGAGGGAGACTTGAGGTAGGGAGACAGGAGGCAGCTAATGATGAGGGGCACATTTTGAAATACAGCATCCTCTATGGCCCCCATAATCTTCACATGGAATGAGGATTAGCCCAATCACAAGGATAAGAAATGAGACTTTCTTGACTTAGCTCTCGACACTTTCTTCCACGTGCAGGAAGCCCCGGTGGTTAGAGTCTGCTACAGGGAATTGGAAATCTCTCTGAGCTGGTTACTTTTTTGTCAGCTTGACACAAGCCTAGACACATGGCATGGAAGAGGAATTTCAGATGGGGAATTGTCTCAGTTGGATTGGTGTGTGGTTGTGTCTGTGGCCTGTTTTCTTGATTAAGGATTGGTGGGGAAGGGCCTGGCACACTGCGGGCAGTGCCACCCCTGGAAACCTCCCAAAGGCCCAGATATTAAAGACTTAGTTACCAACCTGTAATGTTATTGGGGGAAATGGGACTTTGGGGAAATGAGACCTAAAATAATAAATTGGTGGCATTGAAGATATGTCTTTGAAAAGAATCTCTCTCTCTCTCTCTCTCTCTCTCTCTCTCTCTCTTCTCCTCTCCTCCTTTCTCCTCTCCTTTCCTCTCCCTCTCCCCATCCCTCTCTTTCTCTACCCCTCTGCTTCCATGAGGTGCAAAGGCCTCTTCCACCATGTGCTTTCATCACAATGCTCTGCACCAGCCCAGGCCCAAAGAGTCAGTACCAAAGAACTAGAAACTTAAACCTTTGAACCCATGAACCAAAATAACCCTTTCCTCTGTATAAGTTGATTGTTTCAAGTATTTTAGCACAATAAAGAAATCTGACATAGGTACTCTGGTCTTACCCCCCCCCCCCTTTTACGCCCATCTTCTCCTGAGGAGAAATCACTCAAATTGAGTGAAAGGCAGGAAGGAGATGGTGGGGCTCTGTTGCTCCGCCCCTTCTCTTTCCTGAGAACCAACATGCCTGAGCTGTTTCTACCTCCTCTTCTCCAGAAGCAGCTCCCCTTGAGTAGTGAGTTCAACCACAGGGATGGTATATAGGTATGCAGATTCTAAAACTCACTATGGGAAAGTGTCTTGGTTGAAATGCATACACCATACCTTACATTATCCAGAGTCTGACCTTTGACTACTAGGCCTCAATTCTCAATTGATTAGGCATTTCAGAAAAGAGGTATTGTTCTATTGGGTCCCCTCCAGTCTTAAACATCAAGTTCCAAGAGAGTGAGTGACCTGTCCATAGTAACATGGCTGAAAGAGTTGGGAATGAATGTGCGTTCATTCTGAGGCTATCTGGAGTCAGCACAGACTTTCCAGATTAATGGCTGGACTCACAATGCTGCCCCCACTTCAAATACAAATACGGGTTCCCAAGGCTTCCCACATTTATTTCTGATTTAACTACAACTTGCTGATTCCTATAACTTCCTCCTAAGGTTTAGCAAGTACAACTTCTCACTGAACTCAAGCCAGTGATCACCTTGCTGTCATTGGTTTATATAATATAAACAACTATATAATAAAAACAACTATGAAGGCAACACAGATGAAGAATGTAGATAGAACGCTTGATACTCAAGTATGAAGACCTTAATTCTTATATTCAGAACTCGTGTAAAGGGTGGGTGTGGTACTGTGCACCTATGATCCCAGTGTTGGGAAATGGAGAGGTAGGTACTGTGGGGCTCACTGGCCAGCTACTCTAGCCAAAACTGTGAACTCCAGGCTTAGTGAGAGACCTTATCCAAAAAATAAGGTGAAGGAAAAAAGATTGAGTAAGACATCATGACATCACATTTGGCCTCCGCACACATCCACATGGGCCAGTACACCATCACCCATGCATACATGCACACACATGTACATATGCATGCACATACAAATAAAGACATTAAAAATATGGACAAACAGTCAGAAGAAGGTATAACTGGAATGCAGGAGGTGGTGCAAAGCTTCCATCTCTCTCAGAGTGCCCTGCCTCCTAACACTCTGGAGTGTTTGCTGTTTAAGGTTTGTATGGAGGCACTGTACCCTGGGCTTGGCTGATGAAATCATTGGTCAATGGCCACTGAAGTCAATTTCCAACTCCTCTCTTCTCCCTAGCACCGGGTGTTTTTCAAGGTTCCAACAGGCTAGTTGGACACTCTGGCAATCTGAATCTCCATCCTAAAGTTAAATAAGGAGCCACCATCCATCTTTTTTTTTTTTCATGTAAAAGTCACCCATAGAAGTGATGGAGCTTGAAGGGTTTTAAAATCTCTTGTGCCAGGAAGCAGAATCTAAAGATAAGTATGTATTTCTTTTTTTAAAGATTAATTTATGTATGTGTGTGAGAGAATATGTGCACATGTGTGAGTGCTCATGGAGGATAGAAGAGGGCATCAGATCCCTGGAGCTGCAGTTTCAGGCAGTTGTAGTCCACCATGGGCTCTGGGAAGAGAACTCCAGTCCTCTGAAAGAACAGAAGGCATTCTTGACCACTTCACCATGTCTCCAGTCCTCCAACGATGTATTTCTTGTTATGTCATAGACCTACAAACTTAGGACCAAGTAAACAGCAATGTTCTGCTAATTACAAATTAGAAACAACGTTATGAGCCAAGCTCAGGGGTCTTGTGTTTTGAAGAGGCATGGGCACTTCATTGTAGCCAGCATTATGAACTATTTGGTGTCCCTGAACACCCTTCTAGGGAAAGAAAAATTGCTGACTGCACAGGAAATTGCACATTAAGTGCACGTCTCTAGGCATAGTTCTGCATACTTGCACAGGGGTGTGTTGGGTTGTTATCTCTTAGAAGCCTGTTCTTTTCTAATGGGAGACAGGAAGGGAGTGTATCCAGAGGGGAGGGGAAGTGGGGAGGAGCTGGAAGGAGTAGAGGAAGGGGAAACTATAATTAAGATATATTATATGAGAAAAAGAATCTATTTTAATAAAATGAAAAAACCCTTATGAACTATTTAAATATGATAATAATAACAATAACTGAGAAAGAAAAGGGTTCTCTGTCATTTCACTATCATTAGGTTGAGTATGGATACAGTATGAGTACATATCGTGTATTTGTGAATTGGAAACATAAAACTAAAGTTGTATGTTAGCAGTATTTGAGATTTGAACCTTGAGGAGGTAATTCGAGCTCTAAGAATCACAAGGAAGGGTGGGGCCTCATGCCAGCATTAGTGTCTTTCTAAGAAGAAAATGAGAGGCCTCTTGATGCAGACCCAGGGTCCCTCAAGTCCTTTCACTTATTCTCTCTAGACTTCCCCTTCTTCTACTGCAGCTTGTCTTCTCCTTCCACAATACTTCTCTTCCTTGGGGACTTTGCCTTTTGGTGCAGAACCATCTGAGCTCTTTCCTGTTGATCCTCTCTGCTTTCCCTTTAAGCCTTTCTCCATTTCTTCCTGTTAGTACTGATCCATAACACTGTGGGCGGGGAATGAGTTAGACAATTTTCACTGTACCTCTTGTCTCCCATTCTGATCCCTCCAGGCTTACTCTTAGTCCTCTGGCAGCCTGCCTGCAGGATCTCCTCTTTCTATCCACCTCCACTCCCTGGGAACTCTGCCTCTTGATACAGACCCAACCCCCTAGACCTTTCCCACACTCCTTCAGCCCTTCCTCCTAGGCAATCTCCATTCCTTCATATTACTCACTGGTGTGCCAAGGCACTCATGATCAGGGATGCCACAGCCACCACATATGCATCAAAACCAGAGTGGCCAAACCAAGGGGCAGGACACCCACCCTATGATGACAAAACCAGATATTTACACAAAGAAACACCTCAAAGAGCATCACTCCAAATGCCTGTATCACAGCAGAGAAGCACCAACATGGAAAAACCAGATGGTATGCCGCCTCCTCCAGAAGCCAGTAACCTACTGCAATAGGGTCTAAGCAATACAAATTAGCTGAATCACAAGACAGGACTTCAAAATAGCAGTTATGAACATGTTCAAGGACCTTAGATAGGCTATGAATAAATGCCTTAATGAAGACAAATAAAAGAGTGGAATAAAATAATGAAAACGGTAATAAATTATAATAAAAAATTCCAAAAAATAATGAAAACAGGTCAAGACATGAAAAGAGAAGCAGAATCACCAAGGAATACCTGAACTGAAATGAAAAGTTTAGAGTGTTAAACAATAACTTCAGAGGTCAGCCTTGCCAATAAATTACAAGACATTGGAGAGAGAATAACAGGTGTTGAAGATAAAGCAGAATAAACAATACAGTCAAATAATTGTTAATCTAGGAAATCTAGGACACTATGAAAAGTCAAAATCTACATATAATTGGGATAAAGGAAAGACAGACAATACACAACAACAAAAAATGGGCAAATGGCACAGAAAAAATTTAAATGAAATAATAAAAGAAAAATTATCCAATCTAAAGATGAGGTTTTTACCAAGGTACAAGAGGCATACAAAACACCAAATAGACAGAATCATATAAAAATTCCACATGACACATGATAATCAAAATACTAAATTTACAGAACAAAGAAAGAATATTGCTGTGATGAACACCATGATCAAAAGCAACTCGGGGAGGAAAAGGCTTGTTAGACTTACACTCTCTACTAAGCCTGGAGTTCACAGTTTTGGCTAGAGTAGCTGGCCAGTGAGCCCCACATTACTCTTCTTCACTGAAGGAAGTCAGGGCAGGAGCTCAAACAGAGGTAGAACCAGAAGACATGAGCTGATGCAAAGGCCATAAAAGGGTATTGCTTACTGGCTTGCTCCGCATGCCTTGCTCAGCCTATGTTCTTATAGAACCCAGGACCACCAGCCAAGGGATGGCCTTACCCACAATAGGCTGAGCCACCCCCATCAATAAGTAATATTGCCTCCATAAGTCATTTTCTCAATTAAAGCTCCCTTCTTTTATATAACTCTAGTCAGCATACACACTGATAATGGGTGACTTCATTTTCCCACTCTTGCCAATAGACAAGTCATTCAGATAAAAACTGGAGAAATGCTGGGGTTAAATCACATCATGAGTAAAGTGGACCTAACGGACATCTACAGAACACTCCACCTAAATACTAAAAATACTTCTCAGCAGCTCATAGAACTTTCTCCAAAACAGACCATATACTTGACACAAAGCAAAAGCAACAAACACAAGAAAACTAAAATAATATGCTGTGTCCTACCTGGCCACCATGAATTAAAGCTTGTTATTAACAATAGAAAAGCATCTCATTACTGGAATGAAAATGAAAACACAACATACTCATACCTGCGGGAAACAGTTCTAAGAGGCAAATTTATAGCACTAGGCATCTTCATAAGAAAACATCAGAGATCTTTTATTAGTAACTTAGCAGTATAGACAAAAGCTCTAGAACAAGAAGAAATAATATCCCAAACAGCAGATGGGAACACACAATCAAACTGAGAACTGCAATAAATGAAACAGAAACAACAAAACAATGTAAAGAATCAATGAAATGGAGAGTTGGTTCTTTGGGAAACAGGATTGACAGACCCGTATCTAAATTAACTAAAAGATGGAGAGAAGTTTCAAATTGATATAGAGATGAAAGAGTGAATATTAGAGAAAGCACCTATGAAACTCACACAATTGTGAAAACATTAAAAAAAATCTATACTCCACCAAACTGAAAAACCTAAAAGAAATGGATAAATGTCTTGACATATATTTGTTAACCAAAGTTAAATCAAGATCAGATAAGCAATTTAAACAGATCCATAGCCCCTAGTGAAATAGAATCAGTAATTAAAAGTCTTCCAACTTAAAAAAAAAAGCCCAGGGCCAGATTGATTCAGCACAGATTTCTACCAGATGTTCAAAGAAGAATGAACTTTAATACTCCTCAAATTATTCCATAAAATAGAAATGAAAAAATAATTTCCTAATTCTTTTTCTGAAACCACTATTACTTTGATACCTAAACTACATAAAGACTCAATATTTCTTATGAACATAGATGTGCAAATTCCCAATAAAATACTTGCAAAGTGAATCCAAGGATACATCAAAAAGGCCATCCACCATGATTAAGTTGGCTTCACCCTGAGTTACAAGGATGGTCCAAGATACGTAAATCAATAAATGTAATCCACCACATGAACACACTGAAACACAAAACCCACACTATCATGACCATCTCATTGGATGCAAAAGAGGCCTTTGACAAAATCCAAGACAACTTCATGACTAAAGTCCTGAAGAGATGACTGATACAAGAGACAAACCTCAGCATGATACAGTCAAGTTACAGGAAGCCCATGGCCAACATCAACCTAAATGGTGAGAAACTCCCACATTTCCACTAAAGTCATGGAACAAGACAAGGTCGTCCATTCTCTCTGTACCTAGTCATTATAAAGTCTTAGCTAGAGCAGTAAAACAAATGAAGAGGACCAAGGGACTAGGAATAGGAAAGGAAGGAGTCAGAATACTGTTATTTGAAGAAGATACAATTTATTTCATAAAATATTCTAAAACCTCCACCAGAAAATCTTCAAAGCTGATAAGCTATTTCAGAAAAGTAGCAGGATATAAAATTATATCACAAAATTTATTTCTTACATACAAATGACAAATGTACTGAGAAAGAAAGTAGGAAGACTGAACCTTTCACAATATCTTCCAAAACATATCCTGAGATAATTCTAATCAAACAAATAAGAGACATTGGAGAGATTAGAGGAAGATACCAATAGAGGGAGAAATCTCCCATCCTCATATATCAATAGAGTTTCTATTGTAAAAATGGTCATCCTATCAAAAGCAATATACAGATTCAATGCAGTCCCATTAAAATCAAGCACAGTCTTTCACATAATTTGAAAAAATTCAATTTCATATGGAAACACAGATAAAAAAACCTAGGATAGCTAAAGCAATCTTGAATGATAAAAGAACTACCGAAGGTACCACCATCTCCACCTTCAAATTGTACTACAGAGCTACAGTATGGAAATCAAAATGTTATTGGCACAAAACCAGACTGATCAATGGAATAAAATTTAAGATACAGACATAAAATTGCACATCTAGGGACAGCTAAAATTTTATAAAGAAGCCCTAAATACATACTGGAGAAAAGACAGTATCTTCAATAGCCAGTGCTGGTCAAATTGGATGTTTGCATGAAAACAATTCCATTTTTAGCACCTGTACAAAATTCAACTCCACATGTAGAACATCAAAATAAGACCAGATAACCTAAATCTGATAAAAAAGAAACTTGAACTTATTGGCACTTTGAAAGGCTTTCTCAACAAGAGCAAAGACTAAGGACACCATTATTTGAGCAACATGGCAGCCCAAGTGATAAAATATTTTCTAAACTAATAACACATCTGATAGAGGGTTAGTATCTACAATATACAAAGAACTAAAAAAAATCTGGACATCAAAACTAACCAATTTAAAAAGGTACAAAAAAGGAGAGCATTCTCAAAAGATGAACACAAATGGCTGAGAAACATGTAAAGAAATGTTGTTCAACATCCTTAGTCATCAGGGCTATGCAAATCAAAGCTACTTTGAGATTTTAATTTATACCAGTTAGAATGGCCAAATGATAGCACCTACTGGTGAGGACGCAGAAAAAATGGGGGCATTTATTCACTGCTGGTGGGGGTATAGACACTATGGAGATCTGTGTGGCTGTCCTTCAGATGATAGATGGTTCTAAGGAAAAAGAACAGGACGGATGCACATATGAACTTACCGAGACTGTGGCAGCCCACACAAAACCTACATGAGCTCATGACAGATGGGGTTCCAGCACTGAGCGAGGGATGTGGATATAGGGTCCTACCCCTAACTGGTAAGCTATTTGCAATTGGTACCTACTAGCAAAGGGATAATCAATTTTATTCAGTGGAGTCTTCACGAGCCAAAGCAACCATGCTTCGTGACATGATCCACTCCCAGGAGTGGTTAGTCAACAGAAACTGAACTCATGAAATTTATGTGGGCTTTTGTTTTATTTTGTGTTGTTTTGGCAATTTTTTTGTCTTATTAGTCTTTTGCTTATTTATTTTTCTTTCTTGTTCTTCTCTCATTTTGTGTATTTTTAAATTTTTGTTTCTTGTTTTTGAGAGATTCTTCTATAGTTCAGATGAAAGGAGTTATATGAGATTTATTCTAAAAAGAAAGGGCTTTAAGGAAGACCCATTCAATAATTGGTCCTCCAGAAGAGTGAAAATGGGAGACTTAAAAGAGGCTTTGCCATTGAGATACAAATGCCATTCACCCCACACTCCATACCTAACAACTCTAGGCAGGATGCTCCTGATGTTCACCCTAGCTCTTTCCAGAGGTTCTATGAGCACAGAGACTTTCAGCTCATCCCCAGCCACACACCTGAGGAGGAGCTAGGTCCTCTGCTCCAGAGTTTCATTCTGGACCAGCCTTGGAAATAGGCATGCATATGTAGGCATCTGATACCTTATTTTCATCTCTCATTTGGGAAGATCTCTGACTGGTTTAACTGGTTGCCATGAAATCAATTTCTGACATAATGAAATTTCATTTTGAATGAAACCTGGCCTTGTGGGGTGAGCACAGAATCCACAAATCTATCCCAGAGGTCTTTCAGATTGACAAATTAAGATGAGACATCAGGCCACCACACATCTGTCCATTAAAAAAAAAAGATTAAATATCACCGAGACCCAAGATGGCAGTGCCAAGGCTGTACCGTATCTGAATAGCAGGACAGTAGTGAGAGCAGATCGACTGGCAGGTTGTGCTATGGAACCCAAAACCCCAACATTTCCCAGGTGAGACGAGAGCCCATGGTGTAGGAAATTCACAGATTCAACCTCAGGTCACCCAGCTAAACCCTGGAAAAACTCCCAGACTCCCACCTACACAGCCTCGGCCTCAGGACACATGCCCACTCCCATTGTCTGTGGTACTGGAGTTCTAAACTCTGATTGCAAGCACCCACTCTCATTGCCATGTGGTGGATACCTTCCAGTACTGTAGCTCATTGCCCCAACCTCCAGCCTTCTGGTACTAGGGTATGAAGCTCCAACTTAGGGTTTCCTGAGTCAGTGAGCAAAGTATATGAGCACAGTGTATGAGAGTCTCTGGGCAGCTAGGCATAAATACTGGAGCAAGAAATCTAGTATCGGGGCATCCGACTCCAGGACTTCCTTTGGTGAGAGGAGGGTCCCTGGGATCTGAGGAGTTCACTTGATCATACATCTGAGGCGAGCTGCCAGCAAGTCCCAAGACTATTTCCAACAATTTGAGGAGGGCACCTACAGGAACATCTAGCTTCCTGCCCAGGAATCTTCCCTCATCCTCCACCCAGAACTGCGTCAGGCAACAGGACCTACCAGACAAAATGATAGACAACCAGATGGGTAAAGGCCAGCGTAAAAATCACAGTCAACAAAAATCAGAGCGATATGGCATCTTCAGGATCCAGTTATCTTACAGCAAGTAGCCCTGAATCCCGTAAAATAACCTAAACTCAAGAAAATGACATTAAATCTATGCTTATGAAAATGATAATGGAGGAAATGGAGAAAATTCTTAGAGAAATACAAGATGCTATGGGCAAATAGTTTGAGGCCTTTAGAGAGGAAATGCACAAACCACTGAAAGAATTACAGAAAAATACACACAAGTAGGTAGAGGAACTGGAGGAAAACACAAACAAATAAGTAAGGAAATCAATAATATGGCTTAAGCTCTGAAGATAGGAACAGAAACAATAAAGCAAACACAAACTGAAGAAAGCCTGGAGAGGAGGAACTTAGAGAACAAAACAGGAACAACAGAGGGACTCATCGACAACAGAATACAAGAGATGGAGGAAAGAATCTCAGGTGTAGAAAACACAAGGGAAGAAATTGATGTATCCATCAAAGAAAATGTTAAATCTAAAAAAATTCCCATCACAAAACATCCAAGAAATCAAAAACATCATGAAAAGATGAAACCTAAGAATAATAGGAATTGAAGAAAGAGAAGATTCCCAGCCCCAAGGCCTAGAAAGTATTTTCAACAAAACCATAGAAGAAAATTTCTCCAATCTTAAGAAAGAGATGTCATAAGCTTACAATACATCTATAGACTACCAAATAGATTAGACCAGAAAAGAAATCCTCCCATTACATAATAATAAAAACAGTAAATGTACAGAACAAAGAAAAATTCTAAAAGCTGCAAGGGAAAAAGGCCAAGTAACATATAATAGCAAATCTATCAGAATCACACCTGACTCCTCAGGAGACACAATTAAAACCAGAAGGGCATGTGCAGGTCTTGCAAACCCTAAGAGATGACAGACACCAGTCCAAACTGCTATACCCAGCAAAACTTTCAATCACTATAGATGGAGAAAACAAGGTATTCCAATGACAGAACCAAATTTAAACAATATCTATGCACAAATTTCGCCCTACAGAAGATACTATAAGGAAAACATCCACATGAAGAGGTTGACTATACCCTCAAAAAACACAGGATATAAATAACATCACTACAGCAAAAGTAAAAGTAGACAAGCACATAAACACTGTTTTACAGCCAACATCAAAATAAAAGATTCTAACAGTCACTGGTCCTTGATGTCTCTGAACATTAATGGACTCAACTCTCCAATAAAAAGACACAGACTAACAGAATGGATGCATAAATCCATCATTCTGCTGCATAAAAGAAATACACCTCAGCCACAAAGATAGACATTACTTGGTAATAAAGGGATATAAAAAGGCGTGCCAAGCAAATGGACTCAAAAAAGCAAGCTGAAGCAGCGATTCTAATATCTAATAAAAATGGGCTTCCAACTAAAATTAATCAAAAGAGATGAAGAAGAACACTTCATACCTATCAAAGGAAAATTCAACCAAGATGACATCTCAATTCTGAACATTTATTTCCAAAATACAAGGGCACCCACATTTGTAAAAGAAACATTACTAAAGTTTAAGCCACACATTGAACCCCACACATTAATAGTGGGAGACTTAAACACCCCACTCTGGCCTATGGACAGATAATTGAGACAGGAACTAATCAAAGAAATAATGGAACTAACAGATATTCCAAATCACATGGCACTAACAGATATCTAGAGAACCTTTCACCCAAATACAATAGAATATACCTTCTCAGCACCTCACACAACCTTCTCCAAAACTGACCATACAGTCAGTCATAAAGCAAATCTCAATAGATACAAGAAAATTGAGATAATTCCTTGTATCCTATCAGATAACCATGGACTAAAGCTGGACTTCAGCAACAACAGAAATACCAAAAAGCCTACACATACATGGAAACTAAACAACTCTCTACACAATAACAAATGGGTCAGGGAAGAAATAAAGAAAGAAATTTTTAAACTTCCAAGAAGTCAATGAAAATGAAGGCACAACATACCAAAACCTATGGGACACAATGAAAGCAGTGCTAGGAGGAAAGTTCATGGCACTAAGTGCCTTCATAAAAAAAATGGAGGCATCTCATGTAAAAAACATGAGGGGACACCTGAAAACTCTAGAGAAAAAAAAAGAGTCAGACACACCCAAGAGGAGTAGATATCTGGAAATAATCAAACTCAGGCCTGAAATCAATAAATTAGAAAAAGAGAACACTTTTAAAAAATCAATGAAACCAAGAGCTGGTTCTTTAAGAAAATCAACAAGATAGACAAAACCTTAGCCAAACTATGTAAAAGACAGAGGGAGACTATTAAAATCAACAAAATATGAAATGAAAAAGGATACATAATGACAGACACAGAAGAAATCCGTAGAACCATCAGGTCTTACTTCAAAAGCCTATATGTCACAAAAACTTGAAAATCTAAATGAAATGTACATTTTCTTGATAGCTACCAATTATCAAAATTGAATCAAGATCAGGTAAACAGGTCAAATGCTCTTATATTTACTAGGAAAATAGAAGCAGTCATCAAAAATATCCTGACTAAAAAAAGCTCAGAACCAGATGGTTTCAGTGAAGAATTCTATCAGACCTTAAAAGAAGAACTAATACTAATTTTCTTTAAACTAGTATGCAAAATAGAAACAGAAGGAACATTACCAAACTCATTCTATGAGGCCACAGTCACCTTGATACCTAAACAACACAAAGATCCAAAAAAGAAGGGGAATTTGAGACCAATTTCTCTTACAAACATTGGTGCAAAAATATTCAAGAAAATATTCACAAACTGAATCCAAGAGCACATCAAAAATATCATTCACCAGGACCCGGTAGGCTTCATCCCAGTCATGCAGGGGTGGTTCAATTTATGAAAATCCATCAATGTAATTCATCATATAAACAAATTGCAAGAAAAAAAACCACGTGATTATCTCCTTAAATGCCAAAAAAAAAAAAAAAAAAAAAAAAAAGACATTTGACAAAATCCAACACTCATTCATGTTAAAAGACTTGGAGGGATCAGGGATACAATAAACCTAGTAAAGACAATTTGCAACAAGCCTATAGCCAACATCAAATTAAATGGAGAGAAACTTAAATCAATACCACTGTAATCAGGGACAAGACAAGGCTTTCACTCCCTCTGTGCCTCTTCAATATAGTTCTTGAAATCCTATCTAGAGCAATAAGACAACTAAAGGACATCAAGGAGATACAAATTGGAAAGGAAGAAGTCAAAGTATCATTATTCATAGACGATAGGATGGTATACATAAGTGACCCCAAAATCCTAGCAAGGAGCTCCTATAGCTGATAAACACATTCAGCAAAGTAGCTGAATACAAAATCAACTAAAAAAACTCAGGAGTCCTCTTGTATACAAAAGACAAATGGGCTGAGAATGAAATTAGGGTGACAACACCCTTCACAATAGCCACAAAAAACAAAGTATCTTGGTAGAACTCTAACGAAACAAGTGAAAGACTTGCATGAAAAAACCTTTCTAGTCCCTGAAGAAAAAAACTGAAGAAGATATGAGAAGATGGAAAGATCTCCCATGCTCATGGATCAGAAGGATTAACATAGTAAAAATGGCCTTCCTACCAAATGCAATCTACAGACTCAATGAAATTCCCATAAAAATGGCAACACAATTCTTTATAGATCTTCAGAGAACAATTCTCAACTTCATATAGAAAAACAAACAAACAAAACCACAGAATAGCTAAGACAATCTTGTACAATAAAAGATCATCAATTCAGGCTCTAAGATCAATAATTAATAAGTGGAACCTCATGAAACTGAAAAGCATCTGTAAGGCACTATTCTGACACTGCCCACAGAACAAAATGATAGCCTACAGACTGGGAAAAGAGCTTCACCAACCCTACATCTGGCAAAGGGCGAATATGCAAAATATATAAATAAACTCAAGAAATTAAACACCAATAAACCAATTTAGAAATGGGGTACAGAGCTAAACAGAGAATTCTCAACAGAAGAATACTGAATGGCATGAGAAACACCTAAAGAAATACTCCATGTCCTTAGTCACCAGGGAAATGCAAATCAACATGACTCTGAGGTTCTATCTTACACCTATCAGAATGACTAAGATAAAAGACTCACGTGACAGCACATGTTGGTGAAGATCTGGAGAAAGGGGAACACTCCTCCATTGCTGGTGGGAGTGCAAACTTGTACAACCGCTTTGGAAATCAGAAAATTGGGAACAGTGCTACCTCAAGACCCAGCTACATCACTCCTGGGCATGTACCCAAAAGATGCTCCACTATACAACAAGGACACTTGCTCATCTATGTTCATAGCAGCTTTATTTGTAATAGCCAGAAACTGGAAACAACCTAGATGTCCTTCAGCTGAAGAATGGATAAAGAAACTGTGGTACATTTCCACAATAGAACTACTTAGCTATTAAAAACAAGAAAACCTTGAAGTTTGCAGGCAAATGGATGGAACTAGAAAATATCATCCTGAGTGAGGTAACCCGGACTCAAAAAGGCACACATGGTACATACTGATTTTTAAGAAGATATTAGCCACATAATACAGGATAACCACACTATAATACACAGACCCAAATAAGCTAAATAACAAGGAGGACCCTAGGAAGAATGTTTAATTCTCAGTCAGAGGGCAAATACATTAGACACCGGAAGCAGCTGAAGAGATGGAACAGGACAGGAGCCTATCATGGAGGTCCTCTGAAAGATTCTACCCAGCGGGGGATGGAAACAGATGCTGAGACTCACAGCCAAATTTTGGGGTGGAGCACAGGGAGTCCTATGGTGATAGAAGACCTGGGAGGAGGGGCAGGGGACAGGAACTCCAGAAGGAGACCAATGGAGCCAACAAATTTGGGGTATGTGTGGGGGTGCTGCAGAGACTGATGCACCAACCAAGGACCATGCATGGTGAGGACCTAGACCCCCTGCTCAGATGTAGTGGATAGGCAGCACAGTCTCCTTGAGAGTCCCATAATATGGGGAGTAGGGGCTAATCTCTGGCATGGACTCTGCTGCTCACTCATTGCCAGGCCACAGAGGAAGAGGATGCAGGCAATCCGGATGAGACTTGATAGGCTGGGGTCAGATGATAGGGAAGAGGGCTCCCCCTTTCTGAGGACCGGGGGAGGGGGAAGAGGGAGGGATAGTGTGACTGAAGGGTAGATGAGGAAAGGGGCTACAATTGAGATATAAAGTGAATATATGAAAAATAAAAAAGTGAAGAAAGAATGTTAAATATCAACTTTGAAAAGTCTTTGAGGCCAATCCACTTTTCCACCTGCCTCTTTGCCCCTTACATTCTCTCTGCCACATGGGGAGGTTGTCTGCCCTCCTTTAGAGTTGTCACTGACACAGACTTTCCTCTCTTAAGATGGCGTAGTCTATTTTCTGTTAGGCAACTTTGATGAGTAAAGGTTGATTCATCTCAAAGTTCGGAAAGTCAAGGGGCTGCACTTGGCAAAGGATATCTTCCTACTGGGGGGATAGAAGGACCCAGAGGGTCCAGAAGCCCCACAAGGAGACCATCAAGGTTGGTGGATCTGGACCCAGTGGGCCCTGCTCAAACTACTGTACCACGCAAGGGCAATGCATGCAGTAAGCATAGATCCCCTGTTCAGATCTAGCCATTGGGCAGCTCATTCTTCATGGTTGTACTGAGAGTGGGAACTGCCTCTGACATGAACTCTGGTGCCTCCAATTTGATCATTTCCCTTTGGTAGGGAGGCCCAGTGGCACACAGAGGAAGGGAAAGCAAACTATCTGGATGAGACCTGATAGGCTGTGATCTAGGGGAGGGGAGTAGGGTGAAAGAAGGAGGCAAGATACAAGTGAGGTGATAACAATCGGGATGTACTCTGAACAAATTATATATATGATATCTTCCTACTAGGTATGTTCTGTGGTGTCTTCTAGCACAGGATATTACATGGCGAGAGAGTGTGAGCATGCTAGTTGAGGTCTCTCATCCTTTTCTATTGAAACAAAATTTTCATACAATGTATTTTTATTATATTTTTCACCTCCTCCAATTGCACCCAGATCTCCCCACCTCACTATGTATTCAAATTTATATTCTCTGTCTGTCTGTCTGTCTGTCTGTCTGTCTGTCTGTCTGTCTGTCTCTCTCTCTCTCTCTCTCTCTCTCTCTCTGTCTCTGTGTGTGTGTGTGTGTAACATTTGTATGTGTATCCTCTGTGTACCTTGTATGTGTGTACCATGTGTGAGTGTGTGTACCATGTGTGTATATGTGTGTGCTGCGTACGCATGCTGTGTTTTTGTGTGTTCCTTGTGTATGTGTACCATGTGTGTCTATACTGTTTGTGTGTATAGTGTGTGTGTGTGTGTGTGTGTGTGTGTGTGTGTGTGTGTGTGTGTGTACCATGTGTGTGCAGGTGCCACACAGTCCAGACGAGAGCTTTGAATCCTCTGTAACTGTATTTGCAGACAGTTGTAAGCTCCCCAATATGGGGTGCTGGAAACTGATCCAAGGTTTCTATAAGAACATTAAGTGCTCTTAATCACTGAACCATCTCTTAGCCCCAAAGATGTTTCTTTACACTCTGGTTAATAGTCCTTAATTAATACCCAGTGGACAGAATTTAAAATGAAGTCTTGGAGTAATTAACACTGACTTCTCTTTACTCTCAGAGGCTAAGAACGGCTGAGTAAATACTTTTAAGTGAAATGACTGAATCAGATAATCTACATAATCTATTAAGGGTTGAATAGGGTATGACTTTTAGTGATAACAGCTGCAGCCAAGAGAAATAACTTTCTCAAAGACCTTAGCTTCAAACACACATAGTCAACAAAAAGTGGTGATGGTCACCTTCCTTGTGAAGACTCCTGGATTCCTATGCAATGAGACAAACCGTTATCTACTTGGATCCCAACCAATAACAATCAACACTGATGATGGGGAAGAAAGGGATCATTTCCCATTCTTTCAGCATCATAGGCTGACAGTGGCAGGTGCATCTATGACTGTGTCTCTCACCTGGACACTGAGGCAATCTGTGTTTCCTTTTCTCACTCCTTGGTGACCTGGCTCCAACTTCCTCACTTAAGACCTGTGTGGTGGCTTCTAATCAGGCTTCTGGACACACCATTCAATTTAAGTGGCAGCTTGACACATGCAATGACAATTATCCTGTCTCATGAGTTCAGTACACTTGCTTCCTGGGGAAGAGGGATGTCCCATCACCCAGACAGAGTGTAGGTTTTCTTGATTGTTAAAGATCACAACATAACACAGGCACTAACTACCTAATACAAGCCTTTTGTATTCTAGCCAGTGCAGAATGAATCAACTGAATTTATTCTAAGCAGCTTTGCCAGCTTGAAATAGGCAACATGTCCTTAGCACAGCATGACCCTGTTGAAGCCACCATGGGAAAGATGACATTTCCTATAGACCTCAGCCATGACCTCAGTGGTACAGAACTCATTCATAGGTCATCATGACTGCAAGAACAGATCTCGGGTCAGCCATAGTGCACGAGATAAGCTGATTTCTCACTAGCTTTATCTTTTCTCCATCTCTAAAACATTTGGGATGAAAAAAAAATGTGCTGCCTCACAGGATAGAGCTGGCTTGTGGGGGCTTGTCAGTGAGGCTACCCCCAGGGTGTGAAGGTGGGAGAGCTGGCAGGCTGACTAGCTTAGAAACCTCTCATGCCCAGATCCAGGCCTTTGAATTGGCCCACCCCAATACCTTTCCCATCAATGAACTGCTGGAGTGTATGAAGGAGATGGGCCTACAGATTGAAAACTACAAGATCTCCACAACACAGGCCAACAACAGTATATCTGAGAGGAGGCCTAGTCCAGATCCAATATTGATGACGTAGCAGAAGACAGAGGCCTCCCTCATACTAGACCAATGACTCATTGCAATGAACATTTGCAAGCAAAGAAGTGTGGACAAAAGGGTATACTCTGGGACACACTGGGACACACTACAGCTTCCACAATGACATGTTTTTTTCTCTGTTGTTGGGGGAGGTTGCAAGTGCAGTGGTGTGTATGAGGGGAGGGAGAGATGAGTGGGATTGGGGTGCATGATGTGAAATTCACAAAGAACCAATAAAAAGTTTTTAAAAAGGAGAAAATGTGCTTCCTCTCACAAATAAGAGTCCTATTTCAATGCATTTAAGACACAAATGACAGAGCTCATTATTTATATATATGTAGGTCTGTGTACATATTACCAATATGAAAATAAGGAACTAGAGTGACGAAATGGCTCCTAAAGCCAGGCGGACTCATAAGCCCTCAGATGCTCAGAGTGAAATCAGCCGCAGCTGTATGACAGTTGGGGCAGCCTTGCACTTGTACCTTGGACCACTCTGGCTGGATCTTATTCACTGGACTTTCCCATTGCCTGTGGTAGACAAGCTCTGGGAAGACGCGTTTCTATACTCAGACTCCAGTCACTCTCCCAGGATTTATGGCCCATTTTCACCAGATGATGGGCTGGCTGCCACCTTGCTACAGAATAAGTTTGCAGCAAACTCCACCCTGAGAAATAGGAGTCTTTGCTTTGGTGCACCACTGCCCTGGCATGCCACTCAGCAGAAGTAACAAGAGTCATCTTTGTAGTGACAATTTATTTGGACACTGTAACTCATCCAGGCTTCCATTAGTACACGGAGTTTACATCGTATGAATGTTGCCTTTATCTGTTTTTCCTCTTTATTTTCTCTCTTTCTTTCTCTTTTTGAGACAGGGTCTCTCTGTGTAGCCTTGACTGTCCTGGGCCCACTTTGTAGACCAGGCTGGCCTCGAACTCACAGCGTTCCACTTCCCTCTGCCTCCCAAGTGCTGGAATTAAAGGCATGTGCCACCACCGCACATCTTTTCCTCTATTTTCTGTTTAGTTTGGGCATGCTAGACAGTATGGAACCGTGGACACAAGCAAATAAACAGCTAAAAAGTAAAAAGGTGGGGTCCAACTGGTATGCAAATATTCTATAAGCAGAGGAAAGGCGAAGAAGAGCTGCAGATGGGGCCAAATATCTTCAAACCCAGTCGTCCTGGGTGCCAGATATAGTCAAGATATATGTGTAAGAAACTCTAGTCACCATTTAACAACATTTATGAAAGATACTTTAATATTAATAAAGCAAAAGAAAGACGTAAAAGAAACACACATAGGAAAGAGAGAAGTCAGATAACCTATCTGCAGATGATATGATTTTATACTTAAGAGGCCCTAAAGACTATCATTAAACTCTTGGAATTCTTAAGCATTTTCAGCACAGTAGCTGGGTATGAAATCAGTGTATAAAAATCAGTAGCCTTTCTATATTCCCCTCCCCCCCCCCAAAAAAAAAAGATGCTGAGATGCTGAGATGCTGAGATGCTGAGATAGAAATCAGAAAAACATTCCATACAAAATGGTGGCAGGAAAAGCTAGGCACATATGAGGAGTATTTACACTTGAAAATTATTATGTATTCATTATACTCTAACACCCATGCAGTAAATAAACAAGGAATGGACAGTGGCACAGTGAGATAAACACGTGGTGGAGGACAATAGCTTATGGTAGAGGAAGGGATGCTGAGGAGGCCAGAGAAGGGACCAATAGAGTGTGGCTTGGGAAAGCGAGATAGCTGCTCCCATGATAAGCAAACAGCAAATCAACAATGAAGAGTACATTCTGTTCCCAACTGTTGATTGCATGTAGACAGTCATCCCATGCTCCTGAAACCCTAGCTGTCCCCGCCACGATGAATGACACGATCTCACAAATCTTTTCAACTCCCTTTAGATACCTGTCAAGGATTCTGTGGTAGGGATGAGACATCACTTGTAAATTGGCTCACAGAAGCATAGTAGTTGCTATGACAAACCTGGCCATGTGGTTCTTAGGTCATTAGGACTTGTTTGCAGGAGGAATGTGAAAGAGTTTGAGCATCTGGGCTCAAGAGACCCCAGCATGCTGTAACAAAACTTAACAGGCTGTCCTGGTCAGGGTGTAAGAAGATCAGAGCCCCGGTAAAAGTGCTGGCAGTAAAGGCTGTGCTTATGAGGTTTCAGAGGAAAACAAGAAATTGGACTAGAAACACTCAGGTTATATTCCATCCATGTCTTGAAATTTTGAGTGTGACTGAATTTAAGCCTTGGACGGATTTTACTGGAGAAAGTTTAAAACAGCATAACACCCAGAGTGTGGAATGGATAGCTATTGCTCAGTGTTCTCTGCCAGGTTGATAGGAAGAGAGAGCAGGAAGATGTGAAAATGCAGTTTTGTGAGTTTGGTGGTGTAAATGAGAAATGCTCCCCATAGTCTCAGAGATTTGAATGCTTGCTCTCCTGTTGGGGCACTACGGGGGGTAGGGTAGCTGTGCTGGAGGAGGCAAGTCACCAGAGTCAGCCTTTGAGGGCTTCAGTCTTGCCCTACTTCCACCTTACTCTCTGCTTTGTGCTCATGGTTGAGGATGGACGCTCCAGTTGCCTGCGACAACCAGGCTAGCTGCCCACTGCTGTGCTTCCCTACTGTGGTAGGCTCCTGCAAGCCAACATAAATAAACAGAACAAAATAAAACAACAACAACAAACCACAACAAAAACAAACAAACAAAACAAAAGAAAAGCATTTTTTTCTACTATTGGTTGCCTTTGTTTATGGTGTTTTATCACAGCAACAAAAAGTTAATACCATGAGGAAAGAAGAGCATAGGATCAATGTTAAGGATGCAGAGGGAAGACAGGATGGGCAGGAAGGAATAGAACAGCTATAATTTGTTAAGAAATTTTCACAGTTAAGGGAAATCCACATATTTTTCACTAGGATGGTAAAAATGACAAACTGAGGGCAATATTGTATAGACTATTGTACAGACTAGAGGTTCTAGGCTCCTGGAAAACTATTAGAAAATGTTTATTTGAAAGGAAGAGTACCCTCTGATTTTGTCAAATGCTTTTTTGGCATCTAAGGAGATGATCGTGTGGTTTTGTTCTTTCAGTTTGTTTATATAATGAATTACATTGATGGACTTCTGTATATTAAACGACCTCTGCATGCCTGAGATGAAATTTACTTGGTCATGGTAAATGATATTTTTGATGTATTCTTGGATTTGGTTTGTGAATATTTTATTGCATATTTTTGCATCAATTTTCATAATGGAAATTGGTCTGAAATTCTCATTCTTTGTTGAGTCTCTGGGTGGTTTAGGTATCAGCGTGACTGTGGCCTCATAGAATGACTTTGGTAATGTTCCTTCTGTTTCTATTTTAGTGGAATAGTTTGAAGAAAATTGGTATTAGCTCTTCTCTGAAGGTCTAATAGAATTTTGCACTGAATCCATCTGGTCCTGGGCTTTTTTGTTTGTTTGTTTGTTCTTTGATTGGGAGACCTTTTATGACTGCTTCTATTTCCTTATGTGTTATAGGACTATTTAATTTGTTTACCCGATCTTGATTCAATTTTGGTAGTTGATAGCTATCAAGAAAATTGTCCATTTCATTTAGGTTTTCAAATTTTGTGGCATATAGGCTTTTGAAATAAGACCTGATGATTCTTTGGATTTCCTTAGTGTCTGTCATTATGTCTCCCTTTTCATTTCAGATTTTGTTGATTTGAATACTCTCCCTCTGCCTTTTAGTTAGTTTGGCTAAAGGTTCGTTAATCTTGTTGATTTTCTCAAAGATCCAGCTCTTGGTTTCATTGATTCTTTGAACTGTTTTCATTGTTTCCAATGGGCCAGAAGGCTGAAGATGATGTTCCAATGTTATAGTTTTGGGTGACTTTCAGGTAGCAAACAGTCTCTGTTTGGAAAGCTACTAACCTGTACTCACTGTATACTCAGGTAATCAATTTTCTTCCTTCTCAAGTCTCTGATGGGGCTGAAGACCAGATAGTTTAGTGTTACAATTAAGCTTAGCTGTTTAGAGGTTAAGATGTTTTTTGGTCTAGATAGATGTTTTAAGTTGATAATGAAATATGATAAATATTGATTTACATTCAGAGTTTTAGATGCACCAAGATAGGAAACATGTTTTCCTCAAGGCTGCCAAATACAAATAACCAAAACACTATGAATGTAACATTTATATAAATCCTGATTGTGTCATGGTTCTTCCTGCTATAGGTAGTTTATTGTATGTATGTATAATAATATAAATGTATATATATATAAATTAATAAAAAAAGAAAGTACCAAAGAAAAGAATGGTTGAACAAAATGTGCCTTCACAGGGATTCCTTACTCACAAAACAGTCAAGCAACAACAAAAACCCTACTATGTGGCATAAGAAATTGTTTTTCTAGGTTTGGCCATACAGGAACTTAGATGCTACAGCCATGGTCCAAGGAGGCCAGGCTACACCTTGATCTGGCAACAGAACTTGGTGGTGACAACCACAAAGTGCCAATTTTGTGTATATGTAAAAGCCACATAGGTCATGGATGCTTACACCAAAGTTTCAGAAAGCCACAGAGGCCAGGCATAGCCAGAACACCTGCCTGGTGCTCCTCAAAACTGTAGCCTTGATAAAGTATGAGATTCAATAGATGCATCATCTGTCAGTTATTTGAGACTATACAAGTGAAAGGTTACTCATGGGAACATTCAATCCATTAGGCAACTTTTATCAACTTCCTCACTAGAGTGGAACTAGTAGTCTGACATCAGCCTCAATGGTGGCATTCGCAAGCAGAATCTGAATATTTTTAAATGACTAGTAGAATATTGATAGCCAGCTCATAAGAAAGTGTCTGAAGAAGCATGTATGGTGTTCATGTATTCCATACTTCTCTCCTGCTACATGCCAGAATCTTAAAAGGGTTTCTACCTTTTAAGCCTGCCCCAAGTTAACCAGTGACTGTAGCTCTGCCCTTGGACAGAGAAAGCAGTGAAATGATGTTGCAGTTCTCACTGGCAGATTCACAGTGGTGCTCTTGCCACATAAATCATCCCGCAAGGGCAGGTGAGCAGCCTCATGAGTCTTATCCTTCACCTTTAAGAGTTTCATTCTCACTCTGTTAGATATCAAGATGCAAATCAAAATTACTCTGAGATTCCATCTTATACCCATCAGAATGGCTAAGATGAAAAACTCAAGTGACAGCACATGCTGACGAGGATGTGGAGAAAGAGGAACACTCCTTCATTGCTGGTGGGAATGAAAACTTGTACAACCACTTTGGAACTCTATCTGGCACTTTCTCAGAAAACTGGGAATAGGGCTAGCTCAAGACCCAGCTATTCCACTCCTTGAAATATACCCAGAAGATACTCTACCACAGGACAAGGACATATGCTCAACCATGTTCATAGCAGCCTTATTCATAATAGCCAGAACCTGGGAACAACCTAAATGTCCCTCAGTTGAAGAATGGATAAAGAAACTGTAGTACGTTTACACTATGGAATACTACTCAGCTATTAAAAACAAGGAAATCTCAAAATTTGTGGACAAATAGATGGAACTAGAAATTATCATAATGAATGAGTTAACCCAGAAGCCGAAAGGCTCACATGGTATATACTCACTTATATCTGGACACTAGCCCAAAAGGCATGTCCCATGAAAGTCTTCACTTACCAGGAGATTGGAGTATATGTGAGGACATCCTATTGGGACTCTAGGTGAGAGAAGTATGGGAGAATGGGGGAAATAGAAGGATCCAGAGGATCCTAGAAACCTACAAGAAAAACATCATGATGGCTGGATCTGGACCCAGGGGTGAGGTTCTGCTCAAACTACTGTGCCAACCAAGGACAATAAACCTTGAACCCCTACTCAGATCTAGACAGTGGGCATGACATTCTCCATAGTTGTGTGGAAAGTGGGACCAGACTCTGACATGAACTCTGGTGCCCCATATTTGACCACTTCCCCGTGGTGCAGAGACCTAATGGCACTCAGAGAAAGGATAAGCAGGCTACCAAGATTGGACTTGATAGATAGCCTATGGCCATGTAGTGGGGGAGGAGGTGTCCCTCGGTCACAGACCTAGAAGAGGGGAATAGGGTGAAAGCCGGAGGGAGGGAGGAATGGGTGGATACAAGTGAGGGGAAAACAACCAAGATGTAATCTGAATAAATAAATTAAATAAATAAAAACTTTAAAAAAGGAAAAGAAAAGAAAAGACTGACTACAGAGCTCTAGTATGCTAGGGGTTCTGGGGACTGAGGATAGGGAGGGAATCAGAAGAAACAACACAGTCTAGTGACCATTGATGTGGCTACGTGTGGTTTTGCTGTGTTTTCCCATGTAACCCTTTCCCTCTGCCTCCCACTATACTCCAGCCATTCTTACTACTGCAACACTAAAGTTTTAACATATCCAATCAATGAAGATGTTTACCCAATATTAAAGACAGAGAAGTGGCATGGCATAAATGACATGTTCCATCATACTCCAGACTTTGGATAATGACCCCTAAAGCCCGAGAATCTGCACAACAAACTGCTCCTGGAAGAAAGAGCCACCGTGTTCCATGCAAAAAGCCTGCAATAGTAGCAATCTAAGTTGTGTGCATTAGCAACAGACAAGGACAGACCAGCAGAGTGAAATTATGAGCCTGAGAACAGGCCCACTTACAGACGCAAGTGTTACTATACGCTAGAAGTCATTGTAAAACGTAAGTAGTACAAGAATGGGTGTTTACATTAAAAATTTTTTGTTTTGTTGTTTTATGTAAATAGATATTTTGCCTGCATATATCTGTGCGACATATATGTGCAAGTGCCCACAGAGGCCGGAGAGGGCATCGGGTCCTGTGAAACTGTAGGTACAGGGGCTTGTGCAGCACCGTGAGGGTGGTCAGAATACAACGTGGGTCCTCTAGAACTGCAGCGGAGCTCCTAACTGCTGAGCCATCTCACCAGCCCAGGAACGGACATTTAAGAGTGACTATTGACTTGCAAAGTGGTAAAGTCAGGTTCTTTAACACGTAGCACTGATAGAAGAATGTTCCAGATGGCTTGACAGCAAATCTGAAGAGGAAATTTGTTTCTTTTCCTTCCTTTTTTTTTTTCTTTCTGAAAATAGATTTGTCTCTCATAAAATACACACTGATCACAGTTTCCCTTCCCTTTGCTTCTCCTAGTTTCCCCCAGATCCACACCCCCTCTGTTTCTTCTTCAGAAAAGAGCAGGCCTCCAAGAGAAAACAGTCAGACAAGACAAAACAGAACACAATAAGCCAAGGCAAAAGCTCTCATACTGATGCTGGACATCCAGTAGGAGGAAACGAGTCCAAAGAGCAGGCAAATGTCAGTGACACATGTACTGCCACTGTTTGGAGTCCCAGAAAACACCCAGGTAACTGTCATAACATATATGCAGAGGACCCGTTACAGACCTACGCAGGTCATGTTCTTCCCTGTTTCTTTCTGTCTCTGTTTCAGCCCCCTGTGAGCCCTGCTTAGTTGATTCAGCAGGCCCTGCTCTCCTGGTGTCCTCCATCCCTCTGACTCCACAGTTTTCCCTCCTGCCTCTTCTGTGGGATTCCCCAATCTCCAAGGGGAGGAACCCTCCAATTTAGACTCTTTCTCTCTGCATAATGTCTGGCCGTGGGTCTCCGCACCCGCTCCCATATGCTGCCAAAGGAAGCCCCGAAGAGGAAAGTTTTGAAACAAAATTAACAAATTCATTCACCATTGTGGAACACAAGATTCATTTTTTTAACAGAGAAGCACAACCCTACAAGGAAAATATTGATACAACGTCTACATTAATATATTTATTTAAAAGTTACTGTGAACAACATAAATGTCAAATAAATTGGAAATATATTTTTACACTGAAATACCTTCCAAAAGAATACTTCTAAATTAGTGAGAAAAGTTGCAGCAGCAGCACCAACAAGAATGAGTCAAAGGACTCATACTCCTCTGGTGGGTGTAGGTAATGTCACTTCGGCAGTAATTTTGGCAAAGCCTAGTGAAAATGAGCAGTGTGTACCTCATGACCCAGAGATTTCCTTTCCAAAAAAAAGGACCTATGTGTGAAGCCAAGAGAACTGCTTGACACAGACATGGCCACGCCCAGGATCAGTGCCTCAGCCACATGGGAATGGCAAAAACCTCCTGGTTTTGAGGGATAGCAAAGTTTTGAGGTTCAGAGGGATAGCAAAGCTTTTTCTCCAGTGCAAGTATTAATGTTGCTAGTGTATGTAGAAAATTTCCACTATTGCTATATTCCCCCAGGATTTTTATGACATGAAGACCATTTTCCTGCAGAGACTGTTCATATCAGAGACCAGCTAAACCTTGTTCAGCTGTAAGTAGATGATAACCCAGCCTTGTTTATCTGGGTGTAATAACACCTCCCCCTCCATCCAACTATATATAGAAGCAAGCTGTGCTTCCAGGGTGCTCTGGTTTCTTCATCCAAAAGCCCACATCACCCAAATCCAGACTTTCTATGTCGGTGTATTTGTTTGTTTGTTTTCTTCATCCCCTTGCCACCGCAGTCAGTAAGACTCTGGAACCATGCAAGGATGTGGCAGACCTAGAAAACATGCAGACATATACAGGGAGATGTGCACAAGGTGGCTTTAACAGCCTCGGAATGTTAAAGATAGAAACAGCTTACCAACATTAAGTCAACAGAGGCTAACAAAGTCCCATGCAGAAACTCAGACACCCTGGCCAGACACACATGTATCAACAAACAGCACTTAAATACCAGAACAAAGACTGGAGAAACGCTTCCTTCTAGGACGATCAGGGTGTGTGGATGATTTTCTCATACTATTTCCAAGTCTCTATACTGAGGTCAGAAATTAGAGTCCTTATTGGCCTTGGCAGATTTCTTTAAGTCACATCAATAGTTAATATGAACGCTACTTTTGCTAATACACTGAAGTACATCAGTGACTACAGAGATTTACTGTTGTCTTCACCTGTTCTCCAAAGCCTGGGAACTTCAGCTCAGTCATACACATCACTGAAGATTCATCAGGTGATTCAGAGTCACATAGACACAGTGTTTGTGGTGACTGACGTTGTATTCCCCCCCCCCCCGTACAATTAGGCATTGGAGCCAGTGGGGGATAAGTAACTCTCACAAATGTGAGCTGTGGCCTTAGGAGAATAAACAAAAAGACATCATTTCCACACTGTGCAAGGACACAACAAAAATCTCCTTGTAAATTAAGAAGAGGTTCTTCACCCTGATCATGAGCTTGAGAGTTGTGAGAAATAAATATTGCTGTTTAAGGAAAAATATGTATATAGGTAGGTAGATATGCAGACAGACAGACAGATAGATAGATAGATAGATAGATAGATAGATAGATAGATAGAGACATTTTCCTATGAGCTAATTTTAAAGTAAACTTGTATTTATTTTAGATTTCTAGAAAAGGTGCAAAAATAGTACAGAGTGGTTCTCACCCACCATCATGCAGCTTTCCAGTAACATCATCATACACTGAACAGAGGTCCCTGAAAAGAAGTGTCACCTCCCAGCGAACCACCCACAAGCCTGATAAACTAACCAACCTCAGTGACTGTGGGAAGTGTGGAATGTTGCAAAGTCCACAGGCAAGTTCTCTTGGGGCATCTTGAACCCTCCTAATAGCTATTTATCACCCTTCTTGGTATGTATGTTAATATCTCTGTGAACACTGGGTAAATCCTTTGGAATGTATAAACAGACACCCAGCTCTGTCAACCAAAAGGCTAAGAATAGCATCTGCAGCTTATGGCAGAAATTCCCCCACTTTGCTCTCACATACCTACCTGCTGCTCAAATACGAATGTATTTGAAAAGTGTCTTGATGAATGACCCTCTTTGTTGTGTTATCATAAAGAGCATCATCAAGCATTGTCAGTGTTGCTAAGGACCACTCTGATAGCTAATGTTAATTGTTCACTTGACAAGATTGAGAACCTCCTGGGCCGCAGGCCTCTGAGCACGCCTGTGGGGAGTTATGTTGGTTGTGTTCATTGATGTGCAAAGACTCATGTTAATTGTTGGTGGGGCCATTCCCTGGGCAGCAGAACTAGAAGGAAGCAAACAGAGAAAGCCAACTGAGCAGCAGCCTGGTATCTACTCCTCTCTGTCCCTCACCGAGAACGCAATGTGAGCAGCCTCTGCAAACGCCTACTGCCCTGACTCTTCTTCAGGAGCTAAAATAAGCCCTTCCCTTCTTGCTTTGGTCAGAGGATTTTTATCACAGCAATAGGAAAAGAAAACAAGAGGCCTCTCTTATTTATAAGTCCATTTACCTCTTCTTTTCCTTGGCTCCACCACTTTCTTGAACACAGACCCTTCTCATTTGGGAGTAATTTCACAGTGTGGCTTTCCAGCCTCCATTTGACGTATTTCTTTTCCTTCTTTTTTAACTCTCTCCTTTTCCCTCTTTTCTTTTTTTCTTATGAGATTCTCCTGCCTCGGGACTTGTCTATTTAAAAAAGAACACTTATTTTATTTTTCTAATTATGTCTATATGTATGTGTGTGGTAGGGGGATACGTTCTTAGTTCATACAGATGCTCACACACTCCAACAGAGCGCATTGAGATATGCTGTTGTGAGCTGCCCAACATAGGTTCTGGCGACTGAACTCAGGCCCTCTGGAAGAGATGGAAGTGTCCTTAGGCTGCAGGGCTGCCTCTCCGGCTCCATCTTTGTTTTGTTTTTGTGGGTGTGGTGGGCGGGGCGAATATTGTTTTGTTTTTTATTTGTCTTGGCTTTCTTGCTGGGAGAGGTCACCTTTTTCAACCAGTTAAGGGAACACATGGCAATGTATGCCTCAAATGTCTCTATAGCATCCATGGCCTCAGGCCATGCATATGAGTACACACTTGCTTGGACCATAAACAGTTTGAGCCAGCATGCCTGGCATTTCAGCTCCATCTCCCAACGTCATTCCTGGCCCAAGAGCCTACCTCCCACTACATAGGGGGCATTAGTTCTGGCCTCCTCAGAACTGGCTTGGGAATCTGGGCTGTTCCCATATCAAAGATGGTATGACTGATTCATTTAGCTGGCAGGTCACCAGGCAGTGACTTGCTGCCTCTTTGAATGGACTTGAATAGAAGATTCACCATGTTTGTAATCACAAAGGATGGCCCAGCTATTCATAATGTCTCCAAACCTGGGGGTGTGGGCTGTGGTTACTCTTACCATGGCTTTCTTTTATGTGAACAGAGGCTTGGTGGCTGAGGTGGCACTGGTGTCGAGCTGCTCAGTTGAGGAAAAGGCAGCTGTGTGCATTGGTGATGTCTGATACCTCAGATGCATCTTTAACATACTCCATCTGCCTTAAAGGAGGAGGGTGGGTCCTCCTTTCAGGGCAGGGTGACTTAGGGATACCTGTCCTTCATCCTGACCTCTTTCTTGCATAGATTGGCCTAAGCTCTCTGGCTTAGCTTGGTCTCATCTACCCCAAGTTAGCATTACTGGATTAGCAGCGATTCTTAGGCCTCCAGGGGTGCAGGTCATGTGTCTGCATCTCTGGAGCATCCCAGCACCCAGAAGTGTCTGCTCCAGGGGATGTCCCCACAAACACTGGCTAAGATGACAAAAGGATGTACGTGAGCACCCTCACTGTCAGAAGAACAACAGGTCAAAGTAGGAAGAAACCAAACCCATTCTCCAGACCCAAAAATGCTTCCTTACATGACTGTCTACCTTCCAGTGAGAAAAGAGTATTAAAATGGGAGAGGGGCCATGCTTTTATTAGACTATTTAAAGAATCAGGCTGATTCTCAGAGTGCACGCCAATAGTGAGTGCCAGCACTATTTTAGCAGCAGGAATTTCCCTGGCAGCCTGCCTAGCATTTCACCAGCCAGGAATGTTTCTGTTGTTTTGGGGTACCCCTCCACCCATTTCTAGCTCTTTCCCCCTAACTTAACCTCACCACATTCTTTTCACTCCTCATCAAGTTTATCCTCAAAGAACCATAAACCCCTGGAGAGTCTTGATATGACAGGTGATGGGCAGGGTTACCTAATAGTAGGGACGAGGTTACATTCCTTTGTTTGCTTTTTTTTTTTTTTTAACAGAAAGGTACTTGGTTACAAAAGCACAAACAATACTTGACAGACTGTGGTAGACTTCCTTGCCAATATAAACTCGTGTGTTTCACAGAATGTCTGTTCCCTGACATTGATTCAGTATGACAACTTCTTTATTGCCAACCCAAAAGAATCCCCTGAGAAATGCCAGCGCCTTGCAGTCAGGCAGGCTAACACTCAGCCTTAGGGAATTCTTAACGGTACAAGGAAGGTCTGCATTAAGGCTTTGGCTGGCTATCATAAGTCACTGTGAACTCCCAGACTGTCAATTAAAGGCCAGTGAAAGTGACGGGGATGGAGGGCTAGGAGATGGCCTTTCTCCTCCGGATAAGTGAAGGACTATAACCCCGTTTCAGTTTCCTATTGCTAGGAATGCCATGCCAGCCACACAGGAGGAAAACTAATAGTCCAAGGGAAACATCGGTGACACACAGGCTCAGATTGTGTCATTGTATTTACAAAGGACAGTGAAGTGCAACTAAGATGCGTGACATGCCCGTTGGCCTCACCGTCAGGGCTTCCGTGCATCTTCTCTGTCCTTCCCGCTAGAACTCCAGTACTCCTCCTTGTTCTACCGTTGAGATCTAGTGGTATAGGAGAGCGTCTCTTTAGCACTCGTAGGCTCTGGACTTGAGCCCCCCTAGAACTATACAAATATTACCTTTGGCCCTCATTTATTATTATTATTATTATTATTATTATTATTATTATTATTATTATTATTTTAGTTTTATGTTATGTTTGTGAGATTTTTTTCCCCCTGCAATCCATGCATCGCTTACATGTTTTATGCTGCAAAGGACAGAAGAGGGCACTGGATTCTCTGCAGCTTAAATTATATACAGACATCTGTGACCCAGTAAGTGGGTACTGGGAATCAAGCCCCAGTCCTCTGCAAGCTCAGCAGGTCCTCTTACCCACTGAGCCATCTCCCCTGTCTCCAGATGTACTTATTCTTGCTGGTACTTATAGGCCGTCTACAATGAGTAGTATCAAATGCTCTTTTAAATCTGAGTGAAGAAGGCAGATCGCATCTCTGGGAAGTTTAGATGCACAGCCTAAGCTGTGCGTCCTTCCAGGTAGCTGTAATATTTGCCTCCTCCAAACTGAAACCTTTCCTCAGAGTGGAAGAACCATAGGGCTTTAATGTTGGTTAAAGGAATGGACAGTGTGGCTATTTGGGTATAAAATGTACCTCACAGATGCAGTTGTTTGGATACTGCAGCTAGTGGAGCTATGTGGGAAGGTCCTGGAATCCTTAGAAGGTAGCATTTCTCTGAAGGAATTGGGTCACTGGGAAGATTGAAGCTTTATAATCCAGCCCCATTTTCTGTATTCTTTATTCCTAAATGTGGAAGCGAAGTAGACAGCTAACCTGTTGCTTCTGCCACCATGCTTTCCTTGCTTGCTGCCATGTCCTATGACATCATAGACTGTATTCCTCTGAACTGTAAGCCAAAAAAAAAAGGCTTTTCTCTGGTAAGTTGCTTTTGTCTGATTATTTTAACATCAGAGCAAGGCCATAATAACTAATACAAACTATCAAGGGGCAGGTGGGAAGAAAAGGACGAGGACAGAAGCAAACCAAGGACCCATACCTCCTAGAAAGGTGAGTGATTGCTCCTAGGATAACATGCCATGCCTGGATTGGGGGTTTTGTTTGTGTCATTCCTGCCTCTGATTCATTGTGACTTGAAGCAACTACCCTGACCATATCTCATTCTGCCTATCTAGAGCCAGACAGATTATTGACAAGGAGGTCTCTGTGCCAGAGCTCTGAACAACACCGGAGAGCTAACACAGAAGTGTGAAGTCAAGTATTTGTAGCTCTTATTAACTGCATACTCCTACCATGGAGAAAAAGCAGCTCCATCAAATCCTTTGCAGAAATACCGGGTGATGTTCATCAGTTCGCACTTCCTGTAGATGTATATAATAGTTTTCTTCTTAAATGTTTCATTTATTGTCAGTTTGGGAGCCATATTAAAAAAAAAAAAGGAGAATGGGTAGGCAGAAAATCAAAAATCTCTGTACCCATGCACATGTGCATATAGATGCATGCATATTCAGACATACATTAAAAAATACACATCTTTTGTTTCCATGCCTGTTCTTCTGTGTGGCAGTAAATGCGAGAAGGGCAGGTCATTTGCGTTTTGATGGTAGAAACTATAAAGCTGTTGCTGCCCGAAGGCGTCCAATTTGACGGGTTCCTGGGGTTCTGGGGGAGACAGAGTCTAAGTGGCATCTCACATTTCAAACTGATAAAAAAAAACTGAGCGGCACGAAATGAACAAGGTCAGGCTCAGTCCTTTGTAGACAGTTAAATGTCTACAGAAGGGAGTTGGGATAGAAAGACAGGAAAAATTAAGGAGACTTGAGAAAAGAAATGTGCCTACCCCCCATTTCCTAGGGTCTGGTTTATGTTTCCTGCTGGCAGAGAGTCAAGAGTTTTGACTGACCATTGCAAAGATGTCCACACAGAGACCACCCTCTCTTTCTGACAGATAACTCAAATAGGAGGGCTGAAGACTGCTAATCAGCTGTGTCTCTGACCACAATTTATTCCTAAATCCTTGCGTCACTGTTTTTAATCCTAGCAACACTTCTTCCTGTCATTCTCCACAAGGCAAGGCAGAAAGCACTTTATAATCTCATTTACAAAAGAACATTCTTTAGGATTAAGGAAACCAGTAAACACACTCTTGTATTTTATATAGTATTTAAGTTCTGGTTTATCTGTGAGCCTGGTCATGACTTGTGCCCTTAGACTACTGTGACTCCAGAGCCTATATTATCTATGTGTCTATTGTAAAAGATACTTGAAACGTTTTTTTTTTCTTAACCTCCAAACTCCAAAACTCTGAGCGTGCACTTTCTTTTTCTTAATAACTTGCAAGCTTGCTTCAGAATGACTCATCCTGTCAGCCTCTTTTGTGCACGAGTGAAGATCCTGTCTAGACCTGAAGGGAGAACCAAGGGGACACCTTCAGCAGTGCAGCTAGCAACTCATGGTGACAGAAATAGCTCTGACTCTGGAGCCAGAGAACTTTAACCCTGCCTTTTCTCTTATCATACATGTGATTTTGAGACAGTCATTTCTAACTTCAACATTCTTGCCTTTAAAATTGATGTTCATGGAGGCAAAATGAGATAACACGGAAGTGCTTGATGGAACTTCTGGTACATTATAGATGCCAGGGTTCAGTAGGCTCTGCTTGACTCCAAGTTTGGCTTGGACCAGAGGCGGCTAGCCTTCTCGTTGTAGTTCCAGGTCTATTCCTAGTTTAAGCACCGAGAAGGTACACATCAGTAGATCTTTGACAGATCTCTGAAACTAACATTTTCCAAATCTCCCAGGCTTGAGCATTCTCTGCTAGGGACTGGACCGGGATCATTTCTTCATCAGCTTCTTTGTGTTGTTCAGGCTGGCCAGAAATCAGTGTTAGAACATAGGTCTGTGGAGAGTCACAGCTCAGATGTGGATGGACCAGGCTACTCTATGCCCTCTTGAGTGGAAACACGGCAGGCTGCTTGACCTGTGTAAGCACTTATCACACCTCCAGGTTGACTCTGTTCTTTGGGCTATTTTCTTCCTTTTCAATGAACAGTGTTCTGCTCTTAGGAGTGGCCTCCCTGGCTCAGGGAACACCACTCACCCTCTCCTGGTAAGTGTGACATGGTAGCAGGGCTGCAACTGGACCCTCTGTCCACGGTATGCTTAGGACACTGTAGATGTTTCCTTAGAGGTTATCCTATTCTCACTTTCCTTCATCAGTCACTTTTATATTGCTGTGACCATGGTACCTGATGCTGTAACCATGGTACCTGATGCTGTGACTGTGGTACCTGATGCTATGACCATGGTAACTGGTACAACTGAAAGGACTGATGATTCATTTTAATTCATGGTTTCTGACAGTCCACCATGACCCAGAAGGCATGGCCACGGAGCTTAGCTCATGGCAGGAAAAATATGTCAGGGGTTCCTCACATCACAGCACATCCAGTGAGAGGGACATAGGAACCAAAGCCTGGACCGTGAACTTAATCTTCAGAGGCCTGTCCACAGTGACTCACTTCTTTCAGCCAGCACTCATCATCTGTGATGGCCAGCCTTGTCAGCCTTGATTGTATCTAGGCTCAACTAAGAGGCCTACCTCTGAGCATCTCAGTGAGCAAGTTTCGCTGGAAGTACTAACTCACTCAGAGTGGCCATCACCCTCCAACGGTGGCCCAGATATAAGAAAGCTCTCATGGGAAAGAAGAACCACTTTTTATCTGCCCAACTTTGCCTTTTGCTAGTACGTTCATCTGCACTATTGCTGTCACTGAAGCTGCTGAAGACCAGGGACCCCAGGAATCCTCTAGGGCAATGGTTTTTAATCCTTTCAGGGGTCAAACAACCCTTTCATGGGGTCACATATCAGATATTCTGCATATCAGAGACTTACATTATGACTCATAACAATAGCACAATTACAGTTATGGAAAAGCTGCAACGAAAATAATTTTATGGTTGGGGGTCAACACAACACAGGGAACTGTGTTAAAGGCTCATAGCATTAGGAATGTTGACTTAGAACTTCAGAATCAGAGTGGAAGTGCTAAACCATGCAGGCCCAGAGACTGGGTGGCTACTGGGTTCTCAGCCTCTCTCATGTGCAGACAGCCAGTACTGGGCTACCCAGCCCATATAAGTAAGCCAGACTAAAACCCCCTTCATAACAGATATTCAGTCAATAAGTTCTCTTCTATATATACATGCATACTGTTGGTTAGTTACAGATGAATAGATAGGAGGGGAGTGGGAAAGGGGGAGATATTAGTTCTGTTTAGTTGGTCCTGTTTCTCTGCAAAATTAATGCAATTCAGTAATTACTTCTTAAAGAAAGAAGGGAGGAACAAAGGACAGAGAAAAGAAATGAAGAAGAAAATCTACTATCTACTGAATAACTCCAGCCAAACACCAGCCCAACGAAGGTCTTTAGGTCTTTGACTTAATATTTGTGAGAGAATGGTAGGCAATCTCCTTGCCAATTATGTATACATAGACACCCATAAAGGACTAAGCTGTCTCAGACTGATTCGTGTAGGCGGAAGCACACAGGATACCATGATGCACAAACACTTGAGTCATTAAAACAGGCATTTTCCTCATAAACAATCTATGATGAGACTTTAGCCCAGTAGACAGCACAGGGCTGTGAAGGCATTTACAAAATGTCAGGAACTGTGGCCTAGTGGCCTAGTGGCCGTGGTCAGTAAAAATAATTTATACCAGACATCTAGTTAGGGTCTGGGGTGGAGGATGCCTTCTCCAGTAGGACTTTTCTTCCCTGCTGTTTACAGGGATGTGTGGTCACCAGTAACCACACCTGTAGCATACTGTCTTGCACAATGGCTGCCCATGCACTCAGAATGAACACAGATACATGTTGTGGGCAGAGGCTTGCAGATCCTAGGGCTTTCCTAAGCAGCACTTGCAACTATTTTCCTATGCACAATTCTATTTAAAAAATTGCAAAATGGGGCCTTGTGAACTACTTTTGGTAATTTGTACTGACTTGTATAAAGCAAAGTAAAAGTTTGCCCCAGTTATTGCTTTATTTCAAGTAAAAATACTAAAATCGTATATAATAACCCCCAAACAAAGCTGGATGCAGTGGCTTATGCCTATGATGCCAGCACTTGGGAGGCTACGGCAGGAGGCCTGCTGTGAGCTCAATGCTGCCATCTCAGAATACTTAGTGAATTGCAGGTCAGCCAGGCCTAATGTAAGACTGGGTCTCACAAGACCAAACATCCCTTCCCCAAGCCCCCAAAGTAGCTATAAAATAAACTTCTCATTTGTTCAGGCGCATTATATTTCACATCTCATTAATCTAAACAAACACTGAGAAATGGAGAGATTAGGAACGTAGAACGATGAGGTGAACTTTGATTATGTTTGGTGTGGGTTTGTGTATTGACATTCATTTGCTGTGGTTTGAGAGCTCACACTTCCTTCCAACACTCATACTGGAACTTGATTCTCAATGCAATAGTAGTAGCAGGTAGGGGGCTTGAAGGGGTGAGCACACCATGAGGTCTAGAGAATACCCGCTAGATGCTTTTCTCTGTTACCTTCTGCTGTAGGACATGGCAATAAGGTGCTGCCATGGAGTCACAGATATTAAACTTGGTGTTGATACCAGGCTTTCCGACCTCCAGTGCAATGAGCATGTATATTTATGTCATTTATAAATTCCTGCATCCGTGGTATTTAGTGATCAGAGCACAAAGAGATTAACACATTACTCATGTACACAAACTGCCTCACCATAGTGCTCTCAGGATTGGCTTTCTGAGGGAAGGGCTTGCATTTGCTGTTTCGGAGTTGTTGGGGGGTGGCAATGACACCACTGTTCAATGAATGACAGCATCATTCACCCCTTTCTACTTTAGGTTTAAAATCCAGCTCCTGGGAACAACGGTGTCCCATTCATCTGCTCTCAGAAGCCCTTGGCAGGCCGTCTGGAGGATTCCTTTCAGAAACAGGGGGCACTCTTAGGTCTCCCTGAAGATGATGGAGCCCTGTGCCATCTTTTCTTTATATTTCCCAGACCTATGGCCTTGACTAAGTGAGTGAACCTCTCCGAGGACCTATTGTCATGATCTGTAAGGTGAAGAACATACTTTGGGTCCCTGGAGGAAGAGCACAAACTGCCGAAATGCCTCTTGTTCATCAGTGTTTTCTGCTTCACCCTCCTGCCCTGACTTAAGATGGACTGAGACCTGGAAGTAGAAGCCAAATAAACACTTTCCTCTAGTGAGTCGCTTTTGTTGCTTTTGGTTAAGAGCGTTTTATTACAGCCAACAGAAAGAAAACCAGTACAAATGGTAATCACACGAGGAAAGTGAGGTAACAAATATTTGGTTTCTGTCTAGGTCACAAGACTGCACTTACCACTCCTCTGTGTAGCTAGATATGGCCATATGACTTGCTTTGGCCAATGGTATTTGAAGGAAAGCGGTGCTTGGAACTGTCTCACAGGTATTCACAGCCATGCAGAATTTTCATCATCCCTGATGCAAGGACCTTGATAGGAATGGCCCCACACAGACGTGTCCCCTGACCCACGCTCCAGGCTTGCAACTTTTAAAAAAGATTTATTTATTTTTATCATGTATACAGTGCTCTGCCTGCATGTAAACCTGCCTGCCAGAAGAGGGCACCAGATCTCAGTATAGATGGTTGTGAGCCACCATGTGGCTGCTGGGAATTGAACTCAGGACCTTTGGAAGAACTGACAGCATTCTTAACCTCTGAGCCATCTCTCCAGCCCCAGATGAAGGAGACATTAGTCACCTGTTGAGGCATAAGCCAAAGTAGTCAGATGGTGGTAGGCACAGAAAGCCTTAGCCTATCCTGAAGCACACTAGGAAAGCCATGCCACTCTCCATAAATGTGAATGATTGTGATTGCAGGTGACTGTTAAGGTCTGTTACCAGACCTAACGGAAGACTCGGGGCAGGATGAGGGCCTCATGTGTCAGGACCAGAGTTATGACAGTGTGTTCTCACCATCTCACTGCCACCACCTAGTGACTGCAGAGTCCCTGCCGTTTCTCATATTATTCTTGGTTACGTACTCACAGTACTTCCTTTCGCTTTTAAAACATCTTAAGTACCATTTGCCTTTCAGAAACATAACAGTGGTCCATCATCCTACTACAGATTCATATGAAAACGTCTCGGTCTTGCTGTTCATTAAGGGAAGAGAGAGGTTGACTGAAAAATCAGTGTTTATAGGAAAATTGATAGAACTGTGACACTGCATTAAGCAAAATAAGCCATGCTCAGGAAGATACCCACTGCATATTCCCTCACACATGAGGGATCTACATTTTAAAAACTGTGGTGTGTGTGTTGTGTGTGTGTGTGTGTGTGTGTGTGTGTGTGTGTGTGTGTGTGTGTGTGAGAGAGAGAGAGAGAGAGAGAGAGAGAGAGAGAGAGAGAGAGAGAGAGAGAGAAGCAAAAGACAGACCATGTCTGGGGAGGAAGAAGATAAATGAGAGTCAGAAGAGACTGAACAGAAATATGAGCAAAGTAGGTTGACCTAGCTGCCGGAAAATGTAACAAACCCACTATTTTAAGAATTTACTTAAAAGTTCATAAAATATATATCAACAAAGCTCCCCCAAGTGTCTTAGACTATACCAAAACAGTACTGCAAAAACTTAGTCATTGTGGGTTCACATATATTACCGTAAAGTTCTAAACTTACAGAAGTTAGCTTGCCTGCTCCTGGTGGTCTTGACAATGCTCAGCCAGCCGTGCATGGCATAGCTCCTCCTTCATCCCAGGGAAAGGAAGCTATACTATGTCCTGAACTCTGGACTTAGGAAGCAATGAATGGATGTATAGGTAATGCTACCCCGCTGGAAACTGAGATCATTGCAGAAGAAGGATGGCCCCTCTCTGATTTCTCTTCTTGTTTCTGCATAGAGCTGCCCATGAAAGAGTCCTCTGACCTGCCTCTCCTGAAAGTAGGTAGTAAGACCCCCGTGTGGCAGGTGACCTGCCTTATGGCCTAGAGAAGAGGAACGCAGAACAGGTGTGCGGACAAAGCCCTGCCGGCAAGCTTCAGATGTTCACCCTCCCTCCTCCCCTCCATCCCTAACCTCCCAGTCTCATCAGCAGCTCTGTATCAGACTATCTGCTGTACCCTCTCCTCACTCTCTGCCCCCATGTCCAAGGTCTAAGCAGATCCTGGTGGCACACTTTACATTTCTCCCTCCTGTGGACCCCCTCAGCCACACTATAAGCCCGTCCCTATTCCTAAGTGTCACTCCCCAGCACCTAGAAACACATTTTACCTGGAACCACCAGTGGCCACACCTAGCAGGGCCCCAGGAGAATTTTCTATCAGGTAGCACACAGCCACCACACTCTCCTAAGAACTCGAGACAGTAACACAAACCAAGGAACAGAACACCCACCCAGCGAAGACAAGACCAGATAGCAGTATCCAGAACTACAATCTTCTCAAGCCCAGATGCCTAGATACCAATAACAACCAGGACGGTATGTCTCCACCAGAGCCTACAACACTGCCACTGCAGGCCCTGTAGAAGTGCAACATAGCTGAAGCCTAAGACAAAGACCTTAAGATGGCCTTTATGGATATGATAGAGGTCCTTAAAGAGGAAATGAATAAATTCCTTAGGGAAATCTATGAAGACACAAAGAAATAGTGGGAGGAAATGACTTAAACCTGGAAGTAGAAACAGAATCAATAAGAAAAACCCAAACTGAGGGAAATTTGGAAATGAAAAATTTAGGATCTCAAGAAGGAGCCTCAGAGGCGAGCCTCACCAACAGAATAGAAGACACGGAAGAGAGAATTTCAAGCACTGAGACACACTAGAAGAAATGGGTAACTCAGTCAAGAAAATGTTAAATCCTGACACAAAACATCCAGAAAATCATAGAAGAAAATCCCCTTAACCCAAAGAAGGAGGTGGCTATCAAAGTACAAGAGCATATAGAACACCAAATAGAATGGACCAGAAAAAAAATGTCCCTCAGCACTTAACAATAAAAACACCAAATGTACAGAGCAAAGAAATAATACTAAAAGCTGCAAGGAGAAAAGACCAAGTAACATATAAAGGTAGGCCTATCAGAATAACACCTTGATTTCTCAACAGACACTTTAAAAGCCAGAAGGGCATGAACAGATAGATGTTCAACAGATTCTAAAAGCCTATAGATGCCAGCCCAGACTATGATACCCAGAAAAACTTTCAATCATAATAGATGAAGAAAATAAGACATCCCATGATAAAATTGAATTTAAGCAATATCTATCGACAAATCTATCCCTACAGAAGGTGCTATAAGGAAAACTGCACAACCTAAAGAGGTTAACCATGTCCAAGAAAACACAAGGAATAAAAAATCCCATACCATCAAATTAAAAGAAGACACACACACACACACACACACACACACACACACACACACACACACACACACACCAGCAAAATAATAGGAATCAACAGACACTGCTCACTGATATCTTACCACCAATGGTCTCAATTCCCCAATAAAAAAAGACACACATTATTAATAGAATGGATACAAACCAGAATCCATCCTTCTGCTATATCCACAAAGCCTATCTTAACATCAAGGATAGAAATCACCTCAGGGTAAAAGATGGGAAAAAGTAGTTCTGTTTTGTTTGAGACAGGGTTTCTCTGTATAGCTCTGGCTGTCCTGCAACTCTCTCTGTAGACCAGGCTGGCCTCGAACTCATAGAGATCTGCCTGCCTCTGCCTCCCGATGGCTGGGATTAAAGGCATGCACCACAATCGGAAAAAGATATTTCCACCCAGATGGAAAAAGATATTTTAGGCAAATAAACTTATTTCCAGCAAATAAATGTAAGAATCAAACTGGTATAGCCATTTTAATATGAGACAAAATGGACTTTAAACAAAAACTAATGAAGAGATCAAGGAGGACACTACATACTGATCAAAGGAAAAATCCAAGAGGACAATGCAATTCTTAACCTCCAGGCAGGCAGAAAGCATCTAGTCTGGTGGAACATCTTTCAGTTTGAATTAAATGTGAAGAAAGAGAAAAATAAAACAAGTAAGTGTCCATATTGTGCCATCTACACTAATGACCCTTAACTTTCCCTGTCACTGAACTGTTGTTCCTGTATTTCTGCACAGGAGATCTTAGGAACAAAGAACAAAACCGAGTAATTTCTATAAAGTGTAAGACTGTGAAAACTATATCTAAGCCAGGCGTGACGATCCAAGCCCTACACAGGCATTGGTTTGAGGCCAGTCTAAGCTGCATGGTAAATTCAAGAGAAAGAAAAGCAAAGACAGAAAATCATATTTGTATTATTTACTGCAGAAATTCTTTACCCGTGAAAGGCAATGTTAACCATACATTACTGAAATGATTTAATAATATGCCACAAAATGAGAATAAAAAACTGTACACTTGGAGATGATCAGAAAGAAGAATCAGTTTATAGTCTGGATAATATGTGTTGACAATGGTAAAGATGAAATACTGTGCACTGCTGGAGTCTGACCACAGCACAGCCGGCCCTGCATGGCTTCCCTGAAGTTACAGCGTAACGTCACAGACTTTCTTCTCACCGTCTGTATTAGAATGTGGGGGACTTTCACAGTAAAGTCATGTTTCCTATGTGCCTCAAATGCCACGTAGATTTACTGTACTATTATAAGTAAAAAAAGAAGTAGAGGGATATGATACGATTTTCCTATGTACGTGTATTATTTTTATTTTTAAATTAATGAATTTATTAATTCACATATTTGTGTGTGTGTGTGTGTGTGTGTGTGTGTGTGTGTGTATGTGTAGGTCAGACAACAATCTGTGGGAATTGGTTCTGTCTTTTTATTACATGGGCCCCACGGCCCAGACTGTCAGGCTTGTAGGCAAGCACCTCTACCCACTGAGCCATCTTGCCAGCCCAAGACACAGATGCTCTTTTAAAACTAGGTAAAGGAGTTTTAGTCGTCGTTGGCCCAGAGCCAGTGTTCTACCATGCCTTGAGTTCACTCTGGTCCTTAACAAACTCCCATGGTCCCAAGGCTTTCACTTTCTGAAACAACAAGAGCCTGTGTGTCCTCAGCAGATCTGTCACATTCACACTGGCCTTCTGCAGCACTCTCTAACCTGCACCTGCACCTGATGGCAACTGAGCCTATAGACCCATATGGCAGATAAGGGGACTGCTGCACCCAGACTGTAGCTTTCCTAGGGCTTTCTGTTCTCTTGTCGTAATCCTACTGCATTGCAATGCCAAGCACATGCTGGCCCCAGCGAACTAAAAGTATGAAAAAGCACTGTGTGAGGTTGGGCTAGTGAGTGCAGGTTTGCACTGTGCACAGCCTTGTCTGCCACCTGATGCTGCACTTAAGAGTGCTGCTCTGAACTGGCTGTGGCACTCAGCATGGTATCTGCACCCTCCTTCTTGCATGTGCATAAGTTCATGATCCATAAAGGACTGATCGCAAACAGGGAAAACTTCAGTTGGGTCCTCAGGAGGTGGTCATGTAGTGTGGTATTTTCAGCAGTGGGGAAGGCTTGGCAGCCAGCCAGCCTTCTTCTTCCTCCTTCTCTAGGAGATTGCATGGTCCTAAGTGAGAGGGTTATTATCAACACACACACACACACACACACACACACACACACACACACACACACACACACGAGAGGAGGAGAGAGAGAATTGAGAAAAAATGGTAGTGCAGGTCACACAGCATTTGATTCAAAGCTTTTATACATTTGCCCTAAAGTTGCACTTTTGTGCTTGATTTTGCCTTCTGGATTCATATGCAAAACACAGCAGCTCCTTCATAACTTATTGTGTAGTTGATTCATAAGTCACTACTGGAGCAATGGGGTTCCTTAGAGATTAAATTTTGCACTTAGAATTTGGACTGGGATTTTCGTTTCCATCATACCTGAACTTTGCAACTTTTGCACATGAGTGTGTGCTTGTGCTCTCACACTTAGGGTTCTAAGCCCTTTATGTCATTATAGTTTGTTGTCCAAAGGGGAACAGCGAAGATGTATTAGACTTAAAGCCAGTCAAGTGAACTTGGTGGTAAAGGACTTTAGCCAGTTTGTCGTGACAGATAATACAGTAAAACAGTTAACACAGAGGGGACAAGGGAGGCTCAGCCCCAGCCCTCCTTCCCTCCTCCCTGAGCACAAACAGATTTCCCAGCATTGTTTGTCTAAACATAATTATAACTGCTTTACAGGGCTGTGGCAAATATCAGCCAAAATAACCTAGGGAAGCTGTCCCAGCCAGTATGTGTGAGCAATCAATTCATGTCCATACTAACAAAATGAGATGGTCCAAAGCCAAGTGAACAATTATTTTTGAAAATAAAATTACTAGCCAGGTGGTGGTGGTGCGCACCTTTAATCTCAGCACTTGGGAGGCAGAGACGGTGGATCGCTGTGAGATCAAGGCCAGCCTGGTTTACAAAGCGAGTCTAGGACAGCCAAGGCTACACAGAGAAACCTTGTCTCAAGAAAACAGAAGAAGAAGAAAAAAAAAAAGAAAGAAAGAAAGAAAGAAAAGAAAATTACTAGTAGCCAAACTAGTTTAGAGAATTTAAATATCTCCTACGTGCATTTTTCACAAAACGTATTTTACTTAATTCCTACAGAAACTTTGTGATGTTTTTCCTTCCCATGGAGGCTTATTAGGGGTATTACTTTTGCAGTGTAGTGAATAGACTAGAAGGGCCCAAAACTTATCAATACCTGGCAATTAGACCTGGCATCACTGGAATTTAAATCAAATCTTGATCTAACTAAAGACCAGGGTCTCTTCTCCAACCCCCCAGACACAACCATGCTGTTTCCGCGCTCCTCCTTCCCGACGAGGCAGCTGTCTAAGTGAATGCTTCTTCTAAAGCCAAGGAACTGGCACTTCAAGACAGATGCTACAAACGCTGTAGGTCCCGTGGGGATTGTTCATGCAAACTCTGTAGGGTACACTTCTCTCCTCCACAGTGCGACTTCCATCTAGGATGTGCAGATTTGAGGTTCCAAGCCCATCTCCCTGTGCTCACTGTAGGCTTATAGACACTGGGGGTGAGGGGTTGGGCAGACCAGGGTTGTTTTTTGTTTTTTGTTTGTTTTTGTTTTTTAACAGAGTGCTACAAAAATACAGCTTTAGGAGGGAAGTTCTCAGGGTTTGTTTTTTCACATACGTGAATATTCAGTTATCACTTGTGTCGATATTCTATGCTCGGTGATATGGGGAAGAATCTGTTAGCAGCTGAAACTGTGTCACATCATAACTCTGGTTTGTGATTAATAAATGCCAGGAGCTCCCTCACAAAGACCCCAATTAGTACCAGGATGCTGAGCCTTCCCCTGGGGAGACCATCATCCTCCAGGAAAACTCTTACACAGGTACACAGACTACAACTAATCCAACAGGGACAAGGTTGTCCCAGCAGCATTAAACAACCAGCTAGCCAAGCCACAATGGAAAAAGTGCAGATAGAAACCTGAGTGGACAGGTGACTTATAGAATGACCTCATGATGGAATGGTTCACAACAGCAAAAAATAACTAGTGATAACTACACGTGTTAGCGTGGTGTAGGCCATGAGAAAATACTGACTCAATCAACAGAGAGTTGTGGACAGCCCCCCAGTGAGGAAGGAGATCTGTGGTGTGCTCTGACAGTGATTAATCTGAGGGCGTAATGCTGTGTAAAATAATGACAGAAAAGCAAATTTCCCATGGTTTTATCTGTACAAAGCATATAGAAAAATAATACCTATAAAGACACAAGACTGAAAGGGGGTTGCCACAGGCTGGGGAGAGAGAGGGAGGGAGGGAGGGAGGGAAAGAGAGAGAGAGAGAGAGAGAGAGAGAGAGAGAGAGAGAGAGATTGAGAGAAGACCAGGAGGTAGTGTTTAATGAGTATGACATCACTTTATAAGAAGGAAACCTATTGGATAAGAGGGATACAACAAGCACATGTTTGATACTAAATGGTAAAGAAGTAGTTGAGATTATATTGTATGTGCATTTTACTACACTTAAAATATTCTAAATTTAAAAATTATAGGAGAATCCACATGCATAATTAGATACTATGAATTGCAAGCCTCCGAAGATGTGCCATATTAAATGCTTAGAGAAGCCAACATGCTAATGTGACAATAAAACAAGGTAATATCACAGCCAACAGGGGACACACAGGGATCTTCATCTCCCTTCTGACCATCAGATAGGGTACCACGTGTGGTAGTTCAATGGTTTCGCATATATAATGGACACATCTTAGAAATGTATAAACATTTTTACCCAAGATACAAAGCTGTGATATGAATGTCAGAGTTGAGATCAGTATGACGGCGGCAGTGCAACCAAGTTCCAGGCTAAGAGGTCGCTGTGTTTACAGCACAGCTTCCTATAGCCTTCTTAAAACCAGGACTTGTGGGCAGCCTATTGAATAAAATAAAATACGAATGACCACCAGCATTATCTACAACTTCCTTAGCAACAGCCATTCCCCAGATGCCTGGGCAGTTTCCTTTTGTTCTAGGAGGCTAACCCACAGTAGGAGTCTGCTTGTGAAAGACGGGAAACCGCAGATCCAGGAAAAGCTCTTTGGAAATATTTTTAAATTGTTTACTATTAAAGAAAATTATAACATGTCATATTATTTTGAGAGCTTTTTTTAATACACTGCAGAAATGTAAAGATGTGTATATATATGTGTGTGTATATATATATGTATATACATGTATGTACACACACACACACACACATATATATATATACATATATACATATTTTTTTTTCTGTGTAGCCTTTGGTTACACATAAAATAATGCTTTGGTCTCATGTCAAATAAAAACTAAGGGCTATTGAGATGGGTCAGAGTATAGAGGTCTTTGCATCCAAGCTCAGGACTTGAGTTTGGTTCCCAGGACCCGCAGGACAGGCCTGACTCCTGTAACTTGTCCTCCCACCAACCCTTAACACACGTGTATAACACACACCTATGCACACACGCACACATGATAAGTAAAATGTTAAAAACAAAACAAAACAAAACACACCAAAACAAACAAACCAACCAACCAACCAACCCAACAGAACACAGCAAACCCGCCCCCCCCATCATTGCCCACGTCATTCTAAATGTAGTGAGGTTGCGGAGCGAGCGTTGCTCCTGGTTACCAAGGGGCTTTTAGTACCCTCCACTTCACACAGGGCCCACTGATCTCACTCGAGACACCGTCCCACCTGAAAGGTCTGTGATCACTCACCCCAGGCTGCTCCACAGCTCAAGTCCAAGGCTGTGTGCACTTCCCAATCTCAACCTCAATCACAGCAGAGCTCCGTCTTGCCTGAAACTCCCTCTTACAACAGCAAGCACCAGCAAAGACGGGGACTAGTTCCAAATGGAGCCAAGACTAGAGAGGTGAGGCCGACTAACGCGACAGGTGATGGTGAGACCACCTTGTAAACAGGGGGAGGGGCATATGTAATGGTGTTCACGTGGATGTCTGAGGCCAGCTCACATGCGTCTAAGCTGTCCTTCCGTCATGTGAGCTCTGAGGAATGGAATCAAACTTGGCTGGTACGGTGTTTACTCACGGAACCAGCTTGCTGGTCCAAGAGAGATAATTATGATGTTAGTAAACAGGACTTTAGTACCAGATAAAGGGAAAACGGGTTTTTATTTTGATTTATAATACAATGTGATTACTAAAGGCATTGATTGGGGACCTGGAGATCACATGCTTTATTTGGTGAGCTGACAAAGTCACTTCCAAACAGAGACCCGAGGGCAGTGTGCCAGAACAGCATTCCTTTCTACCAACAAAACATCCAATACACACCGGGCTAAATGGATAACGACAGTCAGCTGGGGAGTGGCTGTAAGCTCAGCCTTTCAGAAGGTCACCTTTTGTTGCCAAAATATTTTTAGGCAAATGCAGCTCTATCTCTTTATGGCATTTACTTTATAGCTGTCTCCAAAGGGAGCGAGGCCAGCCACCAGCTCAAATCTGAGTTCCCAAGTATGCAGGAAGAGCTTCTAGCACCCAGGGCTCAAGCGGTGAATGACTGACTCCTCCACTCACCCTTAATTCTATCATCACTGCTAAAGGTCTGTTTACATGCAGTCCGACTTTTAAAATCAAGCAAAAAGGTAAATCTGAGAAAAATGTCCAGAATTCCAAAGCAGAATTGATAACAGAACACAGCTGTATCCTGAAGAAGCCAAACACCACTGTCACTGGTCACCCACGGATTTCTTTCTTTCTTTCTTTCTTTCTTTTTTTTTTTTTAAATAATTTACTCAGACTACATCTCAATTGTTGTCCCCTCATTTGTATCTTCCCATTCCCCATTCCCTCCCTTTTTTACCCTATTCCTGTCCCCTAGGCCTGTGACAGAAGGGGACCTTGATCCCTACCATATGATCACAGCCTATCAGGTCTCTTCTGGGTAGCCTGCTTCCCCTTCCTCTGAGTGCCACCGTGGAAGTAATTAAATAGGGGGCACCAGAGTTCACATCAGAGGTAGTCCCCACTTTCAGTAGAGTCTTAAGAGATGCTTGCTCCTGACAACCTGCTGAAGTGAACTCTGAGTTTGTAAAATGATTCCTGAATTGTCCCCATCACGGCACAGTCCCCAGCTATATCGTTTGCCAGAGACAGTAAGAAGCCAAAGTGAAAAATCAGCTATGACTTCACAAAGAGTGCAGTGATCCTCTTCACCAGCGAGAGCGTCACCCACAGCCGGGAGCCAAGACATCACAAGGTGTTCACTGAGTGAGCTGAGACAAGAGGAGCAAAAGGGAGGAATGCCAGGGAGAACCCATTACAGCAGGTGGAGTGAAGGCTGCTCTCAGGGTGGGAGAGCTGGGCAAAGTCATCCAGAAGTACATTTTACTAACTGAAACTAAATCTAAAGCTATATCTAATGCTAACTGGATTTTTATGGGGAGTGATTATGAATTAACAAAAACCATAAAAACAATTTGGAAAATAGACAGAAATGATCTTGTAAATGGATCAGGAAAACGTGAAGCTACTTGCAACTGGCTACTCTTTGATTTCTTTTTGAAAAATTAATTAATTAATTATTTCACTTTACATCCCAATCACAGCCCCCTCCCTCCTCTCTTCCGGTGCCACCTCCCTCCCTCTTCCCCCTGTCCCTCCTCTTCTACTTCTCAGCAAAGGGGGAGCCCCTAACACCCACTCCAGCACATCAAGGCAAATCAGGACTGAGCAAATCCTCTTCACCTGTGGCTTGGCACGGCCGCTCAGCCAGGGGGAAGAGATCTTCTGAAAAGCAGGCAACAAAGTCCATGTCAGAGACAGCCCCACTCCCCTTGCTAGGGGACTCACATGAAGCCCGGATATTTTTTTATTATTTCTTAAAATGACTTTAATGCCATGCTGTGTTTTCTGCCTTATGAATCAGCCAGGAGGAAGGATATCGTTTCATCTGTTACCAGCTCATGATGTTTTAATGAAGGCATCATATATTGTTAAGTGCTTTTCTCAGTTTTATCAAGATTCTTAACAAAAACCTCATTTTTTTTGTTTATGATAGAGAAGAATGAGCCTCTCCAATGTGCGACTCTTTAGTAAAATTTACAAGGAAGCCACCCTGTGAGGAGATATTTTCCACAATAAATAAGGCACACACGTGCAAATCATCTGTGAGACTTCTCTTCCCCAGTGGAGGCGACAGCTGATGCTTCATGTATGCCATTAATAACTCTTAATTCAAAGGCTGCCTCTGCCACTTGAGAGGCCAAAGTCAGTCAGCAGACTTCTAGTCCCCAGGCGAGCAGACGGTGGGTGAGCGTATTATGAAAGGCAACTAACTCACTTGGTTATCTGAGATGCAGCACAAACCCCAAGAAGGTTCCTGATCCATATCCCTGGGGACTGGCCATAGCTTCCAGCTGCTTGTAATAACCTCATTTCCATTAGTTAGAAGAAACAGACTAAAGGACAGTCTCATAACAGTATTGCTTGCTTAAACATTACCTGTGCCCTCACAAAAGGAACCTCTTCATATATTACCTGAAGAGCAGCTCTTAGAAGGCAATGTTTGAATTCAGGCTTTAATTATGATTTTCTCTTTAGATTTTGATTAATAGTTTGTTGACATAAATAAGATTTTCAAGATATTCAACAACAAAAGGCTAATATCTACATACACATATAATATGACTATATATATGTATGTATGTATATATATATATAAAATTTAGGTACCAGATAGGGCTTAGCAGTCTTGGGGGCTACTGAGGATAGACAGTTCCTTTATGACTGGCTTTAGATCCCGCCTTCTGTTTCTCAGGAAACTCTCAAATGAGAAACAGCTTAACTACCCCTAGTTAGAATTTAAACTACCACAAGAAATGGGGGCGGTATCAGGGGTTCGCTGAGGCTCATCAAGGGAAGCTCTTGGTTCCTGGTTGAAGAATGGAATCTGAGTTCTACCTCTGCCCCTGGGGAGAAGGATGGGACTCTAAGAACTCAGACACAAGACCGGTTCCTCAGTTAATAAGAATTAATCCAGGTGTGCCTGTTATTTGCCAGTTGGGAGATTATCCTTCAGGAAAGTCAACTCATTGGAAAACACGCCACAGAGATGAGAGGAACAATTACTCCTTCAATAGGACCATGCACTTATCCTGCCTGTAAGTGGGCACCCTTTCCCAGCCTCCTGCTCACAGAGCTTTCCAGGCTGCACTGCTGGGACTGCCCACTTCTCTGAGTTCTAAGTCAGGAAGTGTAACTTCTTCCTTCTCGCTATCTCTTTCTCCAGACAGCAGCCCAAAGCTTATACGCATGCTTTCCCTGGTCCTATGGTCTTTTCCAGAAGCTCCTTCTCCCTCCACATGGCTACTTGCCAGCTCTGTTGTTGAACATGCTGGCTCTCTTGGATACTCTCTCTATAAGGCATGGGTTTTTTTTCCTTCTTCCACTTCCTCTTCCTCTTTCCCTCACTTCTCCATCTTCATCCTCCTGAAAACTGCTGATGCGATGGAAGTGAGCATCCTTCTGAGTCTGTTTAAAAAATTATCAGTGTGACTGAGAACTCAGAAAAGGGAACCTGTTTGTTTCCCCTATTGAAATAACATGTAAAGCAATGGTATTTGTTGTTTTTTTGTTTTTGTCACTTGTTTTGTGAATTATATACAATACTAACTATAAATCTAAGAGAAAAACTGGCATGCACTTAAATAAAATTTATAAATACTTCATATTAATGACTTTCGGAGTTTTATAGTTGAAAAACATTGATGCTTGCTCTTATAAACATCACAAATTATATATATTGACAAAACACAGAAACATACATTTTAAGGTGGATTCTTTCTGTGGTTTTCATTTTTAAAATAAAACAAAAATTCAGACAGTACATTTTCTAATTAATGAGCATAAAATCCAACGTTCCTGAGAACAGAAAAGTAATGAGAAAATGAATACCTGAGAATTAGGAAAGAAAAAGAAAAAGGGAATATATGAGAAGAAATTAGGAACCTTAACTGAGCCTTGCTGGACAAAAAAGGCGAGGAAATAAGTTTTAGGCAACAGACAAGAGGAGATCTAGGAATGCAGTCAGTGATGGGGCTGGAGAGATGGCTCAGCAGCTGAGCTTTGTGCATGCTCCTCACGAGGACCTAGGTTCAATTCCCAGCGCCCATACAGTGACCACTAGCTGTATCTCCAGTTCCAGGCTATGTGATGCCCTCCCCTGGCTTCTCTTCTGTGGGTACTGCACACATGTAGTACACAGACACACATGCAAGAGAAGGAGGAAAAAAATTAAGTAAAAATTTAAAAACAAACAAAAGAATGAATGAATGAATGAACAGAACATAGAAGAGAGAAACCCAGGAGCTGAGATCCATAGTTACCTGGGAATTTTTTTTTTAGTACATCGGAGCAAACCTAAAATTAATTTATTATTTAAAACTTCTGCCACAAATACAAGCTATATTTTATACATAAAGGACAAACTCATTTGGATAAAACACTTGGCATATGCATTTTGTAGCTACGGAAGAAATGACATTTGCCATTCTGGTGGATTTGAATTTTTAAAACATTCTACATGTAGTGAGGTGCTTGAAATTTATTTTTGCACTAAATTTTACTAATAATCAACACTTTAATATAAAAATAGTGGCATTTATAGCTGATTGCTGCCCCCCTGCTACTCCACCCTTTCACCATCCCCCATCCCTTAATTCCGTCCCCAGAAGCAGTAAACTTTGGAGAGCTACACTACACTTTAATATCTTTATCACAGTTTTAAAGGACTCTCTTCAATAGCTTCCTGTCTAGAGTGTTTCTTTTTGGGGCTCAGAGGCTCTTAAATTCTTAAAGTTCTTCCCAAAGTTCAACATCAGGCAGCTGCGAGCCTTGGGAAATGCCTCAGAGTTTAAGGGGGCTCCGTGCATCTAGCTAGGGTATCCCAACAGACAGAGTGAAAGAGTTTGGAAAGCTTCTCCAAACAGTCTAAACCCTGGCTGCATTCTGGGTTTGTTTTTGCTTTTTGTTTTTCCTGCTTAAAAAAAAAAAGGGAGTTTGTGAATTGATTTCCATATACAAAGAATGTTCCTCTTATGTTGAAAATTCCCTAAATTGTATCAAAAATGTATGAGACTTATATTAGTCTCTTGCTGGGATAAAACACCGTGACCAAAAGCAACTTACAGAAGGCAGAATTTATTTTGGCTTACGGCTCCAGAGGGAGAGTCCACAGTGGTGATAGAAGCATGGCAGCGGCAGGCAGCTTAAGCAGGAAGCTCAACCACAAACATAAAACAGAAGGACTAAGTGTGATGAGGCTGAAAAGTCGCACACCCTCCTCTAGGGTCACACTTCCTCTATGACCTCCTTAAGCAGGGCCACCAACTGAGACCCAGTGCTTCAATACCGGACACTACAGGGGACATGTCACATGCATGCACATAACCACAGGACATGATGACATGAAATTACAATGAAAATTATCATACAAGAGCACTATAATTCACAGTGGTCAATAACTGGGATTTTTTCCCCCATACTTTCCAAAAGGGAATTAAGTCTAAGTCATAGACAATACTTCTTGGTTATTTTTAGCTTCAGTTTCTTTCACAGGGCAGTTGAATAAAATGCCCCAGAGTTAGAGTATTATTGAGAGAGAAAAAAAAAATAAACAAAAATTGAAACAACAACAACAACTGAGAAAATACAGGATAAAATAGATAAAAACAGATGAGTGGCATTTATAGCTGATTATTGCCAATAAAAACATTTCAGAAATGGCTTTGTATTTGCAGGCAGGCTTTAGCCTTTGCCTCTATGTGTGGCTCTTGACTCCCCTAGGACACACAGGGTACTCTTACTCTTTGCCCCCACTAGCACCCCCTAACAGTTGCCTGCTGCTGTGCCTGTTCTCTTTTTTCTTTCTCTTATATTTTTACAACCCTTTTCTGCAAAAAACATTTGCAGTAATGGAACATTTTCCAAAGAGTGTTATTTAGAGGTTAGAAACAAACATTGTGCTTCCCCCAGCACTTCAATCACATATTTTTTTCCTGCATTTATCTTTTGTCTTAAACATAAAACACTTACAAACACTTTCTATCAGTTAGGAATACTCTGACATGCTTTATTGTACACAATCACCAAGCAAAACTGTTGGATACCATTATCTTTCTATTTTTTTCTCCAGTGACTAAACCTGAAGTTCTGAGGGTCAAAGACCATCAGCAGCGTAAGAAAACCATAGAGCACCACCTCCCCGAGTGTAAAGTCTAGGATTCCTGACTCTTGGTCTATTTGCCTCCAAATGCACTTGGTTCTCCATATGTGCATATTCTCTGCCAGTGAATTAAATCAACTGCCGATCAAAAATAGTTTAAAATCCACCTTGACTCTGTCCTGAACACATGGAGACTTTTTTTCTTGAAAGTCTTTCCTAAACCATTTGTATTGCACGGACATTTGTACCAGACAGTGTAGAGCTCTAAGGATGCTGTTGAGGGATGTGTGTATGGAGATCTGCACACGTTGTCTGTTAGGTCCTGCTGCAGGGCGGGGCTGGCATACCCTGCCCTCCAGCTAGGGTTGGGGCTTCCCTTCTCCCAGAGACCCTTCATTATGTCATCCAGACATTTTGGTTCTGCCTGCCCTTTTTTCCTCTTCCTGTCCTTCCCCCCCACCCCACCTTCCCATTCTCTGACCTTCCCTTCTTCCTTCCCCCTCTTCCCAAGAAAGCCTCACTCTTTCCCTCCCCTCCCTTTTCCGTTGCTGCTCCAATAAACCTGCATTTATATGTAAATACTGTGGCATGTTACATAAGGGGCTTGAACGTGAAGCTACAGCTGAAAGCACATACATTAAAAAATGTGTACACATGTATCTATGTGTCTTTGTATGAATATTTTCATATGAGTACAGGTGGTCTCAGAGGCCAGGCAAGGGTGTTGGATTTCCCTGGAGCTGGGGGTACAGGTGGCTGTGAGCTGCCTAAAAGGGGTGCTGGAAACTGAACTGGGGTCTTCTGAGAGATCAGCTAGTGTTCCTCACTACTGAGCCTTTTATCTAGATGCCAAACGCAACTTAATTTTGGGTCCTCAAATATCTTACATTGTGGTGAGACACACAGGATAAGGCATGGGAAAATACTTCCTCTACAGCTTAACGGTTGGAGAATGTGGTTTCAGAGGTCAATATGACTAAAACTTTAGCTATTCATCCTTTGAAGAGTTTAAAACATTTACAAAGATTTGGAAATCTAGTACTTCTAGTACTTTTTTTAACAACTAATATTTTATCAAGTTACAGTTTTAGGAACAAGAAAGATCAAATGTGTAATGAAAGAATGTGTGTGTGTGTGTGATTGTGTGTGTGTGTGTGTGTGTGTGTGTGTGTGTGTGTGTGTGTGTGTGTGTACATCCACAGGAATCTTGTCAGCATACCACAAAGCTATGAGATCGGTCATGTTCCCCACAGCACTACTCACAACTATCAAGAATCTGCCTAGGTGCCCCCCAGCTGTAACTAGATGAAGGAAATGTAGGAGGTGTGTGCACAGGGGAGCTTTGTATGTCACAAAGAGGGATTAACTTATATCAGGTGCAGGACGATGGGTGGAATCAGCAAGCCCTGTGTTGACTGAACGCACCCCGACTCCCAGGAAGACAAAGATCACATATCTTATACGGTATTTAGTGCTTATCTAGTATCCAATGTAGTCTACATTTAGCATATATCTGTAATATATCAATGATATGTGTGAGTGAGTAGTGTGTGTGTGTGTGTGTGTGTGTGTGTGTGTGTGTGTGTGTGTGTGACCTAAAGATAGGAGGAATGAGCAACACCATTTGAGGTATGCTACCTCTGTATCTACGTGGCATGAGGAAACCCATTATTTTCTATATTTACTAAAAGGAAATACTAAAAAATACTTTCAACATAGAGTAAAGTTCATCAACACCCCATAGTCTAAAAGGGCACTAGTCATGAAGTCCTGTGTCTTCTGAGAATGAGTGTGTGTCAAGTGAACCCGGAAGTGGGCTTCACCCCATTCAGCTGTGCTTGATTTAAGGTGGTCTCTCGCCTCTCCCTGGTTAAGCAACACCTCAGAGAACACACCCAACTCCTCTGCGGCACCCCAGTGTGCACGTTAGGAATGGATGGCCTTTTTCAAAGCCCAGCAGGTCCCTCAGTCAGCTGTGACCCTGTGAAAGGACTCCAGCCTCTGGCTGCCTCAGCCACTTTCTGAGACACCTGAAACGGAGCTTCTGTTTTTCAAGAAAGACTTTTTTTTTTTTAAACAGCAACTCAACGGTAAGGTCAGGATCATGGTGACAATCCTTTTGAATGCATAGGGGAAAACAGACTTTCAAAGGCACAGCCATTTAAAAAAAAAAAAAGGGTTTCCTTGAGGAAAAAAGTGCTTCCTGATCCAGCTGGGCAGATGTCTGTTTTGTCAACTACAAAGTGAGCAGTTAGAGATGTCTGGCCGCCTGGCCGAGTGCAAGGAAGGTAGGTCAGAGCCAGAGCGGTGTCAGCTACTTTCTTTTCATTGTTATTCCTGAAGAATGGGCTGGTGGTAAGCAGGAGCTAGCAACAGCACAGTGATCTACCCACTGTCAACTGCAGACCTCGGGCCCCCTTCACCTCTGTCAAGTGTTGATGTGAAATAAGCATTATTTTTTTTCTTGGACACTTTTGGTCCCACAAGTAACCTCCTAACCATGACTCATTAGCTCCTCTGTGAATGTCCCGAAAGAGAGCGGGGGGTGGTGGGGTGGTGAGTGGGGTGGGGGGGGTTTAGACCTGACTATGCATATGGCTTACACCAGCACACAGCTTCCATCAGGGATGCGCCAGAGTTAAAGCAGGGATGAAAAGCCTTATTTCCACCCTTTCGCCCACATCATCCCATCATTAATGATTTAATCCTACTCACTCACTGGCTGATGACCACACGTCTCCCTGGCTCTGTCCAGTTCAGCTCCACAGTCCTCTAGCAAGCACTTTCTAAGTGCTCCATGATGAAGCCCTAAGACTAACTGCAGCTCTTATCACAGGTTTACAAAGGTCAACTCCATGAAAGAGCCCGAGAGAAAAGCATTTGCTCCTATTTGCTCCCTGTATTGTGGCTTCTGAGATGCCCCCAGCGAGGGTTCTCTCAACCTCACACCCTCTCGCCATCACTTCCATGTAGACGTTCAGCTTAGCTGCCTTAAGAGGGAGCTGTTAGCCAAGGGTAGTTCCAGGTACTGACAGGAGCATATTCTAGAGGGAGCATACTGCTCCTGGGAGTAATGGTATTTGTGAGTTTCCCAGGCCAGGGATTGAGGTATGAGGGAGCAGACGGTTAATGACTTGACTGCTGGGGCCTGGAAGTGTAACTCAAACAGAATGCTCCTGTGACTTTTGTCGGCTCCACCCGTCTTCTCTCTCCACATTGTTCTTCTGAGTCCTATAGTTAATGATACTATGCTGTAAGTTGCTAAGAACATAGATCACAAGTGTTCTTATCACAGGTGTACAGAGAGACTGTGCACGACTGTGCATGACCATATTAATCATCTCACTGTGTGTGCATAATGTTACATTGAATGGTTTAAGATTTTCATCTAAAACACTAAAGTGCACTGTGGTCTGTAAAACTCAGTTTTTGTGATGAGAGGAATTTAGCAAAGCCCTCTTTCTAACAGCAACCATTCAAGCCAAGGCCAGGGGAGAACTGAGTGGTCTGGACAGGAGAGGACAGCAGATGGCCTGGCCAGTTAAGCATCCAGGCTAGGCGGTGAGATGTATGTGCTGGTGATAGTGGCTAACTGCTGAGAGAGACCAGTGATTGTTCTGGAAACGGCAGGGGCAAGGGAATTTGCCAATCTGAGCTATTCGCAGAACAGGCTGCCGATATTGCAGGCACTGAGAACTGCCTGAAACCACAGTGAAGGCTGAGCCCCTGGGATGACTTCACCAATTCCACCATGCAGCAATGACAGGATAATTAGGCAGAGCATTCGGGGAAACAAAACATTATGTATTACAGCGCAGAGTTTTGTTTTTCTTTTGATTTTGCCCAGGTACTGGTGAAAGACATGCCACCTCACCTTCAAAAATAATTGGGTTCTTGAGATTTTTTTTTGACTCGACAATGGGTTGCAGGCTAAGTTGGTTGAAAAATGCAAGGAAGATCTGAACCTTGCCTGTGGTTTTCTGGCTTGCTGTGTTGAGAAAGGCAAGTCGCAGTCACAAGACTAACAGTCAACTTCCATGACTGCTGTGGGCATGCCTTCACAGCTGACATATCTGGATGTCTACAAAATGCACGTTTGGGCTTCAGAATAATCAGCAATGTGGAAAAGGGACTACCTAGCACACCACACGTCACCAGGGAAACATAAAGTAAATGAGGAGAGAGCACTATGCCCCTGTTAGAGTTAGACAATGACCAGGGCACAGCCAGCCACATTGCTAGTGTTTGTGAGGACACAGAGAAATAAAAGACTGTTGTGCCTAACTTATGGGAGTTCAACAAAGCAGCCATTTTGGAAGACAACCAGTGTGGCTGGTTATTACAAAAGTCAACATACTTTCTTCATATGAACCAGATGACACACTCCTTGGTATTGGAAAAAGAGTTGAAAAGCTATGGCCATTACAAAAACCTGTATAAGGTGTTGGTAATAGGCTTATTTATTTATTTAAATTAGTTTATTCAGATTACATCACAGTTGTTTTCCCCTCACTTGTATCCTCCCATTTCTCCCTCCCTCCCTTCTTCCTCACTTTCACCCTATTCCCCTTCCCTAGGTCTGTGACCAAAGGGGACCTCCTCCCCGACCAAAAGGTCATAGACTATCAAGTCTCATCTTGGTAGCCTGAATAGCCCTATTTATAATTGTCATCTCAGAAGCAGCTAAGACATTCATTAGCAGTCACTATAATACATGCAGACAAAAAAGTATTATTCTGCACTAAAAAGAAATGTGTCACCCAGTCATGAAAAGACATGTAAGGATTCATATCACCAAGTGACAAAAATCCAGTTGTAAAAGGGTGTATAACGTCAACAACGTACATTCTAGGAAAAGCAAGAGAGTGGAGATCAGGGGTTTCCAGCAGCTATTAGTGAGAGAGGAACAGGTCATTTATAAGACTTGCATGGCATTGAAAATATTCTGTCAAAAATGACAATGGTAGATAGATAGAGCTGTACCTTTGTGAAACCCATAGAAATACTGTGTTTTTAATGCTGAGAGCAAACCCTATGATGAACTCTGAGCTCTAGGCTACAAGGATGTGCTAACACAGGTCATTGATTTTTTAAGGAAACACTTTGATCAGAGATGCTAATAACTGGGAAGGATAAGCATATGCAGAGGCTAGGATAATTTTGATCTATGACGAATGAATGTTAGTCAATTACAAAAGTCAATAGATGTTTTTCATTTGTTCATGGGAACCAACACTTAGGTGAAAATGATTTTATAAATTAAATTAAAATTTCAACATATGTGTGTGTGGGTGTGTGGATGTATGTGTCAAACAACTCCCTTGTAGCCCACCTTTTATCCAATACAATGCAAACTTTGCAAGCTAGAATTCTGAGCAATTTATCTAATATCACACCCTCCTTTAGGTCATATGATCTTAGATTAAGAGTGTTTGGGGGCACAGTCTGGACCTAGAGCTCAGCTCTTAAGCCTCTAGGCAATGTCTTTTCACTGCGTTATTCCTCTCAGGGACTGTCCTTGAGCACTGGATGACAATGTCAAGTGCTGTTTACCAGCCAAGGTACATCCTGGGAACTGGGTCATGAGAGGCATTTGTCACTGGGCAAAGATTCTAGAACATACTTACACAAACCTGATGTCTAGGTCAAGCTACCTGATGGCTTCTAGAGACTTTGTAAACACCCGTGGATGAGCTTGCTGCTGGCACATATTCTGTTTTATCTTCAGTGAATAATACTTCAGTTAGCCCTCTAACTTAAGTTAGGGATGTACTTATTGCATATGCTGAACTTTGACACTACCAGTAGTATGGCATGCTTGTTTACATTAGCATCACCAGACTTGTGTGTGAAGTGCTACTAAGTTAGGATGTCCGCTACATCCCTAGGCAATGCTGATTTTTAAGCTCCATTAGAGTCCGGTAGACTGTTGTCATCCACAAGGTCCATCATCTATAAAACCACTGGTGTGCGGTGCATGTTAGAATGACTTGGTTGACTCTTGTAACAATCCTAGCTCATGAAATAGATCCATACCTGGCCTTGGTGCCTTTATTTATGATTTTGAAGATGAAAATGTGAACTGAAGCAACTGACACTGTAATGCAGAGCATTGGAAGGGAAAGCGGACAAGGCTTATCCCTCTGGAGAAAACCATTCTAAAAATATCAGCTCTCCTAACACAATTAACATTCGCTCTGTCTCCTCACTCTGCACAAGGTTTCATGGAGTGTCTTCTAATTAAATCGCAAATTATGGCATTGGCCACAGTTTTTCATCCTTTAACTCATTTACATATGGAGTTGAAGATATTTTCCGGTCTCTGTGATGCTTCACAAAGAGCTGGCTTTATAAACATGCTTAAATCCAAAGTGAAAAAGCAGAATTCCCAGCTCTGCCACTTGTAGAAACCTTGAGCATGGGAGGACTTCTAGGAACTGGCCATTTGCTGCTTTGAGTGGTGAATATGGCTTTCCAAGTTTTTTTTTTTAAATTATCACTTCAATTGACTCGCCAGTTGATAATCAATCAGTAGGTGAGCACATGTCAATAAAAGTTGTACTAACCATGATGCCAATGGGTCATTATAATCTTCACCTGCATAAAGAGGTGGATATAAGCATGTGAAAATGACATTGCATTGCATGATTGCTTTGTAGAAGTCAAGGGAGGATACAGAGAACAAAACTCTGATATTGTTTACAAGTGATCTACTGGCCTGCCTCTGGTTGCCTAGCAAGCGCTGACATCATCACTTGCTGCTGGCTGACTGGTGTGTGCCAGACTCCACAAACACCAACCCATCACCTTGTCTGTTTATTACAATCCCACTGCCTCGGTCTCTCTCCCCCTCCATTTCTGGGGCACCCCCTCCTCATCTCTTTCTTTCTCCCACTGTCTCTGTCTCTGTCTCTGTCTCTGTCTACCCTCATGGCCCACTCAGGCCCTAACTCCTCTGCCCTGCCCTTCCCCCAAATAAACCTCCCTGTATCATATCTGTTGCATGGCATCTTATTCTTAATGATAACAGATCCTACTGATGGGGAACAGACACTTTGTCATAAAATATCACACCACTAGCCTACAGTTAACATACACCAGTACTAAGGCATTTAATAAGAAAAGACCAAAATTGAGAAATGTACCTCAAACATTAAAACTATATCTCTAAAGATAAGGGAAATGACACTAGAGATTCAGTTTTGTTCTCTATAAAACTAGGAGTCCTATGTTTGATTTTCACATTTTCAGGAGTACATTATATTGACCTTTGAGGATTGTTGGGAGCTCTGTTTCACCATACTTTCAGCCAGAAAGCAATGTTGCTCAGGTGTTACGGTGCTTTGCTCATAGGCCTGTAACTAAGTCTGATAACAAGGCAGAAGGTTAAGTCCAGTCTGTCCAGGACCAGCTTCACAACTATACCCAGGGCCAAAGGGAGGCTCCTTCAGGCTCCACACTAATCTCATCTGAAGTCAAAATAATTCTGCTCCTCTTGGCCACAGAATTTTAGGAAGGAAAGTGAAAGCTTTTAACTTAATCTGAAACAAGTGCTGGTCACACAGGCTAGCACATTGGTGACTGGAGCTACGAGAGCGTGGAGCCTGCAAGCTTCCCAAGTGAGAACGCGATACTAACACAGACAATTTGCCCAGGGAATTCAGTCCATCTAAAAACCAGAGGCTTTTCAACTGTGCTTTCCATTGCCTTGAAATTTATTCTAAAACTTAACCTTGATAGTGCTGCTATCAAGGAATGTTCCTTGGACAAATTACATTCAGTAGAGTTTGTCTGAGCAAAAATAAATAAATAAATAAAAGAAACTTTTAAAATCCAATACCTTCTAGAGCTAGATCGGACTCTGAGACTTCAGCCAATAATGGTACCAGACAGAATTTATAGAAAGGTAAAAGTGAGGCACAGAGAACAAATTAATTGACTACAGCTTAATTGATCAGCCAGGCAGTTGGCTATGGCTTAGTTACCTGGCAACAAGGCCTTCTAAAACCAGCAAAGCTATCACTATAACTAAACCCCACAGTGGTTTGGCTTGTCAGGCCACTGCAGGCATCCAGTGCACATTCATGGCCCCCTACCACTATTGTTTAATTATGCCAAAAATTATAATAAGATAGGGAGGATGAGCACGGCACCGGTGGGTGAGGAGGGGGTGGTGGGCAAACAACACACCCCTTCCTTCACACAACCCCAAACTTAACATGTTAGAATGAGGTTTGAATGGGAACTCCCTATTTACACATAAAAGGTCTAGGGTGGACTAGGTAGAATTTTATCAGAGTCAAGGCCTTTGTAGCTTTAGTATCTGTTTTAGGGAATGCAATTTGACCAATTACATCTTGAAAAGTTCCTTAACTGAAGTGAATCCCTTTCCATCAATTTAGAAAAATTACAATGATTTACAAGATAGGCAGAGACACACATAATGTTGTCTGTCACCATTACCCCAAGCCACTGGGATGGCAAAGAAGAGAGATGGTTTAGTTCTGTCTTTGGAAATTTATTACTTTAGGAGAGAAGGATTACTGAGATGTAGTGTAGCAGTCACTAATTGTTTTTAGATTATACACTAATATATGCATTTCATAATTGCAAGTGAAAGAATGCATACTAATGTTCAACACCATGGTCCTATTTGCATAACTTAACTAATTTGAATGGGTGAAAATGTAATTAAATAGATTCAAAGTGCAGTCAGCCTTTGGTATTGAATATGCCTGCTTTTTATCAAAATAGACAGTTGTTTCACATCATAACAAAGATTAGAACTGCGCATCTCCAGTACCGTGGTCCTCTGCAGACCTCCACTCACTTAATGCTACCACCTCTCCCTATGGTTTGAGACAGAGGCATGATCCCAGCCCCTCTTTCTCCCCCTGGCTAGCGTGTGTGGTAATGCTCTTTGCTAAGATGATGTGGCTGCTGTTGCTCTTAGCTTCAGGTCTATGGCTTACTTTACTTTAGTCTAGTCACATGGCAGAGAAGCCATGATCCCACCCTCATCAGTGCCGACTCTCAGGTCTTTCAGTACCAGGAAAGCAGCTGAGAGTAGCTGAGACAGATCTACAGAGCTGCTGATCTCACATGGAAGCTCTGACCTCTGACCTGTCAAATCTTCCAATGGCCATTTAATTATTCATTTTTCTTCTCTGTGTATGTTAGCCAGTTTCCTGTTAATGTTGCAAAGACCTCAAAGAACTGACTTACAAAAGGGGTTATTTACCTCACAGCTGTAGAGATTTCAGTTCAAGGTCTGGTGGCTTTCATGACTTTGGGCCCCTGGTGAACAGGCCAGAGGGCAGTCACAAACCAGGAAGCACAGAAAAAAATAGAGAAACTAAGGATCCATAATCATCTTTTAGGGCACATGACTTAAGAACCTCCTACTAGGACCTATCCCTTAAGGATCCTACTATGCCTCAACAGTATTATTTAAGGACCCCCCCCTTTAACCTGTGGGCTTTTGGGGCCATTCAACATACAAACCAAGGCAGTGGGTTTCATGCTTTGCTGAATATGTCCTTCCTACGTCCTATCCCCTCTTTTATCTCAAGACCTGCTTCATACTTCCCAGAGAAAATGGAAGCAGCCTCCGGACAGTGTCTTCTAACACCTCTGTGTTGATATCCGCTTGCCTGCAACTGGCCCAAGCCAAGGCTTTCCTCCTCCGTGCTCCCACCTCAAGTGTCACTTCATTGCACACACGGTTCCTTTACCTGCTTAGTACGGCCATTAACTGATTCTTCTGTCTTCACCCTTTGTCATTTGTGGCTCTCCTGTACCGGATTCCTTCCATGAGCATGCACACCTACCATGTTTCCCATGTTGAAAAATTAAGCCTCTGGTCTTCACCACAAATCCTGCTAGACCTCTCTGGACTGGTTCCTTTTGTTGAGAAACTCATCACTAGAGTTGACCGAACAGAGTCTCCATCTATCTCTCTTACCGTTTTGTCTTGAATTTACCCTATCAAGCCACCATCTCAGTGAAGCACTGATGTTGCTACTGTAAAGCCGACGTGGACATCGCGTGGCTATGTAAAGTGGCAGATTCTTAGTTCCCATTGATGGGATCTGCCTGTGAGCCTGCACCTCCACTATATGCCATCATTAAAGACCACACCCCCAAACTCTAGACTCAAACCACCAGCTGCTGATTGATTCCTACGCTGGGATGTCTAGTAAATATTTCCACCATCGCAGCTCCAAGACGCAATTCCTAATCCCTTCCACTCTAGTGTTGGTATTGAGGTCTTGTTTCTTTAAGAATGTGGCAACTCCATCTTTTGGATGTGGTCACAAAGATGGTGTCATCACTCCAGCCACTGTTCCCATTACTATCTCCTGTTCAACGTGTAACAATTCCCACTGCGTCGGCCTCCGAAGTAGTCCAAGAGGCTCTTGTTGCTCACCACATCTGCCAGACCCAAACCCATCACTTTTCCTGAGGTGGATGAGCCTCTTGCTCTTAGTTCTGTGCTTTCACTGCCTAATGATGTAGACCCATGAGATTTCTCTGAATTACCCTGTTATAAACAGCCTCTTGCCACTGTGTGACTTGTCATGCTCTTGGATTTATATGACTCCAGTACATCTGTCATCATCTGACACGCCTACCTCCAGATTTGGGTTTGGAAGTACTAAGGACTGAGCCCGTGCTCGGGAAGCGCTCTGTCACTGTTACAGTGTACCAGCTCCATTTACATGCTCGTTGATTCCATCCCTCCCTTAGAAGGCACACATAACAGGGCCTCAAATCTTAAAGAGAACCTGTCACGCGAACTAAGTAGATGCTCACTAAATAGTTACGGATGAAATGACCTGCCCTCGTGTATGCTGGCCTACAATCCCTCTGGATCTAAAATTATGTAAGTAAGAAAAAAAAGCTGTCTGATCATTTAAGCAGGAAAGGGGGACTAAACAAATCTGAAGTTGGAATACTTCTGTTTGATGCTTTCCGCTGCTTTGACAATACAGTCTAAATGACATGATGGCGCTTAAGTATGCTTCTCAGCATACAGTGTAGGATGAAGAGCAGACCATTTTGGTACATGCCCCTCTCTCTTGCCTTCATGCATCTTAATGGCATGTGCTAAGTGACATTAAGCCTTTTTGTTTCAATTAGAGCCTCCCTGCTGGGTGGAAAAGCAGAGGGCATTGGCACACCTTTACTGTGATGATGCACATCTGTGTTATCTGGTGACTTCTCTGCACCAGCTACTGATGCAGCTGTACTGTGTGCCCCAGGCACTCTAACTCCTGTGGTGCCTCTGCAGGAATCTGACAAGAAACAGTGGAAAACCAATGTCTTAATGTAGCTGCAAGCCAGGATTTTCGCTGTGTCCATAAATGCTCCACCGTGCATACCACATCACAAGATGAATCTTTTATGAACCCGAGTTTTATTCCGTATATAACAAAACAGAGGCCAGCCAACTAAGATGATTGATTTAAAAATCTTCTTTGATGCCTGAATGCCAATTTATATCTCATGATATGTTCTAAGACAGTGAACATTTGTTCCAAAGTTATCAAAGGGAATTAACCCAATTTTTAAAGACACAATTGTGCACATCTGACAAAGCAAAAACAAATATGGCATATTAAACCTATAAATATTCTCATAAAAAACTCACAGGAAAATACATTAACTTCTCAAGATACTGAGGCAGATACACTGGTAATACAAACGTGTTGACTGTCAAGTTGTTTCACTCACCCCATAGTCAGTATTTTTTGCTGTAGAAAGAGTTTTGCTCATGGATGGAAGATGTCAAACCCAGGGTCCAAGGGAGGAACCTAGAGGAATCAGAAATAATAAATAGATACACAGTATCAGAACAAGTGTTCTTCCTGCAGATAGAAAAGTCTGCAAGAGATTTAAGTCAACGATCAGGAGGACCATAGCCACTTGGGTGGGGTTTAAAGTACTTTGCTCTAATCCTGCTGGGAGAAGCGCGGTGGAAACTCTGTCTTGCAGGCAAGCACACTGTCAAGGGCTTAGAAAGTCCAGTCTCACTTAAAGAGGAAAATGGGACAGCAGTTCTTTGTTAGCTGAAGGAAAGCAGCCAGTGACATATGCTGAGAAAGGCAGAGCCCACTGCTAAGCAGACCCAAGAGGCTATTGTGTCACACTTCCTCACTCGAATTTTAAAATGCTGAACGTTTAAATGTCAAAAGGAACTGACAGGATCAAGTCACTTAGCAGCAGTGTGGTGCTTGTCTTCAGACTGAGGACCCAGAAACCAGGTCCTTAGCATCGGCTGCCGCTCACCCAAAACCAAACCTCTTATAACTCATTCTTCATGGCTGTTGTCAAATGGAGTGGTAGGGTTTCACGGCATGCTCAGCCCTGAGCTTTCCTTTCTTCAAGTCGCATTTATTTTTCCTGTCCATTGGAATAGAGGTAAAACGTTTATAGTCAAAACAAAAGCACTAACACCTGGATTCCAATTCCACGCTATGAGACTCTTTCTGAAGAACCAGATTGTAGGAGAGGAAAGAGAAGATGTGTATGGATAAATGCTGGACTAAAGGTCTAACAGATATATGTGTGGCCCATGTTTGGGAAAGAGCTCCTCCCACCCAGCAATAGTGACACCAGAGAAGACTTTATTACTGTGCCCTATGACATTATAGGTCAAGTGTCAAGGGTAGAAACTTAAAACAAACTGAAACAGTGGTTCAAGTGGCATGCAACTACCCTTTTTCTTGAACAATACTGAACTCAACCAGCCAAGCTTGTAAAGACTGCATCCTGTGCTTTGCTTACAATAACTTGTGTGTGTGTGTATGTGTGTGTGTGTGTGTGTATGTGTGTGTGTGTGTGCCCGTGCGTGCGCGCGCACGCCGTCCCTATTCTTTCTGTTGGACTGTTTGTAATACCAAGTAGTAGAGGCACTGAAAGTAAAATCCAAAGCATCTGTGAAGAGAAATGTTGCTTCCTTCTGGAAGTGGCTTCACACTGGAATCCACTATAGAGCCTTTTTAGAATCAGATGTCTATATTCCACCCAAAGATTTACCAGGCTGTAGTTGGGTCCCAGTACCTGGTGTTAAAAAAACAAAACAAAAAATACCAAACATTTCGAATGCTTACACAGATAAGTACAGCATTGTCCCCAACCGAAGAGCCATAAGCACAGATTATGGAGTCTAGAGAAGGATAAATTCAGACGCAAAGTAATAGCACTTTGGAGGCTGAAGGTGTGTTAGAAAGGTTGTGGAAACCCTCCTTCAAAATTGTGACAAAATTGAAGTCCAGAAATAATGAGTGGGCAAGCTAAGGTTTTAGAGTCAACTAATGGCAAAGCCAGGATTCCAGTCACTTACTGGGTTGTTCTGAGAGAGAATTTGAAATATAAATAAAAGAGAATGATACCTTTGCTATGAAAATATAAAATATATAACAAACAAGGGAGGAATCATTCAAAGGTGGGCCATCAGACAAACCCATGATGGCTCACAGGAGAATGGTAAAAAGCAGAGGTTTAAGGTGTCAAAAGCTAACCATGATGGGTAAATGTCAGGTGATCTCATAATAAGATGTGACTCATGTCAAGGACTATCCCGGCTAACTGAATTATAGAAACTGGCCATGATATATTGTGTATGATCTTACCATATAAACAAAGTACATATTAGATGCTCTACCTAGTACCATAAGTGCTTGGTCCAGATCAGTTCAGTTAGTGGGAGGTACTCTCTCATCTTACCATGGTAATGATGAAAGTCTAGCCATACCAGGGTGACTCTTTAGTTTCCCCTCAAGTTTGGAGATCTATGTTTATTCTTGTCCTTTCATCTGACCCCATGGTATTTTCGTCTTCTGTAAGGTGACATAGTTCACTTTGCTCATTTTATGTTTCCCAAGCCCCGCCCAGTGACTCTGCTGCTTCAATATTGTATGACCACAGATATAGTAACTCTTCCAAGTTGGGGAGTTGCATGCTTTGTTCACTTCCTCAAATGGCCAAATACAACTTATAACAAAAATAGCATTTGGTCACCTCACCATCTCAAGAAAGCTGAACACAACTGGAAAAGGTGTGCCCGCATGGGTAAGAATGAAGCGATTCGTGTCCATGGTCCCTGGAAGGTGGGCAAAAAACAGGCTTTACAGGGGTCCTGATTGGCTACAGATGGAAAGCGCAGAGCCTGAGGACTAGAGGCCATCATCTGAGGGCCAAGGAAGCAAGGCATGGATAGCCTCTTGTCTGCAATGTATGTTCCACACTGCAGTGCAAGTGAGTGTATTATAGATCTTCAAGTCCTGTCACTTGATGAAATGACACAGACTGGAAGTGAAAAGATGAAAACCTTGTGGTCATTTCTATTCTGATTCCTCTACTCTACAGGAAACAGTATGTGATAGAGTTAAGCATGTGTTTTGATGGCCAAAAAGACTTAGGATCAAATCCCAGACCCTTCAACTGCTCCTTGTTAGTCCCATACTTCCTTCCATGGGCTTCCCATGGTCAGTTTTGTGAAAACAACTGCCACAAACTCAGTGACCCAAAGGCATTGATGGCACAGCGTAAGAGAGTAGTCAAGAGCCTTCATGCGGAGCCAGACCGTCCCAGTGTGTGTGTGATCCTGTTGTCCCCAGCTACTGAGTTATTTCATTTCCTTGAGCTAAGGCATGCTTGTTTAAAAAGTGCAGTTGTTAATCTCACCTTGCAATATCATCAAAAGTAAGTGAACAAACGCACATGCAATGTAGCCCTTGGGTTACGCACAGGAGTGAGGAAATAAGCCCTGCTGTCACTTGTCACTGCTTGCTGTTTTCAATGGGTGCGTTTAGCGGCATCATCAGGAGGCTATCCTTTAAGACATAACTCAATATTTTTAAAACATATTTTGAGGCTAAGACAATTTAGAATGTGAAAACATGGAATTTGAAACTCAATCCTCTAACCTCAGGAAGTCACTGTCTCCATGGCGAACCAGTGAGCACCAAAAATCAGAATGAGAAGAAAAGACTCTGGAGATGCCTCTGCCTCCAGGTACATTTTTACCCTGGGATGTAGTCATCAACTGCCTCCTTAGTTACCTCTTTCTGCACAGGAGAGAGAACGGAGAATGTCCCAGGGACCAGAAGGGAAAATTACCCCAGGAAAAATTCCTTAAACTGGAGACCAGAGATCAACAAAACATCAGTAAATATTTGCTGGCTAGTAAACCAAAGGACCAGCAACTTACTGGAAACAGCACCCCTGAAAATATTCCACGGAAATTTAAATAATGGAATTGGTCATTTGAGAGTCTTGGTGTCGGCAGCACATCTTTTCTATACACCAATTATAATTTGATGTTGCAACCAGAATTCACATTCTTTCTTCCTTTCTCTCTAAAAAAATTAGCATCAGAAGGTAAACTGGTGTAAGTGTCCTCTCAGGGGGAGGCTGCCCTGCATTACAGCCGTGGCTCATTGGCAAGCATCAGACTTGATTTCAAGTAGCAATAAGTGATTTACCTCCCGGCCGAGTGAAACATGCCGGTGTGTGCAATGCTGCAGTTTAGCACCTCCATCTAGTATGATTAGTCTTTTTTTTTTTCTTTTTTTTTTTCTTTTGCCAATCAACGTGAAGCTTAGAGAGTAGAAAAAAATTGTTGAAGGAGCAAGGGCCGTCGGGGCCACCCACTGGAAACCGTATCAGCTGCCTGGGGTCTAGAGCCCATTTTACAGCACGCATCACACTCCCGTCTGTGCAGGCCTGATGCAAGCCTGATGCGGCTCAAGCGGGTGACAGTTCAGCAGTGCTGAGTGTGATTCACTTTTCAGCCACAACATATGCCTTCTTCCCACAGGGAAGAGTCATCTCTTCCTCATTTAGACGCTGGACCACTTTTAACAGGTAGGTGGCTGAGCTGCATTTTCAAAATATCTAAGACCTGTTCTAAAAAATCAACGTTCCCATGCTCATAGAATATACTGCAAATGTATGTACCCAAGACTAAAAATACATTTATAAAGATAAAGTTAAAAAACAAGAAACAAAACACAAAACCCAGCCTGGGCTACCACTGCTTAGATAAATTTGCGCTTTTTTATGAACTCATTTATTATAACAGAGAATCTTTAATTCCAAATGACAACAGTGCCTGCAGCAGTATTTAATATCCATTCAATTTTATTCAGGCAGAAAATTGACATTAGAACAAGCCTATTTTTATAAAAGACACATCCTAGTTTTTCCACAGGAAAGATACTACTTCAAATATTATTTAAAAATACATGCAGAAAGTATAGCCTCAACTTTGAGTATCAAACAATCAGGTTGTTTTTTTCTTTTTTGGTTAAGAATTACATTCAATAAGGAACTTTTGAGAGAATCATGGCCATACAGCAGGCACAGGAGCTGGGAGACTGCCAGGAAGGACAGATAGACAGCCTTTACTAGTTAGGTCTTAAGAGAAATGAGAAATATTCTTCCTGAATGAATTGATAGCTCCTCATCTGCTCAGGAGCTAGGCTGCACATGTTAGAAAATTCCAACCTTTAAATGGAACAAGAATCTAGCCACTGCATCTTGACCCAGGCTGATTGCCAGGAGAGGCCTGGTTTGGTAACAGATGGAGGAAATTAAAAAAAAAAAAAATCTGTGTAGAGAGAACTGTAGAGATAAGCCAGAGATTTAGGCAAATCCATGTCTTGCTTATTCTTTGTACAGTCCCAAGCCCAGTGCCAACATGAATGGGGGGTCACTGTGCCCTTGGGGCGGGGCAGGCCTTGTGGAGATTCTGTTCATCCCGTTTGTCAGTTGATCTTCCAGTCCTTCATGCAAACCTGGCTTAATTAAGGAGCCCTACACCTGGGTTGTTTCTCCAGCTACAGAGGAGAGGGTGTGGCCAGGAGTTATGGTGAGAACAGGTAACAGCAGCACATGGGCCAGTGTAGATGGGGGGTGGAGGGACGGGGGGGGGGGCAGTGGGGAGATGACTTCACAAAGCTTTAGATGAAGCACAACAGGAAATTAATGGCTGCTGAGAAAAGGAGAACCAGTTTTCTCCAGAGATGATCTCCTTAAATGGTTAATCAATTCCAAGTGTTCAGTCCTAAAAACATACAAACAAGTCATTATAAATGGACTCAGCATTTATATTTATACGAATGTATACATGTTGTAATCATAACTAAAGAAAAAAGGAAAAAGGCGGGGAGGTAAAGTTGGGGATAGATCTGGGAGGAGTTACAGGGAGGAACTGAGTAGGGGGTGAATAGGATCAAAACATATTTTGTGAAAATCTCAAAGAATTAATAAAGGCATACATGAAAAGGAAAAAAGTAAAATGAGAAACAATGTGCTTATGTATAAAAGAAAGAAGCTTGTTATAATATCAAAGTTATTATTAATTTTCACCTATTTTTATGTTATTGCTGTTTAATTAATATGATGGCATCACTCATACCCAACAAGCTTGATAAGATTGAAGCAGCTAGGCAAATTATGATATTTGTAGAGCAAATAAGCAATTTCTACTTAAATTAGAAGATCTAATATCAAGAAAAACACAATAATGTGTCTCCCCTAAATAACTCAGACATTTAACAAGGAAAGTTATTGGTGGTGCTACTGTCTGAAAAGTTTATAACATTTCTTTTAATCAGAGCAGCTAGCCCAGGAACAGTTCAAGAAGATCAACGGAGAACTCAGAAAACCATCTAAGTATCTGTGGTGACCTGGTGAGTGACAAAGGAGTTCAATTTACAGGAAGATGAATGCTTTAGTCTTTTCTAAATTAAAATTTGATAAAGCTTAATAAACTTTTCTGCCAGCACTGAGAAAAAAAATGATCCTCATCTCCCACATCAAATACAAAAATAAATCCTAAATGAATTAAAGATTTAAATGTCTAAGAAATTAAAAACAAATGAAACAAGAGTCCTTAAGTAAAACAGGAATCTCTGAAGCTATTCACGAGAAAACATTTTCACTAGAAAAAAAAAAGTATATGAAAACATTTAGAATGTTACATAATTCTAAAACAAGGAAAAAAGATGAATGACAAAATGAAAAAAGTACAAGCCACATGAGAGACTGAAAGTTAAATCCTATCATTTATAAATCAGTGAGCAAAGCCAAATACATCAAATTTTGATTGAGTGGGAATTATAATTTTATGCTCAACACAGAATTCATAAAAGACAGTTCTATAGGTTAAACAGATGAAGAGATGCTCAAGTTCATGATTAATTGGAAAAGTGCCAATTAAGGCACAACAAGATGGCCTACTGCAGCCATTGGATCAACAGTAATTAAAAAGGGCTCTAATGGGCTATGTGGTGGTGTACACCTTTAATTCCAGCACTCAGTAGGCAGAGGCAAGAGGATCTCTTTGTTTGAGGCCAACTTGGTCTACAGAGAAAATTCCAGTACAGCCAGGGCTACACAGAGAAACATGTCTTGAAAAACAAAATAAAAAAGGGGGCCGGAGCTCTAATATGGAGGTGAAAGCTGGCAGCTTCTCACAGACTGCTGGTAGATAGCAAGGAGGTTGCTTAGATTAGGATATGGCCCAATGATACGTTGTTAATAGTTGAAGTCATGGTATCCTTTGTGGAACTCTGATCCCCACAAAGAGATCCTGGTGAAGTATGTTAATAATTACGATTAGCTGGTTAAGTTACAGGATGTAGTGTTATGTAAAAATTGAAACATTAGACAGCTGTTAAGAATAAGTTGTATTAGCCAAGTGTGGTGGTGCATACCTGCAATCCAAATTGTATTTGTAGTTACTAATAAGTGTGAACATCAATGGTACCTTTTACTGTTGGTTTTTCCCCCCTTCTCGATAAAAGGTCTTTCTATGTAGCCTTGCTCAGGATTCTACTGCCTCAGCCTCCAGAGGGCCGGAATTACAGGCGTGTTTCACCATGGCCAGCTTTTTACCTTTTAAAAATCCTCTGTGTCTCAGCTGCCTTATTTATAAAGTTGAATGCCAATAATACCTGTGAGATCATGCGGGAAGCACGTATGCTTCCCCTATAGTGGTATACAACAAATGGTCGCATTTATCACTAGTGTTTCTGTGGCTAAAGAGACCAGGGGCAAGTGAGACTCCCAAAGGACTCTAAGAGACTCTAAGCAAAATGTGCAAAAAGCTATGAAGTGGCTGAGCAATTTAGCACATAGAGTGTGAGTGAAGACCAATCCCATGTCAGCTGCTATGCCCATACTTAAGGGGAAGAAGGAATTAATGGAGGAGAGGCTCATAGGAACATACCTTAAAGGTTTTTATGATCAGGAATGACTCTGACAATGTAGGCTACAGTGTCTTAGCCTCTTCATGAAGGAACAACAGAGTCCACAGCTGTGGGTAATAGATAGAGACTTGAACTTTATCTCTCACGTTCTGAAGCTAGGATGTCAACTATGCAAGCCATGGCATCTGGTACCCACGGAAGCCTTCTTGCTGATCCCCACATGGCTGAGGGCATGAAGAATAAGAGAGAATTAAATCTTCGCTATCCCACAGCAGACAAGAGCCACTGAGGACCGAGAGAGACCCCTCTGAAGGAGTGTTGCTCCTGTGACATAGCAAGCAAGGCCTCACCTCTTAGCAGTGTCACACTAGTCACTGCTGGGCATGGTGAAGACACATTCAACCAAAGTACAGGATGAATGTTGCTGATAGAAGAGTGAAATCCAAGCCCCTTAGAGCATCTAACAATCCCCAGGGTTTGCGAAGGGCTTCTTCTCTAAAATCTTCACCAATGAAGTTGTTAGAAAACACAATGCAACCACTGACATTACAATTACTAGAGGTAGGTTGTAAGCACATGAAGAGAGTTTATATAGAGGGCAGTGACAAAGTCATTAAGGATTGCCAAAACCTGCAAAAGACGAACATTAAAAAAAATGAATTTAGTAACTCAGTAACTATGGAGATGTCATCCTTGTTGGGTTGACTTCAATGAATTTAGGAGACACGAAACCCTGAGCCATACAAATTCTTACTCCCTTAAGTTGACTTTCTTCAGCTGTGTTGTGACAACCATTAAAAGGAAACTACCGGAAAACACCACCACCACCAAAAGGTGGTAACAGGAGGGGTGGCACATTAGTCAGGGTGATCTAGAGGAGTGGCTCTCAACTTGTGTGTCTTGACCCCTTTGAGGGCATATATCAGGTGTCCTGCATGTCAGATATTTACATTAGAATTCATTAACAATAACAAAATTACAACGATGAAGTAGCAACAGAATAGTTTTATGGTTGGGGTCACTACAATATGAGGAACTGCATTAAAGGGTTACAGCATTAGGAAGGTTGAGAGCCACTGCCCTAGAGGCACAGAAGTGATAGAATACATATTGATATATGTAACATAGATATTTATGGGATTTATTAGAGTGTCTTACTGGCAGTGGGCCAACTAGTCCAACAGTGACTGTCTACTAATGGCAAGTCCAAGAATCCAGTAGTTATTTGGTCCATAAGACTGGATGTTTCATCTGGTCTTTGGTATATGCCAGAACCCTGAAGAAGCAAGCTCTAAGGCCAGTGAAGGAATGGACTTTCCAGGGAGAGAGTGGGCAAGCAGATAAGGAGAAAAAGCATCCTTCTTTCTTGTCCTTTATATAGGCTGCTATGAGCAGGTGTGGCCCAGATTAGAGGCGGGATTTCTAACCTCAAGTCAAGTGATGCGGATTTAAAGTGGGTCTTCCTACCTCAAATGATCCATTTAACTAAAAATCCCTCACAGGTGTGCCCTGTGACTTGGGTTTTTGGTTAAGTCCAGATGTAGTAACGTTGGCAACCAAGAGTAGGTATCACAGGTAAAAACATGGGAAGATAGGCAGAAGATTAATAAAAACAAAAATGTAGCATGAACAATTACAAAGAGCTAACACACAAAATAAAGCCAAAGAATAATAAAGCTGCCCTAAACAGGGGATCCATGTTTGATGGGATTTTACCTCATTTTGTCACAAAACCAAAAACATGATATATGGGAGATGCTCTTAGTGAAAGATTAATTGACAAGCTCATTGTTAGTGCTGAAAAGAACACACCCACGTGGCTTGGGAGGAAGGCTCCTACTTCCTTGCTGATTGGCAGCTGGAGACTCCTCTCCCACCCTTAGTCCATTAGCATCCTCATATGTTTTCTGCCTTCTGCTTCAAATCTCCAACTTCCTCCACTACTGGTTCTCTGGCTTTAGCTGGGGAGTGCTGGGGACTTGCTTAGTGTGAGTGAGGACTTAATCCTCAGAATAGTAAAAATAAAATAGAGTTATGATTGAAGATATAAGACCTTGATAATACCTATAAAATTGTGTTTTCCATATGACACAACATGCTCAGTTTCAGTGTTTAAGGCTCTGGCATCCTTGGAATTCTACTCAATTGACCTCAGTGCTTATGGCTTGAAAAACAACACCAGAAACCCATAGTGTCTGTGTTTACTATTTACCCCAAGGGGGAATTTATCCAAGTCTAACTTCCTTCTTACAGGGGTCATGACCACATTATTAAACAAGAGGCATCATACCATGATGTTTGGTGACCTAGATTTTTTGAGTGATACAGGCTCAGTGTACCCTTCCCCAAAACAGAAAACACAAAAGAACATTTTTTAAAATGTAGTTTTTCTTGACTTTTATTTTGCCCAAACAAAACTGAAAGCAAACTGCAACAATGCTTAATTTTTTCCTGAGTGTTTCTATAAATAATTTTTTATTATTAATACTGAAGAATATATAGTTTCAAAAAGTAAATGCTTAAGTCATCTGCAAATAAGGATTAAAGAAAATATGTAGCACAAACATCCTTGACTCCAAAATTTTATTTGACTGACCTATTTATTCCTGTTTGGTCTTGCTTGTATGTATTCTGGTAATGTGTCACATTGTCATTACATGACAATGCTTTTTGCAGATGACAAGGGAGTCCTGATGCTTTGAAGGGAGTCATAGTATAGAATCACATTAAAGATGTGTGTGGGGGGCATGGGGAGGGAGATGGAGAAGCTTCTAAGTCAGTTGGAGACAAGGGATAATGATTTTGAATTATCACCTAGGAAACCAAAGGTATAATTTTTTTTTTAAAAAAAGATTTCATCATTAAGGCCAGTTAGACCTTAGTACTAAGATGAAAAGCAATTCCTTCATCTCAGAGGCATCAAGGAAGAAAGTCACAGAGAAAGAACAGAGTGAAAAGAGGAGCAGGCAAGGCAGACCTGGTTAGGTTCTCACAGTTCACAGGAGGCTGAGGGAGAAATAAACTCATGGAAGAGGCGACGCTGCCGGGGCACATCCATACTGCTCACCCTGTCACGCACAAGTGACAGCGTGCATCGTGGCCACAGATGCAACTCCTCCAGTGAACACAGACGGCGAGTCCATATGTCTTTGAAGGTCTACATGATTTTCTAACTCACAAGGGAAGGTCTCCCAAGTCTGATCTTCAATAGCTGCTTTTGTACCAGCTGCTAAGGTAAAAACAATTGCAGCGAAGTTGTTTTAGACACTTCAGCATAAACACAGAGATAGTTCCTCAAGTATAAGCAATCCTTCTCTCTAAGGGTCAGAATGTTGTATGGTCAGAAATCATATGGCAAGCACCTAGCTTTGTCTTGCGTGGACACTGACTTGTTTGTTCTGTTAAAGGCATCACAACACGATGGGCTACAAACTGTACATTCAGATCTGAACTTGAACAACCGTACGCATGTGGAAAGACCTTATATTACGATTGCCACTGTGTCATTGCTATCCCATACAGAGTTGCTCTTCCTAATTGTAAGTTCTAGAGAGCTGGTGTTTATTGGTGAAAGACCAATAGGATTTGTAGTAGCTCTCTGTCAAGACCAATGTCAAAGATAAAACAATACCATGAGTACTTAGCTTTAGCGTTGGGAAGAGCACCAAGTGCCTGTGGCTCAGATGCTGCTACCCATGGACTTCAGGTTGCTGTTCTAACAAAGGACCTGGAGGGGCAGCAAGTCCCCCTGCTTTAAGCTCTCTACTTTCTGTCTAGTTGTGAGGACACAAAATGGAGAGGTGCCAGTATTAGGTCACAGCTGGGATTGAAGCCAGATGGCAGCCAAAGGCAGAAGGGAAACTGGCCTTGGAAAAAAACCTGCTAGTAGCAATGCCTGGTCTTTATAGTTCTGGAACCGTTCTGGCCACATGTGCCATCTCCCTCATGAGCTCTCCTGACTTCATTTACAAAGATAGAAATGTTTGTTAGCCTTTCCTTCAGGTGGGTTTCCATTCCTATCCATAACTTTCTTTGCAAATACATGTACGTGTACACAAATCTAATCTGTTTTCTCTTCTGATGCGTTGTAACTGATTCTGTGTGAGGACTGAGGGAAAAAGCCATTACTCCTTCCTCAAGGTAGACAGAGCAACCCTACTAAATGTTATTAGAATCAGCATAGTTTACAATCAGCTATGCAGAAAAACCATAAATTACAGGTTCCTGGGGCTCGGTCATGACCTCTGTATTTATGTGTTTATATTTAATGGTGCTGGAGTTTGAACTCAGACTATCGTCCATGATAGGCAAGGGCTGTACTATTGGCTGGCAGGCTGAGCTCTAGTTTTAGTATCTTTAATGCAGAGTTGACATTTTCCAGGAAGTGCTGGTGCTAAGGCAGGCTGAGAGACCTCTACTCTGAGGTATACAGGCAAGAACAAATCCATAAATCCTTTAAATTACAACTAAACATCATCATTATTAATGATAGAAGCCTGCTTCTAGCCAGCGCTCTGTTAATTGGCCATTTGATTCCCACTCCTGTCCATTTCATTGTCTTCTGCTAATAAACAAAGTGACCACATGAACTCTATTAGACAGGGTGATCAGGAGAGGGGACAACGGACATTTTGCTATCCTGAGAAATAAAAGTGACTGACCTGGATGTGATGCTGCGGGGCATTCTAAGCATGTGACTATCTGAGTTCATAATTTATTAATTGCAAGTGCTGTCCAATCTCAGGGAAGGCAACCGTGTGGCCTGTGTGGGATCGTACCCATGAAGGGTATAGAAACTACCTCTTCTTTCAGGAAGATCGTAGTTGAGAAGGGAGGAGGAAAATGACCCTCCTCCTATTTATATTTCTGCTTCTAGCTTTTCCCCCTATGGTGGCATTGTCGGCTGACTTTTTTTGAAATTCGTATTAAAATGACGGCATTAGAAAGAAATAAAAGAACCAAGGCCAAGGGAGACACAGGGAATTGAAAGCGAGGAATTCCTAGCATGTCAGACAAAATTACCAGAGTCTAATGGGCAGCCCACTCTCGTGTGAGGGTTAATTTTGTCTAGAGGACGTTAAGCATGGAAAGAACTATTCCGTTTCCCCTGGGCGCTGCAAAATGATCCAGCACGCGTGAACAACGAGGCACCCGTGGGTTGTTCTTTTTAATTAAAAACTTCTTAATGGGATGGACTTTCAGGCACTTATTTGTTGTAAGTGCTAGAATTTGGTCCACCTCATTTTCCGAAGTCCAATTTGAAAATTATGTTTAAAAATAGCCTCCTGGTTTAAGAACACAATAAAACACTCTCAGAAATCTGGGAAGGATGATGGAGTTATCATCGGGCGTTCAGATTCGAGAGGAAGCAAGGTTGTAATTTATCTGCCCTGCAGATGTTGTCTGCAAGCAGCTGGAGCACAGAACGGAATTGTGGGAAGGCAGGGGAAGATCAAACAAGGACCGTCATACCCGGAGACCTTTGTCATCAGAGCTGACAGTGAGTTGGAAGGGAGAGATTGGAGCTATCCAGAGAATGAGAGAGGAAGTAGCCAGCATGCCTGAAGAAAGCGCAGCAAGAGCAGCTGCTAAGCACTTAGTGAGGGTTAAAGCTCAGCTGTGGGATTTTGTTGTTGGTTGGTTGGCTGATTGGTTGGGTTGGTTATTTTTGTTTGTTTTATTTTTGGAGGCAGCTAGCCTGATAACACTTCTAGAACATTCCTTACAAGGGCTAACAGAAGGGCTATGAGAGAAGATTTTAGGGCACGCACCTCATTTTCCCATCAACACAGATACAGGGTCCTTGCTCCAAGGAGCTGGTGAACAGAGATCAACTCAAACAGGCAATAGCTGCTATTCACTGAAGGTTCCTCCAGGCCAGAATTTGCTTCTGTGTCTCCAACCTAAGACAGACAAGGTTGATTTTTGGCTCCCGGTTCCTGAAGCTTCGGTCAGTTAAGGTTGTGGGGTGGCATAGCGGGGAGCTCCTGACAGGGAGAGTGGGCAATAATGGACACTCATATGGTGTACACCAGAAAGAGAAAGTCCATGCTGGAACCAGGTGTAGGCACAACGCAGTATTCAAAGTCCTGCCCCTGGTGATATACTCTCTCCACTCAGGCCCTTCCTCAAAACATGAGTCAGTGGCATTATTTCTGATTCAGACCATAACACAATAACATGTATAAACAACGATAAGGATTGGTTCATAAAAAACATAGCAACCATGGCATTTCCAATAGCAGTCACTGTTACAACATGAAAGATGGCCTTATTTAGGTTGCTTTGCCTGAGATAAAACAACATGTCTAAAAGCAACTTGGGGAGGAAAGGGTGTATTTTATTTTATAGGTTGTACTCCATCATCTGGGGATGTTCGTTCAGAAATTCAAGGCAAGAACCCAGAGTCAGGAATTGATGCAGAGTCCATGAAGGAGCGCTGCTTACTGGCTTGCTCCTCATGGCTTGCTCAACCTGCTTTCTTGTATCTCGCACACAGGACCACCTGCCCAGGGGTGTTGCCACATGCACCAAAGACCACCTGTGCCACATGCACCCAAAACCACCTGCTCAGGGGTGTTGCCACCTGCAATAAACTAGGTCTTCTCATAGCAACCAGCAATCAAGAAAATGCACCACTGGTTTGCCCACAGGCCAGCCTAGTGAAGGCACTTTCTCAGCTAAGGCTCACTCTTCCAAAATGATGTGAATGTGTCAAATTGACATAAAAACTAGCCAGCACAAAGATAGATGTGTGTGCGTGCATGTGTGTCTTCTACTGACAAAAATATTACCAAGTATATATTAAAAGTGTCATATACTCAGCTATTCTACCATTTGTTTAAGCTATGAAGGGCTATAATAAATAATAATCAGTTTATATTATGTGTTCCATCTATTCATTTAATGCATTTTATTTTTAAGAGTTTATTTTTAAGTGTGTGCACATTTGTGTATGTGCATGTGTGCTTATGAGCATGTGCACATGTGTGTGTGTATGTATGTGTGTGTGCATGCGTGTGTGTGCGCATGTGAATCCCAGATCCCTGGGAGCTGGAGTTACAGGAGGTTGTGAGCCCCGTTCCCTGGGTTCTGAGAACCTAACTTAGGTCCTTTCCAAGAGCAATATGTCTTCTTAACCACCGGGCTATCTTTCCAGCCCTCTTTGTTACATTTTATTTATTGTGTATGGGGTCAAAGACATTTGTACACCATGGTGTATGTGCAGAGGTTGGTTCTCTCCTTCTACAATGCAGGTCTTGGGTGGTGAACTCAGTTCACTATGCTTAGTGTAAGGTGCCTTTTTTTTCACCAAGCCAGCTCACTGGCCCTATTCAACGCATTTAAAAAAGTATTTTTTTTTAAACCTACAGTGCTGTTGGATTCTAAGGATACAGAAAATGAAAGCAATTCCTTTATTAGTAGAGCTAATAATTTAGTGATGGAGGGGGTCATTAAGTTAATAAATAAGAAGAAATCTGTAACTTCAAATTATGAAATATGTATCAGAATGAGCTAAAGTAAGCTGTGGCCAGAAGCAATATCAGTATGTCAGTGTTTTGCAGCAGAGGTATAGTGTACAAGGTAGAATCACATGGCTCTCCATGGAAGACATCCATTGATTTCCTAATGGTAACTCAATATGTACATAATGGAAGGTAAAAACAAAAGAAAAGGGCCACGTGAGGTAAAGGAGAGTGATTCACCAACAAGCATGAAAGATGACCCAGTCACTCAAATGTGAATTTGTCACTTAGGGCAGATGGGATGTTATGTGTGCTACAGAAGGATCTAGATCAGCTTTAGACACATTGACTTTTTAAAAGTTCATTTAAGACTAGTGGGTATATGGTACACATCCATGGTTATGTGGGTGGCCCAGGCTAAACTGCATGGTCCATGCAATAACCCCCAAATAAAACAAAAGGCATAATAGTTGGAAGAGGACTTCCTGGAGGAGCAGAGGGGTGCCTGTGAGTGTGAGGGGGAGAAGAGAAGGTGGGTGGTGAATGAGACCAGAAAGTTTCATATCTACGTATGAACTTAGGGAGGGACTGAAGCTATTGCCCCAAGTCTGCTGAAGGAAAGTAATAGAGAACGACAGAAAGATGGCAAACGAGGACGGGGGATATGGCTCAGGGGGTGAGAATGCTTGCTGTGCAAACATGCAGACCTGAGTTTGATTCCCCAGAACCTACATAAAGAGCTGGGAATGGTCCCCTGGGCATCTGTGATTTCATGCAATGAGGACAGAGATAGGAAAACCAATGGGGCTTGGTAGCTGCCAGCCTAGCGTCAGGTGCAGTGAGAGACCTAGTCTGGAGAATGAGGGGTAGAGTAATAGAGGAGGATGAGTGATGGCAACCCATGGGCTCCACATGTGCCCAGCCTACCACAGCCCATTTTCTTGAACTATGAGACTGATCCAAGATGAGCACTTGACTCAAGCTCAGCCCATTAGAATGGCCCCTGTCTGGCTGTCCTGTGGAACAGGCATGGCCTTGGGAGCTATTAGATATCACTACTCCTGCCAAGTCGAATGGAAAGGCAATCGGGCCTAGAGTAAGAGGAAATAAAAGATTTATACAGAGAAAAGGAAAGAGGGCTCCTAAACCATGGATTATCTAGAATCACATCCTAGTCTTTTATTAGACACCCCAGTTTAAAAAAAATAATACTTAAACATTACATTTTGATTGGTTCAAGCTGCTTTCTGCTCCTTTCAATTAAGAATCATAACACAGGCTGGTACATACTAAACAGAAGCTACTATTTTCTGAGGAAGTGAAGATGCAGCGAGGTGAGTGCAATAGCATATCAATTTACAGGTAGTTACTGCTGGACCTGAACTCTGAGTCCAGAAGCTCTGATGCTAGAGCATATGCCCTTGGGCATTATTCTACAATGGTTTGAATCTAAAAGATTCCCCACCACACACACACACACACAAGCTCATGCTTTGAATGGTCAAGCCCCAGTTTATGGCATGAATTTGAGGGCCACAGAAATGAAGTCTGGCTGGCAGAAGTCCGTCACTAGAAGAGACCCTCTGAAGCTTATATCCAAGTGTGGATAAGCTGCTCTATTCACCATGTATCCCCATCAAGTTGTGTCCAAAGCTCTTGTGGCCATGGTAGACTAAAATCCTCTACGGTAGTGGTTTTCAACCTGTGGGGCATGACAGACATTCTGCATGTCAGATATTTACATTATGATTCATAAGAGCAGCAACATTACGATTATGAAGTAGAAGTGAAAATGGCTTTATAGTTGGGGGCAGTTACCACAAAGTGAGGAACTGTATTGAAGGGTTGCAGCACTAGGAAGGTTGAGAACCACTGCAGAGGCATGAAACAGAATAAGTTGTCCCTCCCTTAGGTGGCTCTGTCAGGTATTCTATCACAGCCATGCAAAGATAACTAATACAGAAGCCTGCCTATTCAAATAGAATCAGGCAAAAATGCAGCCACCAGCTGAGTGATAGGAAGAATCAGACTGCCAGTTCTATTGACTCTCAACCAGCTCAGAAACGCCATATTTTTATAGTGTCTTAATGACCATGTCTGTTTCCATGAATTTCTTTAAAGATTGAAGGTGAGCTGTAAACACCAGATATTAGGGAGTGTATAACCCAACTAATTCTTCATTCTATGCTTTTGTTTTTCACTTAGCCAGCTCTATTACAATTATGTTCATTACATAGGAAAATATAGACATTGTGGTTTGGCATGAAATGTTCCCCTAAACTCACACACTGAAGCCTGGCTCCCAGCTATGGTAGATTTCCAATCCTCCGTGTGAACAGACCAGTGTGCTGATGACTCTCCAGCACTGAAAGGTCTCTCAGAAGCTGGAGCCAGTCTGAGGGATTACGCTACTAGGGATATCCTTTGAAGGGTCTGTCTTCTCCTTGTCTCCCTCTTTCTCCCTCCCTCTAGGCTTCTCTCTCTCTCTCTCTCTCTCTCTCTCTCTCTCTCTCTCTCTCTCTCTCTCTCTCATATTCTCTCTCTCTCTGTCTCTCTCTCTCTCGTCCACCATGAGGTGAGCCACACTGCACTCTGCCATGTTGTCTTCCCAGAACCAATGGAACTAAGTGACTGAGGATTGAAACCTCTGAAGCCACAGACCAAAGCAAGCCATTTCCCCCTTATGTGTCTCTCTCTGATATTTTATAACAGCAACAAGAAGCTGCTGAAACAAAGAGAGCTTAGGGATGTCATGTTCACCCTTTGCTACCATCCTACGGAAATAGTCACCATAATATTAAATGGGGGGCAATTACAGGGTCACTGGAAATGAACATGGCAGATGTGCTGAATAGGCATTACCAGAACATTAGCCAATTTATCCCACTGGCCAAAGGGCAGAGCAACCTCAAGTTTGGTTACTTCAGGCTTGGAGATTTTCTTTCATCGAAATGGCGAAAGGCATCAATTAATGTGAGATTTGTATTTGCAGCAGCTGGGGTCCCTTTTTTCTCATTTCTATCAATGCTCATTTCTTTTTAAATTCCCATTTGGATATGCATGCTTTCAATAAAACTTACTGGGATGGAGGAGGGTAGATCTGTAGTACAGAATCCTTCTTGGCTATAAACTCAATTGTAAAGTGGGAAGAGGAGGAAAGAGTTATATGAGTCATCCATGCTGGGGAGGTGATAACTTTGCTATCACTATTTCTAGAAAGGGGTGATGCATGGGATGCTTCAAGGACTCTAAGAATAAATTCTACTTCACATATCAATGCTGGCAGAGCATAATGTCCTTCATCTATGCAGGTACCAGACTCAGGAAAAATATAAGGGTCTCTATGAAGCAGCCTCAGCTCTCACAAAAGAGAGAGGTTACAACTGTAGCCAAGAGGATGCTAAGAGACCCCAAAGACTCACTCGCTCCAGGTATGGTAGAATCAGGCCTGATGAGGGAGCTCCTCATCTGAGATGAGTGAAGAAGACCAGACAAAACCATCAAGAAAACTTCTGCAAATCTAAAGCATAATGTTGCCACACTCAAGGTGGAGAGGAGCTACAGCAGCCACAGCATCTACTACAAGATGCGAAATAGGATGATCAGGTTAATGTTCCCACATCTACACAGACTGTGGAATAAAGAACAAGACAATTAGAAATTAAGAGGCAGTGTGAGACACAGGACTATGATAACCAAGTAAAACAAGGAGATATTATAAGAATAGTGTACACTTATTAGCAAAAATTAAACTTCTGTAATGAATGTAGTTTTTAAAATTGAAAACACAAGAAAGTCAACATAATGTGAAAAAAATCAGGATGATTTTTTAGAAAAAGGCAACAAGAACATGGATGAACACACTGTTAATGAGCACAGTGAACATGCAGTGTGAAAACATCCACTAAGTAAGATTAACAGTAAGTAGTAGTTTATGGGAACAATACCCAAACTCAGAGTGCTCATGAGGTTGAGACTATCTCAGTCAAAAATATATGAAATGATTACCTGATAAGAAAAAAAAAATCAATGAAAAAACTTAAGCCCTAACACCTAGTTGTAAATGAATACAAATAGGTGCTGCCTTTCTATTCTACATTGAAACAAATTACTATCTTAAAGGTATCATTTTAAAAATATTTTATTAATTTATTCATATTACATATAAATTGTTAGCCCATCCCTTGTATCCTCCCATTCCTCCCTCCCTCCTACTTCCCCCCACTCCCCTCCCCTATGTCTGTGACTGAGAGGGACCTCCTCCCCCTGTATATGCTCATAGGGTATTGAGTCTCTTCTTAGTGACGTATTATCCTTCCTCTGAGTGCCACCAGGCCTCTCCATCAAGGGAACTTGGTCAAAAATGGGGCACCAGAGTTTGTATGAAAGTCAGACCTCCCTCTCCACTCAATGGTGGATAATGTCCTGTCCATCGGCTAGGTCTAGGTAGGGGTTCGAAGTTTACTGCCTATATTTTCCTTGGCTGGTGCTATAGTTTGAGCAGCACCCCAGGACCCAGATTATTATAATGTTCTTCTTGTAGGTTTCCAGGACTTCTGGATCCTTCTATTTCCCCATTCTCCCATGCTTTCTCTCACCTAAAGTCTCAATAAGATGTCCTCTCATCTGACCCACTTTCCTGGTAAGTAAAGTCTTTCATGGGACATGCCACTTGGGCTAGTGTCTCGATATAAGTGAGTATATACCATTTGTCTCTTTTTGCTTCTGGGTGAACTCACTCATTATGATAATTTCTAGTTCAATCCATTTGTCCACAATTTTTGGGAATTCCTTGTTTTTAATAGCTGAATAGGATTCCATAGTGTAAATGTAAAAGGTATCATTTTTATTTGTTAGGTCAATTTCTAAAATATTAAGCTAATTTTACTCAATCTTGGAAAGTTTGAAATGAGATGTGTATCATGACACATGAGGGATGGGCAATCATTAGGAACCCAAAGAAAGGAAATTTGCTGTTGCATTTCCAGAATCTAAAGCAGTGGTTCTCAACCTATAGGTCAAAACCACTTTGGAGGTCATATATCAGCTATTCTGCATATCCGATATTTACATTACAAATTTTAACAGTGGCAAAATTCATGAAGTAGCAATGGAAATAATTTTATGGTTGGGGTCACTACAACATGAGGAACTGTATTGAAGGGCCACAGCATCAGAAGGTTGAGAACCATCAGTCTAAAGGCTTTGGATCTAATGGAGCTTAGTGTAGACAACCAGAGAAGCACACCGAGTCATACTTGCGGTGCCATTCCTTGTGGTCTTAGCTAACAGTAAAAATGGAGGCAATCACTATTTGCCCGATAGTTATTGAACAGTTATAATGTTCAATGTCTCAGCTGCAGATTTGGAGAGACTGGTATTTTGTTCCCTCTAAAACTAGGGTTGGCAAAACAGATGCAACAAGAATACAGGAAGCAGTAGAGTCAGACCCCTAATGGAGTCTGGGTGAAGGCATGGAGAAGTTCCAGAAGCTTCCTCCTCTTAAGGCAGAATGTCTGGAAGACAGCAGCTTGTGCAATGAGAGTCAAGCAGTGAGAACTTTCCACTGTTGCAGGATATTTGGTCCCAACTGCATTTGTGTTGTTTGCTGCAAAAAACTTGTTTCTAATTATGGTGTGGCTTAGCCCCTGCACACACCTTTAATCCTAGAGCTTTCTGTGTGAATATTGTAAATAGGATTAAATAAAGTCAACCATAGGTCAAGAGGTGGAGCACGCAACCAATTGATAGGTAGTAAATATAAGAATAATACACAGAGAGGGAGAGGAAGTCAGGATGGATAGAGAGAGACACCCAGGAAGTAGAAAGGAGGGACATTGAATTTGAGGGGTTTTTGAGACTAGGTGGAGAGTTTCCTTTTTTTTTTTTTTATATCAGCTGAGTAGGAAGGTCAGCTGGGTGCTTCCTCTGCCTCTCTGAGCCAGCAGGGTTTCACCCCAGCATCTGGCTCCCAAGTCTTCATTGGTAAAATTGAAAGATTGAGATTTTACCAGAAAAAACAACAACACACAATGGAGGGAGACTTATGGAAGGGCGCAGGTCTCATTTCATGATGAAATGGTTATGGATGACAAGTGGGACAAAACTTTTAGAGTGTGTAGCTCAGGTAGAATGGAAAAGGCCTTGGAGTGATTACACATTACTGTGGCATGACTCGAACCCTTCCACAGGCATGAGAATCAATCCAGTGAAGACTGGGCACTGGGAGGGTCTCACAGTCTTCTGTGAGGGTGAGTTTGGCAATTCATTTCTTTGATCTGCCATAGCGAGATGCTATGGCATGGATAACTTGGGGAAGAGACTTACTTTCTCATCGCTCGGGATGCTGGAAGTTCAAGGTCAAAGCATTGTTGGAGTTAAGTTCTCAGCTTACCTGACTACCTGTAGGTGGCCATCTCACTGCATTGTCACATGACCTTCTCACTTCTTGTCTTTGTTCTAACTTCCTCCTTTTCTAAAGACACTAGCTAGATAGGGCTATGAGTATCTTAATCCCCTCGTTTAAACTGATTAGCTCTTAAAAGAAAAATCTTATCTCCACATGCTGAGGCATGGTGCCACATACCTAAGTAATTCAGCATAAGAATTTTGGAGAGATATGACCCAGATCATAACAGAGGGGGACTGGCTGTGCTAAGTTTTGTCAATTTGACACAAACTGGAGGAATTTCTGCTTCCATCAGGATGGCCAGTAGGCTTCTCTATGGGGCACCTTCTTGCTTAATGAGTGTAGAAGGGCCCAGCCCATTGTGGGTGGTGCCATTCCCAGGCTGGTGGTCCTGGTTGGTTATAAGAAACCAGGCTAAGCAAGCCATGGGGAGCAACGCAGTAAGCAGCACCCCCTCAATGGCCTCTGCTTCAGTTCCCGCCTCCAGGTTCTTACCTAGGCTTCCCTCAGTGACGGACTACAAGCTGTAAGATGATGTAAGCCCTTTCCTTCCCAAGTCACTTTTTGGTGATTGAGTTTATCACAGAAACACAAAGCAAACTAGGACAGTGACCAAGGGTGGAGCAATATAGTGTAGGCACACCAAGTAAGATGATTAAAATGCAGGAGAGACACCTTCCTGTGACAGGGTGATAGAATGGGAGAGAATTGAGCCGTCTTCAGCTCAGCTCCATTTGGAGATGGGTAGAAGAGGGATCCCCATCTGACAATGACATCACAAAAGCCTTGGAGGTTCATCTTAGGGAGCCAGGGATTGCCAGAGGAAAAAGGAAACATTTATTGAAGAAGTGGAAGTTGTAAAAGAAAGAAATTTCAGCCAAGAAGAGACAGCACATTCATGCTTTCCCACTGCTAATGCCAAGGTAATGAAGCAGGAAAAGGCGGGAAACCTATCCAGGCTTTTAAAGAAAGAAATAGCACCTTGGGTTAGTAAAAGGGACTGAACATCAATGCCTGAGGCCACTGCTCGGCTGGGTGCTAATGCAGCTGCTGGCAGGTGGTGGAATGGTTATCTCCTGGGAGCACATACTATCTAGATGATGGGAGAAGTTCTCCATTCACAAAGAAGCTTAAAGAAAATCCCTCCACTTTTATCACGGTGACCAAGGACCTATACTTTGCTATTTTCATAGCCTTCTTCCTATTATTAATATCTGCTTTGGATTATTATTCTCCCCTCTTGAAATGCTTTCTTTGTCCATCTTCCTGAATACCATTCCTGTCTAGTTCTTATTCTTCACTGACCTCTGCTTCTCCATCTTTTTTTTCATTCTTAGTTTTTTTCTCCTTTATTAATTTATTCTTGTTACATCTCAATGGTTATCCCATCCCTTGTATCCTCCCATTCTTCCCTCCCTCCCATTTTCCCCTTATTCCCCTCCCCTATGACTGTTCCTGAGGGGGATTACCTCCCCCTGTATATGCTCATAGGGTATCAAGTCTCTTCTTGGTAACCTGCTGTCCTTCCTCTGAGTGCCACCAGGTCTCCCCCTCCAGGGGACATGGTCAAAGGTGAGGCACCAGAGTATGTGAGAAAGTAATATCCCACTCTCCACTCTACTGTGGAGAGTGTTCTGTCCATTGGCTAGATCTGGGTAGGTGTTTAAGGTTTACCGCCTGTATTGTCCTTGCTGGTTCATCACTGACCTCTGCTTCTCCATCTTTGCTGGGTCTTTTTCACATTTCTCATCACTTAGATAAAGTCAGGGCAGAAACTCAAATAGGACAGAAACCTCGGGGCAGGAGTTGATGCAGAGGCCATGGAGGAATGCTGCTTACTGGCTTGGGCTTGTTTGCTCATCCTCTGTTCTTATTGCACCCAGGACCACCAGCCCAGGAGTAGCCCCTCCCACAATGACCCACATGAATCATTAAACAAGAACATCACCCCACGGGGTTGCTCACAAACCAGTATGGTGGGGGGAATTTTCTCAATTGGGGTTCCTTCTTCTCAAAAATGACTCTAGGTTGTATCAAGTAAAGTAGCCAGGACACCAGGTGTCTTGGGGGTTTTCCGTTGCTGTGGAGAGGCAGCGTGACCATGGCAACTCTCATAAGAGAAAACAATTGGGGCTGGCTTAAAGTTTCAGAAGTTTAGTCCATTCTCACCGTGGCAGGAAGCGTGGCAATGTGCAGACAGACATGGTGCTGCAGGAAGAGCCGAGAGTTCTATTTCTTGACCCGTAGCTAGAAGAAAGAAACTGTGCGCCATGCTAGCCTAGCTTGAGTATGCTAAGAGACCACAAAACCCACCCCCACAGTGACACATTTCCTCCAACAAGGCCACACCTACTCCAACAAGGCCCCATTCCCTAATAGTGCTACTCCCCATGGGCCAAGCATTTAGACATGAGTCTATGGAAGGGCAACCTATTCAAACCACCACACCAGGCTTTTTTCTTTTTTAAATGGCTTGTTGTATCTTTCCACATCCCCTACTTAAATTATTATTAAAGAAAGAAGTCAGAACACATAGTCATAAACTAGAAAACTAAGGAAAGGCAAGCAAAGCCCAAACGAGTGTTTTGAGGTCTAGCGTCTTCCAATCACGGGGTCCTGGTCCTGAGGGTGGTAGTACGCTCTAAGCATGACTTTCTGTGATATTACTCAATTCCTAAGTCATCAGTCTAAACTTATGATTTCTTTCCTGATGATTAATGAGCCATCCTGGGCCTTGAAATACAGCCCTTGTGCATCAGCCAGCTGCAGTGATTCTACAGATGAGCTTGGTGATTTTTATGGTGATAAAATTCAGGCATCAGAATGGACTTATGAAATACTCCAGTCACTTGGGAAAGATTCACTGTGGTTTCTCAGAGACTCAATTTCTATCCATTTCATCCTGAATTCTAAAGTTGAAACTATGCTAATGAAACTTTTTTTTTAATGTACGAAATATTATACAATTAGTCTAGCATATTCTATATTCAAAGTCACAGTGCTTTTCAGGAGGGTATAAAGAGATTTGCTACCTAAGAACACCACATTTCCCTCCCCCGCTCCCTCCTTCCTTCCAGCCATTTCTCTCTCCCTGGCCCCTTTGAGTTTTTGAGCCAGAGTCTTTCTTTGTATAGCTCAGGCTGGCTCTGAACTCAAAATATTCAAGCCTTGGCCTCACAGGTGCCTAGGTAAGATCACAGGCGTGCACTATAATACCCTACTTTGTTTTTTTAATCTAATGGTTCAGACCAAAACTACTTTAATTCTCCCTTAATCCTGGTGACAGCATAGTTTCATTCATTGCAGCAATATCTAGTGACACTTTTTAATAACACCATTTTCTGCTACTGGAAATGCCATTTCTGCTACTAGAGTTTAAAAAAAACAAACTTTAAGAATTTACCTACAATTGAATTCTTGCAAGTGTCACATATCCCCAAAGCTTTTTCTATATACCCACAGGCAAGCTACTTATGGATTCCCTGGAGCAACTATCCAAGCCTGCTCCCCACTTCTCTCTGCCCCAGGTAGTTCTTTAGGGAGTCTGTGCTTATTTTTTCTCATGACTACAAATAGTAATTAGTTATATACTTCAACTCTTGACAATATTATGTTCTATTTAATGCAGCCTCCCTTGTTTTTCTAGCCCTGGGGTCTGCAGTGCTAGTAACAAAATACAATAGATTGGGGAGCTTGTGAACAACAGGAACCTGGTGGCTAGAGGGTTGACTCAGCAGCAAAGAGCAATGGCTGCTCTGCTGGAGGATCCAGGTTCAGCTCCCAGCACCCATGTAATACCCCATAACCATCTGTAACTCCAACTCTAGGGGATCCATCACCTTCTTCTGACTTCTGTGGGCATCAGGCACATATGTGCTGCACATACATACAGGCACGCAAACACTCGTCCATATGAAATAAAAATAAGTAAACCTTAAAAACAAAACAGAAACTAAAATTCCTTCCATTTCTGGGTGCTGGAAAGTCCAAGATCAAGGGAGTCCATAGGGGGCCCCTAGGGGGTCATTTCTTGTACCTTGTTGCTGTGCTCTATCATAGTGGATGGGGTAGTGGAGGCAGATCCAAGCCTTCGCACGTTCTAAGCAAGCCTTCTGCCATTAGTCTGCATCCCCAATCCCTCATATTCTTACAATGTCACTAACATCATGTATGAGCATCCATTCCCATACCCTGACCCCCGCCAGCCCCACCTCTTGACTTCATCATTTGAAAGTTAGGATTTCAGCACAGCCTTGAGGAGACACAGACACCAAGACCATGAGGCCCCGAATCTGCAAGGTGCACATTTAACGTCATAATCATTTCAATCTGTAAAATATTATTTTAGAGATTAAGCTTTTGTACTCCAAGAAATATCTGTTCAGAATGATAGTCTTTTTTTAAATTAGTGATTGTAAATCATTTTCACATCTTTGGTGTAACATTTGTAAAACTGCTAGCTACAGGAAAGCATTTGTTTATTTTGACTTCCATGTGTATGCTGAGTTCAGGGCTGTAAGGCTGATGGAGTAATGTGCCCGTCATCTAAAATATATGCTGGTAAATTAATACAGAAGACAACAGAGAACAGCTCCCAGTTTCTCATTCTACTCGGAAAAGAAGATTTAACATAGCATTTACCTTTACTACTGTTTAAGCTGAGCCATGTACGAAGAGAAATGGCTTGCCACAGAACACTCTACTCAAACTGCCTTTCAGTTTGATATGATTGACAAACTGTTACTTACGCACTGCTGTGTAAGAAAACATTTTATGGTACTACAACAAATTCACTTCCAGGGAATTTTTAAGATTCATTCAGAAATGAGCTTTCCAGGTCAGGCAAGCAGATAATTCTACTGGGTGATGCAGATGATGAGGAGACAGTTCTGTAGAGATGCATTCCTGGCCCTGGCCCTCCAGGTTGGAAGGTTAGTGCCCCTTGCAAACTTTCTTTTCCAGAAAAGATGCTCCCCTCTACCCGTTGTGGTCCCTCAGGAGAAAGGTGGGCACCCAGAGCAATAGTTAGGTCAATGGAATGTGCACACCCCGTGTCAGGGTTAAACACTTCGAATGCTCTAATTTAATCCTCGTAGCAGCCTCATAAGACAGGCATGACACTTACATTTTACAGTGCACTGAAGAGCCTAAATATAGTGCTATGATTGATAAGATAAACATATTTGAGTATATTAGGAAAGTAAAATGTGTGTGAGTGGTGTGTGTGTGTGTGTGTGTGTGTGTGTGTGTGTGTGTGTGCATGTACATGAGTGAGCAAGCAAATGAGAAAGAGAAAAAATGAGAGAGAGAGAGAGAGAGAGAGAGAGGCAGATAGGAGAGAGAGAGAGAGAGAGAGAGAGAGAGAGAGAGAGAGAGAGAGAGAGAGAGAGAGTTTTTGCATATGTTGTTTTTGGTTTCCCCTCCTGGTTTTCTCCACAGAGCTCCCGAAACTGTTACAAGTGCTGAATGAATGAGTGTCTTTTGCAAGCCAACAAGAGGTACGGCAGCTGGTGGCCCCTGTCCGGATTTCTTCAGAGATGGGGGTTCTATTAAAAGAAAGACCCAGGCAAGGAGAAGAGAGTTTACATTGCTAGCAGTTCTCTCCAACCTCCAGGAAGGTAAAAGTATGAGAGAAACATATGGCCAATGATGTGGCCGGCATGCCTATGCTATGAAGCATAAAACCCCTGAGACCAGGGCTTTGGAGGTCGCCTGGATTGGTGAGGTGCTGAAGGCCCTGGGAGGCGCCCCTCCCCCATACCTCGACTCCCTTACCTCTTTTTCTGAGTGTTCGTTGACATTCTTTGTAATGTCTGTAAGCAAACCAACAAACGTTAGCCAAGTGTTTCTCTTAGTTCTGTGCACTGTCCTATAAATTTCCAAAGCACTGAAGGAGGGCACCATGAGCACCGAGACTTGTGGGAAAATAATGCTCATCCAGACCAGTTTCATAGGGCTTTCTCCATATTTTCCTTTAGTAGTTTTACAGTTTCAATGTTATAGTTTGGTCTTAAATCCACTTTAAGCTGATTCTCATGTCTGGAGACAGACATTTCATTTTTGCCATTTGGGGGAAACTACAAATGATCCAAGAATCAGTAAAGAAGACAAGTTCTTGAAACAGGTCAGCTTGTCTCAAAGCTCTATAGGCTCCTCATCCCTGTGTTTTTCCTCTCCATGAACTTCAAGCCACATTCCAGGCTCGTGGACACTGAAGATGCATCCAGTCTTAACACCAAGTATATTGTGTGAATGTGCACACACATGCTTCCTATTGTCCATCTCTGTACTCTACCATCTGTCCATCCATGAGTCACCTTGTCACCAGTCTTGAGCTTACTCCTGTTTCATACTTTATTTGTCTGGGCTGAGTGGGGAGGCGGATAACTGCATGTGATCACTGAAGTCTGGTACTAAGGGCTAAAGCAAGTGATTCAAGTCGAGAGAAAGAGTTTCAAGAAGAAAAGCCCTTGACCCCTTTCACAGCGGCAGGAAGTACCCAAGCTCCTGTTTCCAAGTCACAGAGAGCCCTGGGTCATTTTGATTATTGCAACAATGTTAAGCAGCCCTGGAATTGTCCTGTGCTTCAGCCCTCCCTAGAGAGAGTTGGCTGTCAGCTAGGACTGTGTGTGTGCGCGCGCTCCAGCACAGGGTTCGCTCAGGAAAATGTTCTACCCCAAACAAATCTGAGCTCAGAGAATTCTTCTTTTAAGGAATCAAAGACACCTTCTGTTCTAAGGTCTATATATTGACAACATACCTTAAAAAGTTGCAAAACAAGAGTAGAGGACCGGCGGTGGTGACTATTGAATCCTTCTGTTATTAAATCAATTACTGCATCTGATTAGCTTTTCAGTAACATTTGGAATAGAGAAAATGTTGTTGGCAAAATAGTAAAAATCTGGCAGCCCTGAGAACTAAACATTAGCAGCCATTCAGAAACAAACAGAGGCAACTTAGTACAACAGAGAACTCTTTGGTCTAATTGCTTCCGCCAGTAAATGCTTCCATTTTTCTTCCCACTGATTTATTTAGCTCCACAGCACAAGCTCAATTAATTTCCTTTTACTAAGAGGTCAATGTAAATCTGAACCTTCCCTACAAATACACAGAAGTGCCCAAGAACTCTGCAAGATTTTGTTAACCTTTTAGTATCTGAAAGTACCACGTGTATAAAAGGATTAAAATGACAACACAATATATAGAAGGCATTCAGCTTGAATACTGTTTAAATATGAAATGACTCAATCATATCAAATGTCATAAAGGTGACTAAGAATTTAGAGATGAAAATGTTTAGATGCCTGGTAAGCAAACTGATGACAGCTGGGTTTTTATATCAGGTCATGCATCAAGTTGTAAAAGCACAAATAAATATCTTGAAAAAAAAGAAATATCCAATAACTAAACACGGTTGGGATTCCACATCACCACTTCCACTTCTTCCCTCCTGTGTATTGAGCTCTGCTCATCACAGCAATCTCTACATTGCTCTGTGGAATTGACATCTGCAAATAATATTAACAGAGCTGACATGCCTCTGTCCCTCCGAGTCTGAGGGGCCACTGAATGGCTAGGGGCAGACTGTGGATCAAATTTTGATAATGACCTAAGTACCAGGGGAGGTTAACTGATAAAAGAATCAATCGAGCGAGTCATGCTCCATTTTCTTGTAACTCAGGTGAGTTTTGTTTACTTTTCCAGTTTGGTTTTGCGGAGTGAAAGTCAGCTTAGAGTCAACAGTCAATTTTCTAAAAACCCTACTAGGAGCAGAGTAAGATGATGGTCAATGTGAGACGCAATGCCTGCGACTTGAATATCTCTTCACTTTCTCCTGCCTTTATTTGAATTCTTTTGTTGTTCTTTGTTTATATGTTTTCGAGACAAGGTTTCTCTGTGTAGCCTTGGCTGTCCTGGACTCGCTTTGTAGACCAGGCAGGCCTTGAACTCACAGAGATCTGACTGCCTCTGCCTCCCTGAATGCTGAGATTACAGGCATGCGCCGCCATGCCCAGCTCTTTAGTTAAATTCTTAAGCCAAAATGTTTAACAGAAGAGAGAAGTATCTTTTCTTCCTGCTCGTTCTTGCTATTTTATTTCTTTCAAGTGTTGTTTTACTTCAGTTCCTCCATAAAACTCCGACAAAAACTGGGAGATCCAGATGTAAAGTGAGAGGCCAAACCGCCATGGCTACTGTACATTTTATTCCTAATAGCTACAGCTAAGTTCAAATCCCAGCTCTACTGTTTACCGGCCTCATGCTCTATAAAAAGATATGGTGATGTTGCCTATCTGTGGGGGGTGGTGAGAAAGTAAACGAGAGTCACGATGAGAAGCAATGCAAAGCTAGGAGGATGTGAGGCCAGGTGCCCACTAGGCAATAAATGGTTCTTCTCACTCAATTTTTATTTTGGCATACAGTTTATACTTTTCCTTAGACAACAATCCGAGCTCCAGGTTTCCTTCCTCACAAAAGGCATGGCTGAGTTTATAGTGTAATAAAAACCAGTCATCAGCATAACAAGATCAGTGGTTGTCTGTCATGTGCCGGAGTGGCTCCGTCTCCTACAACCCCGTCTCCCCAGTTCCAACCAACTCCTTTTGAAACTACCAGAGTCTTGAGACAGGATGTGCCCACTGCACCTGCCAAGGCTGTGCCAGGGGATGTGTTAGTGAGTACTCTGGGTGTGAAACAAGAAGGCCACCTTGTTCTTAGGAGACTTGTAGAGCTTGGCATCATTACTGGAGAAAAATAAAGTGCTCAAAGCCAGGCTCAGGGAACATCTTGTTCCTTAGAAGTTTATCACTCTTTCTTTTTGCACAGGGCTTAAAACGTTATAGAAAAATCAATAAAAGTTAACAAGCTTAAAAATTACCAAAGGCCTTTCACAATCAGGCTTCCATCTCCCTCCTTGTGCCTTGATGCGAAGTCTTCTTTTAGTCTGATATGCCCTCCCTTTGTTCTCTCATTGTAAACAAATGGTCATTGTTCGTACCTCAGGGGCTTCCTGTTCCCAGAACACATCCTGGTTTCCCCAGGAAACATCAAAATTTCCAGCGTGGTGCCTACTGTGCTTTCTGTGTAGCCCCCCATCCTGCTGCTGTGGCTTCTGTGTGCCTCTACTTGTGGTTTCAGGCTTTCTTTACTCACAGCCATCATCTAGGATGCATGTAAGGAGGGAAGATTCTGGGACTTCACCCTGCAAGAGTGAGCAAGGACCAAGGAGTCTGATAAGATGCTCCCCAATAACCCATGCTTTTGGGGGAGAGAAAATTGCAGCATGGGGGGACACTGCACACCCAGAGAGACATGACTGTACTTCCTGCTCCAATCCCACTACTCACCTAGTGTATTACTGGTTTCACAATTCCAAGAGAAAAGAATTAGATTGTCTTAAAACACACATACTCTCTCTCTCCCTCTCTCCCTCCCTCTCCCCCCCCCCTCTCTCTCTCTCTCTCTCTCTCTCACACACACACACACACACACACACACACACACATACACATGTGATACCACTGCAGGGATGTAAGTCTCAACTATCCCAACAGAAACTCTTACTCACAACATAACATAATGCACTCTGAATAGTGATGCACCACGTAATAATCAGGTCACAGGCCTGCAATCCTACCTGCTGAGAAAGTTGAGGCACCTGCATTGAAAGTGCAAAGCCTGCCTGTGCTAGAGAGCAAGTTCAAGGTGAACTTGAACAGTTTAGAGAAACCATTTCTCATGCTTTAAAAAAAAGAAAAGTGGGTAAATGTAGTTCAGTAGTAGAGTGTCTGCCTAGCATGCTTAAAACTCCCCCACTCCCCCAACACTGCCCTCCACATGCTTATATGGACACAGCACCACCATCAACCTCTTGTAAGCAGGAACATGATTGTATGGCACTTGACAAGCCCAAGACGGTCTTTGCAAGCACTGCAGGCAGGGCAGAACAACAGCTTCGAAAGAGCATATTCTTATGTGCACACAATGAAGATTTTTTTTCTCATACAATATATCTTGATTACAACCTCCCCTCTCTCTACTTGCCCAGTTTCTCCCTACCTCCCTTCCAATCAGGATCCACCCAACATTTCTGTTTTTCATTAGAAAACAAACAGGTTTCTAAAGGTTAATAGTAAAATAAAATATAATATAGCAAGATATAATGAAAACTAGCACATTGGATTAGGACAAAACAAACAAATAGAGGGGAAAGAATCCAAGAAACAGATATAGACGTAAAGACCCAATCGTTCTCACACTAATACTGACACTACAACCAGTACCTAGTCTGATTGTCAGCACCATGGACAAAAGCCATGAGGACGAGCTGTGAACCAGGCAGCAACTCATGCTTGGGACTCTTTGCTTTCTAATATCAATAGAAGCTTGATGTGTGTGTGTGTGTGTGTGTGTGTGTGTGTGTGTGTGTGTGTGTGTGTGTGTGTGTGTGTTAAAATTACATTCCAAAAAATGTAGCACAAAAGAGATTTTTTACTGCTTTAAAGAACAATGACTGATGGAAAATCCTCCTGGTAAGAACTTTGAACTTGAACCATTTACTATTGGAATGACAATGCTAATGTAACAAGGCTATTGTTTCTAGACATGCCATAAAACCTAAAGTTTCCCATCTTTTAAGAAAGTATTAACGTTATTGCTTTGGAAGATGATTGTATGAGAAACACTTAAACTTCTCTTAGTGAAGTTTATTACACCTGAAGGCATAATAGAAAACATTTCAACCCTCATTAGAATGATACAAGAGAATATTAAATTTAGAATCATTCCTCCAGCACAGATTTATAGTTGAGGTTGAGCTTAGATGAGGGGCTGGAGTTACACACTGACATTCCAGACACCCACGTAGAAAGACAATGATAACTCATCAGTTTGCACCTCCTGTCTGGCAGGGGTTTCTCATTGACGTCAGTCTGCATCACCCTTCCATCATCTCTGGGTTGCTAATGATATTATAGTTTTGCCTATGAAAATACTAGTTGTTTAGAAAATAGAACATTTTCTGAGGTCACATGGATCCTCAGAACGAAGTCAGAGTTGAGTCACATTCCGCCTGACTGTGAAGGTGACATTTTCACCTCTCTGCCATGTCATTAGACCACAGTGCCACAGGCCATTTTTATCTGTGGTAAATTGGTTAGCAACCTAATTCACTATGTCCTAAATGCATTGTGGCCCAGAATAACACAGACAGTGTTTATAAATTATCTGTAGGGCATGAAAATTAATTTTAACTGAATCCAAAAATGAAAATATCTTATAATGAAATAACAGCCCTGCTGATAACATAACTGCTGAACAAACTCAAAGCCAGAGAGTCAGCTATTCAAAGCCAGAGGTAACATTTTGTGGGTCATGTGGTCTTTCACTTGTCAAGACTCTTTCTACATGTGCCCATCAATATAGAGTAATTAGCATGCAAATATAGATGTAACTTCTAAAACTTTAAAGTATTTAAAGAAAGCCCAACTGATAAGGAAAAGCTGACATTTTAATACATAAAACAAAATACCAGAAAATATATTTTGAGTTAACATCTAGGAGATAAAGGGTTTCCATTTTCCTACCGTAGAAGCAAAGTGTCACATTTAAAATTATGTGTTATGTGATGATGTAGTAAGAGCAGAGAAAGAAAATTACTTTAAAAAAAAAATAAGCATTGGCATTTTCCAGCTCCACTGACAGAGTTTACAAACTGTGAATGTCACTGACAAATAGAAACAGGAGATGGATCCAGGAATTAGAAACTTGATTTAGAGACCAAAGTCAGTCCCTAATGAATTTCACGCATTTTGTGGGATTATAAATCCAACCCAGGTGGTCTCAGATGTTCCTGACTAGAGCTTAAATGTGCAAAAAAGCAGATAGTTAATCTGTCCAATAAACAGAACCCTATAAATGGAAGATTTGTCATGCGATATGTTGTCCAAATCGAGGCACTGATAATGACTATGTCAGTGCAATTAGAACATGCTAGAGCTACCTTAGACAGATTAGGAAACACATCACTGTAAGAGGTGATACAGATCCTAGCTGCTTAGGGGGCTTTCAGCTAATCATCAGGCAAGTTTTCTTTCATATATGTGCTGTTTTGTCCTTTACACACTATTTACATTATAAAATGTTTCTAATCTATAGACATTGTTTGTCTGCTTTCTTTCTAGTTCCTTCTCTTCTAGCTATTGTATCGCTTCTATCTGGTCAATCCTTCCCAGCTAGCCGTTTTGTGGAAATTACACATTTGATTGTTTGCTTTTGTTGGTTGTTTTCTTAAGGGTATTTTGTTGAATAGTTTTTATATTCATTGTGTTTTCAAAAAAGGTCAGTCAAAGGCCTCATATATTATTTTTCTATAAGAAGGCATTCTCATTGTCAGAAGGGCAAACCAAACATGGCTATGTCTCAATCCAGGAGACACGCCTGCATGTCAGATCACACAGTAAAAAGGCTTGGAGAAGCGAAGGTTGTGAGTTTGAAGCGGTTTCCCTGCTAATTCTGTCTGTACGCTCTACTTTCATGAGCCCTTAAAAATGAAGAAATTTCTTTCTAGCTAAAGGCAGAAGAGAAAGTCAAAGAGATTATAAGGGTGAAAGGATTTAAACGTTTGCCAGCTCTGAGCTAGAAAAGATTATGTGATGGGGAGGTATTGGACAAATACTAGAGAGCCTCGGGGAGCAGAGAGCGGCTCCAAGTCAGGCTTGAAAAGCGGTAAGACCTCAGCTCAGCAACACGAAGGAGCTAAGGAAGAACCCCAGAGTTCTCAGGAGAGAAATCCCCCAGAGTCCTGAGGAAGGAGCCCGGCCCTGTCAGCACCTAGACTTTAGGCTCCTGAGATTCTAAGCAGAGGAGACCTATGTGCAACATGTCGTGCTCAGACTCATGACCCACAGACTGAGAGAAGAAAATGGATACTTAATCACACCGCGTGTGGCAATGTGCTGCAGCGGTGTACTTCTTATTTCTCGCCTTGCTGTGACAGAAGGAAAGATATATTTTTGTTGCCATGTTCGGAGACTGCAGCCCATGGTCACGTGGCCCCACGAGCCCGAGCGGAATATCTGTAGTTGAAGCACTCAGTGGAGGTTCTTCACCATGCCAAATAGCAGAGGGAGGAGGACTGGAAGAAGTCAGAGATTCCCCAAAGGCTATGTAGAGTGACTTCCTTCCTCTGCATAGACCCCAGCTCCTCCAACCTCCGAAACCTCACAAGGTAGTGTCAGCAGCGAGGACCCTGGGACTAACACATTGGTTTGTGCGGGACATTTTATAATTTAAATTATTTTTCTTTTCTTTTCTTTTCTTTTCTTTTCTTTCTTTCTTTCTTTCTTTCTTTCTTTCTTTCTTTCTTTCTTTTTCTTTCGAGACTGGGTTTCTCTGTAGCCTTGGCTGTCCTGGACTCACTTTGTAGACCAAGCTGGCCTCGAACTCACGGCGATCCACCAGCCTCTGCCTCTGAGTGCTGGGATTAAAGGCGTGTGCCACCATGCCCAACTGTCATATTTAAATTATAAGAAGTTTTAATGCCAAAAAATTCTAACAAGCAACAACAGAAAAATAATATAAATATGGATTCTATTTACTCTTGCTTAAATTGAGGGGTCAATTTGGAGATGTCATCTTTCACCTTTTACCTAAATGTCTACATATGACATATATGCTGATTTTTATAAAACATGTTTTCAGGTCAGAGAATAAATTTAGTAATCCACAGGGACTCAACCTCAGGCATGTCCTTCCACTGTCAGCAATTTGTTCACTCCCAGTCTAGGAAGACTAAGGGATACAACATCTTTGTTTGGTTTGTAATATTACTCTATTACAGTTTGGGTGTTGTTCAAAAGTGCACATATTAAAACCTTGATCCCAGCCAAGTGAAGGTGGCGAGAACTTTAAGAGGGAGGTGTAGTGGAAGGACGTTGGGTTATTGGGGTATTTGTGAGTGGGTTGTTGTATCTTGACATTTTTCCCCTCTTTCTCTGAATCTTGAATTCATGATTTTGCTCTGACATGCATTGATGCAGTGACAAGTTGTCCGATGACAGGTCTAATGCAATGGGGCCAAGCAATCAGACTTAAACTTCCATAACTGTGACACAAATATTTTCCTTTTCATCAGTTGATTGTCTTGGGTATTTATTATAGTGACAGAAAGCCCCCCCAACACACCCTCTGTCATTATTGGAGACTTGAGAGAAAAATCTTGCATTTTTCAGCAGCCAATGGTTATCATGTTCTCTGCCTCATTATTGAAATAGGACAAAAGTCGTTGAAGCTCTACAGATGGGGCATGTAGTTGGTAGGTCTGTGGCTGAGAAACAACCAGTTCATTCTGCCAGTTGACTCAACTTACCAGTCAAATGGACCTGAAGAAAAGAGTCATGTCGTGTAACAAAAAATAACACCATCAACACAATGAAAAGACCCAAATGACCAAATAAAATTCAGCAGATGGCAGTGTTGGAAGTGTCATAATACCTCACCTCAAATTGTGCTACAGAGCCCTAGTGACCAAAATGGTAAAGTGCTGTTAGAAAACAGACACAAGTAGCAGTGAGGTAAAATAGGGGACCCAGAAACAAATGCACACAGCTGCACTCACCATGTTTTCACAAAAATATCAAACTACACATCAGGAAAAAACATTAATTTCAAAAATGGTGCTAGGAAAAGTGGATGTCTGCATGAAGAATATTGAAATGAGACCCATGTACCTCACTCTGCACAAAAGTCAATTCAAAATAGACCAAATGCTTTCTTATGAGACCTGAAATACTGAAGCTGCTAAGGAAAACGCTTCAAAAATACTGACGTAAGCAAATAGTTTCTGAAACTGATGCCAATAGCTTGGGAAAGTTAACTGCAAGAATTGACAAATGGGATTACATTAACTTAAAAAGCTTAGCACAGAAAAGAAAAAGAAGGAAGGGAGGAAAGAGAAAGAAAGAAAGAGGACCACCAGAGGGAAGAGACAGCCCATAGTATGGAAAAAAAAATCTTTACCAATTATACAACAGATAGGAGATTAAACCAAAAATATAGAAATAATGAAAATATATTATATGTAAAAATATAAATAATCAGAAATTTAAATACCCCAATCTAAAATTGTGTAATCAACAAATGAGCTACTGACCTGGACAGAGAGTTCTCAAAAGAAGAAATGCAAACGAATGGTCCATGAGTGTCTGAGAATGCCTTTGCCATTCTTAGCCACTAGTGAAAAGCAGATTAAACTGCTTTGAGGTTCCATCTCACTCAGATCAGAAATGCTATCATCAAGAAAACAAATGACAACAAGTGCTGGCAGGGATTCAGGTGAGAGAGAAATCTGTTTCTACAGGTGGTAGGAATCTAAACTATGCAGCCACTGTGGAAACCAGTATGGAAATTACTAGAAAAATAGGACTATGTATATACCTCTTAGGTAAATACCCAAAGAACACCACCATAGAGATACCTGTACATCTGTGCTATGCTGGTCACCACAGCCAGGCATGGAATCAGCCTATATGTCCATCAACAGATAAACAGATAGAAAAAGTGTGGCACATGAACACAAGGGAATGCTCTAGAGTTACGTAGAAAACAGAAATCCTGACATTTGCAGGAAAATGGGTAGAAGTCAAAATCATTACGTTAAACGAAACAAGCTGGACTCAGGAAGACAATACAGCATATTTTCTATTATATGCACAACCTGAATTTACATTTGTCTTTGAGTGCACATGTGTGTACCACCATGAGTAAGGAAGAAAGAGTGTTAAGGAGAGAGGGGAGGTTAGGGGAATACTTGTGCCATGAATGCAGGATGGGAGCTATGACTGGGAGGAAATGGACAATTAAGAGAGTGGCAGAGAGGCCTGAAAAAGAAGTCAGGAAGGAGGACCAATAAGAACAAGTTACATAGTTAAACCCTTTTCTTTGTAAGCTTATTTTATAAAACTAAAATAAGAGGCACCCTTTACTTTGAAAGTGTGAACGTAAAGATCAGTAAAAAATGAAAATAAAATTTAAAAATTAGCAATTCTCTACTGGTCAAAAAATTTACATTTGTGAATTCCTACATCCACAAACTTCTCCATCCTTGTTTTTTTTTTTTTATGTACTTTCAAGATACTCTATTCACATACAAATTTGTACTCTCTTCCCCCCCCCACCCCCCCACCCCCCCACCCCCCCACCCCCCACCCCCCCGCCGCAGCTGCAATGAGGAAAACTGAGCTCTCATTTTCCTAGATAGGACTTTTGAGGCCTGAATTTCTCAGAAATATTAGGTTAGCTTTTCAAAAATTTTAGATTTTTTTTTTTGAGTAGAAAATAGAAGTGGCTAGAAATGGGAAAAACAACCTCAACGAAACTTTGGAGTCTTATCGACAAAGAGTGAGTGCTTCTTTTCAGACAAGAAAAGAGCAGCGGTGACAAATAAACGACCTGAGAGCCCAGTGGTGAGTTTGCTGAGCTACATATCCTGTCCCTAGCTCCTGTTTATTGTCTGGCATATCTGATGGATGGTCTGAAACTCTGGGCGCAGAACAGAAACAGGAGCCTCAGGATGGTACCCATGTCACACTAAGGCAGCAGGAGAAGGTCATGCTGCCACAGAGCGGTTACAAGGGTTTAAACAATACTCGGAAGTGACAACAATGCCTTATCAAATTGAAATTTCTTTCTCAAGTTTTCTAAAGTGCAGAGCAACATGGGCCTCTCAGGCTACCTGTGCGTGATGGGGCATCCAGCAATGACACTATGCACATCCTAGGTTATACCTTACCGATAGAAGTGAAGGCTGAAACCTTGTAACACTGGAATATAAAGCTTGGTGGAGGTTTTGTATATGATCGCTGTGACACTAATCCATGCTGATTGTATATGTTCACGTGGGTGCATAGATGAAGTGGAGGGCATGGAAAGAATATAAAAAAATTAGCTCCATACAAAAGGTCTGACAAGGAGGGTGTGGCTTCCTTCTGCTTCTCAAGATGTGCTCTGGAATTTCCCCTGTGGATGTGCATGACAACCCTCTGTAGACAGTGCCTATTTTTCAGCCACACATCAGATGGCTGACCACTTGGGAGATGGCTCAGACCCCATACCTTTATCTGGAAGCAACATAGACTAGTAGTAAATTTAATCTGCAGTTTGAAAATAACCTTTTTTTAATAGTCTCAGTTTTCTATAGATTCTTTAACCAAAACACATGGCTATATGTTCCATTACCATGACAACGTCCACGGAAGTGGTTAGGGACCCCCCTGAATCAGCAAGTGTGTGCTGTATAAGCTGGGACTGGAGCTGATACTTAAAATACGTTGCCTTTCTCTACTTCTCACACTTGCAATCATTTCAGTGATGATCTACTCAGGTAAGCACACCACTTACAATGAGTCAGCTGCCTATTTATTCTCATCCCATTAGATATCACACACGTGCATGCGTATGTGCACACAGACACAGCGGCAGGGAAATTAAACCCAAGAAGATACTCCATTAGGGGTGAGTCACAGCTGAGTTAACTTGGAAGAGTCAGGCAATTGCAAGTTCCCCCTGCAACGTTATCTCACCCGCACCACATAAATACACAATGAAGCATGAAACCCAAATATGCAAATGGAAATATCTCTTGCACAAAGAAGCATATTCTTGTGGTGATAATTCTGCTGTGCTGTGCTCTGTATCTTTAAGAGTACTTCCCCGAGAGTTGTATTTTTACCCATCTCCCTTCTCCTCTCACACCTAACAAACACTTGGCTTAAGGAGACTATTTGATTATCAAGTAAGTCATGGCAAAAATCAAATGGCAGGAAATCTCTGGGGTCCCGCTGCCTTGCAGCGCTACTGTAACAGTTTGGGTATGACCACCCCAAATAGTTCATTTGTTGAAGGCTTGATTCTCAGATGGTGGCGCTATTGAAAGGTGACTGGCTCATAGGATGCTAATCTCATCAATGGATCAGCCCATGGGTGAATTTATCCTGAATGGGCTGTCGAAGTGTATCTATTTGAAGGAAGTGTGTCACTTGTGTCTCTGGACACTTTACTTACTGTGGTCCAGCTACCATAGCATGATTACCTCTGCTTTCCCTTTCCTCTGCAGTGCTCTGCATCCCTACAGGCCTGCTATGGATTGAAATCTCTGAAATTTGAGCCAAAATAACCTTTCCTTGTTCCCTGCACCTCTCACCGCCCCCCCCCCCGCCCCAGATGTCTTACCACAGCTGTTCACAAGACAATACACCTACCTACCCTCAACCCATGTTGCCACCTGGCCCTTGCTGGTTGCTATGTGGTACCCAGCCCAGTCTTTGTACACACTTACCCCCTTTAAGATGCCCTCTCAAACTCTGTGGCAAGCAGTTTATCTCCTCCTTAAGATTCAGCTCTTCCCAAAAACCCTCTCTGATTTAATTGTCTCATCAACATCTTCAACACAGAAGGATTCACTGAAGAGCAGTGCCATTGCTCTCCTGATACGTGCCATTAACAGAGAGAGGAGCACAGTCAATGGTAGAGAAGGGACTCAAGGCTATTACCAGAGCCAACTGATTCATCTAAGATGAGGGATAAAATGGGGTGGAACTGTATTTCATGACATTAAGTAAAAATCATTGAAATTAAAAAAGGAATTCTTACTGCAAGGCACAGACCTAGGAGACTTCTGTAAAATTTAACCTGCAGAGCTCTATCTATGAGAGAAAGAACACTGAGTACAAAAGACATGGTGAGCCCCATTCTATAACTCCATGTTTGAACAATTTTATACACAACTAAACTATAGATTCCTTTAAAAATGAGTTTAGCGACCCTCCTCTCAGCAACACATACATGTCCTATGTAACGCAATTTCCTGTATATACCAAGCACTTGGGAAGTCCCTGGGTATCTGAGAATGTCTGGTTCTAGGTTTCCTCCCAAGCCTAACAATACCCACACCACCACAAGCTCAAGTCCTTTATATAAAATGTCATAGCTTTGTATCTATGTTTTTATTATTTTAAAGATTCTTTGACAACAAGACAGGTTAACTCATTGCAACACCTAGCCTACCTCAAAGAAGATGATGAGCATCAAAGAACCTCCTTATGGAGATGGCTCCAAATGTAGCAAACAAGCCACTGGCAAAATGTTCTTGTTTCTGCCACAGACAGAATTCTGCCTAAAAATGGGCAAGCTTGGATGCAGGCAGAGTCAACAGCCAAACTCTGCCAAGACAGGGTAAGCAAATCCTCAATAGTTCCTGCATAACAAATATGTCTGTCAGATATATTGAGCCAGAAGGCTAAAGATGATGCTCCAATGTTACAGAGAGTCTTGGATGACTGTTCAGGCAGCAAACTATGCCATTTTTTTTTTCATTTTGGAAGCTACTACTTTGCACTTAAAAAAAAAAAGATTTTATTTACTTTATGTATACAGCACTCTGCCTGCATGTAACACTTGCAGGCCAGAAGAGGGCATCAGATTTCATTATAGATGGTTGTGAGCCACCATGTGGTTGCTGGGAATTGAACTCAGGACCTCTGGAGGAGCAGACAGTGCTCTTATCTGCTGAGTCATTTCTCCAGCCTCTTGCTAATTTGCACTTTTGATTCACTCAGGTAATTAAGTTTTATTCCTTCTCTAGTTTCTGATGGGGTTGAAGACTAGATAGTTTAGTCTTATAATTAAGCTTAGTTGTTTAGAGGTTAAGATGTTTTTAGATCTAGATAGATGTTTTACGTTGATAGAGATGAGGTATGGTAGATACTGATTTTCTATTCAGAATTTTAGACTCACCAAGATAGGAAAGATGTTTTCTTCAAGTTTGCCAAATACAAACAGCCAAAACACTATGAATGTAACATTTATATAATTTATATAATTCCTGATTGTTTCATGGTTCTTCTTGCTGTTTGTAGTTTATTTAATTTATGTGTAATATATATAATAAATATAATAAAAAAGAAAAAAATCATCTCCACACTACTTACTATACAAAACAAAATGTAAATGCAGTGAAAATACTCATTATTGAGAGTGTGATGACAAAAAAGGATACTGCTTGTGCTCAGTGCAGATGCAGTTTGAAGAGCAGCCTCTCTGATCTGCACTCAGTTGATCCCACAGATATGGCACCCACAGATACGGAGAGCCAATTACATGTGCATATACCAGTAGGACCCAGAACCAGTTTTAAGAGGAAGCAAGCAGCAGTGCTTACAAAATTATGGAGACTATTTAGCCCAGAATTGATATTTCACAGAGGAAGAAACACAGATTGGAATGCTAATTGGAGAACATCATGCCAACTTAATGAGTCAGGTGGCACAGGATCCAGGCTTCCAAACTCCTTGTCCAGAACTCTTTTCAAGTGTCTTCACAGCATATGAGGAGAAACCTTTTCCAAAAGTTCAATATGATGATAGAAACACATTCCAAGCATCATGTATGATGCATCAGAAAAGTACTTAGCAAAACACTAGGGGTATCTAGTGGCAAGGTCTGTAGACTGAATTTCCTACATAGGTTGTGTTTTGGATGCTATTTATAGATATCTATTACTTAATGTTGCATTTATCTACCTGTATCTGGCAATCTAAGGGTAATAGTGGCCTAAAAAAGACACTCATTTTTCTGTGACTAAATGAAACTCTACAGAATGGGGTCAAGAGATGACCTGGAACACCCTGACACCAGCAGCCCTTATTTCATTGTACTTTGCCCCATACCTTTCCCATATTGTACTTGGGTTCAAGTTCGAGCCTTATCTACCCCAGCTAAAAGAAGAGACATAGAAGGGACTACATCTGTCTTTGTTAGATCTCTTAGAGGCCCCAGACAACAGTTTTGATCGCATCACGTTCACCTAAATTTAGTCAGGTGGCTCCATCACGTTGCAACAGATGGTGTCTTCCATCATAGCGGACACACATCTGGTTATGGCAGGTTTCTGTTGCTGGAATAGCAGAGAATGGACATGAGATGCAACCCACATTATTTCTCACAGAATATCTGCCCAATTGCTCTTCAACTGCCTTTTTAGTTCATTTAAAGACTGCTCTAATATTATGCAAATAACCCTATTTTTCAAGGAACTAGAATGATTCATGTGAGAAAGTGACATGAAGCAGTGTAATAACAATGATTTAAGAGACTTTGTATTATGTCATAATTTTAAGCTCACATCTGCTAGTGATATCTGTGGTAGCAAGGCAATCCCAGGGCATCAGAAAATTCCCCACAAGTCAAGAAAGGAGTCACCAGGTCACAACATTTGCCAAAGAGACCTTATAGGAAGACCAATTTGTTTGAGACCGACCAGATTTTCTAGCTACCTTTCCTGCTTCCATATGCCAAATGCCAAGTCATTGCCAAGGCAACCAAGGCCATGCTCCCTAGCTGAAGCTGGCGCCTGTGTTATGAGCAGACACACTCTAGAAAGCAAGAAGATTCTCAGGGCAAACAGAGGTCCAGAGTTTGCTTCTGCCACAGAAAGCCTGCATCTTAGCTCTACAGAGATGAAAGTGATTGACATTTCTTGGTAGAGAAATAAGACATCTTGAAATCAGGAGTTACTAAAAAGTGCATATCAAATGTCTACTTTTTCTATATTGGATATAATTAATTCTTATTTATTTGTTTGGAGGGGGCATGATCATGTGCCGTAAATGTATGTGGGAGTCAGAGGACAATGTTGTGTTGGTGACGGGCTACATGGCCAATGTTCAGCCATCTTGTCAGAACCTAGGTTCCTATTTCTCCAGAAGTCTGCCATTCACCAGAAACTAGCTGACCTTGTCGTAGGTCGGCAGTTAGACACCTGTCGTGGTTTATTGTGGGGACTGGTCATTCCAGACCCCCGAGCTACTCCTTTTCCGGTGGGACTACTGATAAGATCAGATTAAAGGCCAGCTGCCTGTGAGCAGCAGTTCCGGGAGCTTTTTCCTGACTAACCAGATCCTTCACGACTTTCCTGGAATTTCTCTCCTGCAATTAGCAGCTGTATAGGTAGATACCTACCTGCTGGAGCATTCCAGAGTTAGGTATCCATAGCAACCCTTGCTTACACAAATACCCATGCCTCTGTGCCTATATAAACTCTGTGAAAAATTCCAATAAATGGGGTTTGATCAGAATGCAGACTTGCCCCCTTCTTCGTGTCTAGTGTTCTGTCTCTATACAGGAAAATTCTCCTCCTGAGCGTTAGTCGAACCCTGGGGCAATGTTGGTCTCAGAGATCAAAGTCAGGTCATTAGGTTTGGAGGCTGGTGTTCTTACCCACTGAGCCACCTCCAGTTGTGATGTAATTAGTCCCTGTCAGTCCTTCTTGGCGCATCCTAATGATGGCCTGGCCTTAACTTCATATAGAAATGTTCATAAAACTATACTTTCAGGAATTATTTATTTAGTTACTAGAAAACTTTCATTTTTGTCTGCCTAGAGCTTCCATGAGCCTGTAACTATTTTAATAGAGTGACAAATGCCATAAGATAGATACCCTTTCTCGCAACAACCTGTCCCTTCTGTCCCGTGTAGTGTCCGGTCTGTCACTTACAAAGGATTCTTCGATGCCTTTCATTCTTCTACTCAATCAAGTGACCTCTGTCTTTTAGGTTTCTGAAGGCACTTTGTATCTCCAGTTTACTCAAGACACCTAAGTGCTCTAGGTCTCTTATCTCTTTTGAGGAGGTGAGCGCTCTGGGAGACACAGTCCCTCAGGTACACTCTGATCTAAACACCCCATGATTCTATGCTAGAACCCCTGAGTAGCAATGTCACACAATTCAGCGAAGGCTTTACACTCTTCTGGCAATGTTTCAATAAGAGCTACAACTATTTGAAAATAATTTGACAATTCTTCTGGATGAATTCTTCGGGAGAAGAAATCATTTGTCTACATCATGCTGCCGTGGCGGGCTTGCACAGCCGCTGATGGGAAGTAATTCCCGCTGCCATCTGAGTGAGCTGGTGAAATGAAAAGTGGGGTGGGCTCCCAGGTAGGGACCAATTAAACCCATTCCAACTCATTTCAAACGGGTGGTAATGCAGCCGCCTCCAAGTGGAGTGTGCCTCTCGGAGGAATGAACTAATACTCTTTAAGTTGTGCTTTTCAGCTATGCTGGACTGTCTACAGACAAAGATTTCTGCCATATGCATTCCACAGACCTCATTTTTATTTTGAGTTCATGAAAGTAGAAATAGCAGGGGCTACTGTGAGTGGAGAATGATAGAATCATCCGGGGTTTTCAATTCCCTCTCCTCTGCTTCTTTTTCTGAGCCTCTGTGTACCCTGTTTTGTTATGTAAACGACTATCCTTGGGTCTCTCCTTCACTGTTCTGCCAAGTGTAGACTTTGAACATTTTCTTTTTGTTTTTTAAATATTTATTTATTTATTTATTTATTTATTTATTTATTTATTGTGTATACAGTGCTCTGCCTGCACATACACCTGCAGTCCAGAAGAGGGCACCAGATCTCACTGTAGATGGTTGTGAGCCACCGGTGTGGTTGCTGGAATTGAACTCAGCAGGACCTCTGGAAGAGCACGCAGTGCTCTCAACAGCTGAGCCATCTTTCCCGCCCGACTTTGAACTTTTTCAAACCTACTTTATTTAGGATTCTTTAATGCTCATGTTGGCTCTGGTTCCTTAACAACTGAACTTTATTATAAATGTATTAAACAAAGGTATCTTCCTTACAACCCAACTATCCTAACAGGTAGGAAAGAAGATTAAGGAGAGCAAGAATGAAACCTTCTGGGTATCAGTTCTGTCGGGCAACTCCCTTGGCAAATCCCTTGGCATAATTCTCTGGGAATCTAGCAGATCTTCTCCCCAACAAAAGAAGCTGGACTGTTCCTGGCCTGACCCTCCAGCCTTCTTCCTCTTGCTTCCCTAATGCCATCACCACCCCACCCCACCCCCACGCACCCCATAACCATTGGTCTCTCCTCCAGTTCCCTCCTCCCATTGATGGTCGTTTTGCAATACAATAGCCAGGTCAAGTCCAGGCCCCTGTCTTTAATCTCAGGCCCAAATGGCTCCTCTCAGTCTATCACAGACGTTTATCTCAGTGGGTATCAGTGAGGTCTCAATGGGGTCAAGTCACCCAAGGCTGCTTTCACCTTGGGCCCAGTCTAAGGCAAGGTCACATTCCTTCCACATGCTTATATCTCCCTTCCAACCTTCCTACCCTAGATAAGAGAGAAAAGAGGTTAACAGTAACAGAAGAAGTAGACCTTTTTAGACTCAGTTCCTTGGAGCTATTCCACTGGCTTAAACAGCAAACCAGCAATTCAGCAAAGGTGACTACAACCACAGCCACCGGAACCCGGAGCAGCAGCTGGAGCCTGGAGCAGAGCTGGAACCCAGAGAAGCAGCTGGAACCAGGGGCCTTGGAACATGCGCTGCAGCAGTTCTCCCTGAGAGCTTCTTGAAGTGGAGTGACCAAACAGCCAAGACCAAAAAGAAAAAGCCCACCTTCTTGTTTTGGGCATGTGTATATGTGTGTGTGTGTGTGTGTGTGTGTGTGTGTGTGTGTGTGTGTGTGTGTGTGTGTCCTCTTAGAGTCCGTATTAGGATGTTTATTTATCAGTTGGCAAAGCTCATGCCTCTGTAAGAGGTGATTCCTCTTTTAGTGGACAAACATCACCTGTTCTCTTACAAGTCTGCTTTCAGTGGAAAAACACCACACACCCTTACACAAAAGTCTGTTTTACATCCCACACTTGGGATCAAAACAAAAACATGTTTACATCCACTACAACCTAGGTCTCCCTAGTAAGGGATGGACCACAACTCCAGTCTCCAACCACCTGGCCACTTGCCCTTTAAGCTGAAGCCAAAAAAGCAGGCCACTTCCTGGAGCTCTTTAGACCAAATTAGACTTCTCAGTCACTCTAGCTCTTCCAAATAACATTGGATAAAGAATTATGTATTGGGGCTGCATTCAAAATGTCATTCAAAACGTTACAGTGGCTGATAATGTACCTGAGTGTGAGGGCTTACCTAGCATAGGCAAGGCTCTGTGTTTGATGCCAGTCAACCATGCTGCCCCTTGCACTGCTTTATAGCTGAAGGAAATGTGAATACTGTGGCCAAGAAATAACTTTCTTCCAGTTTTGCTTCAGGAGTGTAATTTAACTCCAAATATGACCTTCCACAGGGGGGAAAATGAGCTCCTGAAAGTCTACATTAACTCTTATTAATTTCAATGTAAATTAACCTCCAGGGTAGGTAACACATTTTTTTGGTAAGCAGTTACCCAAGTGAAAAGGACTAGTTGGCAAATTTAGAGCATGCTCAGGGACTGGGGGCATCTAAAGTGTACCCTGCTTATGCAGCAAAACATTTCCAAAACAGCAAGATGATCAATTCCAATGAAGACTTTATAACTGAAACGTAGCTCAGATTTTTGCATATTTGCCCCTGAAAAATAACATTTAAAAATGCAACCACGAGCTAGTGGGATGGCTCCTAGGGCTAAAAGTGCTCACAGGGAGCCTGACAACCTGAGTTTGATCTCAGGGATCAAGAGGGAAGGACAGAACGGACCCTTGAATGTTGTCCTTTGACCTACAGACATGTTCTTTGGCATGTGTCCACCTACACTGTTCTGCCTGCCTGTCTGCCTGTATCACACACACATCCACACACAAAACTCTAATAGCAAGTAAAACAAATAATAAATAACGACAACACACTCTACCTCATTGTACAAGTTTACAGTTTCTTTGCCTTGTGAAGTTAATTAGTGCAGTCTATAATCATTAAGGGTTAATTTGGGGCCTCTACAATTTGTAAGCTGAGTAACAAAACTTTATTTTAAAATTGGGTGAGTTTGATGAAATGCCTTCATTTGTTTTTATATATGAAAGTGAGGAATTCGAAACACAACGCTTCTCACATAATTGTCTGTCTCACTTCAATATCTTATGAAACATGAAATAACATAAAGATGTGTCTCAGCATTAGCCCTTTCACATTGGATTGTGCCGATAATAACCTACATAATAATAATAGTGCTTTGCGCTTACAATTATTTTCTGGGACACTTTTCAATGCGTCCTCTCATCCACTCACTATGATGATGCGGTTGGGGAGAAAAAGTTATATTAGTCTCACTTATATGTCTTTACAGGTATGCTCACACTTGAGAAGTTTACTTGAACCATGAAATCCTGACCACTAAAATTTTCCATTTTTATAGTCAGCAACAAAGATGCGGGTCACAACAACACTGGACTTTCCACACTTCTCTCTTTCTTGTCTTTTTTAATGGAGTCAGATTCAAAATAAAATTTTCGGGGACTGTCAGCTAATGCTTAAAAATCAATGTCTTGCAAGAATGGAAATTTGACAGACTGCAAATACTGGTTCATTTCAGAGTAAAAGCTCACTAAAGACGCCTAAGTGTATAAGAGCCTAGGAAAACATTCAACAGAAGGTGGCTCATCTGAAATGGAGAGATATGCATGGGCTGTAAAATATGAGGAATTGAAAGGTTTCTTCCTTGGACACTTTTTGGACTTTTTCTACCAATCCTTTGCTTAATATTGTAGAGGTCATTTCTCCAGCCATCCCTAGTACATATCCTGTTGGGGGCTCAGAGGCGAGGTGATATAGGTTGAATGTATACCATCCCTCTCTGCTCATGTGTCTGAACACTTGGCCCTCCGCTGGTGGCTCTGTTTTGGGATGCTGTAGAACCTTTGGGTAGGAGGCATGCCTTTCAGATGTACAGCACTGGAGGGCATAGGTCTTTGAGGGTTATACCTTGCCCCACTTGTGACTTGAGTTCTCTGTTCCCTGACCCACAGGATATGAGGAGCCTTTACTGCAGGCCCCTGCTGTCATGAACCCTGCCAAGCTTCCCCATTAAGATGGACTCGAACTGTGAGTCAACATAGATCTTTCCTCAAGTTGATGTTCGGTCAGAGCAATGATGAGGGTACCTGACGCAAACAGTAGTGGAAAACAGCTCACATTTATGGAGTCCCTAACATATGCTTAGCTATGCTACATGTTTTGTGTACACTAAAAAGGCAGACCTGAGATCAGCTTAAGAGGATAACAGTGAGCACTGAGTTCCAACACTGAGCACTGAGAACTCTGCTAATACATACCTCCCAAACACAGGAGTAAACTCAGCCACTGCCCACAGGGAAGTCACCCTTAAATAGAGAACAGGGTGGTAATATTCTCACTGCTTTCATTTTTTGGAAACTACTCTATCTCCTCCTTAAAAAAAAAAAATACCACTAGCTCATAAGTCTTGTCTGTGTGAGCTTTTTTTTTTTTTTTTTTCTTCAAATCTTCATTAGAAAAGTATCTGGGGAATGAGTTGGTCATTGTTTTATGACCTTTAAAGTGAAGTACAAGGTCACTGAGAAGTCATGGAAATGTGACAGCTTTGACAAGTTTATAGCTACAGGGGAGCTTGCAGCATCCTGATCCAGCAGCCGTGGATGCAGCTGTGTGCGCATGCACACAGAACTGCACACAGAGAAGATGGAAGTGTTCACAGTAAGTCTCTACCACCATGGCAGGATGTATTGGGCCCCAGAATGTTGAGCTGGAACAATTCCTATGTTTTCAGAGCAACAGGAGAAGACACTGAGACAGGAAGAGAGTGTAAATTGATACAACCTTTTGGAAAACAGTTTTCATGAAGTCTAGAAAAAAAGCTGAAGTTATTTGAATCATTTATTTACCTCTTAATTAGCATCAGTTCTAGAGAAAGAAGTGGGTGTGTTGACACAAAGGCTTACTAGTAATAACTCAATACTGAAAACAGCTTACAAATATGCAAGAATATGAAAAAGGACAAGTATATATAAGTTATATAAGGGGACCTACAGCCATTTTATGTGAACTTTTCCAAATATTTTAAAGAATGTGGGAAGATATTCATTATAAAATTTCAAGTGAGCAAAAGAGTATCAAATCATTATATACATGATTATCTTATTGTCCTATTTTTTTACTTTTGATTTTTTTATTTTAATTTTTAATGTGTTTGGGTGTTTTGCTTACATATATGTCTATGTACTGTGTGCACACAGTGGCTGTGGAAGCCATAAGAGGCTGTCAGATCTCTTGGCGCTAGTTTTACAGGTAGTTGTATGCCCCTTGCCATGAGTGGTGGGATCCAAACTCAGGTCCTCAGCAAAAGCAGCATCCACTCTTGATCACTGAGCCATGTTTCTAACATCAATGATGGTCTTATTTTGAGATGTGTGGCTTCTACCTATAATCATAAGAGTTAGGAGACAGAGGCAAGTGGGCCACAAGGTCAAGGCTAGTTTGGGTTGACACTAGCTCACAAGAAGGACTGGAAAGAAAGAGAAGGAGAACAGGACAGGACAGGACAGGACAGGATGGGACAGGGGAGAGGAGGAGAGGAAAGGAAAAGAAAGGAAAGGAAAGGCAAAGAAGGAAGAAAGAAAAGAAAGAAGAAATTAAGGGTAAAAAGGTAAGAAAACCGTCAAGGAGCTTGATCTTGCATTTGGCAATTAAGTCCTTTAAAAAATCATCATCATCATCAACAACAACAACCCCTCTGAGTTTCATCCAAGTTTTGTGCTTCACAGGCCGTTGTCAGGAGAGTGAAAAGGAAGCTGACTGGGAAAGCAGTGTTACAAACCCATTCTAATGGGTGTAAGATGGAATCTCAGAGTCATTTTGATTTGCATTTCTCTGATGACTAAAGACGTTGAACATTTCTTTAAGTGTTTCTCAGCCATTCGATATTCCTCTGTTGAGAATTCTCTGTTTAGTTCTGAGCCCCGTTTCTCAATTGATTTATTTGGTTTGGTGGTGTTTAATTTCTAGCACTCAAAGAAAGAATAAGCAGGCTACCAAGATGAGACTTGATAGCCTATGACCATATAGTGGGGGAGGAGGTCCTCTTGGTCATAGACCTAGGGGAGGGGAATAGGGTGAAAGCAGAAAGGAGAGAGGAATAGGAGGATATAACTGATGGGATAACAATTGAGTTGTAATCTGAATAAATTAATTAAAAAAAGCCAGTACTGCCTGGATGATGTCAAGAAATCTTGCCATCAGCTTGAGATGCTACCTGTCAAACCTGGACTACAGTGGCAGCAGCCTCTGTGTGCTGACCCTGGGGAAAATATATCCATAGATGGTTGTTTTCATTAAAGAATCCCTTAAAGCCATTCTTGGGTTAGGTTCTCCATTTTCAAATATATTTGAAACTTCCAAGTTGGAGTAGTCAACGAATGGGGCCTTTTTGGAGCAATTTTCTATCCTCCTAGGAAGATTTCTTTTTAGTGGTGTTAGTAATATCTTTTACAGTTGCTTTCTCAGTGCTCTCTTTGTGTGAAACTCTAGTCTTGCTCACACTCCCTTTCCTGCCGAATTTTACATGCTTTGTTCCTTTCTACTTTTTCAAAATTTGATTGAAAATAGATTTTTATACAATATATTCTGATTATGGTTTCTCCTCTCCCTACTCCTCCCAGGGTCTCCCCACCTACCTTACATCTGGATCCACACCCTTTCTGCCTCTCCTTAGAAAATAAACATGTATCCAAAGAATAATAATAAAATAATAGGATCAATTAAAAGTAAATAAATTTAATATTTAATAAATTGGAATATTACAAAATAACCAAACAGGAAAAGGAGCCAATAAAAGGGATGGGGTGGGGGAAAAAGATAGAAAGAAAATCACAAGAAACACATAAGGTCACACACTCAGGAATCCCCCCCCCAAAAAACCAAAAACCAAATCCCAATGCTATTATATATTATATATACAAATATATAATTTATATAAATAAATATATGATATATATGCAAAGGATTTGTAATGTAGAAAAAACAAACAAACATACAACTGTCCCGAACACTCTCCACAGAGTGGAGAGTGGGATATTACTTTCTCACATACTCTGGTGCCTCACCTTTGACCATGTCCCCTGGAGGGGGAGACCTGGTGGCACTCAGAGGAAGGACAGCAGGTTACCAAGAAGAGACTTGATACCCTATGAGCATATACAGGGGGAGGTAATCCCCCTCAGGAACAGTCATAGGGGAGGGGAATAAGGGGAAAATGGGAGGGAGGGAAGAATGGGAGGATACAAGGGATGGGATAACCATTGAGATGTAACAAGAATAAATTAATAAAGGAGAAAAACAAACAAACAAACAAACAAAAAACATACAACTGTCCCCAAATGCCTTAGCTTAACACTGTGAGACAAAAATAACCTCCAAAAGTGCCATTAAGTTTGTGTTGGCCATCTACTGCTGGGCATGCAACCTTCCCTTAAGAATGTGTTTCCCCCAGTGAGACTCCCTTAGAGAAAAGTAATTTCTCTTTTGCATGTATGTGGCTGCCAATTGACATGAGTTTCAGAGTTAGGGATAGGGACAGTGTCCGCTTCACTCAGCTCTACGACTCCATCTGGTGCAGACTGTGCAGGCCTGGTGGATGCTGCCACACTCTCTCTGAGTTCACGTGTGTGCCGGCACTGCTGTGTCGAGAAGACCTTGGCTCCTTGGTGTCCTCCATCTCGTCTGGCTCTTACAGCCTTTCTATCTCCTCTTCTGCAGAATTCTCTATGCCCTGTGGGAAGCATTTGATGGAGACATCTGTCCCAGGGACTGCAGAACTTGGGTGGACCATCCCACCTGAGTTAACCCCATCTGGAAACTCTCTTTCATACACACCAGAGGGTTGTCTTCCTGGCGATTCAAGATCCAGCAGAGTCGGTAATAGTAACCTTGCACACGCTGAAGGGGTGTGTACATGAGTGTTCCGAAAGTTGTTGGCTTTTACACTCCTTAATGGTAAATGAGTGAGGGCTCTCAATTTTAATTACGTGCAGTCAATTAATATTCTTTTAAAATTTGAAGTGTTCCTTTTAATTTTATACACGTGTACCGTATTTAAATAATTTCCTCCCTACCTTGACCCTTCCATTTCTTCCTGTCTCCTAACTCTCAAATTCATGACCTTCTCTGTAATATTTAGATAGATATATACACATGCATGCACACACACATATACAGCATATTGTGCCCATCTAGTTGATATGTATGTGTTATGACTGACTCCATGGATTGTGATAACCTATCAGGGGGCTTATCCGTGGAGAAAATGATAGCTCTTTTGTTTATACTTTGTTTAAGAATACTTTGCATAGATCATGAAGAAGATCTCTTGTGCTGTTTTCAAGCGTCTTTAAAATGGATATGATGAGGCACACCTAGAATCCTAGTACGTAAAGGTTAAGGCAAGTAGATTGTGAATATAAGACCAGCCTGGACCACAGAGCAAGACTCTGTCTTTAAAAGAAACAAAGAAATATGTATGTATGTATGTATGTATATATGTATGTATGTATGTATGTATATATATAATGCCATCTGGATCTATAATTGGCTCAGAATATACAATATAAGTAAAAATGATGTTTATTTTCTCAGAGAATAAAGCACCTGACTGTAGTGGTGCCTTCATTCAAACCAGGCCAGTTGCTGTGTAGAATCTGCTCCTGAACTTTCCACTCTGTCCCCATCTGTCTATGCTTCCACACCATGCCCCATATGATAACTCTACTAAAATGTTTTTCCATCTTACATTATAGGTGCCTAAACTTAGCTGTTCTTCTTCAAGACTACCTTGGTTATCTTTGTCCCTTTCATTTCATATGAGTGTTAGATTTATGTTGGTAGTCTTCCGAGAAGCACATGGTAGGGTAACTATTTTCATTGACTTCACAGATCTTATGGACAGACTTTTTTAAAAAATAAAATTGAGTCCTCAGATTCACAAATTTGTTACATCTTTTAATTTATGTAGTTCTTTAAATTATATAAGTAATATTTATACTTTTCTGTAAATGTCTGGTATAAATACTAAAATTAATTCTCTTATTTTTGGTGCTACTTTAAATATTTTAAATTTATTTTCAACAGTTTCTATTATACAGAATATAAGCATAATTAGCTTTTGTATCTGCAACTCCAATTTGGCAACCCTTTTGTTAAGTTCTTTCTGGTTTATAGATCCCTGGTTGAGGTTCTGCCTCTCTAAGCATACAGTCTGTCTATAGTCCTGTGATTATTTTTCTGTCTGGGCCTGTTGCTGCTATGTCATTTATGCTTTGAGTTAGCCTTGACACTTTTACACATTTGTCCAATCAATTCACTCCTATATTTAAATTTTCTTCATTATATTTTCTAAATTGTGCATTCCCTGACAAATTTCACATGCAATCTGGATTTTTGTAAGTGTAGGCTTCATTGGTCTCTCCCAACTCTCCTGGCGACACCAGAACTCAATTTTCTCTCCTTTTCCCGCTAATGTCCCATATTGTTACTGTTCAGTGTTTATCGTTAGTCTTCCAAGATCCATCACTGGACATTTCTCTTTTTGCCTTTTTTGATACAGAGTCATGCTTGTGTATCCCAGACTAACGCATGATCCTCCCTCGGCCTTCTAGGCCTGGAATTTCAGACGCACACCGCTATGCCTGGCTAGACATTTTTGAATGGTTCTTTCGAATGCCTGCCTTTGTACAAACTTCTCCCATTCACAATTTTTTCTCTGCATTGGTTTCCTTCTTTCTGGTGGACATCTTCCATCTGTGGAGTCAATGAAGTGAATGGTCCCTTCTGTGTAAGTCACAAATCATCCCCATCTTGTATCCTACTCTTGCGTAATGTTCTAGAATGGCAATTTGCCGTCTGCACTTGGAAGATATTATTTTATCTTTCTCTGTCATGTCTTGGTGCAGATTGAAAGTGTATTGTTTTTTCTTAGCTGCCCTTCCTTGCTATTTTCACGCGCTTTTCTCTCTGTAAGCATATAAAGCTTTCCTTATGCTGCTGTGGTCCACGTTTTCACAGGTATGTGTTTTGAGCAGGTTTATAGTTCCGTTATCTGCTTCCATTCAGTACCCACTGTGCCTCGTGACTCTGTGGTTTTCATACCACTGTTCCTTTAAATATCACTTCTTTCTCATTATTTTCTCACCTGGAACTTGTATTAAAATATGCATTGATTTCCCTTGATTAGCTTTCATTTTCCTAACTTCTCATATATTTCTTCACCTCTAGTTTTCGATAATGAATTTGCCATCAGTTCCTCGGATTAATGTTTTAATTATTGACTTATTTGTCTTTCGGGGCTACTCCTCAACTCATTTCCCTTGCTGTTTGGGTAATGTCAGTTCTGACTTTAGACAGATGGTTGCTGGCTTTCAAATGCTCTCACTTCCTTTAGTTTTGCCCTTGCCTGGATTTCTTCTTGGTTTTAGACCAGGGAATACTTTTTGTGGAATGCATACTGATGTTTCTGATTTCCTATCCTGGCTAGCTCTCACAACCTACACTGTATTGTCCGTCAACGCTGGCTTTGAGCTTCCTCTTCATTTTTTAAAAAAATTATTTATTATTATGTATATACTGCTCTGCTTGCATGTACTCCTGCAGGCCAGAAGAGGGCGCCATATCACATTACAGATGGTTATGAGCCACCATGTGGTTGCTGGGAATTGAACTCAGAACCTTTGGAAGGGCAGGTGGCGCTCTTAACCACTGAGCCATCTCTCCAGCCCCAGCTGTCTCTTCATTTTTAAGAGCTAAGGGTATCCTTTTTTTTTCTTTTGAACTTGAACTTGGATTTTTTATTTTCATATTTTCAAAATTTCAACAAGTCTGTCCACTTTCACAATACTCATCCTACTTCCTTTTTATTTTCTTTACCCATCCTTCCTTCTTTCCTTCCTTCTCTTATTACTCCCTCCCTCCTTCCCTCCTTCCTTCCGTCCACCCTTCCTTGTTTTACCTTCCTTTCTTGACAAGGTCCCAAGTAGCCCAGGCTTGCCTCAAACTTACTATACAGCTGAGTCTGACCTTTCACTTCTGCTTCCTTGGCCCCCTTTCTCAGGGTTGGGAATCACCAAGATTAGACACATGTGTCACCACATCTGGCTTATGCAATGCTGGGCTCAAATGCATGAGTTCATGCATACCAGTCAAGCACTCTATGAAGTGAGCTACATTCTAGCCCCTCATCCTATTCTTCTACATTCAAATCTGACGACATTATTTTCAGCACCCATTTACTTGAAGAGTAAAGTTAATACCCTTATCAGGATCCTTTATAAACTTGATGATGAAGTGCAGTTCTGGCTCCCCCAAATCTCCTAGAGCTATGTCTCAAATTCCAGATGTCATTAGAATTGTGGTAGTGTGAGCCTTCTACCTCCAAACCTCTACATCTATCCCCATCTTTTTTTTTCTTTCAGTTTAAGAAACTTCATTTAGAGTTAGCATCTAGAGCATATTCCTATTTCTAATAATACCGTTCTGTGACCTTCATCTAAGCTGTGATCCTTTCTACATCTGTGAGTTATAAATTAAAAAAAAAAAAAACCTGCAAGATGAGTTTTTAAGCACATGTCACTTCATAATCCAGGTCACAAATCCACTAAATTAAACAAAAGCTAAGTAGGAGAATGGAAAGGTCTGTTCATCTAAGATGCCAAAGGGGACTGTGCAGACAGGAGCCACTGATCCGCCTACAAGCCGCCAACAAGCTTCATCGCCTCCACTGTTCTGTGTAGACCAATTCTTAACCTTCGCTCGGTCCCTGCTCGCATCTGCTCTAAGGCAACACTTGCTCAGCGCTTCTTTGGAAGAGCGGCCCATGGTCGAGACCGCGGTTAGAGTTTACGCGCTTCGTTAGAGCAAGAAAGTATAGTTTGCTAAACAAACCCTAGCTGCTAATAGGCCTGTGAATGTGGAGGTAGAATTTCTGCAACGTCAGAGAACTGAAGGGAAGAAAGAACAGCCCCGGAAGCAAAGGGATGGCGCTCGGAAGCGTCCTTTATATAATACACATTCCCCACGAGTCAATAACTGGGAGACGTACAGCGAAGGGCAAAAATGAGTTGATTGCAGTCTTCAAGGAGTTGGCACAAAGGAAAAGCAGCGTTGCAAATTAAACTCATTCAAAAGAGCAAAGACGCTTGGCTCAAGCTTAAGAAGATTGAACAAGGCTGGCAAAAATTCATTATTCCAGAAGAGATGACAGGGGAAAGTAATAGACTACAAAATTTGGACGTAAAAACCCTACCCAGATGTTTGTCTTCAGACCTTTCCCCGACAGTCTGGTTCTTGAGACTGCAAAGCTGTATTGTAAGGTAGCCTTATGAATATATAAAAAGAAGGTCCCAGCCTCTAATTGCTGAACACAGGAAAAAAAATTACTGTCAGAATCTCTAGCTATGCTACAGACCCCAAACAGACCCAATTTTATGCAAAACTGTCATTCACATCTTATCATTCATTTCTTATCTATTATTCAACTTGAACACACTGATGTTCATAGAATCCTTTCTGCTTCTGTAAATGCTGGCACCAAATAGCACAACCAACTCACCAAAACCAAAACCCTTTTTAAAACAAACTGTTCAATCTACTTACTCATGGACACATACATACACGCATGTGAACCTCAACCAATTCCCAGGCATATGGGCTCAATATCCTTAAAGTGCCCTAGACAAAGCTCTGGCTCATTAGGTGATCAAAGATATTTTAAAAAAAATATTTGTCTGTACTTTCCTCTTGCAGGACTTACGTCTTGAGTTCAAATTTAGATTTCATTCACAAAATGATGATTGGATCAGTTCACAAAAGAACTGTTCTACTGTCAGAATGCGTATTGCCACTCAAGTTGGTCATTCATTAATATAATCCATAATACATACAGGTCACATACACATATGTGTGGTCTATGTTCCACATATATGTCTTATCTCTATGAAAATAAAGCAATAACATGAAAGTATGTACCAAATGTAGTAAGTATTACAAATAGGGGAATCTGTTGATTATATATCTTATATGTACAGATAGATGACAGATGGATAGTTGGATGCTAGGTAGACAGAAAGACAGACTAATGGACAAACAGATGAATGATACTGGACAAGGCTTCAGCCCTCTAAAGGATAACTTGCATAAAAATTCAGACTGACAAAGGCCTTAAGCACAGACACATATTTATATTATCCATGTGCCTACAATTGGCTTTCAAAAATCAGAAAAGTTTACCCAAGTGAAAAGCCCTCCATCTATTCATATATTTCAAAAACCTGGCTGTTAGGCGCTATGTGAACAGAATGTCAAACACCCAAGCAAGTGGTTTCTCTTACCTCACTCACACAGAGAAGAAATGTTCAAAAGGAAATGTCATCCACCATCCCATCATATCCCTACATAAAAAGCAAGCAAAGTGACAGCGCTCAGAAAGAGTCACTCAGTGCCCTGAGGGATTTTGCAGTGAATCTGCAGCGTATAATTACAGCCTTCCCTGAAGAATCCCAGGAGTTGGTGTAAGCCTCAGTCAGACAGTTTCACTTTGCCTGTCCTAACAAAGAGGAAGGACCAGCAATGGGAGGTGGCGGGGGCACTGGTCCTTACAGAAGAGCTTCACTCCACATCTATGCCCAGCTGTGTTCAGTCTGTCTCTCCATACTGAGGTCTATGTTTTCAAATAGAACAAAATGTCTTCAGTTACCCTATATTTTCTATATTAATCATCACCTTTATTAATCTCTATATGATTTTTATCTGATATAATTATACACCTTCTTCTAGATCTAAGTCATTTTCTTGGCCACTGCCTGGGTTTGAGAGTGTATTCCTACATAAACCTGCTGTATCATATCAAAGCATGTTCATAGTTTTATAGGCATAATTTAAGGTATTTTCCTTGCTCAAAGCAATAAGAAGAAAACAAAGAAAAATGTAGACACTAAGAGGCAGTTTCATAGACCTATTTCATGAAACAAGGACGGTCTTCCACTGAGTTCAAATAGGTAAGAAGAATATTGGACACAAAGACAGATGTGATGGTCAAGTTCCTTGACAAGCAGACTTTAAGGTCAAACGATGTTTGTGTGGTGTGATGCTCTGGGTCTTTGGAGCACATTCCTTTGATGATCTTTATCTTAGTTTCCCACACAAGCAGTGCAGTATCAATAAGGCAGATAGTGGTTGATTCTCAGACAATTTGTGAGAAGGTACTGAAGCTGAAACCAGGGGGCTTGTCAGAGATGTCCTAGACTAACAAGGGGGCCATGTCCTTGAACCCTAGCTCTGACCACTTATGGTTTATGGCTACCTCTGTGAGTAGGTTGAACTTTAGCAAGTAATGCATCTTCATGGGGTCGGGTCGGGGATGAAATCAGATTGATCTGTTGGATGTTCCAATAGTTGAGGAGCTATAGGCCTGCCTCAAGCTCAAAAGGAACCTGGGTGTTGCTATGGCATCACTACCTAGATTACGTGAGTCTGTCTTATTTTTTAAATGGGGAATATAAATAAGTACTTCCAATTATAAACCTACTCATCTGATATGTATCCTCTGTAGCCTTGAGGATTCTTCCTTCTGGCTCTCTGACTTCTTAGGTCACTGAGTTAACGCAGCCCATCCTTTCTATGTAGAAAGCACTCCCCATTATTTTGTAGAGAAATTTGGGATACAATGCATGGAAAGAGAACAGACTCCTTCGTCTATAAATTAGGGATGATAATACTACCATTCACCTCATGGGATGTGCATAATAAATTATGTGTGCAAAGCTCATCAAACAGTGTCAGCCACACAGCTCTTACTAGTGTTGTTATTTTTTGAAAATTATATGAATTCAATTCTTCTTCATAGTAACTGTTGCTTACCTAGGATCTACTTCAAAAACCAGATCAAGAGTTTGCCTTGTCAGGAGACACTGTCAAGAGAACAAAGCGACAGCCTACAGACTGGGAAAAGATCTTCACCAAGCCTACATCTGACAAAGGTCTAATATCCAAAATATATAAAGAACTCAAGAAATTAAACACCACCAAACCAAATAACCCAATTGAGAAATGGGGCTTGGAACTAAACAGAGAATTCTCAACAGAGGAATATCAAATGGCTGAGAAACACTTAAAGAAATGCTCAACCTCCTTAATCATCAGGGAAATGCAAATCAAAACAACTCTAAGATTCCATCTTACACCCATCAGAATGGCTAAGATAAAAAATTCAAGCGACACCACATGCTGGCGAGGATGTGGGGAGAGAGAAACACTCCTTCATTGCTGGTGGGAATGCAAATTAGTACAGCCACTTTAGAAATCTATCTGGTGCTATCTCAGAAAAATGGGAATAGGGCTTCCTCAAGACCCAGCTATTACACTCCTGGGAATATACCCAGAAGATGCTCCAGCACACAACAAGAAAATTTGCTCAACCATGTTCATAGCAGCCTTATTCATAATAGCCAGAACATGGAAACAGCCTAAGTGTCCCTCAATAGAAGAATGGATAAAGAAACTGTGGTACATATACACTATGGAATACTACTTGTAGGGTCCTAGAAACCTACAAGTAGAACATTATGATAGGCAGATTTGGGCCCAGGGGTCCTGCTCAAACTAAGACACCAACCAAGGACAATACAGACGGTAAACTTTAAACCCCTACCCAGATCTAGCCAATGGTCAGAACATTCTCCACAGTAGAGTAGAGAGTGGGATATGACTTTCTCACGTACTCTGGTGCCTCACCTTTGACCATGTCGCCTGGAGGGGGAGACCTGGTGGGACTCAGAGGAAGGACAGCAGGTTACCAAGAAGAGACTTGATACCCTATGAACATATACAGGGGGAGGTAATCCCCCTCAGGAACAGTCATAGGGGAGGGGAATAAGGGGAAAATGGGAGGGAGGGAAGAATGGGAGGATACAAGGGATGGGATAACCATTGAGATGTAACAAGAATGAATTAATAAAAAAAAAAAGAAAGTAAAAAAAAAAAAGAGTTTGCCTTGTGTTCTAACATTCTAGATTCCCATGATGAGTTTCTAGCCTATATCTTTTTTACTTGATTAGCAAAGACCTCACAGTACCCTTTGACTGAGTTTCACATCATCAAGGATTTACATTTCTTTTCTGTGCTTGGTTTCATTGTGAGATTATTTCTACATTCTGCTGTTGCTGTTATTTGTATTTTTTTCTATTTGGTTGTGTTTTGAGACTAGCTTTCATTTTATACTATGGACCAGCCTTGAAATTATGATCTGTGATTGCAATTGTGCATCACTATACCTAGTTAGAATATAGGATTTAAATAGACAGCATTGCTTTTGAGAAGAGCAGACACAGCACCAAAGAATAACATTCTCTGAAACTATTGCAGGTGTCAAGTGTCTCCTAATGTTTAGCTACTTATATCATCAACTGGACACAAAGTGGCAATCCAATCAGATATCTGGATTATGAATTGCTAAATCCACATCACCAGAAAACTGGCTGACAACTAGCTGAGCATATTATTTCAGTATTACAATCCCAACACTCAGGAGGGTGAAGCGGAGGACTGGGAGTTCTAGGTCACTCTAGGCTACATAGTGAGACATTGTCTCAAACAAACAAAACACTGAACACAGGTAAGATGATGGGGCTGAATCTTCATGTTATTGCGCTGAGCTAGAACTGTAGTTCTTGAGTAACTGACTATGTAGGTTAAAAACCCTGTGGCCCTCACCAATCTTTCATCGGTTTAGGATCAGGCACAGGATAATGGAAGGAAATATTATCCTAGGTCCAGTCCATGCCTGGATCTTGATTGGTGCTTCAGTTTCAGCAAGCCCCTCTGGATCCTGGTTAGTTGGCTCTGCTGGTATTCTTGTAGAGCTCCTATCACTTCCAGGTCCTTTTCTCTTTCCACCCACTTTTCCAGAGGACTCCCTGTGTATCACCCAATTTTTGTTGTAAGACTCAGCATCTGCTTCTAAAATGTGCTGGGTGGAGCCTCTCAGAGGACAACTCTGCTAGGCTCCCATCTGCAAGCATAGCAGAGTATCATTAGTAGTGTCAGGAGTGGGCTCTCTCCCGTGTGGTGGGTCTTGGGTTGCGTCCAGCATTGGTTGGACAGTCCCCCAAGCTCTACTCTATCTGCTCTCTTTATCCCTGTACATCTGGTAGGCGGGATAAACTTTGAGTTGAAGTTCTTTTGGTGGGTTGGTGTTCCCCTCACTCTACTAGGAGTCTTACCTAGTTGGGGCAAGTCACCTTCGGTTTCTGTGGGCCCTGCTAGTAGGAGTCTCTGTTAGAGTCCCACCTCACATCCTCCCAGGAGCCTACCCTGACTTATCTCTCCAGCTATCCACAGAGATGCCCCTGCCCCAACACAGATGTAACCGATGGGCAGCTCAGACTTCATGTGGGTCCTCTCATAATGGGAGCAGGGGTTGTCTCTGATATGGACTCTGTTACTAGGTTTTTAAAAATCACTTCACACTGGTGGAATTGAATTACCAGGCCACAAGAGGAAGAGGACATGCTTAGTCCTGGTGTGACTTGATGAGCTGGGGTGGATGGGAAGGGGCACACTCCCCTTTTCTGAGGAATAGGGGAAGGGGAGAGTGGAAGAGGAAGGGAGGGTGGGACTGGAGAGGGGGGATGGGACCACAACCAGGATGTAAAGGGAATAATCAAATAGAAAGAAAGAGAGAGAGAGAGAGAGAGAGAGAGAGAGAGAGAATGTCATCCTGAGTGAGATAATCCAGACCCAGAAAGACATGCATGGTATGTACTCACTTAAAGTGGATATTAGTCATAAAGTACAAGATAGCCATCTATAATCCACTGACCAAAAGAAACTAAGTAACAAGGAGAGCCCAATGGAAGATGCTTGAATCTCACTCAGAAGGGGAAATAAAATAGGCACTGGAGGTGGATAGAAAGAGGGAACAGGGTGGGCGAGGGAATGGGGAAGGAAGAAGGACTGGGGATTCTGAGTAGGGCGGTGGAGGGAGAGAGGGCTGTGTGAAAGAGTGGAAACTGAGGTGGGGAACATCTCTGGGATAGGGGAGGCCCCAGGAAATCTACGGGCGTCACCTTAGCCGAGACTCCTAGCAGCAGGGTATAGGGAACCTGAAGTGGCTTTTGGAGCCAGGCATGACATCCAGTGGAGAGACAGGACACCAACCCACCCAAAACACCTTTGACCTCAAATTTGTTCTGCCTATAAGATGCGTAGGGACAAAGATGGAACAAAGGTTAAGGGAATGGCCAAGCAAAGACTGGCCATACTTGAGACCCCTCCCATGGGGAGAACCAATACCTTATACTACCAATATATTCTGTTATGCTTATACACAGGAGCCGAGCAGAACCACTTTTTGCAGGCATCTTTGACTATTCCACAGCATGTCCAGAGAGTGACCTCACACTGGGTGACCATCCTTGAGTTTCCTGAGATTGCACTAATCTTCTTTGAATGCAACTCAGGCTCATGTTGCTCTCTGTCACTACCTGTGTGCTTGCAGGTCCATATTCAGCCTCTGCCACCAGCTAAGAATTGTGGCTCTCTTCACCATCTTACAAATTCCTTAGGAGAGAACTCTTTCTGAGAATGCTTTGAGTGACAGTTGATTCATCAATCTTCTCAGCTGGTGCTCTTCACTTATTAGAAAGAACTTCAGGGAGTATGTGAACACTGTAAACTTAGCATGTGCATATGGTGTTACGCTTGGCTTTCTATTTTTCTTGAGACACAGCTTAATGATTTTGGTCAGATTGCTAAAGACCTTTAATGTAATCAGGTCTTTAAAATGGTTCAGGCCAGTCCAAACTTAGACTGTGGGAGCATGTGCCTTAATTCTACCACTTATTTATTACCAGAGTGCTCTTATTCAATTTCAGGATCCTCAAGTTCTGGATCTGTAAGTAGAGTTAACAAGAGTACCTACTTCTGCTGTGCACATTGAGTGCCACTGACCTTCATCAACGGCTGTCACAAAAGTCCAACCACATGAGGCCCATCTCAGTTCTAGAGCAGAGGGAAGTTGATGGCCAGGTCTGTTATTACACAGTGTCCTCTTGTGTATTCCAGCTGAAGAAATCTCCTGCAGGTAAGGACTTGGAGAAGATACTTTGGTATGTGTGCATGACTATTAAGATCTCACAGAGACAAGCCAGATGATGGTAGTACACACCTTTAATCCCAGCATTTGGGAGGAAGAGGCTGGTAGATTATCTGAGTTTGTGGCCAGTCTGGTCTACAGAGTGAGTTCCAGGGCAGCCAAGGCCCTGGAGAGAAACCCTGTCTCAAAAGCAAAACAAACAACCCAAAATAAAATAAAATTTTAAAAATACCTAGGCAAGAAGGTTATAGGCATGGAGAAATTGAGCACCATGTGAGGTCTGGCTTCAGCATTTCATTGTCTTCAGCCTGTTCTTGTTTGGTAGTGTTGTCAGCCATGCTTTCTCCTTACTCCTGTGTCTTTGTTGTGTATTTAATCTTGCTGTACTTTATGATCTTTTATAGAATACCTTGAATCCACTGAAGAATAAATCCACTACATACACAAACAGATAAACAAATCCATACAGTATGGATTAGTGTCTTGCTGCCCATTGTGTGAGTTGTTCTGTTTTATGGATGCTCTCCCGTCTGTTTAAATAGATTTTGATCTTCTATTGTTGAGGAAATGTGAGAGTGGGGATTAGTGGGCTGTGAATAGATAATGAAGCAATCAAGACATTTTGAAGACGTCTGGTGGCAATCTGAACACAAACAAAATTGCGGTCAGAAAAATAATATTTTACACAAAAAGAAAGAAATTACTTTAGAGCTCATCCTGTTTATACTCACAAAGACATTTATTGGAGGGATAACATTTGCATAAAACTCTTCTATGTTTTAAGTCCGAGTTTCCAATGAGAGTGGAGGGGCCTTGAACTTCTCCCTAAAGCAAAATGGTAGCTGTGAGGAGTCTTTCAACACAGCCTTCCTAGCTCGGGTGTTCACCCACTGGCCTTTACTATAAGAGTAAGTGTTCATATGTCATAAGAATTCTCAGAAATTCCCTGTGAAAATCACAACCACAGCAGTTGGTCCTGATTTATAAAGGATCTGCTAATGGTAGCCAGGCGCTTTTCTGTCTTCATAACCCTGCAGTGGCAGAAACGTTTCAATGTTTGCAGGCTTCCCAAAGCCAGCAGTCTGCCCTTCGACACTCTCAGATCAGAGGAGGCCTGGAGCAAACAGCCTGAGGGGTGATCAAGTGCCTCGCGATTACAATAGGAACAGCTCCCATCTGTGTTGTACTTCACAGTTTGTGAGATGTTTTCGTAAATATCATCTTACAGGATCCTAATAAAAATTCTGATTTCAAAGTCTACGCTTATTGCTGGTTTACAAGGCTTTTGAAGATGAAATATTTCCTCTCAGAATTTCACAGGTTGAAACCTTAATGCCCAGCACCCCATAATTTGGCCATATTTAGAGATACAACTTTAGAGGTAGTAGAGTTAAAATGAGGTCATTAGGCTGGATCCCAACACGACACAACTTACAGAAGTGAGAAATAGACAGCTAGGAGAGATGATGGGATGCGATCTTGACTGTGTGCATCGATCTGCCGGAACTATGAGAGAGTGCGCTACTGCTGTGTGCCCCACAACACAGCATATTGTTTCACCAGCCCAGGAAACTAATACAAAAGACCTTTGTAGTCTGGCCCTCCTTCCCTCTGGCACCTTCTCTTATCTCTCTTTCCAGTGGACTATATATTCTCAGCCAGCAGCATCTAGTTGGGAGACTGTCTACAAAGTGTCTTGTGACCTGCTGGGATGTAAAGCAATAGAAAGACAATTCCTTCCATGACAATGTTCCTTGCACATTTCTGAGTCCTAAGGAAGCCACTGTTCTCCTTCCTTTTCACGAGACACCGAAGGAACTCTGGGTAGCCTTTCACTCACACCACTATTAAGTTTTTCCCTACTTTTCCTAGGAGAAAAATGCTAAGCTCAAGTGGGAGTTTGTGTCTCTAGATCTAATAATTTGGGGCATATTTCTTCTTTCTTTCATTTCTCTCTCTCTCTCTCTCTCTCTCTCTCCCTCTCCCTCTCCCTCTCCCTCTCCCTCTCCCTCTCTCTCTCTCTCTCTCTCTCTCTCTCTCTCTCTCTCTCTCTCTCTCTCTCTCTCTCTCTCTCTCACACACACACACACACACACACACACACACACACACACACTTGGACACACACTTGGACACACAGGTACTATAGCACATATATGAAGATCAGAGTACAGATACCGGGAGCTAAAGCTCCTTCGACCCTCTGGCTTCCTGGGATTGAATTCAGGTCACCAGATGGTGCACATTTACCTACTCAACTGCCATTCTGTCTTGTGTTGTCTTTAAAAATACCCTGAAGGAAGGCAGCTGTGCTCACCGACTGAGAATGATGACTGGAACTCGGGGAGCACTTTGGGGGTGCTATGGAAACCTAAAGAAAGGGAAACGCCCTGGATTCAACAAGGGTGACCCTAGCTAATAGTAATGGTGGATTCGGAGCCTGAACCAGCCATCTTCTGTAACCAGGCAAGGCTTCTAGTGGTGGGACTGGGACATTAACCCTGCCATAAAACCTTTGACCTATAATTTTTCCTGCCTGCAAGACTCACAGCCAAACATTAGACAAAGGTCGTAGGACTCCACAGAAGAGGGAGGGAGGGAGCCAGAGAGGTTGAGGAGACCACAAGGACACAGCTGATAGAACCAACTAGCATGGCTATTAGGGACTGACAGAGACTCAAGTGACAACCAAGGGGCTTGTATGGGTCTGCACTAGGTCCTCTGCATATACATTATGGTTGTGCAGCTTGGTGTTCCTATGGGACTTCTAACATTAGGAGTGGTGGTGCCTCTGACTCTTCTGCTTGCTCTTGGGACCTTTTTTCCCCCACCTACTGGGTTGCCTTGCCCAGTACTGATGTGAGGGTTTGTGCCTAGTCTTATTGTAACCTGTTGTGCCATGTTTGGTTGATACCCTAGGAGGCCTGCTCATTTCTGAAGGAAAACTGAGGAGGAGTGGATCTGGGGGAGAGGGAAGATGTTGGGGGTGGGAATGAAAGGAGTGGAGGGAGACGAAATTGTGGCCAGGATGAAATATATGAGAGAATTTATAAAACAAACAAACAAAGCCTGAAGGATCATAAGCTCCAAGGGTTAAGAGACCCTCCTCCAGTCAAATCATGTGGGTGAGGGGTTGAGGTGGGGTTGAGTGAGCACACAGCACGTGGTTACTGTATGGTCCCTCCTGCCTCTATATGAATGTGTTTGATTCTTCTGAGTATTGCACCTCCCAGAGAATGAAAAACAAACAAACAAACAAACAAACAAACAAACAAACAAAAAACCAGAGTTCTGTGCCATAATTCCCACCACTTAGGAGGTCTGTGCTCTCCTTTGGTTTTGGCAGATGCTGTGATCACCTAATAAGTAGGATGCAGAATGCTGGTTCTTGGGCCTTAGGGGTCAGGAATATTATTCTCCAGCTTCTTATTTTGTGTCCTCTCTTTGGTGAACTGTCTTTCACATCATACCCAGAGATCACCATTCTAAGGAAAAAGCTGAGCGAGGCCTCGGGCCATAGGAGGCTCAAGCTTTTGTGTGATTTATGTGACTAGGAAAAGAAGATCCTAAGTTTAGGCATATTAGCTACATGTCTTTGAACAAACTGTTCAATCTCTTAAAATTCCGTGTTCTATTCTCTAAAATAGAAATGTCTCTAGGTGGCTGCAGTTGGACAATGGACAATAAATATAGTTTCCAGGGTCATGAGCCATATCAGTCTTCAATAGAGACAACTATAACATCACTCAGAGGCAGAGGGAACAATCCATCTATAATGGAAAGCAATTGGCTTACATCTTGGTGAGCACAAAGCCAACATGAATATGGCCAATAAATAAAAGAGTGGGGAAACCTATGTTACCTACAGCAGGAGTGTGCTATTTTCAAAGGAATGCTCTCTCTTGGGCTCAATGATTTTATTAAAGGAACCTATGCATATCTTTAGATGAAAGCACTTTAGCCATTCCTCCCTGAGAATGCTCAAGTAAGGCCACAGTTCAAGAAAGAAAGATGGGAGATGCATTTAGGGGTCCAGAGCACAGGGTAAGGTTAAATACTGAACAAGGTACCTTTGGGCATGCTCAGTTTGGGTCATGATGCTTCAGCTGAAGAAAGCAAATGATACATTGAAGTCTGTTGATGACTGGAGATTGTCCAGTATCTTCTGCACCTGATAGGATCCCTGCATTCAAATGCTCACAGTACCTGTGGTTGCCTGAGTAAGATCTGTGCAAGATCAAGTCAGTCAACATTTGAGCATGGAAGAGAAAGGAATCCATGTGCCCCCCCATCCCTAGCTGGGAAGCTATGGACAGTTGATGCCTTCTGAAAGAGGGATAGTAGGTTTCTTTAGGGGTGTGCCCTCTGGTGCATTGGCCACACTTCAGTATTTGGCTCCATATTCGGGAGCATATGGACAACACAAACTGGACCTGATGGATTATTTAAAAAAATATTAGTCAATGAAGTTGGAGGTGGGGTGTGGAGCTGGGAGTGGATATTGGAGCAGTTAGGGGAAGAGTTGAAAGTCAAAATACATTACATGAACTTCTCAAAGAATTAATAAAATATCTTAAAAGTGAACAATATAAAATGAACAAGCAAAAATGAAATCAATATGAGTTTGTCTTTAGAGATGCCTACCTAGCTTGGTGGCAAGTATCTCATGCCTGAAAATACTGTCATGTCTGCTCAGACCCCTTAACAGGGTAGGGGATATAGGTGGCCATCTTCCCTAACATACAGAATGAATTCTATAGTGTGGCAGAATGAAGCCCGGAGCCTGTATTCCATATGAAATGACCCACAGCCGCTAACTAATGCCAAGTCCCTCTGAAAATTGATTACTGCAATTTTCTCAGCTAAGTGAAAGCACAAACAGCTCTTTCTGCTTTCATAAGTAGAGGCTGGAGGAACGCTCTTCTGAAAACTTGAGTGGTGTTAGTTTTCTGTCTCTGGAAGCAGGTAAAAAGCCGAGCTATCTGGATCAGCTTCCCTCCCAACGAGCCCAGCTTATGAGTCCAGTCATTGTACGAATGATTATTAGACCCAAAGTAAGCACATTTCATAAGGATAAAGGTATTCCTCCAACACTGAATTCCTTCTGAGCAGTAACAATGAGGTCAGTAATAATAATCAGCTCAGGAGGACAGCAGACACCTCAGGGAGGGATCTGGCAACAGCTGGGAAGGCCCAGTGCCTCACTCATGCCATCATTTTCTATAAAGGAATGAGTTAAAAAGCAAGTTGGGAAGTGAACTTTCAGAAGGTCTAAAAAGTCTGATCTTTCCTTGTGCAAGGGTATTGATTAAATTTAAGAGGATTTGAAAGTCTACTCATTTCCTCTCAACAAGCTGTTGCACATGTTGAAAAGCAATGATTTCATAATAAGAGTCAAAATGCCTTTGATGAATGACTATTAAAATTAATTTCACCTCATTTGAGCCATGGGATGGAAGGTCAAAACAAAATAATCTCCTCTGCTTTTAAAGTGCTTTTATGGAGAGAATCCTAAATTACCTCTGTTGGAGCTGCACCAGCAGCTCAAGGTATGGCTTGGGCTCATATGTTTTCAGCCCTCGAGGCAGGGCAGGGGGACGAAACCACAGTGGCAGCCACAGGAGCATAGAGGTCCCATTTGCAGGTGCTCCTGCATAGACACTATATCTGCAAAACTGTACACAGTAACTGTCAGCCACGTTTCAGGGGGCAGAATGACTGCCAAGTCACTGTTGCTAAGAACGTGGACAGTTCAGTACGCCTGTGTTTAACAGTGCAAACTTTTCACCATATAGTTGATGGTTCTTAGAATGTCCATGAGGAAAACAAGTGTCAGAAATTTATATAATGTGTGTGTGTGTGTGTGTGTGTGTGTGTGTGTGTGTGTGTGTGCGCGCGCGCTCGCGCGCGCGCATGCACACACACACACATATGCAGGGAGGGAGAGATGAAGGAAAGCAGCAGAAGAAATGGAAATATGGCTTCTTAGATACACAGACAACTCTTAGCCATTAAGCGTTAGGGCCATGGACTTGGTGTGCCATAGGCAATCATCAGGCATGTTCGGCCAGTGCTACTTGGGGTGGCCTAACAATGCCATCTGTGAGCCGAGTGAGCATGGGTGGAGATGGGTTCTCTGCCTTCTCCTCACTCTGGTGAGGGCCTCCTTGTGCTCACAGTGAGAGTTGAGCAGAGTTACGCGCCTCTGACAGTAAAGCATGAAACCAATGGGAATAAAACACATGATCAATAACCAGACGAGAACTCTGCCCACATCTGTACTCAGCCCTCATGTGAGGATCAGGAGTGTAAATGGTCTTTCCTAATTAATATCCTCCCACACAGGGGCTCACACATCTTGTAAAAACCATTAACTCTAGCAGCAAACTGTTCCTGATTGAAACAGAATGACCTATTGTTCCAGACACAGAACACATCAGCCTTGGGGAAAAGATTCTATAGAACAAAAGTATAGTCAGAAGATGGAAGAAAGGTAACATTGCTACTTCACCCAGTCTTATTCAGAGACAAAAATGGAAAATGGGTTAATGTTTTAATAATTATGGGATAGACCTATTTATGGTTCTAAGAATATGTCCCTCAATGGCTAAAGGAGTCCCTAGAAATATTTCTCTCTCTCTCTCTCTCTCTCTCTCTCTCTCTCTCTCTCTCTCTCTCTCTCTCTCTCTCTCTCTCCTCCTTTCTGCCTCTGCCCTGCCCCTCCCTGCCTCCTCCCTCCCTCTGATTTTTGAGGCAGGGTCTCATTCTGGAACCTAGGTTGGCCTTGAACTCACAATCCTCTTGCTTCACCTCTTGAACCCTGGGGTTAGAGCCCTGTATCACTGGGCCAGGCACCACTGTACTTCTTACACAGCAGCTTTCTGGGGGCCTCCGATGCGCAGCTCAGCCCCAAAAGCATGATGGACACAGCTATTCTGGAGTTGCTACAGCAGAGTGTGAGAAAGGTTTGTCCTTTTCCTGACCCCAGTGGACCAGGTTCAGTGTTTATTTGGTCCTCCAGTGTCCTGGTTTGCAAAGATAAAGCATATCATAAAATGATCACCAAAAGACAGTTTCCATTTACTTCATTTCTAGGGCATTCATCATTTTTAGAGATGAAGGTCATGAAGTCTTCCATAGTTATCAATATTTTTCCCAGGTAGAATGTGGTTTATATGTAGCTCCTATTGCAAATCATAGGAAAGTCTTACAGCAGGATTCCTAGATACAAGATTAGAATCATAAATTATCCCACATTAGGCCAGTGTCTAGGCCTAACAGGAGTGAAAAAACCAGTTATTTGGCAGAGGTGCAATGCAGCAACTGAAGTTGGCCACTATAACTCTAATCCTCAATATGATAGTCACCTCTGATAATACCATGGGCATCTTGATATAGCCATCAAGCGACTTGTAAAACTCTACCCCAAAAGATGTATTTTCCAGTATTTCTGGTGATGTCATCTTACATCTTGGAAGACAATTCCCAGAATTTCCTAGAGCACGGCACAACTCACTTCCTTTTACTCAAAAGTGGTACTCACACTGTAAAACAATGTTCACCAAACTGGAGTCCTGACTGGATAGCTCCTGGTGGCCAGAAATTCAACTTTTAAGGTTGTGATAATGTCATTTGGGTTTTATTAACATCAAAGCCCCCCTCCCTTTTTTATCCTGTATATAGTTCAGGACGTGTGTAATTTGTTGCAAAAAGATACACTGCAATATGGCCAGTGGGAACTGATGGGATTTGAAGACAGTTGATGGAGGGTTATTGTACTTTTCCTTCCATTTTCTATAGGATTGAACTTTCTTTTACTTATTCCTTTATTTAAAAAAAAAATTAAATGCTCATTTACTGCTTTCATCCCCGGGCAGTTGCTCTATATCATTCTTGCTCTTCCCTCCTCCAACTTCTCCCATATCCTACTCCTCCCTCCCAAATCAGGATCTCTTTTTAAAAGAGATGATGATAAAGGCCAAACATTGTGCATTGACAGTGTAGCTCAGTGGGTAGAGCACTTGCCTAGTATGCACAGTGTCTGAGGATGGTTCCCCAGGGCTGTATATACTGGACGAGGCAACCGTACCTGTAATTCCTGCACTCAGGAGGTAGAGGCAGGAGGATAAGAACTGTAAGGCCCTCCTTGGCTACATGGGGATTTCAAGGTTAGCACAGGATACATGAGATGCTGCCAAAAAGAAAATTAAAAAGTTTCCAGTGCTCTAAGAATCAGCAGCCTCGGTGAACAGCCCCCACCCATGCTCACGCAAGCAACACTAATTAAATGCAGTGAGCCATAAGAAAAGACATGGATGTAGGAGGGGGAGGGCATGTTGGGAGGAAGCGACTTGGTGGGAGGGAGGAGGAGATAAGAGATGATAATGGGAGGATAACCATCAAAATTGACTTAATATATGTATGAAATTGTGAGCGAATGAATACGTATTAAAGAAAAATATCACAAGCCTCTACTGTTCATCACTTAACCCAGCCTATTGTGATAAGCATATAGAAACTAAAATAACACACTCTCTTATGTATGCGCTTAACAATCATAAAAAGAGAGATAAGGAAAAATTTTTCTCATTTGTCCTCCAAGTTCTGTTAAGAGTTATTGAGATATAAAGAGGGGTTTGCCTTGCTTCGATAACTGAGAGTGGAGTGACCCTCTCACACAGCAGAACAACTTATAAAAATGGTCTCTTGTGACCTGCAGCTCATCTTTTAAGGTCACTGAGTTCTAAGATCATCAGAAGCCTCAAGTAAAACCTTGAGAATGGAAATAATCAGTTAGCTTTATCTGAAATGTGCCATTGAGAATTTCATTCATGAGAGGGCAAAATGAGAGTTTTATCTTGTGTCCTTTTGGGCCCCTCCATGCTCCTGCATAAACCCCCTGCTCAGTAGAGCCTGCTGCCATGTGCTGGCTGCAATGACTAGCCATGGAAAGGGGCACTGTCAGGAAACTGCTTTCCTCAAAATGTGCACACCTAACGGCCCTCCATAACACATCTCAACATCCCAGCGGAGGGCGAATCATCCGTCACCATCCAGCACATGACCTCTCATTAATTAATTGAAAGCTCTACCTTGGGGAGGAGGAGAAACAAAGGAGAAGGTCACAGTGGACACCAGCCAAAGGACAAGAGGAGCCCTGCAGAGTTTCTGTTGGAAATGTAGGACCAGACTATGGAGGTGAATGGAGAGTTAGAACTCTGGGCAGCAATGCCCCTCTCATCTCAGCAGGCTGAGTGACTTAGGGAGGGCATGTCGCCCATCAGGAACTTGTCAGCTTCCTTTGTAAACCTAGGTTTGTGAGTGCTGGAGTCTGTGTGTGTGTGTGTGTGTGTGTGTGTGTGTGTGTGTGTGTGTGTGTGATTCTCCAGAATAGAAATTCTGTGTTTCTCTCTACAAGTGAGAGAAAAGGGATGTTAGCCTTTATAAATAAACATTACATTGAAAAGATTTACTGGTGACAAAATGGTAGACATCTAACATCTGTCCCGAATCGTACTCTGCAAAGTCGATTAAAATAGATTCATATCTTGATTAATTTATTGTTTTACCAATCAGCTTAGAGAAGAAACATCAGACAGGGAAGGCCATTTGCCATACAGTGTGCAAACGGGAACAATGGACTTCACACTTGAGCAGAGTGCTAGACATCTGTCAATCTTGATTTCTCACAAGTACAGTGCTGCTGGGCTGTCCCGCCATCTGTCATCTTTGAGCCCTATGACCCTCCCTTCAGTTTAACACCATGTTCCCTTAACGGCCTGTCTCGGAGGATCATCTCTTCACTCGTCATCCTTTCATTCACAAGTGTGGGACGAGAATCTGTCTGCAGCACTATATTTACTCGCACGGCCCCCATCACTGCAAGGCCCTGCTTGGTCCTCCTGGCCGTCAGGATATTTACTTACATGCTATTACATCGCTAACGCCCAGCCTACTTTCAGACGTAGCAGAGAGCTCATATTTATTTAAAGCTGCAATGATACCAATCTTTTAGGATCTCATCTACCCTTATTCTTTGTTTAAAGACAAAAAAAAAATGACCTTTCCATTTGCCAAACTCTATATAGATAATCTCTGACTTATAATCACTCAACTTAAAACTTTTCAGTTCTGTTTCTGCACAAAAGCAATGCTCATCCAGTTCTTTAAAAGCTGTCTGGCTTTTATATTTTGCTATTTTTTCCTTGGTAATATGTGATGTGGTACCATGTCATGGTGCCTACCTGAAAATTTAAAGTAGACTATGTCAAGGTATGATGTCTGATTCATGAGACATAGTGAAAGATTTTATTTATTTAAAAGATTGTGTGTGTGTGTGTGTGTGTGTGTGTGTGTGTGTGTGTGTGTGTGTGCGAGAGAGGGGGGAGGGAGAGAGAGAGAGAGAGAGAGAGAGAGAGAGAGAGAGAGAGAGAGAGAGAGAGAGAGAGAGAGAGAGAAAGGGGGGTGTATACCACATGTCCTGTACTACATAGGTGCTGGGAACCGATCTCAGAGCCTCTGGAAGAACAGCAAGTGTACTTAGCTACTGAGCCATCTCTCTATCTTCTTGAATACATTGTAGATGGGTAATGTTTTTATCTTATAATGTATTTGTTAGGATATAACTCCAACTCCAGTGTAAGTCAAGACACATCTTCATTTAATCACCCAGAGAATCGGGGAAATTGGCAAGCACTCAGGATGATGAACTAACACCTTAAGGGGGGGTGCAGGGGGGGAAACACTTCTTACTATGCTGAAAGGACATCGTGTTTGAATTTGAGGAGGGGTGCTTATAATACAAAAGTGGTCTGAGTATCTACTTGGAAAAATTAAAAGCTACCTAAGGAAAAAAAAATCATGGTATCAAACTTTTCACATTTCACAAAAATGCCTATAAAACAGAAAATATGGCTTCTTTCCCCCAACCTTCTCTGTTGAGGACCTGTGAGCACCACATGGCAACAGCCTCGTGGTCAGTAAAGGCTAGGCTCTGATGACTGGAAAACACTCTTTCTCTACAGGACATGAGCACTGATTCTGTTTTCGAACCCAGTGTTGCTTTGTGTGATGTTGGGTTTTGTGAGCCTGCTGATTGCAGCACTTCTTTTAGCCTTTGATTTCCTCTGGCTAATAGTTCTTCAGTCTTTTACTAGGATGCTATGAGATCTCTGCCCAGGCTTCCCTCTCTTAATGAGTACAGAGCTTCCATTCCCTGTCTCCACATTTGCCGTACGGATAAAGCTGGAGTTATGATAGATAAATGTCACTGTTTTAATTGATGTTGATTTGGGTACAAGTTTTAAGGCTTTGGAAAGGTAGAAATGGTTAGTTGGTGGTTATCATAACAACGGGGCAGTGAAGACAAATAAGGCAAGATTAAAACAGCATATTCTAAAGGACTAAAATTTGTTGTACCAGTGTCACGACAGTCCTGACAGTGAGCTATCAAAGCTGAGTTGTTTAGCTAATCATCTCCATCCATTACTCTATCTGGAATGTTTCTTTTCCATCCTCCGTGCATTCTAGCCTCTTGTCCTTTATCCATATTACATAAATTTTTCATGACATCAAGGGCTGAGGCAAGACTGGTTGATACCATTCCAGAATCCCACAACTTCAAGGAACTTACTTTTCTCCCAGAATCCCACCAAGAACTTGGCTTATGTTTCCAGCTGCTTGTTAATTTACTCATTAAAGTACTTTGGGGAAATCCACAAATACCTACCCATTCTCACTACTTTTTTGCAGTTTTATAGAAATATGTCATAATCTTTTCTGCAAGAAAGAAAAAAATTTCAAGGCAATGTTTGTGTCTGGTTGATTTTTACATGCCCAAAGGTTTTTGGTGTAATTACTGTTAGTTATCTACCTGACTTCAGTTCCTCCTTTTCTGCTTTACTGCTGGAATTTCAGTTTGGGGTATGCATTATCTCCCTATCTTTAGTATATGAAACATACACTAACGCACTTGAGAGGAGAAGTAGCAATATCATAATAGTGGGGGCTTCATTACCCCACTTTCAACAATTGGAAACTTATCCAGAGAGAAAGGTGAGAAGGAAACATTGAACTCATAGAAACCTAGCCAAACAAATCTAACAGACATTTCCAGAACCTTCTATCCAATAACAATAGATACACATTCTTCTCAAGAACCATATTCAGCATTCATCATATTTTAGGACACAAAATAAGCTTTAACCAATCTAAGAAAATTTAAATCATAGAAAGTTTCCTTTTCAGACCACAATGCTACTAAACTAAAAATCAATAACAGGAGTAAAATTCACAAACCTTTGAATAGAGCATGCCTCAAATAGCCAATGAGTAAAAGAATCAATGAGAGAAATTAGAAACTAAACTTATATATACTCAAATGAAGGCACAATAACTTAAATAGAGGATTAGAACATGTACTTTTTGTTTTACTTTAAGATTTATTTATTTATTATGTATGTATTCAGAATACTGTATACGGTATTCTACCTGCATGTATTCCTGCACATGAGAAGAGGGCATCAGATCTTATTATCGATGGTTGTCAGCCACCATGTGGTTGCTGGGAATTGAACTCAGGACCTTTGGAAGAGCAGCCAGTGCTCTTAACCCCTGACCCATCACTCTAGCCTTAGAACAAATACTTTTAAGAGCTGAGTTTATAGTAAAAAAAAAAAAATACCAATAAGGAAAAAAAAAACCTCAAACCTATATTATATATTAAAAAAAAAAAAAACAAGAGACGCACAAACTAAATCCAAATTAAAAGAAGTAATGAAGACCAGAATAGAAATGAACGAAACAGGTTTTAGAAAAAATATAGAAAAAGATCAAGAAAAAAAATCAACAGAACCAAGAACTATTATTTTCTTAAAAATAAATTCTTGGCTAGTCTTACAATTTAGAACAAAGATACACATAAATAAAATCAGAAACCAAAGAGGTGACATTTCAGCAGATAACACAGGAATGTAAAAGATATTAGTAACTGCAGGACAACACGGTGGGAAGCCTAGGGGAAACATGAAAATTCATAGAACGCGCAGTCCAGCAGGATTCACCCAGACAGAAACAGAAAGCCGGATTGGCCTTACAACCTCGAAGAGATTGAAACAACAACAACAACAACAACAACAACAACAACAAACACAAGAACAACAGCAACAACAACACTTCCGAACAAAGAGAAACTCAGACCAGGTAGCTTTGTGACCGAATTCTACTACTTAAAGAATAAGTACCAATCCTTAAATGTTTTCAAAAAGAACTAGAGAGACTGTTTCCAAAGACATTGTATGAGTCTAGGATGATTCTAGAACAAAGCCAGACAAAGATAACCTCAAAAAGGAAAACTAGTGTTTAAGATACTAGATATAAGTGACCAACCAAGTGGGAAAAAATGGTTTAGAAAACTCAGTAATATCCAAATGTTGGTAGGATTCAGAACTGTGTACAGACACCTTGCAACCCTTATCACAAGCCCCACATCACCTTCACGGAGCTAGAAATAGCAATCCTAAAATTCAAGTGGAACCACAAGCACAAATGAACACAGAATTGCAGAGACAGAAAAACGAAGTTTTACTAATGATAATTAAGCTGAAAAGCTACAGCAATGAACATAGCTGTGCATGGTGTTGATGAAGGTGCTGAGTGCGGAATGGAGCGTTCCTTCCAAAAGTAGTCCCAGGAAACCAGACATCTATGCACAGGATGGAACTTGGCTCATGTCTTATTCTCAACAAAACAATCAACACACATTGTATCAAATACATAAATCTAATGCCAGAATACACAAAAACCCCAAGGAAATATATAAAGGAAAAGTTCCATGACATTGGTCTTGGGGGTGGCTTATTATTATTATTTTTTTAATTTATGTGTCTCTCTGTGTGTGCACATGTGTGCCTGGTGACCACAGAGGCCAGACGAGGGTGTAGGAGCATCCTAGAGCTATTACTCATGATGGTGAGCGGCCAGCTGTGGATTCTGGGAACTGACCCAGGGTTCTCTAGAAGGGCAGTAAGCACACTTAGCCACTGAACTATCGCTCCAGCTTCAGACCATGATTAAAAAAAAACAACCAAATAAAAAATCAGCAAGGGGATTATGTGAAACTGAACATATTTTGCACAGTAAACAAGGTACCCTGCAGAATGGGAGAGAATATTTGAGAACCTTGTTTCTATGAGAAGTTTCCAGAAAGGAGGGGCACTCACAGGGGTGGATGGGAGAGAGAAAAGGATGAGAGTTGCCAGAATACATTATACACATGCATAGAATTAGAAAAAATAAATAAAACAAAAATTTAAAAATCCACACAACCCGAGTACAAAATATAAATAATGGGATTAAAAATAGATGGAGGACCTGGGTAAATGCTTCCAAAAGAAGACATAAAAGTGGTTAAAAGTTGTATGAGGAGATGTTAAGTATCTTTAATTTCCATGAAAAAAATCAGAACCACATGAAGCTTTATCACATATCTGTTAGGATGGCTACTGTTGAAAAGGCCGGAGAAAACCAGAGCTAGCAAGGCTGTGAAGAAAGAGGCTTTCAAACAGTGCTGGTGGGACTCTATCTAGGCACATCCATTATGAAAGGCAGCAAGGGATTTCCTAGGAAATTAGAAAGAGAACTCACAAACCCCTCTTCTGGGCATATAGTCAAAGGAGATGAGACGACCACATCTTAAAGATACTGCAGTCCATGTTCAAGGTGGCATTAATCACAGTGTCCAAGATGAGGACACACTCCAGTGTCTGTACACGGATGGATACCGAAGAAAGTATGGAGTATCATTCCGCTGTACAAAAAGGGAAGCCTAAATTTTATTTTGAAAAAATTTTAATTTTATAATTAAAAATATAATGTTAAGTGGAATAAACCAGATATGGAAAAATGAACACTGCAAGACCTCATTTCTGTCCCTAACATGGACTCTGTTGCCAGATTTTTCATTATTTCCCCCTGGCAAGACTGCATTACCTGGCCACAGGGGAAGAGGATGTGCTCAGTCCTGATGTCACTCGATGAGCTCAGGTGAATGCGAAGGGGGGCTCTCCTTCTCTAGGGAATAGGACATGGGAGAGGGAGGGGAAAAAGAGAGAAGAGAGGGGGTGGGGCTCGGAGTCAATAGGGGTGTGGCCAGGACCTAAAATGAACTTTAAAAAAAAAACATATTTTTTTTCAATATTTCAGACCCATATTTTAAAAGTAGTAGATCTGCTTTCCATTTTCAAATCATAAGGTGAGCCTTTTACGGGTCTTGTAGTTCTCTTTGGTGAAATCTTTTGCGTATGATAATTTTAAAAGCAGAACATTACTAAAGTTACTAAATACTTCCTAGGCCTTTGAGATAAAGGTCCAAACAGTGCTAGGTCAGAGTCACACTTACCTTATTTTTAAAAAATCCCTATAAAATCATCATCATCATCAAGAACAGCAATAAAATCACCATTTCTTCTTCGACAGCAGTTCAAGCTCAGCCTTCATCATCGCCTCCCTTCATCTGGACCTAGCAGGGATGCAGTTCATCAAAGCAGGGGGTGGGGAGCTGTTAGGAGCTGCCTCACGTGCTCATTATGAGCACATTCTGAGCATGAGCACAAAGGGCTCAGCCAGTGGGGATTTTTAGGTCAAGGCCAGGTGTCCATGTAGGGACAGAAAAAAAATTTTTTTTAAATATATATGTTTGATATGATGGTTGCCCACCTGTAATCTCAGACCCTGGGGGAGTAGAGGCAGAAAGACGAAGAGTTCGAGATTGGCCTAGGCTTCACGGGACACTGTTTAACTAAACACATCCTGTTACAAGTAGGCATGGACACGGATTACAGAAAGGTTCATAATGGCAAGAGCTAAGTTCACCCACTGGAAAATGGATAATGGATAAATAAATGGCTGTATTGAAGTAATCAACAGTTCACAAGCATGGTTTTGAGGTCAGGTATTATGAGAGACTACATACGTCATCCACGCCATTTGCCCATGTACGTACAGGTGGACTTAGTGGGTTTAAAAATAGTAAATGACGTCGAGAGGGAATGGAAACTGGGGAGATGGCGCAGTGGTAAGAGCACTGGCTACTCGCATCTCAATATTTCCTGGGTTCCATTCCCAATATCCACATTGTGCCAACCACAATCATACATAACTCCAGTTCCAGCGCATCTGATGCTCTCCTCTGGCCTCTTCAGGCACCAGCCACACACATGACAAGTAAAATAATTTTGTCTTAAAGTATGGAGGGGAAAGTGGTGAGGGGAAGAGGGAAAGAATTAGGGGGAAAGGAAGGGGGCTCATTAAAACACATTATATGCATGTATGAAATTCACAAGCAATTTAAAAAAAATAGTGCTTTTACCCATGACCTGCAGTGACCTTCACAGAAAACTAATCCTTTTATCTTCAATAAGCATTCCAAGAAGCTAGCCTGCTTTAAACCAAATCCCGATACAAGGGTGACCCAGGATTCAGAGCCTCTGCAACAGTCAACTTTAAACAGCCTGATTTGATTACGAGCTGAGAACTTACTGGATTTTTCTCTGTGTTCCAGCTTTAAGACTAGAAAAAGTCAAATGGGATTTCCTGTTTTGTTCACTTCCTGCTTTCTGTTCCATGCTCCCCAGGCAGATACACTTAAAAGTCTCCCCTCTTATATCTGTATCTCTACCCACCATAAAGTCTTAATGCTCTACCTGACAACACCATTGTAATACTTTTCAAGCCAATTGAATCAAAGTGCAGAGTTTGATAAAGCCGGATCATGGACACTGTTTTTCTTACATTTTCCTTGTGATAAATACATGAGCGTTCATATACATGAATCTTCATGTGACCTGTTGGGACCTTGCCTCTCCTGCCCTCACTCATTTCCTTAGTGTATCTTTTTTAAAAAATGAAAGGTTACCCTTTTTTAAATATAGGAATTACATAGTCATTGGAGAGACTTGGAAAATGAAGAAAATCCATTAAAAAATATAAAGACTGATAGTCATTAATTCAATACACTCATTCTACTGAATTTTTCTAGTAATTTTATACAAATAGATTTTAAAATTAGATTATTTTATTATGAATATTTTATTGATATATATTACTAAGTAATATCTATAGCCAATTATGGCTTTTAGAGTATATACATTTGTTATCTAAAAAAATAGTTTAACATTTGGGAATTTTATGAAGACGTGAAATGGATGTGTGAATAAAACAGTAATGAGGTAGGCATAGGAATATTATAACTGACAAAAATTCAAATAAATGCATTCCCAATTATTGTCCAAAGTTCAATTATTTAGATTGATGTGGTTATTGAGGAAAAAATTAAGTTATAAGCTGCATTGTTAGTGTGTCCTTTAGGGAAGCAACTTGAGGCATGAGACTTGTCCGTGGGCTGACTGTCAGGAACACAGGCTCAAGAGGCCTGATTTGGATTCAAGCTTTGAGGGAAACAGCAGTTCAATGTCACCAACAGTCTCATGAGAATCAGAGCGGGGATCCAACATACTCTCCATGCTTAGCGTTTGCTTCTTTCCTGAACATGACCTGCCCTATAATTTAATAAGCCATTTAGGAGAAAGAAACCATTGGAGCTCTTTATATGGCTCAGTAAAAGTCATTTTGATTCAATGTTGCTTTCATAACATTATTTGGCATGCCTGTGGGATAATTATGTTTTACGGTTATAGAAGTTAACACAGTGTCAACCTGAAATGGTTTAAATCAAGAATATATAAAACGCAGAGTGAAGGCACTGACCAGCAGGGAGATGTGTTGGAAATGCCTGGCTATACAGATGAGCTACATCAAAGGACGAACATGAAGATCTATCCCATATTTAATGTAATAATTTCAGATAGTGAATCTAATTACCCTGAAGCCTTATCTGATGCGGGACCTTAGAATAATCTTAAATGGAGTGTCAAGGGTAAATTGCTTCAAATCTTGAATTAACATAACCATTTAGTCCATTTAGTTAAAGGCATAATTGGTGTTAATCATTGTCCTGGGTAGTTTTTATTGCCAACTTGACACAAGCTGAAGTCCTTATGGAAAGAGGAAACCTCAACTGAAGAACTGCCGGGATCAGATTAGCCCACAGGCATTTCTCTAGTACATAATTGATGCTAGGGAGCCCAGCCCACTGTGGGCAGTGCTACCAAGTGCGTCAAATGCTGTATAAGAAAGCAAGCCAGAGACTTGATACCCTAGCATCATATTCAGGGAGAGGAGGTTCCCCTCAGTCACAGTCATAGGGAAGGGGAATGGGGTGAAAGCGGGAGGGAGGGAGGAATGGGAGGATGCATGGGATGGGATAACAAATGAGATGTAATATGGATGATTTCATTTTTCAATAAAAAAAAATGAAAGAAAGAAAGCCAATAAGAAAGCAGTGAACTAGCCAGTGTGCAGAATTCTTCCACTGTTTCTGCTTCAGTTCTTGCCCTGCCTTCCCTCAGGGGAGTACTGTAGCCTGGAAGTGCAAGGCAAATAAATCCTCCCCCCCCCCCAATTTGCTTTTGGTCATGGTGTCTAACATAGCAGCAGAAAACAAACTAGAGCAGTCATTCATTGTGTGTGAAATGGTGATCATACTCACACGCTAGAGCAAATGTGTAGTTTGAGGACTTGGTGTAGGTATAAAGGTTGGGGTACAGCTCTGATGTCTTTTTCCAGTGTCTGCTGTGTATCCACACCTTGATGTCTTAGTGACTCCTCTGATCCAGGATATCATGAACTAAGCACGTCATCTGTCTCCAGAGCTCCTCTTTACTCCCCATCAGCATCAACAGCACCACCAATTTAACGGGCCCTTCTCAAGTCACCTGATGGATTCTGTTTGTCTAATTCATTTCCAAAGATGTTAATCTACATATTAACCCACTGTTATTGACTAGTCAGTACTCCCCAAAGGGTGTATGTGTTGAAGACTTTAAATATCTCTTGAGAGAAGAAAGATTATAAGAGTACTAATTCATCCACAGATTAATCCGTTGATGACTTTGCAGCTGAATGATCTTTTAGAAGGTGGGGCCTGGTTGGAGGACAGACGTCACTGAAGGAATGCCTTTGAATATCCTGCATTCCTTTGTTCTCCATCGCCTTCCCTACTTCTCCCTCTCCTCTCCTCTCCACTCTTTCTCCACTCCTATTTGCCATGAAGTGAGCTTTGGTCTTCCAAATCATTTTACCAGGATCACCATGTTCTGTCTACTACAGGTCTATAAGCAACGGATCCATCCTACCATGGAACCATTTAAAGCACGAGCTGAAATAAATCTTTCCCTGTGTAAACTGTTTCTCTCAGGTGTTTGTCATAGTGATAATAAAACATCGAACACGCCTACCTGTGGATCTGTTAAGAAAGAGCTGGATCACCCTACTTCTTAAATGTACCTGGAGTCCCGGTGCTCTTCCTCCCATTCTCTGTAATTTCTACAACCTTCAGTTTGCTCCTGGCTCCCCAGATGCTAGTCAAGGGAAACAGCCTCTCACCAACTTATTATCTGGAATTGTCCTGTATAAATACCAACCTAGTGATGCTTGTCCTATTAAAAGTGGTTGTTAAAGCCTGGGAAGATGGCTCTGTGGATACAGAACATGCCAAACAATTGTAAGGACAGGAGTTAAGATTCCCAGAGCCCGGGCCAATGCCCAGCAGATGTGGTAGCTGCTCACAATTCTGCTCAGAAGGCAGACACAGGGAATCCTGAAGCAAGCCAGCAGCAGACTAGCCATATGGGAGAAGTATTGGTTCAATCGAGAGCCCCTTTGGGCTAAAGAGATGGCTCAGAGGTTAAGAGCACGGGTTGTTCTTGCATGGGACCCTAGTTAAGCTCCTAGAACCCACACAGTGGCTCAAAACAATCATAACTTCAGTTCTAGGGGATCCAGCAGCCTCATCTGGCTTCTGTAGGCACCAGGCACACATGTGGTGCACATACATATAGACAGGCAAAAGACTCATACACATAAAATAAAAATAAATATATCTTTAAAGGGGGCGTGTGGGGATCCTGCTTCCATTATTAAGGTGGAAAATGATTGAGAAACACTCCCTATGTTGGCCTCTAGCCTACAAACATGCACACACATGCTCCTTCACACATTGAACATACACACTCACACCACACATACACTCCCACACTGCAGCATGTGTGGCCCTTTCACCTCTTCTTTTCACAGAGAAAGCTAGGTACATCTTTGCTTGAAATTCCTTTTGTAACTTTTGTAGCGCTGTGTTTCCTAAGAGACTTTGGTTGTTCCTTCCTCTTCTTTGACTCTTCCAAGCCTACAGTGGTGCCTAGGACACAGTGCTTCTGAGTCTGCTTTGATGAGTGACAAATCTAATTAATGAATCACATCCCTATACCTACTCAGCTTCTGGTTTTCTTATTATCAACTTCCCTTGTCATTATTCTCCAAATTTCTACACTTAGAAGAGGATCCATGAAGATACATAGAGGATAGATAGATAGATAGATAGATAGATAGATAGATAGATAGACAGACAGACAGACAGCAAACAAATTCTTACTTTGTTAGTAGAAGGGTAAAAAGATGGGATCCAGACATGCTTACGTAAAGCTTGACCTATCAGTATGGGGAGATCACAAGGAAGTGTCTCTCTGATTTGTGAAGTAATAGGTCAGCTGATTATATACCAGGTATTAGTTCCTAGAGAATAAAACTGTCATAGTGTATAGTTTTATTTAGCTCATTGTACTCATTATAGAATGGTGCAGAGTAAAACAATGTTTACATTCTCTTCTTCATTAAAAAAAAATCATCTTCATAGTTCACCAAGTAAATTTCAAAATGAACCGCATAGTATGGCATGGTATAACTTGAGGTGTGTGGCCTTTCACCCAGAGCACTGCATTCCTCGGTTTATAAAATGGGAACCAAAAGGTCCTTCCTACCCAACTCCCAGATTGTTGTGGTTCAAGACCTCAGAGTAATGTAATCCAAAATATAATGAAAGGGTCAGTGCAAGCCAAGGGCTTAGGCCACCGTCCAGAACTCCCAACATCTATCTCTCATCCCCAACATTCTCTACTCCTGATGTGCCTAGGCAACTCTCCTGGGTTGGTGCTGCTTTTGGATGCATTTTCATCCGAAACACTCTGTGAAAACTCAATAGCGTTGCTTAGAATGTAGAAAGTGTTCACATTAGGGTGGCCATGAAGACTAAGCAGATAGCACATCACTCCTAAATCACCAGCAGATGCACTTATGTCTGAAAAGGATGTTGTGCTCAGGTTATATAGACCAGGGACAAAGTAAAGGCTCCAAGAATGGAGGCATGGACATGTTAACATTTGCTTTACTAGTCATCTTTGGAAGTATACAACTTAGGTTATTTTTAAATCTAGTATATTTTACTCTTCAGATTTTATACATCAACTGAGTTCTATTGATATCTGCCAACATCTAAGTCACGTCTTTTAAGATGCATGACTACGGCGTGCAATTCATAAAACATGATGGGGTGCATATTTTCGTATTCTTAAGTCCCCCCTCATTGGGCTCCAGTGGGAAGCAGTGCATTCAAGGGTTTAAAGAGAAAAGATGCTTTTGTAAAGGAACAGAGTGGATATGAAGTAAGAGAGAAAACAAACACAGAGTAGAGGAGCTAATGATGAACCCAGCCTCATTCTCTCCCCCTCCCCATGAACATACTGTTCCAGTTTTTTTGCATGTGACTAAATTCCGGTCACATTATAAGTGTGAGCCATGGCTAAACTTCACCTGTCAATGTGGACAATACTTTACACCTTTCCCCCACCCTTTCCATTGGTGGAAAAGTTGTCTCAAAAATGGTCAAGCTGTGGGGTGCTGGGGTGATTCACTCCTTTTAGCTGGTACCACCTGCTAGTCAGGAACATGGATTGGGTAAGAAATTAACTCCCACAGTGCTCTGCTTTTGAGCTTTCCAACTGTACCTGCTATGGAGTAGCCAGACAGCTTATCTAACCCAAATGTCTCAAAATGTCACCAAAACCACCACTCTACCTCATGCACAAATTAATGGCTCATATCAAAGTTAGAGGTTCTGGAGGATTATGCGTCAAAATTCTATTTTATGCCAATATTTAAATTTTACTTGCTCCCCCCAAATTAAAACAGCTCAGGGAAGTGGAGAAGTGGTTTGGGAATATCATGCATCAGAAATATTCATTGCAGAAACTCTATAAATTGGCTTGCATATCAGTTCAAACTACCTCACAGGTAAGAATGAGGAAACCATTTCTAAGAAGATCTAGCAGTGGATATAATCAGGTGGAGATAATCAGTTCTTGTCTCTTCCCCCTTTCTTTCTTTTGTTTTTCAATAATTAATTTATTTAATCACTTTACAGCCTGATCTAGGCCCATTCCTCCTCTCCTCCTACTCCCACCCTCACAATCCCTCTTACCATTTCCCCCCTCTCCTTCTCAGAGAAGAGGAGCCCCTACCCATGGGTACCAACCCACCCTGGCACATCAAGTCCCAGTAGGACTAAACACATCCTCTCCCACTGAGGCCAGACAAGGCAGCCCAGCTAGGGGAAAGGGATCAATTGTTAGCTGGGGGACTGGAGGTGGGGGGGGGTGGTCACTTTCCTTTTGTCATCACCCTGACTGCACTAAACTTCACTTAGCTGGTGATACAAACTAAGCCTAGATCAGAAGGATCCGATAAGTCATAAACCAACTGAGGGCAAGACTAAAGGACAGCAAAAATCATGACTCAGGACTCAACATGAGAAAAGGCATCCATGCAGTTTGGTTGGCACATGAAAACCAGCAAGGAGGAGTGTGTTTGGAAAATTGTACGACAGATGGCCTCATATCTTCCATTAACACTATCACTATACACTGACTGATCACTTCTTAATTAAGTTTGAGTACTTGTTTTAATCTCTGAAATATAAAGGCTTATAATTAATTATGAATTATAAAGGAGCCCAGTCTCAGTGGCCTGTACCAATGGAACATGTAAAACCAAATGCATTCTGATATTGTGAATGAAGCATCTCAGACTCCTGGATTATTAAGGCAAACCCTTTGAGGAAGTTGAGATAGAAAAATCATGTATCAACCTTACCTACAGTGAAATACATTTTTCACGTTGCACCTGCTTGGTCTCTGCCACTCTAATTCCTAACTAGACTTGAAATTCTGTGACAAGGGTGGCAGTGGTACATCCACTATTTGGCAGCTATTCGTCTCCCTCAAGCCCCGTATAGTCCACTCCAGGACTGCTTGTGAGAAAGTCAAAGATTCTTGAGTTAACTGTCAGGACATCTTCATCATTTTTTTCATCCTTTCATATCTTTGGACAATGATCATAGTAATATTCAACTCCTACAGTCTTAAAGCTGTAGCCTATCCTTTTCTCACCAAATAGTTCACCAGTATACTCTTGTTCCTGTATTATAGAAAGAAATGTTGGGTATCTCTTTTAGTAGGTAGAAATAGATCAAGGAATTTCACAGAAGCATGTTAGGAAGACAATAGTGAGCACTCTCAGGCATGATTCCTGGCCATATTTGCCTATTCTTGATAACAGAGAAGAAAGGTGAATAAATATTATTGAGATATTGATTAACAGTGGTAAATGCTCTGAAATTCAAGATCAGATCTAGAGTATAAAAAGGAATAAAATGGAGCTAACTTCCTTTTGGATTGAGGGTTCTAGGGATGTTCTCTGGGGAAATGACACACTGAATAGAGCTGGCAGGTGAAGTTAGAAGTGTGAAGCCATAGAGACGCAAAGGCTCCAAAGCAAGTAAGATGCTGGTTTAAGGGAAATGCTCCCCCCAGAGCTCTGGTTTCTCATGGCTAACCAAGCATTTCAGCGCTTCCCTCTGCTCATGCCCACTAACCCACCACTGCTTCTCTCTGTGCACACAGGTCTTCCCTCTTCCCCTGGCATTCAGTCCTCACTGTGCCAGCTACCCATGTCACCTGCTTGAAAAGGTGATGAGGAATTCTGCAATCCAGGGCTTCATATATTTGAGAACGTTGTCCAGCTTGCTGACTCTTCCTCTGTGATACTTTCTCCTCCCTGGGGTTTAGGAATGCATTGTTTTTTTCTGTTAGCTCCTTCTCTAGACATCTTTTCTGTCAGTCCACAGAGTTTGTCACTGTATGTCCCATCTCTGAGCACTTTCTTTTTCCTTTGAGTGTCACCTGGCCTCTCCATCAAGGGGAAGTGGTCAAATAGAGAGCACCAGAGTTCATGTCAGAGTCAGTGCCCCGGTCTCTACTGTAGAGAATATGCTGTCCATTGGCTAGATTTGAATAGAGGGAGCATTTTATTTCTTAATCATGAAACTTTTCCCAGGCATCTTCTCTTACTCAAGGTCTGATGAATCAATTCCAATCTGTCTCTCTCTCTGTTCTCTGTCTCTGTCTGTCTGTCTGTCTGTCTCTGTCTCTGTCTGTCTCTCTCTCTCTGTCTCTCTCTCTCTCTCTGTATGTGTGTGTATGTGTGTATGTGTAGTATACTTATATTACTACATATAAATTTAAGTACATATAAAATAATGATTTCTTATGACTTTTCAAATATCCTTAGCATTATTTGTTCCTTCTTCCTCCCTCTCCTTCTGCATTGACCTCTCTTTTAGAGGTCCACAGAGACACTGTCCCTTCTCCCTCACCTCTGCACATCGTATGTGTCCTGCTATTTACTTCCCTAGCACTCCCTCATCCCTCACCCGAATATGATCTCTTTTTTTGTCTTAACTTCCTAGGTTACTCGAGGGTTTAGACTCACATCTGAAAATTTGGAGTTAGTAACCACAGATGAGAGAGAACATGCAATGTTTGTCTTTCTGTGGCTGGGTTACATTTCTCAATATATCAGAGGAGTTCAAGAGACTCAGAAAATCAAATAGGCTATTGATGTTGCCCTTGGTTGCCTCCCAGTACTTAAAGGTAATTCCCTATTTCTGAAGACACCATATACTTTAGACACAGGACTCAATGGATTCGAGCTGAATCAGACCTGGAAGTCTCCTTCTTAAGGACTAGTGTTCATAACACTGGAAGATGATATGCTAGCTTCCAAGGAAAGAAAAAAAAAAATCAATAGTCCCACACAGCTGTGATGCTTATGAACCACAACAAAGACTAGCATGGCAAGATGCACCTAAAGCTGCATTAGTGGCACTTACGTCTTGGTAGTAACCGACAGTTATCTGATTGGACTTAACCGCTCACTAGGAGGGTAACCATGATTGGTACTGTAAACCCAGACAACTACCCAGGTAGTGAGGCCATGGACCTTAGGATAGAACCTACTTCTGCCACTTTATTAGACCAGCATAATTCCTAAATTCATTCTAAATATGTATTCTTATACTCATAGACAAGAGTTTCTCTCAACCCTTATCAAAGATGATTGATTCTCTTTCCAGCAGAGGGAGACCATTACAGAAAGCCACCACTGGTCAAAACACAAAGAACAATTGATCATGTGTTACCCAGCCTCATAGGCTAAATCTATAAAACTACCATGGCATGTAAGGTTCAGGAAGATGTGGAGGAAAAACTGCAGGAGGCAGAGGCCCAAGGTATCTTTTATGAGGTGTATATCCTTAAAATGACAAGGAAAGCTAGGCATGGTGGCACATGCCTCTAATCCCAGTGCTCTGGAGGCAGAGGCAGGTGGATCTCTGTGGGTTTGAGGAGTCCAGGAGAGCCAAGGCTACACAGAGAAACCCTGTCTTGTAAAACCAATAAAAAAAAAAACAAAAAAGAAGGAAGAGGAAAAGGAGGAGGAGGAGGAGTAAAGAAAGAAAATGAAATGACAAGGAAGCTACACTCATGATAGCTTAACAATATGGCTGTCTAAACAAGATCTTAACAATGACAGTACCAACAGATATTATAACATGGGGTCCCACCCCTAGAGAAAGAATTAGAGGGAGAGAGAGAGAGAGGGAGAGAGAGAGAGAGAGAGAGAGAGAGAGAGAGAGAGAGAGAGAGAGAGAGAGAGAGATTGAGAGAGAGAAATGCACAAAGACACAGAATTAGTCATCCCCAAGGATGAGCCCCCTAATTTGTTATTTGGTATCAAGTAGTCAGTACTGAAATCATATACATACAATCAAATCTAACTCATAAGGTGGTGTGTGTGTGTGTATGTAAGAGAGAGGGGGAGAGAGAGAATGTAAAACAACAATATTTAAAAAGAAGCTATGAATTTGAAAAGGGGTAGTTGTGTAGGGGAGGATTTGGAGAGAGAATAATTTTATTTTAATTAAAACATTAATATTTCTATGTTCAATTTACAGCAGCAATATTCACAATAATTAAAATATAGAAGCATCCCTCAATCCCTCAGATGAACTGATATGCAAAATACAGCATATGCACACACTACAATGATATTCAGTTCTGAAATGGAAAAACATTCTGACATAGGTTACAACATAGATTAATTCAGAGATGTTCTAAGGGACACAAGTCAGTCACCAGATGGCAAATACCATATGATTATGTTTATACAAGGTATGTTGTCTCAGCAGAAACACAGAGTGCTCATGACAGCCAGAAAGCAGAAAGGAAGGTAATTTGAGACAGAGTCTACCTCTCTAGGGAATATTCCTGTCATCCTTTTCCTCCAACTAGGCTCAACCTCTTAGTTTCTGCCACCTGTCAGTAACACTAACAAAATATTATGTCATTAACCTACTTCCTGATCCACCACTGAAATCAGAGACTCATGACCCATTTCCCCAAAGTCCTGCCTCTGAACTCGATGCATTAGGGACCAAACCTTTAATAAAGGACTCATTTTGGAGGGCATTACATTTCTAAATCTTAATCTTTACCAAAATGAAAATTAGAAAAATATGCAAAAAAGCAAATAGTAATAATCTCAAGTGGCTCCCAACCCCTCAATAAACAATCACAAGAAGTACCATGTACTGTATACCAAACACATGTTCAGTATTTTCAGTACTTTTCCTAAAAATATTAGCACACATTAATTCCTGTGTGTTGCTTTATAAATATTTTAAATTTATTTTTATTTTTATTGTCTCTTTTTAACATATACATTTATATAATTATACATAAATAAAACAAACTATACACAGCAAGAAGAACCACAAAACAATCAGGAATTATATAAATGTTACATTCATAGTGCTTTGGCTATTTGTATTTGGCAAACTTGAAGTAACATCTTTCCCATCTTGTTGAATCTAAAATTCTGAATGTAAATCAATATCTATCATATCTCATCTCTACTAACTTAAAACATCTATCTAGGTCTAAAAACATCTTAACCCCTAACCAACTAAGCTTAATTGTAAGACTAAATTATCTGGTCTTCAACCTCATCAGAGGCTTGAGAAGGAATAAATCTTAATTACCTGAGTGAACTGGAAGTGCAGGTTAGGAGCTTCCAAAATGAAAAAATGACAGAGCAGTTTACTGCCTAACTAGTCACCCAAAACTCTCTATAAGGTTGGGGCATCATCTTCAGCCTTCTAGCCCAATATATCTGACAGACATTTACAAGACAGAAACTATTAAGGACTTGCTAAATACTAGTCTAATTTTATCCCAAGAATATATATCCTAGGGCTAACAGATAGATATGATTCTATAGATATATAAGGTAAAATAGTTAAATAAGGTCTTTAAAAAGCCTCAGAGACCTACAGAATATGGCATTTAAAGATATTTTTATTATCATAAAGATTCTTTGACAACAAGACAAGTTAACTCCTGGCAACACCCAGCCTACCTCAAAGAAGATGATGAGCATCAAAGAACCTCCTTATGGAGATGGCTTCAAATGTGGCAAACAAGCCACTGGGCAAAATGTCCTCATTTCTGCTACAGACAGAATTATGCCTAAAAATGGCCAAGCTTGGATGCCAGGCAGGTTCTACATCCAAATTCTGCCAAGACAGGGTAAGCTTTGAAAGTTTTATACACTTCTTTAGAGAAGGCCTTGGAATCACAAAATGATCCAAGGTAATATAAACATATGTTGGAAAGCAAGATAAAATGTCAGTTGGATGACATGCTGGCTTACAACATGAGCATGAGTCAGGTTACTCGGGTTCTTACTGGAATCTTCCTTGTAATTCTGAGCTCATGCTCTGCCCATTATGTTCCCACTATTACACAACACCAATAGAGCCCTTGTTTCAAATGCTGGCTTTTCCATTTCTTCTTGCTACTCCCACAATAGCCTATTGCATCTCTTTCAAAGGCTTACTTGTCCCTCTTTTTCTTCTCCTTTCAGTCCTCAATTTTGGGTGAGGGGTTTGGTATTCATATAATTATAAACATTTTATCCTCCTTCGAGGCCCCTGGAGAGAAGGGTAGATTTCATTCATCTCTACAGTGAGCTTTTGGTCTCTTGTATCAACACGTATTGAAATTTAATGCTATTGGGCCCTTTTGTGATTACTGAGGAGGAACTCATGAATTCAGAGATGATTTACAAAGGCTGGAGAAATGGCTTTGGGGTTAACTTGAGCACTGTTCTTCCAGTGGACCCAACTTCAGTTCCCAGCATCCACAGCAGGTAGCTCACAGCTCATTGTAACTCCAGCTCCATGTGATCTAGTGTCCTCTTTTGGCCTCTCTGCACATCTGCACTCATGTGCACATGCTTCCCCAGATACTCACAGAATTTAAAATAAACAAACACTAAAAAAGAGATGGACAAAGTTATTATAGCCTCTTGGTGATTAAATTAGGGCTAAACTATGCTTATGGTAAAAGAGGATATGCCATGCTGTCTGTCTGTCTGTCTGTCTGTCTGTCTGTCTGTCTGTCTGTCTCTCTCTCTCTCTCTCTCTCTCTCTCTCTCTCTCTCTCTCTCTCTCTCTCTCTCTCTCTCTGTGTGTGTGTGTGTGTGTGTGTGTGTGTGTGTGTGTGTGTGTGTGTGTGTGTATTGCCTTCTCCCTCTACATATAGATTTGAATTCTTAGGATACCCATGAGATTTTTATTTTTCTTCCCAAACTTCAAGAATCTGTTATCTTGTTTTCTACACTTTGTGTAGAACTTTCTCCATATCTCAGGAAGGAATCTGGGTCATGGCTGCAGGCAGCTGCGTGGAGAAGAGCCTGTGTGGGGACCACAGCTGCAGATCTCTGGACCATGATGTCAGCCTTGATGGCACCACAGTCTGGCATTTGTCTGAGTAGTTTTATAGAAATAATGAAATCCAATTTGTATTCAATTATTGTTTTGATAATTTGGTGATTTAAAATCATTTTCCAATGCTATTTTAAAATTTATTTTCCTTTGATTTCAACCACCCTCTAATGCAGTGATTAAATACAACTGATTAAAGCTTATAAATGTGAAAAATTAGCAATACCCATAACAAAAAACTACTTCAGTGAAGTGTGCATTGAACTTTCAGTTCCTTTCCTCAGTAGATGCCTGGAGATGAAATATTCGTGATAAAATAAGAAAAGAGCACTTATAAACCCAGCAAGCTGAGTGTCAGGCATCAGGATACACACCATGGCAAAATAAATAAAAGAAATGCTGAGGGATGGAGCTAGGAAGAGGATAGGCTATCTGGAATCCCGGGGATGCGAAGGGTATGAAGGGACAGGAGTCGGAGATGGGCAGGATAATTATGTATCCATAGCTTTGACTCTAAATACTGCTTGGCTTGCATCATGCCCTGCTAAAGGCAGTAGAAGCAGAATATCACATAAGGTGTGCTGTTGTTCGGTTTCGTTGTTGTTGTTGTTGTTTGGTTTTTGTCAATCACAAGAAGGAAGACCAGGTTGTCTATCTGTCAGACTGTCTGGAGGAAATACCAGAACTGTTCCCAGCCAGAACATGCTAGGCCTTGGATTCTAGTAAAATTTCAGTGCAAAGAGACTCTGTCTGTGGGGTATACAATGCCAGGAGGGTCACTGGGAATAGCCATATAGCCATTATATTTCCTTTCAGAACATAGAATAGTCACTGGTAAGATGTCCCCCCCCCCCGAGTCCTAAGTGCCACAGCTGCCTGTGTTCAGACATGCTCTGTCTAAACTGTGTTATACACTCGTGTCCTTAATAGGTCTAAAAGGCAGTATGTTATTAGGCCTTGATGATTCTCTGAAAGACTGAGAGACAGCTCCTCCCTCTGTGCTTACAGTTAGCTAGAGAAGGTGTGTAGAAAGGCCCATCATTAGTAATGTATAGGAGGAGACAGTATGGAGGGTTAGCTCTAATAAGGACAGGCTGGAGGGAACAGTAGAAAGTGGTGGAGAACTCAGAGACAAGACATTTTGGGGCTGACTCCTGCAGACAAGCAGGAAGTTGTCAGAGGAACTGGGAAGGGGTCAGAGTTATCAGGTTCCAAGGGTAAAGTTAAAAATGAGAATTGGAGCAAGTTAAGGCTGTGGTTTCCTCTAAGTTCTGAAAATAGACATGTTTGGACATGGTCGACAGACTTGTTGCTGCACAAGTTCTTATTTACTTCTGCTTATTACCTATTCAGAGTAGTTTGGATTTGGGACACAGGGCATTCTCGATCATTTCAAATGATGAGTTTTCTACCTTTGAATGGACCTCTGTTCTCCAGTGTTCATCTACAAGGTCAAAGTCTGGATAATCACTGCCCAGTACAGTGAGAGCCCTGTTCTAAAATATTCCAGTGTATATTACAGGAATTAGATCCACAAAACACACACAAGCTGCAAAGCTCCAAACACACTGCCTTGTTTGAATGCTTGGTTTCTAAAACTGTTGCCCTCACCAAGCAAGAAGCAGATAGACAGCTATTCAATTTCCAGCTGTACTCACGAGCACATGTATGGATGAAGCCAGCCAAATAGATACAGCACATCACAGTGGAAAGCTCCCCATTGATTTCTGTTATCAGCTAGCTTACTAATTATGAGATTCCTGAGGTGTGAACAGACCCCTGATACATATCTGAGCTTGTCCTCCATCCCTTGTTCTTTTATAGTGGTGGGGATTGAACCTAGAGCCTTATACTTAAATACCACTGAGCTTTTTGTCCTGAATCTTTTTTATTTTTGAGATGTGTAGGTTGGACTTAAACATTGGATTCTCCTAACTCTTGAGTAGGTGGAATCACAGGCCTTAAATAGCAGGCCCAACAGGATGATCTCTTTCATACAGATACTCAGTGATGACAAAGGACGACTTTCTAGTATAACCAGGGCCACTGGTAGTTCCTTTATTTGAGTTTGAACCCATTCCTTATCAAATCTGAAATCCTTTCTTAAAGAGGCACAGAATGCTTTTCATACAACGATTTGATCTTCCATTGAAAATAAGAGTCATCAAGCTGAACCATTAGAGCCCACAGAGGCCCATAGAGGTGGCGCTGCAGCAGCAAGAGTTAAAGGGCATTGGAAAGTCATGTGCTGTGTGGAGCAAGAATATCTAAACAGAAGCAAGTGCCAAGGCAGCTGAGAAGGGAAAGGTTTGTAACTATGTGAACATGAAGGGATGTAGCCTTTTCATCTTTGCTTCTAATATATGAAAAAATTGTTCTGTGAACAGAACACCACTCTAACATTCTTTTTTAAAGTTTCAGCTCTTTCATTGGTATTATGATTACATCCACATAAATACAACTTGAAACTAAAACAACAAACTCCAGAGAAACAACATATGTACTGGTCACCTGTTACTCATCTCAAAAGGCTAAGATCCGTAATCCAGTAATTACTACTTTTGTGACTTTCAGGTGGGGACTCAGCTTCCTTGTGCCTTAGCTTCCCGGTAGGTAAACCAGGTACGAGCATCTCCACTGGTCTCCTGTAAGCCTAAAATGAGTTTGTCCACTTAATGCATATCGCTCAGCACAGGGCTGACTCACAGAAGGCACTTAGTTAAGAGTCATGTACTTGGCCTTGTGATAGAATTATTTCTTAAAAGTCAGTCTAAAAGCACTGAATAAACCATGTTTAAGAGTTGAAAAACTGTTTCTCCTTTATGCTTCTATTCATTGGTAACATGTCATAAGTAATGTGTATATCCAAAAGAAAATGTTGCTTTGAAATAAGCATATTCAAAAACAACACCCAAGGGAAGTCAAGAAAGCTCAGTATTGCATGATACCAGAAAACCATAGCATGCTTCTTAGCTTGAACCTAATGGAAATTAAAAGAAATGTCATGTGTGGTTATTTTAATTGAAGGCTGTGTCAAGGTGTTTAAAAATAGTCAAGGTTTCAGATAAAAAATTTCAGTACCCAGTTATTTTACACTTTAAAGTATAAGCTTTTTCCATATGACTTGAAGCAACAGCAACAACAAAATGTACTTTGGCAGCTAACCAATATTTTATTTAGTGACTTCTGTTCTAGAAAAGAGTTGTTTAAGATTCTAAAACATATATTGTCACTGCTCTTGGTTGACCACCAGAACTTTAATGGTAAAACCCTACTGTTGAAGATGCCACACATACTGGTGTCAGAATATGGAGAAATCAAGTTTGGTACTGACCAGAATCTCTTTGCTGGACAGTTTTTATAGTACTGGAAGGTGCTATGTAGTCTACTGGCAGTAGGGGCTGTCGTCAACAGTCATACTGAGCTGTAATAACCCCTGGTGTGTTAAGATACGCTCATGGATGTACTAATGGCACTAATGTTGTGGGAGTGTTGGGGAATTTGTAGGCTCCCAGGAGTGGCTGTACTACTATTATGTCCTGCTAAATGGACACAGCATCAAACTGCCTTCTAAACTCACATTCCTAACCCTGTTAGACTAGTGTATCTCTCTGACCTCGTCAAAGAAGTTTCTTTGTATACTGGATAGTGGCTAACACACAAAATCATAGATGGAGAGAAGTGTCAGTGGAGTGTTCAGCCACAAATGACATAAACCCACCCAAAAGCTCAAACATTATGCAGAAGAATGGTTAGAGGTATTATAAGAGTCAGGGGTTCAGGGAGGACCAGAGCAAACCAATTTCTTCTAGATATGACAGGACTGATATACTCATGAGCTCACAGCAGCTGGGGCTGCCTGCGCAAGATCAAGCAGGTCAGCATTCCAGCACAGAGCAGGAAAAGGGCTCATGAGCTCCCACTTATAAGTGAGGCGCTTTGAACAGTTCATGGCATTTGGGGGAAGGAGTCAGTTTTCTTTAGAAGTGTGGCTCTAGTGGATGACAGCATGCCTAGGAATATCAGGGCAACATAAAATGGACTCAGTAGAAGGTGTAAATACGTATGACACAAAGTTGGGGGATGGAGAGGTGGAGGTGGATCTTAGAGAAGAGAAGGAGTTGTAGTAAATATGATCAAAATACATTGTACCAAATTCTTGAAAAGTTAATAAAAATAGTTTCTGAAATAAAGAAATAAAAGTCAAAGAAAGACTATTTGGGAAAAAAAAGAAAGGACATGTGGGGATGAGGGTGGGGAAGGAAATTAGAGTAAAAGGAGAGTAAATATTATATAAGTACATTCTCAACATGTATGTAACTGTTGTAACAAAACTCATTGGCTATGTACGTTAATATAGACTAAAACATGTAAAGGCAAATAAAAACAATCTAAAGAATAAGTAAAATTAATATAAAGTCTTAGGAAGCAAAATACAGACCACAATAATAATATTTAAATTAAGTAGCTCACTTTTCCTATATAAAAATATTTCCAACTTACTAATAATGCTCTAAGATTGCAGGAATCAATGAAAAAAATTTACAATGAAATTCATTCTTTTTAATGAAAACTACTTTGGACTTGACATGGATCACAGGACAATTGAGCCAGTGTAAAAAAAAAAAAAAACAACACCCAATTGGCTGTAGCAAGGACTTACAAATGACCACACATTGCCCCTGTCTAGTATTTAGCCTGAAAAAAAATGGGTGGCTCTATGGGGGGCATCCATTACCATAGCAACACAAGGATCTAGGAGGACAGCTCAATGGGTAGCATGGTTTGTACACAAGCATTAGCACCTGTGGCTGATCAGCATCCCCATGAAGGTCAGGCACACTGGCTCACACTTGAAAGTCCAGGGCTGCACACATGAGGACAAGTGGATTCCTGGGGCTCACAGCTAGCCAGTTTAGGTGAATCAGCAGGCCCCAAAGCCAGGCAGATGATTGGGGGGCTGATGTATCCTCTCTATGCTACACACACACACACACACACACACACACACACACACATAGCAAAAATAAATAGAAAGATACCAAGCCTATAAGAATAACTTTCCCCAAGATATTTTAAGCCAATAGATGGTAAAAGATGTCTGATGGTGTCCCCCTCATCTCCACATTTTCAAAATTTGAACAGTCTCTTCCCAGGTTACATTACTCATAATTAGTCAGAGACATCTTTAAGTCAAGTAACCTGACAAGAAGCCTCTGGGGATGTCTCAATATAGTTATAGATGCCAGAAGAGTAAATTTATATCTTCATAGGTTTCTGTAATAAGATCTGATGAACCCAAGAAATTATTTTGAGTTTCAAGACCATTTGCTACCATCACAAGTTAACCCCCTCACTCATAATAAAACAGGATAAAATTCAAGTATTTTCCATTCTAAGTGGAATCTCAAGGGGCCACGGATGTAATGGCTCCTCTTAAGCAAAAGAGAGGGAGCTACGGAATGGACTTCATGCCTCATGGGTCCATGCAAACTTAGAAGATGCATTTTAAACATACATTTGCACATTCTTCAACATGTGAAATACACACTCTTCTAAATCATTAGATTGTGTGACTGAATAAACCTCCCAACCCATAACATGCACAGTATTGTGAGGAAGACCTCATGGCCAGCATGGCTTGAGGAGGAAGGCCCCTGCATGTCTGGTGATGAACTTTGCATTTCTTCAAGCTAAGAAAGAATTTGGACCCATCAATGATAATACAAAACAAGATAAGCAGCCACATTCTGATGAGATGCTGCTCTCGGAACATGTCTACATCTGTGTCCAAGTTAGTCAGTTACAGTCTCTGTCAAGCCATTGTTTAGGTCTGCACTAATTCAATGAGTATATTTTAAGCCAGGTACCATCTGCAAGTTATAGCTGAGCAGAGGGAGTCATGGTGTCAAGGGTTCTGTGTTCCAAGCCAAGGGCTTTGGAATTGATTAGCACAATAAGCAAGAGATTTCCTTCATCAGATTTCTGTTGGGTTCTTGAATTGGATGGAAGGTGGGAGTAGGTGCCTGGAAAGCAGCTCAGTACAGGATCTGGATAGTTCTGGAAGTGAATGTTGACAGGCAGGGTGCATCTGAAGGGTTGAGCTGGAGAGAAAGAAGCCAAGGCAAGATAGAAGGTTGGCTTGTTTTTTGTTTTTTGTTTTTTGTTTTTTTTTTAAGAAACAAGGGAACCCAAGAGGGAAGAAGAGCTCTGGGAAGAGGCTGAGAAGTGACAGGCTGAGTAAATAACAGGTAGAATACAAAGTCAAGGTGAGTCTTGCTAGAAACCACACATCATAGGGAAATACCTGTCTAGACCTCACTAAAGTGACCAAAGTGACTCTCAGTTTGAATGATGTCTCTTTGCAAATGGTTAATGAAGCCACGAGAGTGCAAAGAAAGGACAGGTAAGAAAAGGGTATCAAGAGCACAAAGAACTAAACACTGAGGAGTACTATCGGTTCAGAAATGGGTACTAGGGCAAGAGAATTAAGAGATGGAGAAAGCTGAGTGTGTCTGGACAAATTCAAAGACAAACTATTTGAAGTGGGAAAATACTGCCAACTTATCAACTGATATACAGACCAGAAGAACAAAGAAAGAAGCTCGGAAAGGGTTGCATGGTAGATGAACTGGGGACCTTGGCGCGGCCAGCACTTGGTTGGGTTGAAATAAGACGTATGTAGGAGATGAATAGCTGAAAAAAAGCTATAAAGAACATTGCTACAGACACTCACTCATTTCCGGAAACACATCCTAACCAAAGCAGCTGTGTTAGAGGTGAGGCCATGCCAAGATATGACAAGCACTTTGATACAGGTAGGCTGCAGAAACGGATAGTGTAACTCACTGCAAGTGAGAGGTCTAGGGACCACAAAGCTTGGATGCTGGACAGATCGCCTTTCTGGATACAGAAGTTACTCAAGACTTGGAGCAGAATGGCTGCTGGGAGTTTGCTCCAGTCTGCTGAGCAACCTGTGATGTTATTACCTACCTGTCCCTAGGCATGGCCCTGCCCAGGATTATAAAAGGACAAACTCACCTACCCCCCTCTCTCTCTTTCTTGTTTCTATTCCTCTTCTCTCTCTCTCTCTCTCTCTCTCTCTCTCTCTCTCTCTCTCTCTCTCTCTCTCTCTCTCTCTCCTCTCTCTCTCCCTCTGAGGGCCCCCTTTCCTTCTCTCCCCATACTCATATAATAAACCTTTCCAAATCATATCTGTTGTGTGGTGCATATTTCACATCTTATATTTCATTCATATTTAAAAATGGTGACAAAATCAGAGATTCCATCTCTCATGGCATGAAGAACATAGATGTGGGACAGATGCTGAGAGTGCCACAGTAGTGGCAGCAGGAGCCTCAGAGGGGCATCGAGAAGAGGAAGAACAAATATTAATTACAACATGTACAGTACAAAGGGCCCAAACACAACTTGAGACTCCAAAATAGCAGCAAATTCTTCATCCATGTATTCAAGAGATGTTCCTTGAGTCTATGCTAGTGCTGTGTATGCTGGTTCCTAGAAAAAATCCTTGGGAAATAAGGTTTTTTTTTTCTAAAAATAGTGAAATGAGAGGCATGAAGTTTTTAGGTGTAAACAGAGCCTTTATCGAAGAAAGCAGCAAAAGGAGGGATGTGAATTCTCCAGAGAGTAGTTCTCAAAAGCCATATGCTGAGATTTTGGAGGGAGGGCTTGGTGGCAGTCTGAATCAAAGGGAAGCAAGCCCAGAGTGTGTTTGGCTGCAAAACACCTTGGAGAGAGACCTTCATGTTTAGAAGCAACTAAGAATGCCAAGGATGTACTGCAAAAGTGCAAAACTGGTTAAACTGGCTCGATAGAATTTACCCTAGTCACGATTAATTTGGCCTCACTGGGAAATCCAGGTATACAACAGACACAGCAGTTACTCCTAGGGGTGCTGCCCTCACTGCAAAACCAGCATCAAAGGGTTGGGCTGGGGACATAGCCCACTGACAGAGTGTTTGCCTAGCATGCACCAGGCTCTTTGAACACACTCCTCTACATCCTTACCACCTCAAAAAGAAAAAGAAACTAATGAACAAACAAAACAATGAGCCTAGGTCTAGTTATATTTTGATGCAGGGAATCTGAGCGATTGACAGCTTGAGGTCGGTGTGGACTGACACACGTTGGTTAGAGCTTTTGATGCTGATGGGGAGGCTTCGGCTTCTGCAAAGGAGATGGCTAATTCTGGACTGAGCTTTTGAAGAAATCTGCTTAGTGTTCCCATACCTCTCTAAGCCTCATACCTCCTTTGAATATACTTACATCTTAGTGTCCCCCACTACATGTTAGTGAGCCTCTGTGCTTTGAGCTCTCTCACAATGAGGGCTATGCTCTCCTAATTCCCATCTATCTGGACAGGATGATGAACCCCATCCTGGAATTTCTGACTCTACCAAAGATGTTCCTTTATAACCACACTGTCAGGATATTCCCTTGAATATCCTACATTGGCTGAACTTGTACTAGCAAACCCCATCTTTTATCTTTGGCCTGAAATCCCCAGTCACCCTAGATCAGATCAGGAAATAGAAACTGCCTCACTGCCTTTCTCCAAACTCTAGAATAGAGCAGCCATATCCTTCCATCTTCATTACCTTCATGGGTCTTGCACTTCCGAGGACTACTATCTGCAGTCTTGCTTTCAGCTACGTTCCCCTCGGAGGTGCAAATGTCTTTTTTCTTGCCAACTCTTCTGATAACGTTATGACCTGAGGAGATGCGAACTACATAGGCTCCAGAGTGTTTTTCAGATGAGATACGCTTAGACGTCAAGATGGTCCTCTGGGCCCTGTCCTGTCTCCACTTCCTTCCTGGTGGTTTCAAAGACTCGGCAGTCTTCCAAATTGATTCATCTTCACCTGCTCCAATGAGCAGAGTTTCCCTTGGCATATGTTATCTTACTTTCCTATTGCCATCTCCACAGTTCCTGTCCTACAGCAGCTGGGAGGGAACAGTTCCCTACAGCCATATGATACGGCTGCATCAGGTAGAAGAGGCACATAAGGGATTGGAAGACGGACACGCTTGGTGAAGTGGGAAGACTAGAATTTGGATTTCCAGCACACTTATAAAAATGCCCCGGGGTGGCCATGGAGGCTGTCCCTAATTGGCTCAAGCTTCTCCTGTCAAGCTGACAGAGCCCACAGTCACTTGAAAGAATCTCAATGGAAGAATTTCTCAGATTAGACTAACCTGTGGTCATGTCTATAAAAGGTTGTCTTGACTGATGGTTTATGTGAAAAGACCCCGTCCACTGTGGGCAGTGCTATTCCTATGCAGGTGGGCCCAGACTGTGTAAAAAAAAGCTGGTTAAGTATGAGCCAACGAGTAGGGCAAAGGAGCAGAGTGGGCAAGCAAGCAACTCCCTCCATGGTTTCCACCTTAAACTTTCTCAATGACGTATTGTAACCTGGAAGTGTAACCAAATAAAACTTTTCTTCCTCTAAGCTGCTCTTGGTCAGTGTTTATCACAGCAACAGAGACAAAACTAGGTCAGCGGCCTGCCTATAATCCCTGTAACCTCAGCACTTTGGAGGAGGAAACATCCTCCATGCAAGCTGGCTAGCCATGCTAGCCAAATTGGCAAGCTCTGGGTTCAAGGTACAAACCATGACTCAATATAGAAGGTAGAACTCAATCAAGCAAGATAATCTATATCAACCTCTGGCCTCCATATATACATCCATGTACCTGCACATACACCCACATTTACATGTGCCCACATACATGTGAACGTGCATACACACATTCTCCTGAAAAAGTAAATAAGAATTTAAAATAATAGGTAATAAGACACACATATGAGCCTCGAACTTTCTGGAAGGTAAGTTGATGGAAGACAAAGAGGATGGTAAGTGGCACAGTGCTATCCTTAGTCAATATTCGTGTGCACACAAATAATGAGAAGTCTAAAGCACAATAGAAAATTCAGCGCAGGCTAGTTTTCCATACCTTTGCTTGTAGACACAGAAGCAGGTCTTCCTGTCACCACCCTGGGCATTCACACCCACTCCTGACACACTTCTCCCACGTCCACCCGCTGTGTCTGGTGTCTATCCATTCTTGAGGCTGAAGTTTATCACTTATTATTATTTTTTTACCACTGTGGTCTGAGTGTTTCCATACCTGTTGATCTTGTTTTCTGAGTACATAAATAACCTGTGGGCCAGGTACAGCTATGAATAACTCCACAAGCTTCGCTCGTCAGGAAAATATACCATCTCCCTTCCTCTGAAAGTGCCGTAAATATACATGGAAGAAGAAGCCACTGAAATTCCTCAGACTGTTCATTAGTGATTCCCAAAAGGGTGGGAGCTCCTCACCAGGCCATGGAAAATCATCATTTGCTGAAGTTCACTGCCACTGTCTCCATGGCAATCGGCGATCTGAAAGCTTTATGGCCAATTTCTGAATATGTCTAATTCATGTCTAAGACTGAGCAGGGACTTGAGTTAGACATGCCGAGCAGCTCAATGTGAGATTGCGTTAGCACAACCCTCCTGGCTAGGATGGAAATAGCTAGAGTGGCCGATAATACATACTCAAGCAGTTGCTTTCATAAATTTCCTCTATCATTCCTTCATTTGCATAATGCTTCTTAAGCTCCCGTTACCTACCTAGCCCCTCATGCCCCTACCAGTAACAGTAGGCACTGGTGATGCTAAAATATGGCAAAAAAAATCCTTTCTGCCCTAGCTCAGTCTTTGGGGGTTGAAATGGTTAATTTTATGTGTCAAATTAAATGTATGATGGTGTGCAGGTATTTGATCAGACATTAACTAGACATTTCTGTGAGATTATGTTTTTAATTTTTAAAATCAAATTCATTTCTTTACCTATATATAACTTTTTTGTGTGTGAGAGTTTGGGTGGGCATGAATGTGTGGGTGCATGTGTGGCGATTTGAGAACAACTTGTTGAAGTAAGCCCTCTCCTTTTTTTTTTTTTTTCTATAAGGGTTCCATGGATTGAACTCAGGTTGTCAAGCTTGGTGGGAAATGTTTCATCTGCCCAGGATGTCTACTGAATGATAGTGACATTTAAACCAATGAAATGTAACAAAGCAGACAGCTCTCCATAATGTGAATGAGTCTTACACAATCAGTTGTAGCCCTCACCGCACAAACGTCTGACTTCTCACAAGCAAAGGGCTCTCATAACAGGCAGCTTTTTCCTTCTGCTTCAGCCTGTTGACCTATGACATAGAGTTTGGATTGTCCCACTTCTATAACCATGTAAGACAGTTCCTTAACATAACTTTCTCTTTGTGGCTCTGTTACTTTGGAGAATTCTGAGCAATACAGGGTTATATTCTCAATAGTGGATAATAATGGGAAATCATACAGTGCAAGCATAGACACTCATATTTATTTCCATCATGGCACCTAACACATACTTCTTAGTGCTGTCAGGAGAGCCTGGTTAGATCTCCCTTTCTCCAATGCACTATGGCTGTGACCCCCATCTCAGTTAACAGTGATCAAGGAAAGCTTGCTCTTGAAAGCTCTATCTTTGCCACTGACCACTAGCTCCTCTTTGATTTCCCAGGCCAAAGGATGTCATCTAAAGTCAGCTCATCCTAAGATCACTTATACGTCAACCTCTAGCAACCCCAGTTTGAGTATTCCTTTGGAGTCATGACAACACTTAAAGCAAAACGAAAAAGCCACCGTAGAAATAGCAGTGAACCCTGTTCCAGGATAGCTGGCCGTCTGGCAGCCCATGTGCTCACTAACTGGAGCCACAGCCACACAGAGGCCTCTCTGTCTTTAATGCTCTAAATACCAAGGGTGGCATCCAGCTTGGCCATGGCCTCCATTGTAAGCATGCCAGGCATGTCTACATGGACTTGAACTTTACCCAAGTTTTCTTTCTCTGTCTATGGGATGCTTTGCTTCTGCTTTTCTACCAGAAACAATCCATCCCCCAGCCTTATCTCAAATGCTACCCTTTTTACTCTGAAGTCTTCCCTGACATCTGCCAGGAAAAGGAAATAACTTCTTTAAGTGTGTTCCCACAGACACTTTTGTTTTTTTCTGAAAGTGAAATGAATATACAAGAACAAGGGCATACTGACCAAATATTCAAATATCAGCCCAGTGAAGGTTGTTCTTAGAACACTACTATAAACATGAGAGGTGGGAATTTTACTACTGACATTTATATAGATATCAGCATTGGCATTTATAAATATAATTTATCAACAGAGGTTCACCACCACAGATAGCTTAGAAAGCTAACCTGAAGTGTGGCAATTCTAAACTATACAAACAAACATATCATTCCACATGTGAGGGAGGTGACTGATGACCATGGCTCTCAGCACAGCAGGGTTTGTGCTCCATGACCACATTTGAGTTCTATCCTGCACTCTTTGTACTTTCATTTCTAACTGCGTGGCTGCTGAAAGTCTCGTTCACCACAGTAGAGTGTGGGGATGAAATACTCTTCTTTCTGGAAATTTCCAGACCTATACATGTCAGACCCAAATGCCAAAGAACTTCTTCCCATTCATGTTGGTTTTCTCATTGTTCACAAGCTCAGCATAGAGGTGAACTGCCAGAGAGGAAAACTGAGCCAATAGTGGAAACTGGTGTTAGGTCGCATTTTGAACCAGGTGGTGGTAAGAGCCACTTTAAGAATGATTTTCTCAATGTTTAGCTCTCATATGGGACTCATCAGGAGATAGTTTGTACTTCACTCAACCTTCAGGTTTCCTGTTTTTGTCATAACGAACCATAGCAGGAAGGTGATGCCAAACGGAATGCACTGGAAACTCCCAGCAGGCTGTGCTGGACTTCCCTGCCCTCCCCCAGAGTTTTCAGGACTGCCTATGGGGGCTTGTGTGAGAGGCCAGCTAGCGTGTCTCCCTGAACACTGCTGCAGAAGCAGGGATGGATTAGGTCAGCTCCTGATCATGCTGTACCTTTCACACTGGTGTGTTGTAGGAGCAGATGGCCAAGAATGAGCTCCCTTCCAGAACCTCTTACATCTTTCCCAAACCCTGGCCTGGAGGTCATAGGACAACACTAGTCCCTGCATCTCCTCGTGGTTCCTGGCTGCCCCATGGTGTTTAGGTAGCTGACCCCTCTCTCCTGAGATCCCTGTTGCATTTGGTCACAAGGTGCTGTGTGTATTCTTCTAGAATTTTGTTTCCTCCCCAGATTAGCCCCTCTCAATGCCTCCTACAGATTTTCCTATACCACGGCCTCCATCTTCTTCTCTCATCTAGTCCCATGGTGTTAATGTTATTGCCATGGCATCTTCACGTGTTCCTTAAGCCCTGCCTTCTTCTTTAATGCACACAGCTAAACCCACACACCAAACATCTCCTATTAGATGTCCAGTGCTAGATAAACACAGTGGCATACAGTCTTCCTACAATCTAAGTCTCTAGAAAAATGGCACAAAGGCATTACTCAGGCGAAACCTTATACACAGCCTGTGAATTCCCTCATATTCACAGACCCCACATGTTCATCCTGCATGTTCATCATCTTCAGTTTTCTGCTGCTTCTTTCACCATCTGTTGCTGCAAAGATGGTCCAGACAGAGCTATTGCTTACATGGACCACCATTGCCTCGTGCCCTAACCAACCTCCATGGCCCTAAGATTAATTCACCGTAGACTATTTAGTGGTAGTTTTAAGGAAGAAGTTGCTGAAGCATGGTGGCTCATACAGGAAATAATGTTTTTGGGTTACATTTACCATCCCTATTGCTTTTTCTTTTTCTTCTTCTCTTTGTATTAATCTATTCAGACTACATCTCAATTGTTATCCCATCACTTGTATCCTCCAGTTCCTCCCTCCCTCCTGCTTTCACCCTATTCCTCTCCCCTAGGTCTATGACCGAGGGGCACCTCCTCCCCCACTATATGGTCATAGGCTATCAAGTCTTATCTTTGTAGCCTGCTTATTCTTTCTTTGAGTGCCACCAGGCCTCCCCACCAAGGGGAGGTGGTCAAATATGGGGCACCAGAGTTCATGTCAAAGTCAGTCCCTGCTCTCCACATAACTGTGGAGAATGTCCTGTCTGTTGGCTAGATCAGAGTAGGGGTTTGATGTTTCCTACTTGTATTGTCCTTGGTTAGTGCCTATTGCTTTTTCTTATTTCTCTCTCCCTCTCATCTTTCTCCAGGTGTCCCCATCTTTAATTTATTGTCCCTTTCTTCTGCCACAGATTCCACAAGTGAGAGAAAAATATGCCTCACTTTGTTCTGTAAGGCTGGCTTATTTAATTTAACGTGATTGTATCTATTATGTCTATTTTCCTACAATGACAATGTCATTTTTCCTTATGAGTAAAAAAAACTTGAACTATGCATATTGCCACACTTTCTTTAGCCATACATCCACTGGTGGACACCTCAGCTGATTCCACAGCATGGCAATAATAGATGGTGCAGCAATGAACCATGGGTAGGCAGGCATCTCTGCAGTGCACTGACTTTCAGCCTTTTGCATATACATCCAGAGTGGTATGGGTTTTTAATTTTCTGAAGAACCTCCAGGCTGGTTTTCATGGTGGATGGGCTAATTTACATTCTCTCCCAGCAGAGGATAAGGGTTGTTATTTATCTCCCTGATAGCTGTCTTCCATGCTCAATTTGGAGAGAAGAAAGCATGGACTCACATTACTCCCTCACCATGGCTTCCTGTTTCAGCCTTGACTTGCAGATCAAGTCCCCTAGAGCTGGCTCTGCATGGACAGCCCATGTGCTACAGAAAAGCACCCAGAAGGTACCTACTGATACCATGTCTGAGACACTGAGGGAAGGGCAAGCATATGAGAGGCAGTCTGAATGTGTTTCCACTTGGCTGTCTCCGTTGCCTGCATCTGAAGGGTTGGCCATCACAGAAGCAATTAAAACAATTTCAACTGAAAATAGACCATTTCAAATGAACAAAAAGAATGAATGAATGACTAAAGGGAAGAATGAAGAAAGGGATGGAGAGAGAAATGAAAGAAAGAAGGAATCAAAGGAAAGGGACAGAATTAGGGGAAGAGTGGGAGAAGGGAAGAAAGGGAAGGTAGGAAGGAAGGGAAGAAGATGTAAACTGCCCTTTAATGACTTCACGTATGACTGGAGCCAGTACTCTTAAAGAGTGCTGTCTCACTCTGACCTTACTTTTCTGGTTTGGAAAAACTGAGTTCTCACCTCTTGCAATATGCTTCCTGTGCACAGCAATGGAATAACTACTGCCCATTCTAGGGTTGCAGTAATTAATTGTTCTAATAAAAAAAAAGGTTTCCTTGTCTGAGAAGCCTTGTATTAATCACAGGAATGACTCAGCTGACTTGGTGCGTCCCTTGTGACCATGACTGAGCCAGGGTTCAGGCAGCCAGATGGAAGAGAGCAAGGAAATCCATAACTAATTGAGTGAACTAGGGCTTGATGGATGTCTCCATTATCCCAAGACACAAAAGGAGGTAGCTTTCATCTCACTTGCACATAATCTTTAGGGCTAGAAGAAAACTTAGAGATGGAAACAGTGATGAGGTGAGTGCGGGTCCCCTCTTTACCCTGTATATCCATTCCAGACTGGCTGGACCTTCACCATTAAAAAATAAAAATATCCCACATGTGCTAATATACACATATCCACACAAGAGAGCCTTCACATCAACTTCACAACATACTGGGGAAAATCAAGCTAGAATAAAACTCAGAAGTGGATTGACCTGATGAAAGTATTAACACAGGCCTTCCTTCCTCTGCTTTTTCTCACTTGGTGTCATCTAGAGGCATAGTTTTGAAGGCTATTTATGCACTGGTACATCTCGGTTCACTTTCCATCTGATGGTAACTGCTTATACCATTGCTTAAACATTAGCCCTTCTTATATGATTCAAGTGTCTAAGATAGACTGAGGCATGAAAACAGAACCCGTCATCTTCTCCAGATCTAATTCTCCCTCATAGCCTCCTGAATAGAAGGTGGCCATCTCACTGATAACTGCTTGCTCTCTCCCCTGACGTCCAGTGAATTTATCAGTTGTAGATGATCCCTTGGCCCTCAGGGCTTCCACCATCCCATGTCATCAGTAGCACTGTGTGGATCAGTAGAGTAGCCTCCTGATGGGTCTCCTGACTCTGCTGTTTATACTCAGGCCAATCATTAACAGCAGCCAGGGTGATCTTCTAGGAAAAAAAGGGCAGTATAGCTTCTGTTCCTACTCAGGACGCTTCAGCGTTCCCATAGCAAGGAGAGGAAGCCAAAGCTAGTAGCTTTGTTAGTCTGGGTCCCTGATGCCTTTCTGACTTTCTCCTGCTTCTTGACCCCTTGTTGATTCATTTCAAGCCATCTTTACCCCCAACTGTACTTACTGTGCTCCTGCTAAAGGTCTTTGGATCAGCGGTTTCTTCTATGGGGGAAACTCTGCACACATATTTTCCTTCTTGACTTTAAAGCAGGCCCCGTGCAACATGTTCTCCTTTCCCCCAATTCATTGCTCTCTTAAGTATATCATTTCATGTCAGGCACCATGTTACCTGCATATGTATCCTATTTCCCAATACAATATAACACCCATGAGAGCAGTGATGCTCTTGTCTGTTTTATTTCCTGCTGTACCTCCACTGACAGATACAGTGCCTAGTACCTAGCAGGTGCTCTGATAAATAGCATGTCCTCAACTAACCAATCATGTATTTATACAAAAAATAATAATGTTCTTTTAAAAACTCCAATGACTTTTTTTGCCACTTTTATCTCAGACTTAAAGAAGAGGGGAAAATCAGTGATTGTCATTTTTGAGCCCAATATGATGAATTATTATATTAAAGGGGAAGGGCTTGAAGTGCAGGGTGACGTAAGACAATTAAACATGTAGTAATTGGAATAGAACCAGCAGGGATGCAGGAAATCCATGTGTAATAGTAGGCAAAGAGCTAGAGTTATGTTCCTAAGACAAAGGTCAAAAGCACAATGTAAAATATGCATATGGCTGTGAGATGTTCGAATGACAAACCCCAAAAGAAAACACGCCAATAAAATTACAAATGTATGGATGATAGGCAATAATCAGAAATATAATGGAATGGGATAATTCCAGACATGATAAAAGAAATGAGATCATAAATTAATAGGTTAACTTCTTCCAAGAAGTTTAATGAACAGAAATAAATGTTCAATAGGGGCTCATAAAAATTGAAATCTAAAGAGTTTATGAAATGAGTACTAAAACTACCCACTAGAATAGTGGCCACCCAATGGACCAGGGAGTAGTGAGGATGTACTTTAGTGGTACAGCACATGCTGAGTACACGTGGTGCTCTGGGTTCCAATCCTCAATAAGCCACTTACCAAAGCTGGGGTGGGGGTAACACCAGTGAGGTTAAAAGAAAAGGAATATTTTGTTCTCACATACTCTGGTGCCTCACCTTTGACCACGTCCCCTGGAGGGGGAGACCTGGTGGCACTCAGAGGAAGGACAGCAGGTTACCAAGAAGAGACTTGATACCCTATGAGGATATACAGGGGGAGGTAATCCCCCTCAGGAACAGTCATAGGGGAGGGGAATAAGGGGAAAATGGGAGGGAGGGAAGAATGGGAGGATACAAGGGATGAGATAACCATTGAGATGTAACAAGAATAAATTAATAAAGGAAAAAAACAAACAAACAAAAAAAAGAAAGAAAGAAAGAAAGAAAAGGAAACCCTGGCTCAGAGTTTGTGGCAATACAGGTTGGTGTAACTACAGAAAACAGACAATCAATCCCTCTGCCTCTTCTGGAGTCACACACACACATGTACGCTAGATGGTATCACCACCTCATAAGTATGTCATAATGCCCATGTTCGGTACAGTATTATCTTCATTAGGGTTTTATTGCTGTGAAGAGACTCCATGGCTATGGCAACTCTTACGAAGGAAAACATTTAATTGAGGCTGGCTTACAGTTCAGAGGCTTAGTTCATTATCATTACGGCAGAAAGCATGGTGGCACGTAGACAGACATGGTCCTGGAGAGGTAACAGAGTTCTACATCTGGATCTATAGGAAAAGTCACTAGGCCTGGTGTAGGCTTCTGAAACCTTCAAGCCCTCCCCAGTGACACACTTCTTCCAACAAGGCCACACTTCCTTCAGTTAGGCCACACTTCCTCCAACAAGGCCACACCTCCTCCAACAAGGCCACACCTCCTCCAACATGGCCACACCTCCTCCAACAAGGCCACACCTCCTCCAACAAGGCCACACCTCCTCCAACACGGCCACACCTCCTCCAACAAGGCCACATCTCCTTCAACAAGGCCACACTTCCTAATAGTGCTGTTCCCTATTGGGCTATGGGGACCAGTTTTATTTAAACTATCATAAAGTATCATTCATGCTTGTCAAGATATAGACATCATCAATGGATAAATGGATGAAGATATATACAGATATATAAAAGCAAATATAATATGGGATCACTTCCATGTAAGATTTTTTTTGTTGTTGTTTTCTGTTTCTCAAGACAGGGTTTCTCTGTTATACAGTGCTCTGGCTGCCCTGAACTCTTCATAGACCAGGCTGGCCTTGAACTCTTGAAGGGGTGGCCATTGTTATGTGGCCCATGCCATGGTAGATAACTCTATTCCCGTCCACATATAAGGAGTGGTTTTGTTTTTTCTTTTGGAGGGCATGATGTTAGGAGAAAAGTGTACTGGAGAAGGTTTCAGAGGGAGTTGGAAGAAAGGAGTAGGAGAAAGATATGACCAAGAGATGCTGTACACGTGTATAAACTTGTAAAAGAATTAAAAAAAAAAATATATATATATGGTCTTAAATTCTGCTCTAACATAATCAGAGGAGACTCTTTTTAGTGAACAGTGATGAATGCACAAGCACATATCTTCCAAGGTACTGATAAAAAGCAAGGGTTGAGGGCTCAACTCCAAGCAAGATAGTCCCGCCACCTAAAGTTCAGGAAACTCTTCAAACGAACTGTTAGCCACTGGTGGGTCCTGGGAGGGACAATCATTGTCTCCAGTTGTGTGCACCTGAGGAGCCCACTAGACTCCAGCGAGTTGTTCCAAACTCATGGTCATACAGAGGATCCTGTTAAAATTATGGTGTTGCCAAACAAGACAAAGTTGTAAGGCTGGGAAAGAGATATCTTTTTAAGTTATTCATTTTATGTGGGTGGCAGGGGGGGGTGGGGACGGGGGTTTCTGCCTGCATATACATCTGCCTGCCAGTAGAGGGCATCAGATCCCACTATTGATGGTTGTGAGCCACCAAGCACTTGCCAGGAATTGAACTCAGAACCTCAGGAAAAGCAGACAGTGCTCTTAACTGTTGAGCCATCTTTCCAGCCCGGGGGAAAGAAATTTGAAGAGGGAGGTTGCAGGGGTATGTGGGAGGTAAGAGAGGCTGGGACAATAGGAATCAGATTGCATTGTATACATGAATGAAATTTTCAGAGAACAAATTTAAATTTTAAAAAGTTTAATAGATTAAAAAAAAATCCCTAGTCTTTTTTGCCACTGAAGAAAACAATTAATGACTGTGAAATGATGTATATGTTAATTCTACTATATTACCTATTTTTACCTGGTATGCTTTTTCATATTTTTTTTTTCTGAGACAGGGCTTTCGTGTGTAGCCTTGGCTATCCCGGACTCACTTAGTAGACCAGGCTAGCCTCACACTCATAGAGATCCACCTGTTCTGTCTCTCCAAGTGCTGGGATTAAAAGTGTGCGCCACTACAACCAGCCACATTATTTTATATTCTTAAACATACACAGATATACATTAAAATTGTAAATAAATAAGCAAAATTAAGCAAAGTAGGAGAAAAAAGTTTTTATCGTCTAATACTTTTTCTGCGTAAATAATAAATGACGAGGCAGTCTGTAATGCACATGAGGGAGCAATTCAGGATGCAAAGATTCTGTAAATATTTCTGAGCCATTCCTATGCCAGGACAACACATGTTAAATGACCACACCTGTAAAGTAATAATATTGTAAAAATGTAAGTAGAAGATTTAAAAGGCTTATAAACATGTGCTCAGTAGGGTGTGTGTGTGTGTGTGTGTGTGTGTGTGTGTGTGTGTGATTCCACTATCTATATTTCAGGTAATCAAGAAATTGATAGTGCCTCAAGTTAAAAAATATGGAGGAACCTCGCTAGAAAACAACTGTCAGTAGATGTTGAGGCTGAACAGCTACTTACAAATAACAAAACAAACTCATTAATCATTGTGAGGAAAAATAGTATTCTCAAAAATGGAAATTATTTTAATTTTTACAATTATTCTAACTAGAAAAGAATGAAAAAATGTGCTTGTATTGAAAGAGAGGGCATTTGTTTCAAAGCAATTGTAAAATTCCAGATTAGACCCTCAGAAGGATGGTAAAACCCTCAGGAGCAGGGAGGGAGGCGCAGCAGAGGCAGGAAAACAAAAGACTAAATTCCTGTTAAATGCTAATGTAGCACCGGCAGAATTTTAAACACTATCTGCCTTCAATGCATAAAATCTAGTAATTAACACATCAAGCTATATGCAAGACAAGTGTGGAAAAAATTATAAAACTCTTCGGGTCCACATTAAAGATTTAAATAAAGAGAAAACGTCATGCCCAAGAGTCAGAGCAGTCCGTTTTATAAAGATCCCGTCTCTTCCTACAGTGACCTTTGAGTTCAGGAGGATTTCATGAAACCCTCAGGAGTGCTTCTGACTGACCACCACAAGCAGAATCTGTAAAGTACACCGAGGATAAGGGCTGAGAAAGTGAGGAGAAAAATAGAGGGGTCTCTAGGTGGTTTAGCCACCGGGTGAAGCACTGCTCAGCTGGCTTTGGAGAAAAGAAAGGGAAGAGCCTGTCCCTGAGATGGCACCATGTGACAGTCCTGCAGATGGCAAGGAAAAAATTCGATTTGCATCCTCATCATAGGCACCAGCCACACATTACAAAGTATCAGGAAGGGTCAGAGCCTGAAAAATCTGGTTTTGGGAAGGAAAGGTAAGAGAATACATGACCAACACGTTCGAGAACTTCGGTGGGTGTTTGGTTTTGTTTGTTTGTTTGTTTGCTTGTTTTAAAAAGGACGTGAAGTTGGGATGGAGATCTAATGGGGACATGAGGGAGAAGTTGGAGGGAAGAGACTAGAGGTAGATTTGACCAAAACACACTGTCTACATATTTGAAATTCTCAAGCAAATTTTTTTCTAAACGGAAATAAGTCAAGCAAAAATATTGCTTAAGAATTAAATGTATGTGGTATTGGGGCCATAGCTTGGTGGAGGGCTTGCTCAGTACACACGGGGCTCTCTGCTCAATACCCAGTACTTAAACAAAAAAACAATTAAGTGGACGTGATAAAACTTTGAAACTGAATTGAATGACAATGGTAAATCCCAAAGAATAATGTTATTGAATTGAAGACAGGAGAGCACACAGAGCATGGACTGGCTGGGTAAAGATATATGTTCTCGTAAATTGAGATTACAATAATGCTGTTTTGTTTTATTACTTATAGGTCTATTTAACAGTCTTAAGGTGCTTACATGATAAAAATATTTCAAAGGAAGGATATGTATATTTACCATGACAAATAGTAGTCAGTCCTATATAATTATATGTAAAAGTATTACACGTACTGTTGACAGACTGTTGTCTCAAGCATTCACAGAAGAAAATGCAAGAAAAAATGTAAAATAATTAATCTCAATGAGGCATTGTTGAGATAATAGGTTGCTATAAATTTATATATATATATATATATATATATATATATATATATATATATATATATATATATATAAATAATTTTTTTAAACCAGCATCAACCACCATATGGCTAAAAGTGAACACTCAAAACCTTACAATATAACATTAAAGAGTGAATTATCAAACCAGTTAGAGTCTAAAAGCCTTCTTGCACTTTAATCCTGGCATCCTACTTTAAATACTTCTTATTTTGTAGCTTATTCAGAACAGTAAAGATGTAGCATGCAAGTTCAACTGGACCAAACACAGTAAGCAAATCATAGCTCCTCAAGGTTAAGGTTAGCAGGTAATAAGTCTGATCTCTGCAAAGAGTATATAACAGTGAAGATGTCATGCTAAGTTTCTAGTTCAGCATGTGAGAAACTTCCAATACCCCATAAGCTGCAACAACAGCTGCGCCTGGAGGACATTTCAGAGCAGAATCGGGGAAGCAGCAGACAATTTCACATTGTATGAGCATCCCAGAATTTGGTCATCAGATTTATATGGTAGAACCTACCATGTACCGGGCTGCACGGGACAGCTTATTTTTTTCTTTGCCTGTCACCACTCTGTGACACACAACTGTAATGCTGTGGTTAAGTATTGTATTTCTAACGTATTTAGGCAGAAATTATATAGCAAAAATATGACAGAAAAGATAAAAAGGTACACCTGCTTAGGGCCTGTACCCTGAACTTTTGTTATGTACCCCCCTTTCATTTTGTTCATTTGGACGGTGTCTCTCTGCCTTTTAGCTAGTTTGGCTAAGGGTTTGTTTATTTTGATGATTTTCTCTCAAAGATCCAGCTCTTGGTTATGTTGATTCTTTGACTTGGTCTCTTTGTTTCTAGCTTATTGATTTCAGCCCTGATTTGATGATTTCCAGCTGTCTACTCCTCTTGGATGTTTCTGTTTCTTTTTCTTTCCCTAGGGCTTCCAGAGTGTCGTTAAGTTGCCCATATGAGATGTTTCCAATCTCTTTATGAAGGCACTTAGTGCTTTGAATTTTCCTCTTAGAACTGCTTTCAATGTGTCCCTTACATTTGGATATGTTGTACCTTCATTTTCATTGAATTTTAGGAAGTACCTAATTTCTTCTCTGATCCAGTTATCATGGAGTGGAGAATTGTTCAGTTTCCATGTGTGTGTAGGCTTTTTGTTATTTCTGTTGTTGTTGAGGTCCATCTTTAGTCCATGGTAGTGTGATGGGATACAAGCTATTACTTCAATCTTCTTGTGTTTGCTGAGGATTGCGTTGTGACCTACTATGTGGCCATTGTTGGAGAAGGTTCTTTGAGGCACTGAGAAGAAGGTATAATCTTTTGTGTCTGCGTGAAAAGTAATATAGATATCTGTTCGGTCCATTTGATTCATGACATCAATTAGTGTCATTATTTCTCAGTTTAGCTTCTGTTTCATTGACATATCCCTTGGTGAAATGGGGGTGTTGAAATTTCCCACTATTAATGTGAGGGGATCGATGTGTGGTTTTAGCTTTATCAGTGTTTCTTTTACAAAGGTATGTGCCCTTGTATTTGGTGTTAGATGTTCAAAATTGTGATATCATCTTGGTTGAATTTTCCTTTGATGAGTATGAAGTGTCCTTCCTCATCTTTTTGATTAATTTTGGTTGAAAGTCTATTTTCTTAGATATTAGAATGGCTACTCCAGCCTGCTTCTTTTGTCCATTTCCTTGGAAGACCTTTTTTCCAACCTTTTACCCTGAGGTAATGTCTATCTTTGTGGCTGATATGTGTTTCTTGAATGCAGCAGAATGTTGAGTCTTGTTCATGCATCCATTCTGTCAGTCTGTGTCTTTTTATTGGAGAGTTGAGACCATTGGTGTTGAGAGAGATTAATGGCCAGTAACTATTAGGTCTTTTGATTTTGATGTTGGTTGTGGTAGTGTGTTTGTCTGGTTTTTTTGTTTGTTTGTGGTTTTTTTTTTTTTTTTTTTTTTTTTTGCTAAAGTTAAGTTATCTATTTCTTGCTTTATCTTGGGAGTAGTTAGCCTCTTCTGACTGGAGTTTTCCTTTTGTTATCTTCTGTAGGGCTAGATTTGTGGATAGGTACTGTTTGAATTTGTTTTTGTTTCCCGTCTCCATCTATGGCTATTGAAAGTTTTTCTGGATATAGTAGTCTGGACTGGCATCTGTGGTTTTTTAGAGTTTGAAGACCTCTTCCCAGGCCCTTCTGGATTTTATGGTCTCTCTAAAAAGTTTGGTGTGATTCTGTTAGGTTTACCATTATATGTTACTTGACCTTTTCCCCTTGCTGTTTTTAATATTTTTCTTTGTTCTATACATTTTGCGTTTTAATTACTATATGGTGGGAGGATTTTCTTTTCTGGTCTAATTTATTTGGTGTTTTGTAGGCCTCTTATATGTTTTTAGGCATCTCTATCTTTAGATTGCGGAAATTTTCTTCTGTGATTTTATTGAAAACATTTCCTGTGCCTTGGAGCCAGGCATCTTCTTTTTTCCTCAATTCCTATTATCTGCAGGTTTCATCTTTTTATTATATCCTTGATTTCTTGGATGTTTTGTATCAGGAATTTTTTAGTATTAACATTTTCTTTGATGGTTGCATGAAACTCTTCCATTGTATCTTCTACACCTGAGATTCTTTCCTCCATCTCTTGTGTTCTGTTGTCAGTGCTTACTTCTGCACTTCCTGTTTCCTTCTCTAAGGTCTTTCTTTCCAGGATTTTCTCAATTTGTCCTCTTATCATTGTCTCCATTTTCATCTTCAGTTTTTGAACCATTTTATTGATTTCCTTCACCTGATTACATTTTCCTGAGGTTCTTCCAGTGATTTACTCATTTCCTCTCTATAGTCATCTGTTATGGCCTCTCTAGCTACTCAATTTATTTGACTGTATCTTCCTGTATTTGTTACAGACATTATTCATTTCCTCTATTATCATCTTTATTATGAAAGAGTTGATATAATTTTCTTGTGTTTAGTTGTGTTTGAGTCTTCAGGGCTGATTGTTTTGGCATAACTGGGTTCTGCAGAGGCCGTATTATTTTGGCTTTTGTTGTTTGTGATTTTTTGCTGGCCTTTAGTCACCTTGCTGTTTCTGGCATTGGATGGTAGTTTCTGATGTCCTTCGTTGGCCATTGAGAGCAGTTTGTAGGTGAGTGGCTATAAGTTGAGACCCTTCACCTGTGGGGATCAAGGAACACTTTTGTGGATCACGTGCATGACCTGAGTTCAGATCCCGGGACTTTCTGTGGATTGGCCTGGGGACCTGCAATCAGATCCACTTGTGCTCTACACTGTGGGGTCTCCTCTAGGCTCTAAGATGAAGACACTGCTGCCTTATGTTCCACAGTTCTGTCTGAAGCATGGGGCATGGGTGCTGCTTTCCAGAAGGTGTGTGGCTAGCTAGGTTTTGGAGCCTGTGCCTGTGCCTGCTCCTGCTTGTACCCAGAAACTCTTTGTGGATTGGCCATGTGACCTGAGGTCAGATCCACCCATGCTCCACACCTTGGGGTCTCCCCTTGGTTAGCAGACTCAGATCCTGATGAGCTGCAGCATGCTAGCCTCCATTTGGTTGGGCTTTACAGACCATGCCCATGCCTGCCTGAGCCCTGGGGTTTTCTGTGGATTGGCTGGATGACCTGAGGTCAGATCCAGCCATGCTCCACACCCTGGGGTCTCCCCTGGGTTAGCAGACCTAGACACAATTCAGTCCAATACACTGAGTCCAAGATGTAGAGCACAGATACAGTTTGCAGGCAGGTATACATCCAGAATCTGGGGACTGGGCACATACCCGCAGAACCCAGGGACTCCTCCATGGACCAGTTGTATGGCCTGAGGCCAGACCCAACTGTGATTCACATAGTGAGGACCCCTCTCACCTAAGGCACTCCTGCTCTGATGCACTGTAGCTCCCAGCCTGGTCCCATGGCTCAGTCCTGCTGATTAGACACAGTGAGTGATTGGCGGCCCCATTTTGGATCCCCCAACCAAGTATTTCTCAGAGTAAAATACTAAGTCAAAAGTACAGTGAGTAAAGAAGCTATGTATGCAGGAAAAATAATATTCACTGACGTGAGACAAAGTAACCACCCTAATCACTGGTGAACATCAATGATTTTATATCAATAGGCTTTTGTGCTCCTTGGAAGGGTGGAAACAAATTCACTCAATTGCTATATTACATTTAATTATGTCTTCACATAAATCTAACACATGATTGTAACCATAAACTTTGGAAATTTCACATCAATCAACATTTGCCTGCATAATAATATTTAAATAGAGAGAAATAAATGTTGATTCAAGACGTAGTCAAAGCAGTGCTTCAATAATAACGTCAAATCATCCGAGCCTTACTGCTTCCTGTATTGAAGCTGGTACCCCCTACCTCTAACTCCTCATGTCAAGCCTCCTCTCAGAGCACATACCCAGAATGATTCAGAATTGGTCATGCTGCTTTATTCAATAATGCAGCTTCCAATCCAGCTGCATGGAGTTGGGTGGGCAGCAGTCGCAGGGTGCTAACAATAGGACAACAGGTGTCCATGTAGGCAGAAACTGATGTAAACAGCCAAGTGGTTTAACAGAGAGGTGCAGGCAGGAAGGTCAGCACCTCTGCAAAAAGACTGTTGTAAAGGATCAGGTCCAAAGGGTCCCTGAGGCTCCAAGCAGTTGGGAGGACTTAGATGAAGAGGGTGGAACATTCTCATAGGACCAAAGTCCTGGACTGAGTACACAAATTCTCCTAGATGTGGGGATTTAAGTAAACATGGCATGTCTTCCTGGCACATCAGTCAACTGAATGACAAGCAATTATGTCACTTCTCATATTAAAGTAATTATACACCTATCACAGAGGAGAATACAAAATGTGCATTAATTTTAAAGTGGAAAATCAAGGGCTCAAAGAAATTTCGATGACCTCTTTGGGAAATTATTTGGGTTTAACCCTCCATTCTCTTCCACCTTTAGGGGTACTTGGGGATAAAACTAGAGAGGCCCTGCAAAGTTATCCAGGCTGCGATCAAAATTTTGCTCATCTTATCTCCCACTGTTGATAAACCTGATGCCACTGTAAAAAAGATAAGATGAAGCCGGGCGTGGTGGCGCATGCCTTTAATCCCAGCACTCGGGAGGCAGAGGCGGGCGGATCACTGTGAGTTCGAGGCCAGCCTGGTCGACAAAGTGAGTCCAGGACAGCCAAGGCTACAGAGAGACCCTGTCTTGAAAAACCAAAAAAAAAAAAAAAAAAAAAAAAAAAAAAATAAGATGAACACTATATATTTTTTAAATAGGACAAATGGAAAGATGGCTCAAGATTTATGAGTTGTGTCAGAGGATTCAAGGTTAGTTTCCAGTACGCTCATCAGATGGTTGTCAAGTACCTGGAACTCCAGTTACTCAGTCTCTGACACCCTCTTATGGCCTCAGAAGGCAACTGTACTCATGTGTGCACCCTCACATAGAGACATACATACACATATACATACATACATACATACATGTAATTAAAACTAAAGTGTTTCAAAAGGACAAAAGATAGACAATGCATTATATGAAAGTTAAGCCTAAGAAATGTAGAAAATTGTTAAATACAAGTAAAACATTCCAAGAGGAAAAGTTAAAATAGAATGAGAACTACATACAAAAATAGCAAGCAAAATTTAATATTTAAATAATAGGAGGTTTCCTTTTTAAAAAAAATACATAGGACTTTTCAGTTCCTATATAAAATACAACAACCATCAAAGCTTAAGCCTGCCAATCTATTCATTTTGAATTTGCATTTGAATATTTCTTTTAAAGTTAGCAAACTGCAAAGCTGGCATATCTAAGAATAAGAATTTCTTAGTAAGGATCTCTTTTTAAAAATCAATGTGAAAAATTCAAATTTTACTGGTTCACAATAGCACTGAAACACATAGACGTATTATACATTATTTTACATAACTTTAAATATAACTAGAAATGACTCATTCTAGACTTGCAAGAAACTTGAGAATGAACCAATAAATGTGCAAAAAACAAATGAGAGCAGCACAGAGTGGGGCCGCCAGCTGCATACATTAAGACTCATGATGCTCTTTTTCTTAGGACAGACGAAAGTGCCATTACTATTGGGCTAATTTAACATTTTATATACATCACAAATGAGAGAATGTTTTCTGTGTTCCCAGGACCCAACAGCTTACCAGAAGATAATTAAATAATCAGAGAAGCAATGAAAACACTGCTGGCAAGAAACACAGGAATAAAAGTTGGGAAAGGCCATTACAGTGATGGCAAGAGTAGACAAACTGTAGGAAGCAGACACTGTCATCACAAAGCAAGATGGCACAGGGCAATTAGGGGATGGCATGCTTGGGCGTAAGCAAAGGCTGCCTCAGTTAGTAGGGTGGACCCATTTTATTTCCAATTGACCCAAATACTTACTTTAGGTCAGCACCATGTTGGTCAGAGACTAGGCTAAGAATAGTTATGTGAATAGCCTGACCAAGTTGGTTCATGCCTGCTGACTTTGAGAAATCCTCTTGCTTCTACTACACCCAGGGTGAGAATGAGGCCAACACATATGATAGGGCAGAATCAAAGGAGAAGGGAAAAGCTAGATTCGAGAATCATTTGCTTTGGATTGTCCTGTCTAGAAGCAAGTGGGAGCACCACATGGCATGGAAAGAGCACTATGGGGGGAGGAGGGAGAACCATGGTGGACCACATTTGAACACTTTAATATCTTTTTAAAATTTTTTTATTAATTTATTCATATTAAGTCTAAATTGTTAGCCCATCCCTTGTATCCTCCCATTCCTCCCTCCCTCCCATTTTCCCCTTACTCCCCTCTTCTATGACTGTGACTGAGGGTGACCTCCTCCCCCTGTATATGCTCATAAGGGTATCAAGTCTCTTCTTGGAAGCCTGCTATCCTTCCTCTGAGTGCCACCAGGTCTCCCCATCCAGGGGATGGAACACTTTAATATCTTGATGGTGTTTACACAGAAGAGGACCAGGAGGAGAACATATTCAGCCATGAGAACACATGCCTTGCCTACTTTGAGGTACACAGCCGCACTCTCTCAGCTGGGGAGAGGTGGCTTACAGCTCAGGCTCAATTCCAATCCTTCTCAACCGTCCTAAGGCTGTGGCCCTTTAATACAGTCCCTCATGTTATGGTGACTGCTGGCCATAAAATTATTCTCATTGCTACTTCCTAGTTGTAATTTTCCCACTGTTTTGAATTATAATGTAATTATCTGTGTCTTCTGTTGGTCTTAGGCAACCTCTGTACAAGGGTTATTGATCCTTAAAGGAGTCATGACCCACAGGTCTCTGTTAAGTCTCCTATATATAAGACCCCAATAAAACAAGTTACCTAGTTCACAAAAAGAAAGAATCAAAGCTAGAGCATACTCTTGTGAACTGAAATATGTAGAGTACATCATCTGCTTGTTGAAGCTAATTTGGATTTCTTTATTATTTATTGGGAAAGGGGTTCAAACATGTGGAGGCCGGATGACAACTTAGAGGAGTCAGTTTCTTTCTCTCTTTCTTTCTTTCTTTCTTTCTTTTTTCTTTTTTCTTTTTTCTTTTCTTTTTTTTTAGTGTTTGGGTTCCAAGGACCAAAATCAGATCGTCATACTTGGTAGCAAGCATCTTTACCTATTGAGCTATCAGTCTAGCCCCTAATTTGAATTACTATTTTGTATAGTCCAAGACTTTTTATTACAAAGACTAAGCTCAAATTATGACTTTAGCCCAATGTGACTGAGACAAAAGTACTTGTATCCTTTGACTCTCAGTTCTCTTGTTGGTAAAAGTTTTTTTCAATGATGATTGTGAGAATTCAATCTACTAACAAGATAATGCACACTATGCCATGTGCCCTGTTACACCAACAGGTGATAAATTGTTAAAATCAGGTGCATCTAGTGACTGTGTTTAAGTCACTAGATATATTTGGGAATATTTTAATCCAAAATTATTTAAATTAAAAAATAAAGGCAAGGCTCCAAGACATCAGATAGGGTCTCCTCCTGTCTCCTCCCTAGAGGGTGTAAGACTGGATATCCTTCCTCCGGACCCCACAGACTGCCAGGCAAATGCTGCCCCCAGCCTTCCTCAGGGAAGATGCTTCCCCGTGAACACTGTTGAAGGTAGACTCAAGACTGCACAAAGCGCTGGGAGTGACAGATGAGAGCCCAGCCCCAAACAAGGATCTAAAGCATCCCCTCTAAGGCTCAAGGGATACTTTAGAAAAGGGGACATAAAAGCACAACATCCAGAAGAAAGGAAAAAAAGGCTGCGGAATGCCATCTCTGGTAAAACCATGGCAATCATGAACTCAGAGCAGGAACAAGCGCCAGCAATGGGTGTGTATAAGAATAGTCCTGCCAACAATTAGGGTGCTTTGGGGGAGCCCTGCCACTTCCTGCTGAACTATTTGTCCCTGATATATGCAGTGGGAGGTCATTCTCTTTAGTGTCTATACACCGGTGGCCCCACCAGGCTCCAGTGCATAATTCCAATACTGTGGTAGTTTGAATAGGTATGACTCCCATAGATCTATGTGTTTGAATGCTTGGCCATAGGGAGTGGCACTATTAGGAGGTGTGGCCTTGTTAGAGAAAGTGTGCCACTGTGAAGGAGGAGTGTTGAGGTCCTAAATGCTCAAGCTATGCCCAGTGTGAAATACAACCAGTCTCCTCCTTGCTGCCTGCAGATCAAGATTGTAGAACTCTCAGCTCCCCCCGTACCATGTCTGCCTAGATGCTGCCATGTTTCCCAGTATGATGATAATGAGCTAAACTTCGATAGGCCAGCCTCAATGAAATGTTTTCCTTTTTTAGAGTTGCCTCGGTCATGGTGTCTCTTCACAGCAATGGAAACTAAGACAAATGTGGTGGTCACACAGATGGCCTCGAATAAACTAAATGGGTCACAAAACAAACCTGAAAGTCATGAATATGAGAAAGGGACTTTTAGAAAGAAGGAGGCTCGTGGATAGGGACAGCAGGGAAATGAGTAGGGTAAACAGAGAGAGTAATTAGAAAGCATTGTAGACATGTAGGAAGCTAATTAATAAATAATAAAAATCCATGGAAAACTATAAATTTCATAATTCCATGCACACTAATATTTTTACATTTTAAAATTGGTAAATGTGCCATGCTAAATGCTCTTAAATATTCAGTTCAGTAGCATTAAACACATTCACATTATCTTGTCAATATCATCACCGTTTGTTACATTGCTCATCTACAAAATTCTTCTCATTCAGCACAGCCAAACTCTGTACCATTGCCACAGCCACCCAGTTTCCCCTGCTCCAGATCCAGGTGCCATTTTCCTTCTTGCCTACATGGATTTCACTACCAGTTACCCCCAGAAGAGTGATCGCGCAACATATGATTTTGTGTCTGGCTTATTTCACTTAGCGTGGTGTTTTCAAGATTTACCCATGCTGTAGCATATGTCCAAATTTTCTTCTTTTTTAAAGTCTCTAATAGTATCCGTTGTGCTTACATGACACATTTTCATTACCCATACATTCACCAGTGGACATTTTCACTGGAATGGCAAAATACTTTTAGAAGCCGAAAGAAAGATGCCTCACACTCATTAGTATCATTGCTTTACTCATTCAGCCTGGTGCCGATTGGCAGATGATGAAGAAAATGGCCATATTCACATTTCCTTATGGCATTTTCAGCTGTAAAGAAGAATGAAATAATTTCATCTGTAGGAAAACAGATGAAACTGGAGACTACCGTGTTAAGCAAAATAAGCCAAACCATGAAGATGGTACCACATCATTTCTCTCATACATGGACTCCAGGGGAAAGAAGATGTATAAAAGGAGATCCTCCTGGAAAAGGGTCAGGGTGAGAATTATAGAGTCGGTGACAAGGACGTAATTACAATCACAATACCTTATAGAGGCTCATGTAAGTATCACAAAAAACCATAAGTATATAGAAATTCCATGTGCATAATTTAATGGATAAGGGAAAATTTTAAACTTCTTCAAAACTCTTGTATTCTAATTTCTCATATTAATTTCTTTTTTGCCTATGTTAATTTCATCCATTGCCTCATAAGGCAAAAAAAAAAAAATATGATTCCTAAGTGAAGGGAAAATTTCATGATTTATTTATGTTGAAGATTAACATACACAGAGAATATTGTGAATTACTTTTATTGGTTTGGATTAATTTATGTATCCAATATGCCAGTCACCAAAAAAATATAAACCAAGATTTTGTAATTTACTCATTCATGTCTTTATAAGTGGCAAAAAGGAATGTGCGCGCACACACACAATGTAACATACAAAATGGTATATTACAAAAGCAACAGCAGGCATCAATATACTAGAAACTGAAGAAATAAAAGCTATTATTTTTAATAGTGGCCCTGACTTCAGTAGGCTACGGTGTTTCAGCTACTGTTTTGCCAGGTGCTGCTCAAAGCTTTGGGCCCATCAGAGCAGCTCTGAGATGCTGAATGCCGGTGATATGGGGACCAAACAGCACTAACCTGTCTCCCGTGTGGCCTGATGCTTGCATTGTTGGGCAGAGGCAGTCAGGCTAGGGTGCCAGTGGTAAGTGGAAATTCCCAGAGTCACCTTGGAAGTCACACCTGCCTTTTCAAGGACACAGGCTCAGAGGAACTGGCTAATTTCCCAGGTGTTTTATAAGGTCCTCAGATATCATATTCTAAAAATGATTTTTAACAGGCATTAAAAAACAGGGCGTAGAAACTACAGAAGCTTCTACAGAGTCAGGTGGGCAGACACTTTTATCAATGTCACTAATGCAAATGTATTCTTAGGGTCTTTGATGAGTTAAAAAGCTGTCAGTGGGATGCATACCCTTTCATTTTAATTTTGTCTAAGACAAACCTAAAATCACAGATTTTTTTTTCATCCCTTAGGGAAGGAACATGACCCACTTCTTCCACACGGATGACCTATGAATGTTACAGAATAAATCAAAGTTAAAAGCAGTTAACGTGCTCAGACTGAATTTTTGTCCAGGAGACTTGGGAGGGCTTTCCTGTCTCAGGACCGACTTTTATTACAGTGTTCTGTATGCTTTTTTTTCTTTAATGATGCATAATATCTAGGAGCTGTGTTGTAGCTCATGTGCACTCGCTTGGCCTGCACAAGGCCCTGGGTTCCATCCCCAGAGTGCTCCCAACCCCCACAGAACAAAAGCAAGGAGAAGTAGCATGAATTTCTTCTGCGTCACTTTTTTGCTCAGATGAAGGCCCGGGACACAGCCCTTTGGTTCTTGGGCACGTTCTGGTTTGTTCTATCATCCCCCAGGTCTTATTTGTTCCACTGATCTATTCAACTTGGCCTCAAGAGTCCAACTTAAAACTAACATTATTTGTCTTATTATAGGAAAAAGGGGTTTCTTTATACTCCAATATCCTACTGTTTTGTTCAGGGTTCATCTAGGATGCATATGCCTCATCGTTACTCACCATACACTATCATAAAAGTGCAGTAAGCCAGCATGTTAATATTTTAATTACTATATCAAACAATACACATAATTTTTCTAAGTTAAGTGTTATTTCAAAGTTTGAAATGAAAACACTATGACACTTTTTTACCTTGGCCACCCCCCCCCCATTCGTCTGTCCTGAATGGAAATGGATTTGAGTCTCTGAGTTGATTAATTGGGCATTTATGTGTTTGTTTGTTTGTTGAGATGAAATCCAGGGAATAATAAAAGTGGCCACTCTAAAGTGACTAATACGTGATACTTCCCACCTTGCAAATACTGCACAACTCCAATCTATCTAGTTGTAAATTATTCCCTTTACTCCTGGATGAAACTCTTCCCCTTAAGTCTTTTCTTCTCATTCACATCTCCAGCTATCACAGCTCTGGGTTTGCTGTCTATGGATTTATCAATTCTGAATTGTTCTCATAAGCTTCTTTTAACACTTCACTTATTATTAAGTTCTGAGGTTCATCAGGATATAGTATGCATTGGTATCTCATTCCTTTTCGTGGCAGAATAATAATGTATTATTTGCATGTATCACATTTCTCCATGCTTCCTCTGATGGGCATTTATGTGTTTCCATCCTTGGCCATTGTTACTGGGTTCTGCTGTGCAAGTGTGTATACACATTTCTGTTTGGATATCTATTTTGAATTATTCTTTGAGGTTTTAGCTAGGAGTGGAACATGGTGATTCTGTATTTAACTCATCAAATGCAAATATTTGTTTTGTGTACACATTTTTAAAAACTAAATTATATTTTCCTGAAATATTTTCCCAGGCTTTTGGTTTGCCTTTTGCGGGCTTTCAGTTCTTCTTTTGCTTTCTTTCCCATCGTGTGGGCTCTCATATCCTTCTATGGGTGGTCCAGAGCTATCTCACTGGCGTGGCTTCCGTGGGCAGTCCAGAGCTGTCTCACTGGCGTGGCTTCCATGGACGGTCCAGAGCTATCTCACTGGCGTGGCTTCCATGGACGGTCCAGAGCTATCTCACTGGCGTGGCTTCCATGGCTAGTCCAGAGCTATCTCACTGGCATCGCTTCCATGGACAGTCCAGAGCTATCTCACTGGCGTGGCTTCTGTGGATGGTCCAGAGCTATCTCACTGGCATGGATATCAAGATGGCTAAAGGAAAAGCTTGTAAACATTGTCCATCTGAACATAGAGAACCCTTATCATTTGTCTTGTTTCACTAATCATATTTCTGGTGATTTTTTTCACTTTTCTTTTTATCTCTATAAATTTTTCCCAAATATGATTGGTTATAATGCCTTTCAACTCACATCCTTCTCTCTTCTGATAAAGCATTTATCAGTAACTGAAAATGAGTGCAATTTTAAAACTGTTTCAAGTTTGTGATTCCTAGGAAGGAAGCAAAAAAAAAAAATAGTAAAAATAGTAATGATTTGAGCATGGGAAAAACAAACTTGTGGTAAACCCCAAATCATAAACTATTTCTTCGGAACAAAACTTACTGATAAACAAACAGTTCCTGAGAATATTTATGCTATCTCATGGGCCACAGCTAAATGTTTTCAGAAGAAAAACTGAAGAACAAAACGGTTCTTATAAACATTGAGATGAAGGACCATTTCAAGGGCCCTTGTTTTGACTGCCACGTCTACATTTTCTGTTGAGGACCTAAAGCCAGGAGGAAGAACCTGCTGAACATAAACTAAACAGGTGACCATGGAAGCCAAGAAGATAAAGGGTATAAAAGGGGAATTCTGATCATAGTACTTTTTACACTCAAACAGAATTCCAAAAAACACATTTGTATGAAAATATTTTGAAGGGATGCATATACCTCACTGGCCTCTGAAAGGAATCATCTGTGATGAAAGCTGCGCTTTGCTTAAACAAATGTTTGTTTTTGTTTTTGTTTTTTCCTTTAGCTTTCAGAAACGTTGAGTCACAGCCCTTGATGACACGATGTCGCCATAACGGCAAGGCCTATTTTCTTTGTTGTTTGTTATTTGAGTTCAAGTCCAACTATCCAGGCCAAATCACCGAGGTAGGGGGCTGTTAGCATAGTTTTACAAAGTTACTTTTGTGTGTGCATATACATGCATATATATGCCAACATGCATTTGTGTGTATGTGTGTGGAGGTCAGAGGTCAACCCTGAGTGTCGTTCCTCAGGAAGTAGGAAGTATTCACCTTGCTTTTTTGATGCACCTTCTCTCACTGCATGCACCTGGGCTCACCTGACAAGGCTGGGTTGGATGGCCAGTTAGACCCAGGCATCTCTCTCTCCACCTCTTATCCTTGTGGTTACAAGGGCATGCCACCATGCCTGGTTTTTCTTATGGGCACTGGGGATTGGATTCAGGTTCTCACAGTTGTACGACATGCACTTTACCAACTGAATTATCTCCATAGCCCATTAGCATGAATTTTATATCCTAATTTCAATTCAGGACTGCTTCACCCCCACTTCCTCCCCTTGTTGTGTTCATCTTTACCATCTTAATTTAAATTCTATTGGGATTCGTGATAAGAACCTTAAAAAACAAAACAGAACAAAACAAAAAAAACCTTGATTACTATAGTTCCAAAACGACTTCATTTTAAGGATTCTAACCTTTGCTGTTGTGTTTATTAGAAGGGTATATAGCTGGCTGGCTATAAATAAATTCTTAGGAAGTCCAACAAATTTAATTTTACTCTGGGAAACAGAGAGCTAGTTCATCCTACAAATGTGGGGTGCTCTCAGAGACTTATCTTATTGGGTTCAAAAGCTACAACGTTCTGAGATCACATCGCTCAGTGCTCCAGAGTATAAGTCCCCACCCCAGGGCACAGACATGCTGTATAAGTCAGATGGTCACATGATGCATTGCCTCAACCATATCAAGTGCTCAGTAAATATTAATGTTATTAGCTAGTGGACTTTGAGATATACACCTATATGTCTAACGTCAAGTAAAAAAAATATACCAAGAGCAAAAACAGCTTCTTACTTCCCAAGGTCCATTAGCACAGGAGTTGTCAAATACATACATATATATATATATATATGAAGAATTTTGAGTTCAGAGAAAACTAGAGGTAAAGATAATAGATGTAGGCAACACCTTCCTGGATACTGGCTGGGAAGAGGAGGGTTCGCCAGGACATGGGTCCAAGGTGGTGCTACTAAAATGCTTGATTTTTTATTTAACATGCATTTCTGCATATTAAAAAAAGGATTAGTGAGACATAAATATATGCTGTTGACAGTACTTGGAGTGCTGACAGAAGTAATTTCATCTTATATAGGAGGTCAGAATATAACAAAAGGAGAAAATGGGGCCTAAATGAATGGTGATAAAAATAAAATCTCTACATGATAAAGTGAATTCTATTCAATAAATCCATCAATCCAATTCTTTTTCTTTAAAGACACCCTTAAACAAGTAGCAAAAGTTGGAAAAGTGTGTCTCAGTTGCTATATGCACAGAAATATCTTTTAATAAGAATCATGGATGCAGACCCAAAGAGCCCTCCCAGTAAACCGGACCAGCTTGCCTGTTGATTTTCACAAGATCAAACAGCCCTCGATGAGTTCAGCATTGGGTAGAGTTGGCAGGAAGGAAGTCCCCAGATGGAAAGCTGGCTGGCTATAAATAAATTCTTAGGAAGTCCAACAAATTTAATTTTACTCTGGGAAACAGAGAGCTAGTTCATCCTACAAACACAAGTAGAGTAAACACATATAATGAACTTACGTCCTAATTGATTAGTTCGGTTTTGAAAACACTTATTTGTTATGAGAGATCCCTCAGAAGAAGAGAGCTGTGCTGATTAGCTTATCTTTTAAAAACTGCTATAAAATATATGCATGAGAAACCAAAGCAAAGAGAATTCAATGATCTGAAAACTGAGGCCCGTCTTGTAAAACTGGGCTTCCTTCTTTGATGGATTTAAATGGAGGCATTGTTCATTTATTTTACAGAGAGGAACTTTCCAAATGCCCCGAGCATAGTTTCATTTCATTTTGTTTATTATGTTCATATATTTTAACGACACATTGTCATCTAATGAAAGTATTGGCACAAATTTGTTGTGCACAACATTAGTCAGAATGCCCACACCAAAGCTTATTTAAAGAATAAAAAAATAACCCTACCCTTGATTCTCACCATTTGCATTATCCTTGCTCCCATGGGTGCTTCCTTATCATTGGTGAGGTGAAACGACAGCCATCAACTTGCAAACTGAACAAAAGTTCCTCTTAAAGCTGAAGCTGTCTTTTAAGGATCATTTTTCTTTTTTAACATCCATTTGATGAATAAAAAAATATATTTCAAACAAAATGCTGTAAAAACTAAAGTGTTGTCAGCTTTGCTTTCCTTTCAAGGACAAGTTTGACTTTAAAATTTAGACACCGTCATCACTTCCTGCAGACTCAATACTATCTCATTTAACGAACATGCTTGTAGGTACGAGAAAAATGAATATATTTTAAGCCTGAAATTTTCAAGGTTGTCATCTTAGTTGTTGGCTTAATTACCCTATTAAATCTCTGGTACGTATCTACAACCACATGGTGGATCATAAAATAAGTGTAAAATCTTATAGCCACATCAAAGAGACACTAAAGTTGACACAACACTTACTGCTCAGTCATATAACACTCAACAGTAAGGAGATGGTGAGCTAAAAAGCTCAGGCAACTTTGGTTTATAGTATATATTTGAATGGACTCCTCATAAAGTATTTAGGACAACAATACAAACAAACTCTGTACTTCCAGCATCTTTTTTTTTTTTTAACTGCTTCACTGACTTAACTGACTCAATAAATACTGGATCAGACACCAAAGACATAAAACAGAAAAGACCCATTCTTGTTCCACCATCATGAGAAAAGGGAAGCCATGCCAACAGATGCAATGCAACAGAGTAATGCTACAGCAGTAGTCTGTGCGTTCTGCCATGGAAGCCATGGAGAAATTACTTTAGGGCTAGAAGGATCATGCAAGCCTCCTTAGCGTTGTTGAAATATCACCACAAAGGGAAAGCAGTAATGGACCTTGTTGTTTCTCTTTATGCAGAAGTCAAGAGAGGATGAAAAGGGGGTGAAATGTTAGAGTCTTGAGAAAGCACACACAGCATGGAAAGGAAAGTAAATTCTTACCTCACCCTCCCTCCTTCCCTTTCCCCGCCCCCAAGCCCTGGGTGTGTCTGTGTGCACGTATGTCTGTGTCTGTGTGCATTTATGTAAGAAGGATTCTATTGAGTTCACAATGGAACCTCTCCTGCAGGATGGTGTAGATGCCTCCTGCAGAACCTTGCCTAAGCTCTCAAGCTTTCAGTCTTGCCCTGTCCTACTTTGCTCATTTCCAATGAGCTTCTTCAAGAACAATTCCTTAATAGACCTCTTACACCCAAGCCCTTCTAGAATCACCTGAAAGAAGACCCTGCTCTAAGACAGAAGTCAATAAGGACAATGTCATTGCAATATCTCCAGAGTGGCCGTCACAAAAGCTGAAGAAATGCAATGCAGAAAGAATGATCAAGAAAGGAGGGCCAAGTACACATTTAATAACAAGCGATGGATATAGAGCAAGGACAGCAAGGGGAAAAACCTGCAATAATTTCACTTACCAGACTTGTACAACTAGCTAGCATCTGTCCCCCAGCCATGAAACACAGAAGGTAAACGGAAAGGTCTGGAGGAGTGAAGGAGGGGGATGAAGTGGGAAAAGGGGACATGATTCTAGGCTTACAGACATGAAGCACGAAGTCACTATGAAACATCTGATCTGTGTACAGCATCTACTTATGCATATACAGGTCTGAGCTCAGAAACAAATTCTGAGAGTAGGTTGGAGCAAAGAGCTAAGTGACAGTGACCAGTAGCATAAGCATCAGCAATAGTTGTAGCCAGTCTTTGCTACTTTGTAGGTTCTTTTTTTCCACCCTTTATCCCTCCCTCCACCCAACACTAGATAGTCAAGAGACAAGGATGGAGGGGAGAGAGGAATTAGGAAATTCCTAAATCTAATCCCTTTCTTTTGTTTCTTTTTTGACCATGGCTACTAGCAAACTACAACCAACCAACCTCCTTAAAGACCCAATAACAACTACCTCTTGGGACCCTCAGGATTAAAACAACAGCATATTCCTATATTTCTGTGTTTTTTAAAGAACCCAAAATTTCAAAGTCCTCACTATGGACAGTATTGACTTTGGTGGGAAGGAGATCAGCAGGCAAGGGTTAGTGAGCTTCATGCTAAGCCTTAATGTGACACTTTTACAGACTGCCTGAACTTCTAGAGTTGCATCACGTACTGCAGTGGAAATTAAAGTTGAACTTCATTAGGTATATGGAAATATTTTAATGGGTTAATTCATTTAAGAATAGCTAGTGATGATAATAGTATCTATGTGCAAATCAACACAGGCTCCTAGACAGAGAACTTAAGCAGACCCTTAAAGATCAGATGACAGGAGCATGGAAAGTCCTTGTTAACTGAGCTCAGCACACGTAGAATGGCTCCAACATTTAAAGCCATCACTCCTGTGAGGCTAGTAGATATGACAAAGACAGTGGACATGCTCAGTCTTCTGGACAAGTTGGCCAGCCTGGCTGGGGAGTAAACTAATTCATTAGGAAGGGAAATACAAAATCTCTTGTGCTTAAACGCAAATGAGTAGCAACTTGGAACTCAACTCACCAGCTCCTGATTTGGGTACATGGTCTACAAAACAGAGAAGGAAAACCCTCTGCACTAATCACAAATGGTGCCAAGATATACACAGATTTATGGGTGACACCAGACTAAGATAGCCTTGTTATCTGGGGGATATACTGAAAAACAACTCTCTGGATAATATGATAGTGCAATTGTAAAGTTTCTGGGGAACTTCCGTACAGATTTCCATAATGGCTGGATTAATTTACACTCCCACTAACAGTGGACAAGGGTTCTGTTTTGTTTTGTTTTTTTTCTGCAGCCTCCTTAGCAATGTTCGAGACTTAGAGATGCGTAATGATCTACTGACCTCCTGGCTTTACCTTTGGATGTCCCCACCTCTATTCTTTGAGTTCATGTTCTGAAGGTAATGGCTGAAAGCTGCATTCCATCTCAACCAACTCTCCCTTCGCCCATCTGAACAAAGCAGAGCCAATTCTCTTTCCTTAAAGGCAGCTACAATTTGAACTAAATAGGTAATATACAATCTTCTGAAAATATCTGGTTGAGAACAATGAGGAAGTTGGCATACTGAGTTTCTTCTTGTTCTATTTAATTAAGTGGTATTAACAGCTATAAATCATCAAACAATGGTTACATGAACACTTAATATTTTTTTAAAAAGTAGAAACAATAGCATAGCTGCAGCTTTTCACAAAAGACATAGAAGTTCAAAGGCCCTACAAAAATAAAACCCAGCAGTTCCTGATATTTGAGATGAATATTAATTTGGCTTAAATTATTTGTTAAAAGCTTCACAGAAAAGTGCCCATGAAATAGGTTCAAAATTAATAGCTACTAATAGTCAGATTCATATCAACCTGCTGTCTCTTCTGAACTGAGTTTATTGTACCACTCTGCAGGAACTTAAACAGTTCCCTAAGATGTAAATAAACCAGACAAGCAATAGTGGATGCATCAGGATGAAGTCCTCATAGGTCCAGAAAACTCAGGGCCAGGATAGCATAGAGGAATAATTATGTTCCTCTTCCTACCTTCCTCTCTTAAACTATAGAGAAGCAAACCTCGTCCCCAGCCTTCTCTTCTTCTCTGTGCCCAGTACTGTCAGTACCTGACACTGCTTGCTCTTAACCTTCCAAGGAAGGGTAGCCTAGAAATTACATCTCTTCCTCAATGGTGAGGTTCTCCATATGAGTCCACCAAAAGGTCCTCTCATAAGACTCGGAAGGGAAGAGAAGCTCTCCAATGGCAGCTGTAGACTTGCCTGTGTCAACAGACAACAAAATCAAAGCTGACGTCTAAATTTTGGCGCCCTGTTGAGACTCACCTCATGAATGGCTGTCCTGTGATACTTCATATTTCCTCATTGTAGCCATAAAGCATTTTCACTGGAATAGATCGCTGAGCTTTCCCTGCTCACTCACTTTGTCCTAGGAAGGACAGTGATTAGTTTGCTCTGCTGAAGCACGGCATAAGCTGGACCATGTTTTCCTGAAGGCAGCTGCTTCTGCTGTGCCCTTCTGGTCTCAGATTGCAGAGAACCTTCCTCTGTTTCTAGTTGTGTAAGCTAAGCGCATCTGTTTGGGTCCTCAGATACTTTAAAAGATGTAACAAGTTACCATTAACTTGGCATCCTTAAGCAACACAAATGTGTAGCTAGTGTTCTTCTTTTAGTTATTTTTGTGCTCCTATGGCAAAAATACCTGAGAAACTCAAGGGAGGAAGGATTTATTGGATTCCTAGTTTTAGAAGGTCCAATCTGTGATCACTAGGGAGCATCATGTAGGGAGAACATCACAGGACCAGAGGTGTGGAAGAGAAGGTTGTTAACCTCACTGCATAGGAAGCAGAGAGAAGCAGGGAAGGGGGAGAGATGAAGGGAGGAGGACGAGGACGAGGAGGAGGAGGAGGAGGAGGAGCTAGGAAGTCGTGGTACCTATTGTACCACTCTGCAGGAACGTAAACAGTTTCTTAAGATGTAAATAAACCAGACAAGCAATAGTGGATGAGTCATGATGAAGTGGTAGTAGCTAGGGACAAGATACCTCCAAAAACCCAACCCAAATGACCTCCTTCCTCCAGGTAGACCACCTCCTAACATTTCCAGAGCATTCCAGAACATAGCATTGCCAACTGTGGGCCTTGGAGCTTGTAGAGAACATTGTACAGACTACAGCAGTTCTGAAGGTAGGAAGTAGTCTCATTGGCTGAAAACCAAGGTTACATTAGAGCTGTACTCTTTCTAAAGTCCTTCTAAGACTCAAAGGCAAATCTACTGCCTTGTTCTTTGTCCTCTAGTGTGCTTCACATCCCTTGGCTTGTGGCTTTGAGTTATCTTGAACTTGATGTCCATCTGCTGTTGTGATTTTCTTGCTTCTCGCTCACATGGGCACTTGGGTTTATGTTGTGTACTCAAGGCAAACCTTTTCACCTCAGAATCCTTAATCTTGTGTACAAAGGCCTTTTTCTCATCAGAGACAAATTTCCATCTTTGGGCAGTTAAGCTATGAACATCTGCAGGGAACATTCATCTGCCTACCATGCTTGCCTCCTGACACTAGCTTGCTGATGTTTAAATTCAAGCTGGTGTTTAGGGCAAGCCCCAAGCACCTGCTTTCTCCTGCTCTCTCCTGCTCTCTCTGCAGGCACATCGGAGCTGTGTGGCTCAGATTTAGGGAAAGAGCAGAAGCGGATCCTACTTTGGATGAAGACTAAAGCATATATTTTAATGTATATTTGACAAAGCTCTACACAGCAGACTATATCAAACATACAAAATCATTGTACTTTCTATCTTGCCAACAATTCTGCTCAGTTGATTTGCTTTATTGATGGAATAAAAAGAAAAAGGCAAGGAGTGACCGAGTCCCCCGGATCCTTGTTCTCACTACATTAAATATGCATCAAACCACTTAGAGATTATTTTGAGTTAAAATATTCTGTGCGTTATCTATACTGGATTCAGATCTTGATAAGACATTTCCCCCCAAGCCAAGACACATCTGTATAAATCTACATTTGTGCTAAAGTTCAACACAACTTGAACTGTGTGAAAAATATAATGAATTTTCTGACACTACTTTCACCACTTGACACTAAAATACAGTAGCATCTCAGCTCCCAGTTATTCTCAACTCTATCAGCACAGGACCAGAAGCTCTACGAATGCTGATCAATAAGTCTGCATATCCCCTTCATGCAGTTAACAAGTGTGTGCTGTATTGTTCAAACCGCTGCATGTCTGCAGCCAATACGATCCTCATTAGCCATAAAGAGCTGTCTTCACGGCATTCATAACTGAATATTTAAATCAATATGAGATGCAGAAATGTCCTCCGTGACAACAAAGCAACTGTGCTAAAGGACAAAACACTTGCCAGTGCAGAAGCTTCACCATCGTTCCGACTGAGGGCAGCATTATTTGACTAGAGCATGCCAGAGGATTAATGGAAATTTTTGAATAATGTGACACTAAGCCTGATATTACATTGGTCTGAATTGTGAGGCAGCTCAGGGATCCCATGGCCTAGAAATAGCGCAGCTTGCAGATGGGAACAGAAGGCCCCATCCCACTCCTGCCATGTTCTTTTCTTAAGTCTTCCTCCAGATCATTCATTCTGTCTCTCATTCCGCATCTACCGTGTACCCAGCAGTGGGGAAGGGAATGTAAACAACACAACTGACAGTCATTAAACCTGCACAGAGAGCTGCTGGCTAAAGACGACATTGTAGAACCAAGTGTTTGCTTTGTGAAGCCAGGCTGCCTTTGTTACCTGGAGTAAATTATTTTACCTCTCTCTGATTCTTATCTCTAGGTGTTAAGCAGGGACACTGGTGACAGGTAAAGCATATACAGACAATACAGGCACAGCAAAAAATGTACAATAAATGTCATTTAAGTATAAACAATAATAACACAGCTTCACCAAAGAAGGAGTATTTGAGCTGGTATTTGAAAAATAGGCAAACATTCGTCTATTTGTAAAGAAGAGGATGCACTTTTATTTGGGGTTGGGGACTGAGGTGGGCAGTTGGGAATTAAACCCAAAGCCGCACACATGGTAAGAGTGTGGTCTCCCACTGGGCTATACCTCAGCAGCAGCTGCCTTACTCCCTGTGGATCTCTCCTCCTCTCACAGTACACTTAGATATCTAGGAGGGCATAGTCAAGGTGCTAACAACACTGCAGCTATGGAAGCAACATCTGGTCAGAACATCTGGAGGAAAAGACACAGATACTCCAACGGAAAGCTTGGCACACTTCAGGAGTTTAGGAAAGGGCCAAAGATCTTCCGAGTTGTCTAGAGGGAACTCACTCTGCCCTTTTCTCTTGTGCAGGCAGGGGCCACTTCCCCTTGGCATTCATACAGGTTACGATCTTGTCCCATGTAACCCCAGACCTAATCTCTGCTCTGCCCCATTGTTCATGCCCACCCCACCTCCTGCAAGGCTCATGTTCAGATTCCTTGCCTCTGCCCTCGCCTCCTTTCTTCCATCACTGTGGGGCAGCAAGAGCTGTCTTCCTTACATATAAATCTCTCTGTATTTCTCACTCTATAAAAACAAACTCTTGATTCTGCCCTGGGGACCACTCCTTGGAGGCACGTGCTTCCTCTTCCACCCCATCATATCTGATCTCATGGTATTTTATCGTCTCATCACTTGATGCTCTCTGAGCAGCTGCAACAGGCACAACCTGCCCGAAACCTTCCCTTCTTTTTTCTCGTGTGGGAGAGCTCAGCTTGAGCAAGAGGGATTTTTTTTTTAAAGGGAGAAAGATGAGGTTTGGGTTCTGGCTTTGCACCTCACACTGCATGACTGGGATGTCACCTGTCATTTCTGAATTTTGATGTGTCGCCTATAAAACTAGAAAACCAGACCAGATTCCTTCTCACTGCACCCTTCCTTTTCTATTGCCAAAGTTGCTTTTCTTCCTTGATTTTTTTAAGTCAGCCTACAAATATTTTTACATAACTTTACTTACTATGTCTTCCTCCTGACTCCATTTTGAGTCTCATAAAAGTAAACAACAACAACAACAACAACAACAACAACAACAATAAAACAGAAAGAGGAGAAAAAAAGAGTGGTATCTCCTTTAAAAAAAAACTTGAAATAAAAATGAGATTGGTTAATCCATACAGACACATCCGGAAGTAGAAAATCAGTGCTCTGAGGAGGATAATGTGGACCTTTAGTGAGGCATCCAGCCTGGCTGCTACCTCTTCTTTCCTGTCATTCCTCTTATTCCTGTTTTCTGTGCTCCATCCCCGGGATTCTGCCCTCTTCCCACAGCCTGACCTTTGAGTATTCTGTTCCCTCCACCAAAACATGCAACCAGATCTCCATATTGCAGGCTATCGCAGAATCAAAATGTCTCTCTTTACCATGCAGATTGTAGTTGTGATTATTTAAATAAATTGGCAATTACTCTGTAGATGTCTGTCTTTTCTTGTTGTTCTTTTTGTTACGTTCTGAGAACAGAATTTTTAAAAATTTAAACATTTCAGTAATAAATGTACTTCTTCCTACACAGTAGATGATCAGTAAAACATTCTGAATAAATACATGTATAAAACAGACCAGGTAGAACACACCCTTTACATAGTTTACCCCAGAACTGGGCCCACCCGAGTCTAAGTGGTCAGGAGTCCTGTGTCTTCTGTAGAAGGTTTTCCCTCTAATTTCATGCTACTGTCAAGAACTCAGCAGGAATACTTCACTCCCTGCTCTTCAACCTCCCCCCACCCCTTATAACCATGCTAGTCCCTAAAGTGGATGGAAAAATAGTGTTTAGAACAAAAAATAGAAGGAGAGAGGTCACTGTCACCCCGATACTCAAGGGTTATGGAACTCTGTCCCTTGGCCATGAAATCAGAGCTGCTGTGGTTACCCATAAGACTGTCACAAGGCTATATGTATTAACACTCTCCCCCAGGTGAAAGGACTGTCACCAGATCTTCATCTTTTGCTCTATGTTCCTCCCCAAGCCCATCCTCAGCAGCAGACAAGGCTGCCTCAGCCACACACCCTCTTGGGCAGTTGTAGAAGTCTAAAGGAGGCAGAAGATTAACGGGAGGGAGGTGCGGGAAGCTTGCAGTTACGTATCTTTAAGGAGAGCATCCTCTGTATGGGCATGTACATCTTCACCCATACTCTTATCAGTAGCCTCAATTAAACTGCTTGCTTTACCAAGCTGGGCTTGGATACAAGTATTTCTTTAGCCTGTCCTTGTTGCCCTATACAGAGTGAAGAGATTTGTTCATATTTTGTTCACAAGTCTCCAGGAAGAGTAATGGAACACCAAGGCAGAAAATAAATTTGAAGATCAGTATCCTTTGCGAATATTGACATAAAAACTCTCGACAAATATTAGCAAATTAAACCCAGCAATATACATAACAGATTACAAATATATTCAAGTATAATTTATACTGGGAATGAAAGTTTGATTTAACATCAGAAAATCAATTAATGTAATAAACTATATTAATGAGATAAGGAACAAAACCCATACAATCATCTCAATAAACACAGAAAAGCATTTCACAAACGTCATTACCATTCCATGATAAACCACCAAGCAAACCAGGAAGAGAAAAGGTCCACCCTCAATTTGACAAAAGGCATCACAGCTAATATTACACTCAGGGTAAAGACCAGGTGCTTTGTCCCCTAGGGTCAGGAATAAGATAGGATGTCCACTCTTGACATTTCTATTTGTTACAGCACAGCTGTAGTAAGAGCAAATGGGCAAAATAAATAAATAAATAAAAAGAGAAGGAAGGGGGCTGGAGAGGTGACTCAGAGGTTAAAAGCACTGGCTACTCTTCGGAAGGTCCTGAGTTCAATTCCCAGCACCCACATGACAGCTCACAGATGTCTCTAACTCCAGTTCCAGAGGATCTGACACCCTCTCACAAACATAGGCAAAAACCAATGCAAATAAAATAAATAAATTATGTTTTTAAAAAGAGAAGGAAGGAAGGGAGAGATGAAGAGAGGGAGGAAGGACAAGAGGAAGTGGTACCCAGGTTAGAAAGAAATAAAATTTTCTCAATGTGTAATTGATATGATCTTGCATAAAGAAAATCCATTAAAATCTATAAAAATTTAGGAAAAATAACAAATTTGGCACGTTTTTGAGGCATAAGGCTAATACACATAAAACAATTATACGATCTACATATTAGTGGCAGACAACTGAAAAGTAAAATTGAAAAATAATTTAATTTATAATGAAAGCTATGACATAAAGAAATGTTAAACAAAATTAATGCAAGACATAGTCTTAACATTATTTAACAATGCAGGGAAAATTAGAGAGGGACTGGCTGAATGGAGAGGAATGTCATGTGCACGGAGGAAGAATTCTTTTTTTTTTTTTTTTTTTTTTTTTAGAAAAGAGCACACAAAGTCATCAGGTTGAGGGGTTGGGGTGGATCTGAGAATTAAGTAGAGAAGCTGAGGTGAATATAATAAAATATATAAGAAGAACTAATAAAATGGGAGAAAAGGAAAAATATGAAAACAGGATGGATTTCATATAGTAAGAATCTCATGAGGTCCTGAGTTGCATTTTTCTGAAAACCAACTAAACTGGCGTCCATCTTTTCATATATTCACTAGCCTTTTCTGGTTTATTTCTGTAAAGTTTTTTATATACTGTTTCTTGTCTCCTTATCCAGGGACATCGATGCCCTTTCTCTACTCCCGTTCACTACCCTTCAGTAAGGTTGTGTTGTGATCTCTCCCATCCCACACACACTTAAAAAAAAATGACATGACTCTCAAAATTAATTTTCAAATTCAACACACAAAGCCTTTGCTATTTTTTCCCCAGAAATTCACAAAAAGATCCTAAAATGTATATCCAAAATAGATTACAGACCTAAATGAGGCAAGAGCTAAAATTACAAAACTTGCAGAAGAAAACACGGGAATAAAACTTTAGCCAAATTGAATTTCTTGCACATCCAACTAAAGTAAAAATAGATAAAATGTACTTCACAAAATATCAAAATTTCAGCGTTTCAAATTAAACTATGAGCAAAGACTAGCCACAGGAAAGGAGTAAGTTATATACATCTGATCGGGCGTTCGTCTGGAGAATGGATAAAGAACACAACTCAAAAATAAAGTGGCTATCCAACTTCAAATTGACCAATGAATAATCAGTTCTTCAGAAACTTATGTAAATACCCAATAAACATAAAAATATGTTTCACATCATTAGCCAATTGTAAAATAAAAATGAAAACTGTGTAATACCATTTCACTCCACACTCTTTAGAAAAGCTGTTGGTGAGGGTATGGAGAAAACGAAACCTGAACAATTGATTCAGAAACCAATTTGGCAGCTACTCATAGCACGGAATATAGATTCCAAATTACCCAAAACTCTACTCAGCATCTGCTCAGAGAGATGAAAACAACAGCCACCTAGGATGGGCATAGGCATCTTCAATGTAGCATTATGCATTGTAGTCCCAATGGAAAAAGCCAGCACATTAACTGACCAGTGGATATATAAATTCTGTTACATACACACAAAAGGCTACTACTTGATAATAAAACTATAGTCATGCATGCCCTACTGTGAATGACCCTTGGCCACATATTATAAGACTGGAGTCATGAGCAATATCCTGAATAGGTTTGCTTACATGCACAGAAATTGGATTAGCAGGGGCTAGAATGCAGGGAGATAAGGAAATGGCAAGTGGCCTCTAATGGGCGACTGGCTGAGAATGGTTGCGTGAGTTTCTTCCAGGGGAGACGGGGTGCTGTAGTCTTAAAACCTTATGGACACAACTTAACAATTAAATTCCTTTCTTTACATTGGATGGATTTTATACTGTATGGATCGTATTTCCGACAAGCCATTAAAAAGAGAAGGGAAGGAAAAGGGAACACTACGCTCATATTTTTCTTCATTAACTTGCCGTCTGCCATGTCCTCATATCTTCCACAGCAGCCCCAGGGATCTTACTCACCCAAAACAGATCAAGCTTAGGTGGGTCCTAAGGTGAAATGATCAGGATTATCTCATTTGGTCCAGATATTCTCTCTGAATCAAGTGCTTTCACACACACACACACACACACACACACACACACACACACACACACACAACACACACACACACACACACACACAGGGGATCTGTATATGTCTGCATGCTTGTGTCTGTCTCTGTCTCTCTGTCTCTCTCTGTCTTTCTCTGTCTCTGTCTTTCTCTCTCTTTTTCCCTCTCTCTCTCTCTCTCTGTGTTTGAATCCTCTGACATTTAGTTTTTCACCATGCTAAAGTGTTCCTTAGGTCAGTAGATCCAGACTCACAGGCCAAATGTCAAATGTAAGCCTCAACCCAGGGTTTCTTGTACTGTTCTAGCTGAGAATAGTAGTTATGGGTTGGGGATTTAGCTCAGTGGTAGAGTGCTTGCCTAGCAAGCGCAAGGCCCTGAGTTTGGTCCTCAGCTCTGAAATACAAAACAAAAACAAAGAATAGTAGTTATATTTGTAACGGCTGAGTTAAAGAAAATAAAAGAGAAATGATGTGAGACAGAAGCAAAAGTGGACTGCAAAGTCTCAAGTGCTTACTTCCTCTCCGGCCCCCACAGAATAAGCTTGATGACCTGCCACTCCATCCCTGGAAAAGCTGAAGTGAAAGGGAGAGGAGGGAGGAAGGCGGAGAAGCCCCGCGCCTCTTTTCAAGTCACTGTTAACACCAACACTAGTAAAACTCAGGAGCCAGTTTGCACACTTTCATGGGAATTACATTTTTAAGAGTTATGCAAGCCAACCGAGGTCGTGTTGGGAATGGCTACAGGAGAAATCTCCACACAGAAACTACAGCACTATAAACCGGGACTTTTCTACTGCACTCAACACTTCTCTAAAGAAAAACGTGGAAATTCACCTTTGCACTTTCTGGAGAACAGAAGGTGGATTTTGGTTAATGGACTTTGATGGTCGAATGCTGTGGGGCAAAGCTGAGCTGCTTTATGGAAGCTGAATGCTGTGAGCCTGGCCAGATCCAGCAGGTGAAAATAACTGCTTTGCATCAGGGAGGGCGCCGAAGGAAAACTTCAAGATCACCACTAGGGGGAGGGCTGGTCCCACTTTGCATGAAGGCGGTTGGGGACCAAAAGGCCAAGGCCCGAAGAACCCATGAGGATGACAGGAAAGATGAAAGAAGAGGGAAGATAGAAAGGAAATGGTCATTATATCCAGGGGCACTGGATGCTGGTGCGACTGCATCTGGGATCAGAACTCTCAGCAACTTTCCAGCAAGCTCATCACTTTGATGCCGTACAGAACGGCATTATGCGGTGGAAAGCTAATGGGGCATTTTATTTCCTTTGCAAATGGACGGACATACAAACGAAGACGGCTTGTCCTGTTTGATTGTCTTTTTAGCTTCTCTGCGGTGTCTCCTTTCCTCCTTCTCTTCCTCCTCTGCCCCCTTTTCTCTCTGTCTACCTCTGACTCTGTCTCTGCTGGCCTCTCTCTCTGTTCCTCTCCCTCTTTCTTCTCTCTTTCACAACTCACTTTATCCCTTCCTTGTCTTTAGAGCTGATCACAAGCTTTCTCTATCTCAGTGACTACATGGTGAGATTATAGGCATCCAACACCCTGTCTTTCATCGTTTCAAAAATTCTAGTTCTCAATTATATCTAAATCTTTAATTTTGGATATATTTTGTATTTATTTGCACTTTCTTTATATTATATATATGCTTCTTTTTAAAGGGTGGCAAGTAAGGACTATTCAATAGTGCCTTCTTAATAGAACACATGCATTTCACTCTGTCTGTGTGTGTGTTGTATGTATAATATATATATATATATATATATATATATATATATATATATATATATATATATATTCTCCTATTCTCTAGAACTAACCAACAAGGAGGCAATCGAGAGACAAGTTCTTAAAATGCCAGCCTAAGGCAGGGAGACGACTCCGTAGTTGAAGTATTTGCTGCCCAAGAATAATGGGCAGAGTCTAGGTCTCCAGAACCCATGTGAGGATGAGGTGGGCATGGCGACTGGCCTGGAATTTCAGCCTAGGAAGGATGAGGCAGGGGACCCCCAGAGCCAACAGGCTAGAGAAACTAACTATATTGGTGAGCTTAATTGAGCTTAAGAGACCCTGCCTCATTCAATAAGGAGGAAAATGACTGAGGGTGATTTGGGACAGAAATCTCAAGTTTCACATGCAGTGTGCACACACACATATGCCTACAATGCTGCCCACCACCAAACACAAATGGAAAAAGAAAAATGCCAATCTAGGCATTCATGGTATACCATGAAGGAAAAATAAGAATTTTATGAGGTAGATATTAAGACTCCCTTTCCCCTACAATAAAGCAAACTACTGATATAATTTTGATGCTCAGCAATGAAGTGAATGGGCTTTTCTTAGGGCAACCAGGAACCTATATTCCACATGTAAGAGTGTTTCTAAGAGGGAAATAAAATCCAAACGCCTCATTATGTTGAATGTTCAGAACAAAACGTGCTTGGAAAGTGGGCAGAAGACATTGAAAGAGTCAGTTGTTTGGAAAGATAAGTTACATCTGCTTCTGTTTCTACACAAATCTGCCTTCCTGTCCTAGAGTTGTCTCTGACTGTCTGTCTGTCTGTCTGTCTGTCTGTCTGCCTCTGTCTCATCTCTATTTTCCCATCCTTTACCTCCTCTCCTCTCCCTTTATCTTTCCATCTCTGCATCTCGTTTGCCCCTTCTCTTTCTCTATTTCTCCCTGAAGACTTGTTCTGGCTTCATCGTTTCCACAGTTACACAAGGTTCTTGGTTCTACGTTTGCTGCTGTGGTAACTTTTTTCCTGGCTCCAGAAGAGGGATTCTAATGTAAATCGGACAAAGTCACAGAGCATGCTACGAACAGAACTGGTAACCTACAAGTCCTACACCCAAGGCTCTCTTTCTATTTCTAGAATGAAAAATGGGCACAAGAGACCACTTTTCTTTAATAAGCAAACCTATCGTAAATTCACAAGAATCTGCTGTGTGTCCATTTCTAAAGTGGGACTGCCTGGAGCTAGGAGAAATAAGTTGTATATTTTGATGTGGTAATTTATATGGAAATGAATATGATACCAAAATTTAACACATAAGCAAAATACCACTTGTAACATTCTGGTAGAACCATTAAATAGTTCTATCACCTGCATTTAAACAGCTGGAGCATAGTATTTTGCAGTTAACAAGTTGTTTTTATTCTTAAACTTAACCTTTAAAATGGCTTTATATGGTTCATTTTATTTTATTTTTACATAATTCTCATTGGTTAGTAGATGTTGCTTTATAACTCTCAGTTAAAATTTGCTAGCATGTGGAGGTAACCACATTAAAACAAATAAAATCCAACCAAAGAGCACGGGTCTCCTTCCCCCCTCCCTCTTTCCCTCCCTCCCCTCACATGGGTCTCCCTCCCCCTCCCTCTTTCCCTCCCTCCCCTCACATGGGTCTCCCTCCCGCTCCCTCTTTCCCTCCCTCCCCTCACATGGGTCTCCCTCCCCCCTCCCTCTTTTCCTCCCTCCCCTCACATGGGTCTCCCTCCCCCTCCCTCTTTCCCTCCCTCTAATCACATGGGTCTCCCTCCCCCCTCCCTCTTTCCCTCCCTCCCCTCACACGGGTCTCCCTCCCCCTCCCTCTTTCCCTCCCTCCCCTCATATCATGCGTATGTCCTTGCTACAGATAACTAGAACTAATGATGCAAAAGTCTCTTCGTGATTCAGTTCATCACTTTGTCTATTACTTGCACTTCCAGCCTCTGGGACACCATTGCCCCGGGCTTCTACTTTCTTTAAGAACTAGGATGCGACTCTTAGGAGAAGAAAACCCTAGCTGTGCCCAAGAAGGACATGCATAAATATCATGGTAGAAGGTGTTATTTTCAATCCAGGTACAAAATGTATAGCTGGAACCTTCCTTTGGGTTACTAAACACTCAACACACACCATTTCATTTACTCTTACCATGATAGAGGGACCATCACATTCCCACTGATTACATAAATATCTTCTGATTGTCTATATGTATGTCACATGCAGGAATGATAAATAAAGACGGGAACAAAACTGACTAAGATCTTCATTTTCACAGAGCATGTGCTTGGTTAGAGGAAAGAAACAAAAATGATAAGTGAATAAAAATGCATGATGCTTTTGGTTACAACGTCTGAAAGAAATTCACGTAGGGAAAGAGATAACAAGTTAGAGGACATAATTTTAAGTCGAGACGTCAAGAGAGACCTCATTGAGAAGCTGGGCTGGAGAAAAGACGGGGAGGAGGGAGTCAAAGGTATCTGGGGAAGAGCACGCCAGGCAAAAAGACCAGTAAGTTTAACATTGCTTACATAGGAGCTAGCATGATTGCTACAGGAGCCGGAAGAACACAGGGTGGTAAAAGTGTGACAGCTGAAGGGGGAACTGGGAGAAGAAATCGCCAGCATTGAGGGAAGTAAAGTGTAGAACTTGTTCATTGTGAAGATTTTTTTCTTCTTTTACTGTATGAGTAAAATGGAAAATAAAGGAAAAAAAAAGTCACCTGACCTCTGCGTTGGTGCAATTGTTCTGGCAGTGTGGAATCTAACTGTGACATAGTGCAAGGCTGGAGCAGAGGGCGAGGAGTGAGGGAGTCACTGAAATAATGAGAACTGATGGAAGCTTGGACCAGCTTACTAGCAAGGGCAGTGGGCACAGCCGGTCAGGTTTGTAATGCGTCCTGAGGGCCCCGATGCAGCATTTGCTGATAGATCAATCTAGTCCCAAACAAAGGAGGAATCAAGAACGAGTCCAGGATTTTCTGGTGCAGGAAACCAGAACAAAAGGAGATAGTGCTTACAGAGAGGACCGGTGGGAGGATTGGGTTTGAGAAGGAGGCATTTTGCCCTCCTTGTCAATCAGGGTGATGGTGGCAGAGGAATGAGCAGAGCTTCAGATTTGGAGTTTGCATAAGTGTGTTGCTCTTGTGAACATGTTTTGTTTCTATTTAAGTGATGTCTCCTTGTCATCATCATTCATTCATTCATTCATTCATTCATTCATTTGACTGTTCTGAGTATCTATTATTGCCAAACAGTGCACAGAGTCTTGAGAAAGCAGTGAGAAAAAGATGCTTGGTTCCTTCCCTTGTAACATATGGTCTAGAGCAGTGGTTCTCGATCTTCCTGATGCTATGACCCTTTAATACAGTTCCTCACGTTGTGGTGACCCCCAACCATATTATTTCCATTGCTACCTCATAACTGTAATTTTGCTACCGTTATGAATTATAATATAAATATTTATGTTTTTTGGTGGCTTTATACAACCCCTGTGAAAGGGTTGTTCAACCCCCAAAGGGTTGAACCCTTTGCCAGAGAACCACTGATCTCAAGGGAAAACAATAAATAAGTGCTTGTGCAAGGAGTGTACTTGCACTTGCACTTGCACTTGCACTTGCACTTGTGTACTATATATTGATAGTAACCTATCAAAGTAAAGCAGACATTTACCTAAAAACACAGTGGTGTCAGATGACTTAAGCAACTTTCCCATGATTGCAAAGCTGGGGAAACACAGGATCATTCTATGAACAAGGCCACCTCTTTCAGAGCCCATGGCCTACGTTATGTGAGAATTCAATGTCAGCTCCACTCTTCTCTGGGTACTCTACAGCTGCTCACAGGGAGACTGGCAGGAAGCCTTTTCCAGGCTGGAGTTCCTATCAGATGAAGGGTTTGGACCAGATGATTCTCTGCCTTGGTGACTTGGACTCTTTGGTATAGAAAAGATCCGGGGAGGCCCAACCCAAGCATCATTTACTCAGCAATTCTCCAGTCAGGCCTGTGTGTGTGGCTGTGAGCCATAGAACTCCCAGCAAGTTCTCTGCTACTCTAACAAACTTGAGGAGGCAGTGGCAGTTTCAGAAGTCAGGGGCTGGCAGGTGTGATCTCTCTTAGAAGTGGGGGTAAGGGCGTGTTGACTTGGAAAGAGTGATGGAGAAAATCAAGAGTAGCCAGTCCATTAGATGTCCTCTGCACTTAGCTATCCTGGGACCTGATCTTCTCCCATATCTACAATGGGCAACAAGAGAGTGTCATGCATTGGAGTGTGTGCCTGTGAATTGTGGATCTTCTATCATGTTAGGCCCTGACTTTTGTAATCTACAATTCCACAGCGGTGGGAGCCCAGCCTTTCTGTTCCCAAATAACTTTCCAAAGTGCACTTCTTCTTTTCCCCCAGAGTACAAACTTTGCCAAAACTGCAAGACTTAATCAAGTAGTCATTCTTTCTATGAGCAGAGCTCCCCAAATGACGCACAGCGGGTGCTTGTGGTAGAGAGAGACCAGCTTGGGGCTTGGTTTAAAAACCTCAAATTTCAGCTACCATTCTTAGTTATTTCTTTACATTTGCTTCTGAAATGTAACTTTTTGCATGAAATTCTTTAAACTCCCATAAATCATTCACAACCGCAATATTCTCTCTAGAACTCTGATAATGGCTTGTAATGTCTATAAAAATACTCAATAATGGAAAATACAGAGTGTTTTTCTATTCACTAATTATAAATTCTATTCCGTCTTGGAACATTAAGTTGATAATATTAAGTACACAGTATTACGTCCAAAGTAAAGTGACATGACATTGGTATGTTCTAATTTTTAGTGTCTGATTTTATCTCATGTGTGTGTGTATGTATGTATGTATGTATGTATGTATGTATGTATGTATATATGTATGTCACCTCTCATTTTATAAGCAGAGGACCTGAGTTCAGTTCTCAGCATCTTCCTCAGAGGCCATACAACCATCTCTCATCCCAGCCCTAGAAGATTTGATGCCCTCTGCTGGTCTCTGAGGGCACATGCACTCATGTGTACATACCCGACACACAGACACAGAGACTTATGCACACAGTAAAAAATAAACTTTTTAAAAAGAAAAATATATATAAATTTAGTTATCTGATAGAAATAATATAATTGAGGAAGGACTGATTACTCACCTTGGAATTTACAAGGCAACAATAGTAAATATGTGCTGAACTAATTAAATTGAAGAAAGTCTTGTAGATATGTGCTTATTTTTCATGGGTAAATTTTTATGGGCATAAATCTTTTAATCAAGTTTAAACTAAATGTGTTTAAAATACATGTAGCAGTAACGTGCATATTAAGTAGCACATTGCATATGTTATATAGTAGCAATTAATATATATTATTAGATATATGAAGGAATTATTTTGATGATTGCATTCTTTTATCAGTCTATCCAATTGCTGTAAACATATCCAAATCATATTAGAAACATAACCTATAAATAACCATAACTATGAAAACATAACAATGTGGACTTACTGATGACCAATATGTACTTGGCATGATTTTATTTATTTATTTATTTATTTATTTATTTTTGGCTTTTCCAGACTGCATTTCTCTGTGCAGTCTTGGCTATCCTAGACTTGCTCTTTAAACCAGGTTGGCCTTGAACTCAGAGATGGCCCTGCCTCTGCCTCCCAAGTGCTAGCACTACAGGCGTGTGTCACCACATGCCTGGCTCATACCAAAAATAACTGATAGTGTTCCAGCCTTCGAGGAAGACACAATCCAGTTGACATTGGGCCACACTGCCAGGGATCAGGGCTGTCAGTCAGAAGAGCTATAATGCAATACCAGCACCTTGCTATGTACAAACCATCTATTTCTCCCCAAGTTTTTTTCTGTATCAACTGTAAACTGGACCGTACATCTCTCATTTCTGTTGCCTAGTACTCAAGGAAATGCAGAGAAAAAGAAAAAAAAACTGGTTCCATAATGTGTTTTGGGTGAATTAACCAATGATAAGATTGGGTGATTTATTAATGATTTTTTAAAAATCTCACTGGGATCAGCTTTTCACTATCTTCCCCACCACTACAGCCCCCATCAAAGAGCCATCCTGAATATCAAATCCAAGTGGGATTTTGGTTTCCCACTTAGTCATATTCTCAAAGATGATACCTCTCCTGAAATCATTTGATTATATTTAATGTACTATTCCCTGAGAAGAGGTGGAGAAGCTCACTTCTCCCCTGGGCATGCTGTCTTCTTCAGGCCTCTTGCCAGGAAGGGCTTGGCTTTCCTGAACTTTTTTTTTTTTAACCATTTAAAGGTTGGCCTGTTAAAGACTTAAAACATCTTTGGGAGAATCCAGTCAGAGAAAACGGGGTACCAAAGGAAGATTATCCCGCCAGAAAACAAGTAAGCAAAATGCCTAGGGTCTCTTGAGGAGACCAGGTGTCGTCCAGATCTGCAGCTGCTGGGAACATGGGCAAGGAGAGCAACCAGCAGTCTTTCAAGAGAGCCAGGGTTGGGGGGCAAAGCCCGGAGGCCTGCTGCTCCTGTCCATGACCCCACGTGCGTCCCTTGTCACCCTCAGAGAAGCTGCCCAATTTCAGAATCTAGCAACTGAGACTCCAGAACACTCGTATTCAACCGTGGCGATCAACGCGTCACACCCTGTTCCTCCTATTACGTTTATAAAACATACTCTGCCTAGGTGGCGGCAGGAGCGCCTCAGATGTCCCCAAACACGCAACGTCCTGACTTCGAGAGTCCCCTCCCTCCAGCATGTTGTCATGGGACCCGCTTTTCATCTCTCTTGGCCCTCCAGCTAGCACAGCTTGCATGCCCTTCAGCACAGCTGGAATGTAAAGCCAGGCAGACCCCTAGCTTCTGAGCTTTCCAGTCCCTGCTAATCCCCTGGTTCTACACTCCGGGGATGCACACCAAGGTCACCAGCATAGGTGTGACTGCATCCACCTTCCCTTTCCTTAAACACTCCCTCTTCTGAAATCTCCAGAGTCCCGGCTCTTTTCTGCTCCTTCACCCTACCCACCCACTTGGAGGTTTCCTCCCTTTGCATCTCAGCATCCAAACTGCATCCTTGCTGGTGTTTGCCTGCTCTAGAAAGGGTTGCTTTCCGGTTCAGGGACTCCCTCGTAAGTTCCCCCTTTAGGTTTCTGGGAGCCAGAGGGAGGAGACGAGCCTCCCACTCGCTCAAGGGGAGCAGCAGGGGAACCGACGCAAACTTCTGCTGCACTTACTTCGGGCCGAGGCTGCCGCCCCCGTGCCTCTCTGCTAGCTCTCCCACCGGCAGCTGCTTCTGGGCGACCCGAAGGAAGCCACCACGATGCTCACATTTCCCACGCCAGCTGCGGCTGCGAAATGCGCAAGAGGAAAAAAACGGCTCTCTCGGTGACAAGTGTGCTCTGGGTCCCGGTCTAGAGCGGAGATGAGGGTGCAAGCTTGAGCCTCAGCTACCTTCAGCAGCCCCTGGACGCAGCACCGGGCACTGTGCCCCGCGCACCCGGCTCCTCGGCTGGGCTGTTTCTGTCGGACTTACAGTTTTAGTCCATACCAGAACTGCAGCACCCTCTCTGTCCTCCTGGGGAGACGACTTTCAATTCACCTGGAGGTTGGCGAGGCTCCCCCGCGGGCGCGCATCGTGACCACGGATGCAGAGGAGAGGGAGGAGCGCGGGAGCGGTGGCTGCCCAAGTGCGCCTCCAGCATCCTCAGCAAGGAGCGCACAGCCCTCTCCAGCCGCTCTCCTCCTCGGGACTGCAGTCCTGACGTCACCTGCCCTCCCTCCCACCCGCCCCACGAAGGAGCAGTGGCGGAGGGTGGAGTGCTAAGAACGAGGAAGCAGGAGTGTGAGTGCGCGTGTGTGCACGAACATGTGCCCCTCACGGCTGGGGACCCATAGGAACCGCAGCTGGATCCAAAATCGAAGCTCCTCTTAAAGAGGTGCTGAAGGGCTACCGTGAACAGCTGGGGGCGCTCGCTTCCCACTTGGGGCTGAGTTTGGATAAAACCGTGAGAAACAGATTAAGACAGCATTAAGGGTAGTAGGAGAGTTAGGAGTTACAAAGGATGCATTCGAAGTTAGAGGGTGCACCGGACGCCTTTTAAAAGCTGCGCCGGAGGCAGAGACAGGTAAACCTGATGGGACCGTGCATACTTACCGTCCAGTAAGAGTCTGGGTAGAGTTGGGAGCCCTCAGCCTTGGCTCCCGCGCTTTGTTCCTAGAGTGGTCGGTGTAGCAGTTCTTCCTCACCCAACTTCCTTCTTTTGGTGAGCCTGGGGCGTCCTGGGGGTACTGTGGTCAGAAACTGGGAGAAAGCTCCCTGCTCGAAAAGAATCAAGGGCAAGGAGTGCGAGGCCCATCCTTTGGGTCCTAGAGCAAAAGCATCTAGGAAGAATTCTGAGATAGAGTCCCTTGCAGTTATCAGAGGGTGAAACTACTTTGTCTTTACAACCCGACCCTGCGAGGCTTTAGGCTCTAAGGCTAGTTCTGTAATCACGCAACTTTTCTCCTTGCCTAGGTTTTGGGATGGAACGTTTATCCCCTTAGCGTGACCTTTGCTCGCCTGCCATGGATTCTGTACTCCTGCTGGCTGCAGTGGTCAACTAGGAGCTGGCTGCTGGCTGCCCTAGGACTCCCGGTGGGAGCGAAATGAGCAATGCGCTCCAGCCCAGGCCAGAGCTGCTTGCCAGTATCTTGGCGTCCAGCTTAGGAGCCAGCGCTCTGCAGTGACTGCTCCCGCAGCCAGCAGTGAATTTTAACTGCAAGCATCTTCCTTCCAGAATCTAAACACCATTTAATCGCTGGTGTGCTCATACTCATTACAAATAATCTCAATTGAGAGAAGCAAGAATGAATTAAACGAGAAAAAAATTTTTCTCAGTTTTAAAATATCTTTAACTAATCAACTTTATAAAGTTTGTGAAGTAGGTTCAGATATCGACAAAGCAGCTCCAATTCCAACTCTCTGATGGAAGTTTAATAAACAGAAGCAAGTCTAGGAACCACGGCTATTGTGTTAGGTTTAATAATCATCAAAGCTCCCACATTTAAACATTGGCAATCTAGCTAAATCAGGTAAAATTAAAGATGTCCTTAATAAGCACAGGTTGGAGTCCACAAACAAATGGCATAATTAAACCATGGTGATGCTGCATGCTCTAATGAGAACAGAGAACAGCAGCAAGGGACATAGGGCCATCAGCCTCCAGATTCTTCTGCAACTGTCCTATTTTTTAAGGTGTAATTTTGAAAGCACGGTGACACCAGGAAGGACTTACATAACCAGATTCTAGCTGTGTGCATTTCAAAAGCATAATTTCTCAGTAGGAGTCACTGTTCCCTGAAAATGCTAATTCAGATTAATAGTGTGGGAATAAGCAAGCCATTGACAAATTAGCGATCTGAAAACAGCACTGAGAAGTGACAGCTGTGAACCTTCTAAGCTGGGCCATGATTTTGTTTGCATGCATTCAATGCAGGAAGTTTGTGGCGCCCTGTCAGCTACTGTGACACCTGGCTGACGCGTCTTCAGCAAATTGTGGCCATCTGACGCGACAGATGCGAGCACTTAAGTCCCTTATTTCTCACCGTATCCTGTACAAGCCTTGAGGACAGCCACGTATATATGCTGGTGTGATTGGTTGTTTGCATGTCTGTCTTCCTTCCAAGCTTATAAGCCCCTCCCCCAAGCAGGCAAAGGTTTGCTTTCGGTAGGATCCAGCATGGGATCTAGTAAATCTTCTCTGGGTTGTCTTTAAAGAGTATAAAATGACTACACTGAAGAATTCTTCTTAAAGTACAGGAGTGCCTTGCAAACAGGAAGACAGGCGCAACAAAACCAAGAGCCACAGAGGAGCCCAAACACAGCCCCCACAAACACAGCAAGAGGACCGGCAAGAATTGGGGAGGCGCTCAATGAATTGTGCTGGGAAAACGGAATCCACAACCAAAAGAAGGAAATCTGACCCTTGTCTTAACACCACACCAAATAGGATGAGAGTGGATAGAAGACTTAAGATGAGGCCTGAAGCCCCAAGAAGGGCCTGGGGCTCCTTGACATTGGCTGTAGCCAATGATAGTGCAGCCAGCAACCTTTTTTTCTAGGTATTATACTGAAAGCTTGAGTTTCAAAAGCAAAGATCAATAAATGGAATGACATCAAACTGGAAAACTTCTACACAACAAAAGAAGCATTAACAGAGTGAAAGGACAATATTTGGACGGGGGTAATATTTCCGAATTACACATATTGAATATGGATTACTAGCTAAGTTATGAAGAGCCTTTCTAATTCAGTAGTAGAAAAGCAAGTGGCCCAATTTAAGGAATAGGCAAAGGTCCTAAACACACATCTCCAAAGAAAACCACATTTTAAACAGCCAGAATGGGAGCTGGAGAGACACCTTACAGCTAAGAATGCATTGTATTATTCCAGAGCATCCAGGTTGGACTTCATGTCAGTCTAGCTGCAAGGGATCCAGCACCCTCTTTCTTCACCCATAAGTACCTGCACACATGGGATACACTTACACATCACCCCCTCACACACATAAATAAAAATAAAAATTAATAAGAAATCTAAAAGCATGCCCAGAAACTATGGGTCAAGATGCTTAACATCATTAGTTACCAATGAAATGCAAATTAAGCCACTACAAGATATCACCTTATATTTGTTAAGATGACAGTGATAAAAAAAAAAACAAAAAAACAAACAAACAAACAAAAAAAAACAAGTGATAACACCTGTGGGCAAGGGTGTAGGAAAAAGGAGACCCTTGTATCATATTGGTAGGAATGTAATTACATGCAGCCATTATAAAAATATTTTAAATGTTAATAACAGTAGAACTACTATATAACCCAGCAATCCATCCTCCAGGTATATAGCTGAAGGAGATTAATTCAATATCTCATAACTACACCCGCCCCTCCTCCATGCTCATTGCTGCATTACTCACAACAAGCATGGTTGAGAAATAACTTAAATGTCTGTTGAGAGATTAATGGGTAAAGAAATGATAGCATCGTATATGATAGAATATAATTCGGCCTTAAAAATGAAATCCTGCTGTTTTCTACACCATGGCTGGACCATCGGAAGTACATTACAAATATTTCTCATTATGTAGAGTGCCGCATACCCATTCAGCTAGGTGAAGCTATTGCTGATAAGCTAGGAGACGAGGTCAGATCATCTTACCCTGACCTTATCCCTAATCAGTGTGAAAGGAGCCAAAGTCCAAATCCAGCAGGCCAGAGTCCAGTGTCCCGGGACTGTGCTCCCAGCACAGACCATGTTATCTAAGCCATCCAGTACTAAGCACATTACAGGAGCTGGATAGATAATGAACTCTCTGCCCCAACACAAACACATCAATCTGTAACTATACTTACAAAGATACAGGAACCCTTAGGAGTCAGTACCAGAGGCTCCTGGGTAGGAAATAGCTCTTTAACATACTGTCTTTCTGTACTATGCACTACAGCTATTAGTATTCCTGAACCAAACAAGGAAATGAATGCTGGCAAAACTATGGAGAACCTTGGTTCTATCCTTCTAGAAACTATCTCCAAGGAAGAATAAGCTCCCTTGGTCTTTGATGCAGCTTCTCACCTTCCACACCAACAACAAAGAGAAAAAAAAAAGAAAGGGAGGAAGGAAGTAAAGAATGGAAACAAGGCTAGTCCTGGTGATGCAAGCCTGTAGTTCCAGCATTCAGGAAGTGGACATTGGAGGGCTGAAAGGTCAAGGTCAATTTGAGCTATGTAACAAGACCCTTTCTCAAAAATAAACAACTAAGCAAAAAGTCCCCCAACCCAAACACCAAGTTTTTGTTGCTGTTGTTAAAGGAAAAAAATAAAAGAATAAGTATTTTTTACATGGTATTTAGCTTCCTGTAATTCTCCTGAAAACCAATTAAAATATAGCTTCTATATATTGTTAACATAATTAACAATATTCTATACAATTAACATAATTATGTTATATTATGTTATATGTTATGTTAATAATATGTGGAATAACAATATTCTACATAATTAACATAATTGTACATATTGTTAACACATAAACATGTGTTTTGTGTGTAGAATATCTATATATGTGTGTATATATTTGTCTGTGTTAATAGATAAAATATACCATATAGATTATAATCAAAATTAATTTTAATAAATCTATTCAATTAAAGAGATTACCTGAGTTCATGAGAAAATCAGTTTAAAACTTTCTTTTTAGAATATAGTGTATATATACAACATCCCAGTCTTTTAGTGACACTTTTCTGAGGATTCAGGTTAGTTCTTAGTGTATAGTTCCTCATGATATATTAGTAGCTTTATATTTGAGCTACTTGTGTCATGGTCTCTAACCCTGATAGAGTTCACCTCTGAGACAAAGTTCTAAGTGACCATTTTTCTTTTAAGAATTTAGAGGTAATTGAGGTATTGCAATTTCAATGGTATAATAACTCAAGCTAAAATGAAAATTTGGCGTAACAACACAATGCATTTGTAGTCATTTAGTGAAATTTTATACTAAGATGATAACCGTGGGACTAAAAAAGATGGGCTTAGTGAAAAGAGTCCTTGCTGTCCAAGTCAAATCCGCAGCATGCACATAAATGCCACGTGTGAGTCAGGCATAGTGGTGCACGCCTATAATCCCTGCACTTGAGAGGCACAAATAGGCAGATCTCTGAGTCTGAGGTCAACCTGGCCTACATGGTGAGTTCCAGGACAGACAGAAGTACATAGTGAGACCATACAAACAAAACAAAACAAAGTTAGACATGGACAGTCACATTTATAACCTCAGGGCTGTGGGAAGGAAAGGGGTTGATCCCAGGAGCTCAATGTCCAGCTAGCCTAGTTGAAATTGTGAGCTTCCTGGTTACAGACAGACAGACAGACAGACAGACAGCAGACAGACTAGGAAGACAAATTAGATAACCCAATATTTTATGTATAATCACAGCCTGACAATAAGTTTGTGATTGAAGTTGTTTTGAGCTGTATTATTACATTAAAACTCATGGCACTTTACTTACACACCTGTTCGTGGCATTAAGACCTTCACATAGGTACTCACAGGGAGCCAGCCTCTGGACCTGCCTTACTGTGGTGTGTATAGTGGCCTACATCAATGGACCACGGTCACAATGTGCATCTGGCATCCTGAAACCTGAGAAGCAGCAGTGAAGAGACAGCTCAATGTTTTCTAATGGAGCCTGGCAGGGCTTCCTTAAGGGGCAAGTGGTTTTTATGACACGCACGCCTATGGATAAATTTACCTACATGTGAAGAAAATGCTTCAAGGGGCAACGTTTTCATTTTTCCCCATCGATTGGATGAAGGCAAGAATGTTCTAGGAAGAACGGACTCGGAACATTGAGTGCTTTTCACACTTAGTTCCAGTCACTAAAGAGTGGCCTAGTACCCTTTACACTCTCTCTTCCCTGAGTTGATTGAGAACACAGCAGTCCACCTGGGCAGGCTCAGCAGAAGGAAATTCATAGGAAGAATGTAGAATTTTTTAGGAAGATTCAGGAAGAAGCTTAATATGGGTTCAATTAAACTAATTTGGTTCTTCTTGCTTTGTATAAAGCAACATCAGCCTAGATCTAAAAGAACATTTTCTTGAAGCCAAGCGTGGACATGCATACTTGCAATCCCAGCACTTGGGTAGTAGGCACTAGGAGACGTTAACTTCAAAACAGCTTGGTTTACATAGCACGTTCCAGGCCAGCCTGAGCTGTACGGCAAAACAATGTCACCACCACAACCACTACCAAAAAGATGTGAGGAAAGAAAGATAGAAGGTCACTAGCTTTTTTGTGCACACCATTCCTTTCTAAACACTTATTTCTCGAGCCCTCTCTTCCACGAGGTCTCCTTGCATTTTTTTTTTTACAGAGTAGGTAGGTGGCTTTTTTTTCCCATTTACACTGTCTAATTCATATGATTAGAACTTGGGCACCTTAGAGCACTGCACCTTGCCTGCCTACGTGCTTACAAAGTATATGTACACTTACTGAACTCTATAAATAATAATAACAGTAATCACTCTCTATACAAAATTAGAATCCTAGAATATTCAACCAGTTTAGGATGCTGATTTGCTTTAGTGCTTCATAATTATCTCATGAAACCTATGGTATAATGGGCACTACATTATACAGTCTTCCAAAAATATGCCACTATAGAGCCTGGCAAAGAGGCGCACCTGCAGATTCCTCCATCCGCCTCTGTAATACAGAAATGGCAGGGTGGTACTTAAGTTGTATTCACATTGCAAACTATTCTAAGCAATCTTTTCAGCATCTTCCACCCCGAATACCAGTCCACATTAAGGATGTTTAAAAGTCTATGAGTCCACGAGGAGCAACTTGAGAAAGGCGAAGGAAATCTGTAATTCCCCTCCACATCCAGGACAATTTGCAGATTGCATACTGCTGATCGGTCATCCAGGAGATGTGGGGTGAAAAGGGCCCAATCCAAGCTGCACCCAGTGGTAGCTGCCAACGGCCACAGTTACCAGTCAGATGAGCTTTCTTTCTTTGGTTCTACGGCAACAAATTAACCTTTTTTTTTTTTTGGACTGGGTTTTTCTATGTCATCCAAGTGGTCTCAACCCCCCAAGTTTGCCTGTATCTATGTCCCAAGTGCTGGGATGACAGGCCTGGCCTTGATAGAAAAACGGTAGCCAGTCCCAGCAAACTGTCTTCCTAACTCAGAAAACAAAGACATCACTGAAATCCCAGTGAATAAATGTATTTGGCTTTGCGAAGGCTGCAGGTCTCTCCCTGTTATAGATTTGCCAGGCTGAGGGAATTAAGTTTATGCTACAGCTCAGATAGTTGGAGAAGACAGGTGACATGACCAAACTGCTCATGTCATTTGAAACCATGGCATGGCCAAAGAGCAGTGCTACATAAGATAGAAACACAATCAGAGAAGAGGAAACTCCTTGCTTCCCTTGCTTTTTGCCTCTGGGTTCTCTTTGCTGCAGTCAGGGTACTTTAATGTGCCAGAGTACAAAACATTGGCCTGGGATTTCTGCAGTCAAAAAGTTCTGTGTCTCAAGCAGCATGCTCAGTCTTCTGGATTAATTGGACAGAGCACCGTGTAATACAATTCCTTTGACATTGCTGCAGAAATACCTGAGGGAGTTCCCCTAGAAGACCTGCCGCCCACAGACGCAGAGCGCAGAGCGCTGCCAAGGGCTCAGTCTGCATTCAGCAATCTCCACGCTGCCTCTCTCCAGCAGAGCAGGGCCCATCCATTTTCACAGCACACACAGCTCACCTCAGAGGAAGTTATCATCTAAAACATTACCCGATCCACCAAAACAATCACCAAGGTTGTCTTCGCTTGCAGCTGCTTTAAAGAAAAAGAGCTATCCTGAACTCATCCTCAGATTTGTGTGCAAAGGGCATGGCAAATGAGAAATGTGAGGACAAGTGCCTTCCAGGAAGTTCCCCTTAGGATGATGGAAAGATGCTGGACCTGGCAGAGCAGGCTTGTCAGGGGAAGCTAAGGCGGGAATGTAGTGCATTTAAGACCAACTTGAACTATGTAGGGAGACCCTGTCTTGTTCACAATAAATGGGCCTAGGGAAATGGGTGAGAGTACTTGTTGTACAAGTGTGAAGACCTGAGTTCAAATCCTCACCACCGACATACAAATCCAGGTGGGCCTCTTTACACCTCTAACCTCAGCCCTGTGGGAGGTGGGGACCAGGGGCTCCTTGAGGCTTGATGGCTATCAGCCCAGCTCCAGGTTCAGTAGGAGACCCTGTCTCACAGAAATAAGGTGGAGAGTGATTGGGCAGAAGCTTGAATCCTTCTCTGGCCTCTGCACATGAGTAGGAGTATGCTCATCCACATTCATGTGCGCATACATCACACACATACCACATGCACACATACAAAGCAGGAAAATCCTCAACAGGTATAAAATTATTTCAAAAGTGTACAGTCAGCATAAATGTTCCCCACCAACTACTTCTAAAGGAGCGATTAGAAGATGTATTCTGTTCATGGCTGGTCAGGGAAATAATAGCACTAAGGAGAAAGGTGTATAAGAAATTGTGTGGGCGGGGTCAAGGTGAGAGAAAACAGATTCTGGGTTCAATGTAGAGGTATTGCCTTTCTTAAGACGTGGTGGTGTGGTGGTCTGTCAGTAAAGGATCAGTAAACAGGATTTCCTCTAATTTAAGGATCTGGTGATTAAATGTCTGGAATTAGAATGCTTGTGAATCATTGGGAAAGCTGGAGGAAACTGTTCTTATCTCAGCTCCCAGGAAACAGAGAACAGTACTTGCTTGGTGCGGATGCTACAGATGTAGCTTCAAGTTCAAAATTGCTTGCTGGTGCCTTAGTTTGAGCGGGACCCCTGAGCCCAAATCTGCCTATCATAATGTTCTACTTGTAGGCTTCTAGGACCCTCTGGATCCTTCTACTTTGCCATTCTCCCATGCTTCTCTCATCTAGAGTCCCAATAGAATGTCCTCTCCTCTGTCTCAGTTTCCTGGTAAGTGAAGGCTTTCGTGGGACATGCCCCTTGGGCTAATATGCAGATATAAGTGAGTATATACCATTTGAGTCTTTCTGCTTCTGGGTTAACTCACTCATTATGATCATTTCTAGCTCAATCCATTTATCCACAAATTTCGGGAATTCCTTGTTTTTAATAGCTGAATAGTATTCCATAGTGTATATGTACCACAGTTTCTTTATCCATTCTTCTACTGAGGGACACTTAGGCTGTGGGTCCCGCTCAAACTAAGGCACCAGCCAAGGACAATACAGGCGGTAAACCTTAAACCCCTACCCAGATCTAGACAATGGACAGAACACTCTCCACAGTAGAGTGGAGAGTGGGATATTACTTTCTCACATACTCTGGTGCCTCACCTTTGACCATGTCCCCTGGAGAGGGAGACCTGGTGGCACTCAGAGGAAGGACAGCAGGTTACCAAGAAGAGACTTGATACCCTATGAGCATATACAGGGGAGGAAATCCCCCTCAGGAACAGTCATAGGGGAGGGGAATAGGGGAAAATGGGAGGGAGGGAAGAATGGGAGGATACAAGGGATGGGATAACCATTGAGATGTAACAAGAATAAATTAATAAAGGAGAAAAAAAACAAAAAACAAACAAACAAACAAAAAAAAAACCAAAACAAAATCGTTTGCTACTATGGCTGAGTAGTTGTCACTGTTTCTCCAGGTCTAGATGGGGGAGGGAGGGAAGGAAGGAGGGAACGAGAAGGGGGAGGCATCCAGAGAAAGTGTGAATTCCCTGAATTGCCCTGAGGCAGAAATAGCCAAGGTTGGCTGAAAGATGGCTGCTGTCATATGTCTGCCATACAAAATGTAAGTGCATGTGTGCATGTATACATGTATGCTCAAATCTCTCTCTCTCTCTCTCTCTCTCTCTCTCTCTCTCTCTCTCTCTCTCTCTCTCTCTCTGTTTATGCATTTATTCCTGAATCTTAGGTAGAAGGCCCTTGGGAGATAGTCTTATCTTTTCCAGGGTCTCAAGTAGAGACTGGGTGAGTCAATGAAGAGGACCAACCACAAGTAACCAAGAAAAATCCATCTCTTCACTCCATTCCCTCAAATCTGGGAGTTATTAATGCTGGGCTATACCAGGGGGAAAAAAGGTGATTTTGATCATCATAAATGTCTGTTGTTGTAATGACCCTCTCATCCTTCTTGCCTTGTGTAAGGATCCAAGAGAGGAAAGACTCTAAGCAAAGTCAAGAGATCCATTTCATGAAAGCTCAGTTACTAGTCTTATTACTGGCCTCACTAGTGATGTGTGTATGTGGAGGAGGGGACACCCAGAAAAATCCAGTCAAGGAGAATCTTCTGGGAAGTTGCAGCATAGATGACGTCTGAGATGAAAAATGATGGATCTGGTGGGAGGGGAAGCTAAGAGGAGGATCATGAACTTTGAAGAGCGAGCATGGCCAGCAGCAGTAGAAGTTAGGGCGGAACTTCCTGTCCAGGTCCCCTGGGCCACACAGGGAACCAGAGAACAGGAAACCATGCATTCCAGAATGTAGAACTGAGAACTCAAGTATCTCTGACACACACTTCAAAAACCACTAAGGTATGTGGAAAATGGACGCTGCTTCAGCCAGCAGGTGGGGCCACGTGGGAAAGGAAGCCAAGAATTAGCAATCAAGGATTTGCTTGATTCCAGCAATAGTACAGGCCAGAGGCAAAAGAGGAAGGGGTAGAGGTATCAGAAGACTAAGGAAGATCCACACCGGCAAGGAACCTGGGAAAATGAACGCCTTCTACTTCTCTTATGACTCCATGAGCTAGTAAGAAGAGGAGGGAGGTGTGAAAGGGCTGGGAGTAGCTCGTTCTGAATGAGAGTGAAGTCCAGGATCTGAGTGGAGTCTCCTTGCCTCCATAGTGAGGCTTCTGTATGGCAATGATGGGGCCCAGCTTGCAGATGGATAGCTGGCTGATCCAGTAGATGAGTCCTCAAGAGCAACTGGAAAGCACTAAGGTTCCAATATGTGTCCCCAAAACTCAGGTTGAAATGTAATACTCTACAAAGTAGAATTAACCCTGAAACCTTTAGTTCAGGAGGGCTGTGTGCTGACCAATGGATTGTGCCTTTATGGAAGGCTTGAAGGAACCTATTGGGTTTCCTTTCGCCCTGCAAACATAGGAAGAAAGCAGCAAGGTGTCTTCTTTGAAGGAGAGAGAAGCCCTCAGTAGTCACTGTGGCTGCTGTGTGTTGATCTTAGAAGTCCTCTCCCCAGAACTATGATAAACCAAGTTTTACTCTTTATAAATTGTCCACTGGAGGATCCAAGATGGCTGTGCCAATAGAGCATGGTATCTGAACAGCAAAACAGCAGTGATTACAGAGCCACCAACACGCTGTGCTGTTGACCCCAAAGCACTGGTGTCTGTGTTTCCCAGGTGAGAGGAGAGCCCATGGTGAGGGAAACTAGCAAGACCAACCTCAAGTCATGTGGCTAATCCTGGGAAATTTTCTTGGTTTCTTGCTGGAGCCTCTGGCCAACCACCGACTCTCATTGTCCCAGAGAACTTCCGGGTACTTCCGGGTACCAGAGGTGCACAGGTCCAACCTCAGGCCTCCTGATGTGCAGGATCCAAAGAAACAGCCCCAGCCACCTCTCCAAAGTTCACCCTGTCTCTCTAAGGAAACTGTCTAGACCTCTAAGATCACAGGTTCTCCAAAATGGCTGCACAGTATCTGAACACAGTGTTTGGGTGGCTAGAGGGAGCAAGAAAACCAGCAGCTTGGCCCTGACTCTGGGACTACCTCTGGTGAGAGGAAGGCCCCAAAGCTCCTGAGGAGTCTAGTCCATCCTGAGTTTCATACATCTGAGGAGAGCCACAAGCAATTCCCTGAGAACCACCTGCCAGTTGGAGACTATACCCACCAATCTGAGGGGGGCTCCTGCAGGAACACCCAACCTCCTCCCTAGGGCTCTTCAGCACCCACAAGAACTCCAACAGGTACCAGGAACTACTAGCCAATGCCATAGACAAACAGATGGCTAAAAGCCAGCTTAAAAATACAACCATCAAAAGCCAGAGCAGTATGGCATATCCATAACCCAATTATTCCACAGAAAGCAGCCCTGGATACACAGACATGACTATAACAAAATAAAATGACCTTAAATCCATGCTTATAAAGATAACAACCTTTAAAGAGGAAGCAAGAATAACAACATAAACCCTTAAATAAATACAAGAAGATACAGGCAAACAGTTGACGAAATTGAACAAATCACTTAAAGAAATACAAATAAAATCAAAACAAACAGGTGAAGGAAATTAATAAAATGATTCAAGATCTGAAGATGGAAATAGAAACAATAAGGAAAACACAAACTGGGGAAATCCTGGAGATGGAGAACGTAGGGAGGAACACAAGAACTACAGAAGTAAAAATGGACAAAAGAATACAAGAGGAGGAGGAAAGAATCTCAGGTGTAGAAGATACAATAGAAGAAATCAATGCATCCATAAAAGAAATGTTAATCTAAACAAATTCCTAACACAAAAAAATTCAGTAAATCAAGGACATCATGAAAAGACAACCCCCCCCCCCAAAACAAAACAGTAATAGAAGAAAGAGAAGATTCCCAGTTCCAAGGCCCAGAAAATATTTTCAAAAAAATCATAGAAGAAATTTTCCTCAATCTAAAGATGCTTACAGAACACCAAATAGATTAGACCAGGAAAGAAAATCCTCACGCAATATAATAATCAAAACACTAAATGTACAGAACAACGAAAAAATATTAAGCTGCAAGGCAAAAAGTCCAAGTAACATATAATGGCAAGCTTACCAGAATCACATCTGACTTCTGAACAGATACCATAAAAGCCAGAAGGCTCTGGGACTTGCAAACCCTAAGAGAGAGAGAGAGAGAGGGAGGGGGGGAGGGAGGGAGGGAGGGAGGGATGGAGAGAGAGAGAGAGAGAGAGAGAGAGAGAGAGAGAGAGAGAGAGAGAGAGAGAAAGTGGAGCCTATCATAGAGATCCTCTGAAAGACTCCACCCAGCAGAGGATTGAAACAGATGCTGAGACTTACAGCCAAACTTTAGGCAGAACACAGGGAGTCTTATGGAAGAGTGGGGGATAGAAGGAGGGGATAGAAGCTCCACAAGATGACCAACAGAGCCAAAAAATCTGGGCCCAGGGGGCCGGCAGAAACTGACACACCAACCAAGGACCATGCTCGGAGAGAACCTATGCTCCTGCTCAGATGTAGCCAATAGGCATCTTAGTCTCCATGTGGGTCCCCTAGTAAGGGGATCAGTGGCTGCCTCTGGCATGGACTTTGCTGTCTGCTCTTTGATCACTTCCCCCTGGTGGGGCAGCCTTGCCGGCCACAGAGCAAGAGGATGCAGGCAGTCCTAATGAGACTTGATAGGCTGGGGTCAGTTGATAGGGGAGGAGGGATCCTCCTTTTTGAGGACCAGGAGAAGGGGATGAGGGGTAAGAGGGAGGGAGGGTGGGAATGGGAGGAGATGAGGGAGGTGGCTACAATCAGGATGTAAAGTGAATAAATTTTTTTAAAAAATTGTCCACTCAAGCTGTTTTGTTTTGCCAGCAGGAACAGACTAAGGCAACGGCTATGGAGATGGGAGGATTAAGTCCTTTAATATAATAGGGTGTAGAATCATAAAAATACCAAATACTGGTGGATGTGGTATTTAATCTTTGCACTCTGAAGGCAGAGACAACAGAATCTCTGAGTTCAAGGCCATCCTGGTCTACAAAGGAAGTTCTAGGTCAACCAGGATTACACAGTGGGACTCTGCCTTAAAAAAAAAAAAAAGTAAATGTGCTTTTGAGTGTGTTGGGGTGAGGGGTGGGGAAGGTGGGAGGGAAGTGGGGAGGGAAGGCAGAGGGAGAGAAGGAAAAAGAATAATTTCTAAATCCCTGCCCTGTGGTAGCTTAGAGAAAGTGGTTGCATATTTTTAGACTATAGCCGTATAAAGCTACATAAAAGAAACATTCTTTTAAGAACTCCAGGCACCTATGAAGAAATGAGCTGTTCCCACAAAACTTCCTTAGTTATTTGCTCTGCAAGACCACTGCTAATGCCTTCAATTACAGCAGCCATGTTAACAATGCTGCTGATGTCTGGATTTTCTTCTGCCACTCTGAAACCTTAAGAAATATACATTTAAAAGATAGGAAAATTTCCCAGGAAAAGTCCCACAGGCAAGCAAGCACTAATTTCTTGAGAGACTTCCAAGGAGGGAGAGCCTGTGAACCCATGCTAGCCTTGGGTTAGGTCCTAGCTCTGCTTTCCCCAAGTCTCTCACAGAACCCATGCAGGCAGGGCAAGGGGAAATAGATAATTTCTCTTCAGGTGTGTGTGTGTGTGTGTGTGTGTGTGTATGTGTGTGTGTGTGTGTGTGTGTGTGTGTGTTGTCTTAGGCTGTCTGCTTGTTTGTTCTGTTTTAATTTTTATAATTTGTCTTCTCAATTGTGACCTGCACACATTTTTTTGGGGAATGATTTTGCAAGTGACTCTGAAGGAAATGGAAACAGATATATGACATGGATCAAAACACAGGATTTTTCTTCTCTTGAGGAATAATGAAAGGACTACTGTACTTAGTATTTAGGAGACTCTTTTTAACATGCAGCTCAAGTTTTATTGTTTTATATCAAAGGTTTTTAGCATTTGGTTTCTACGGATGTATGTCATAAATTTCTTCCTGCCCAGAATCTTGAATACCATTTTCATTTTTAGAAAGTTCCATGTTTTCCTTTTCTAAAAGAAAAAAATGTAAATCTATTACTTACTAGGCTTTGAATGAGGTCTCTGCATATCACAGGCCAACAATCTACCAAGGATCTAATTCTCATCCCTTGATTCATTCTTGTTGTTTTGAGATACGTCTTAGTAAGTAGCCCTGGCTGGCCTCAGGTGGTCCTACTGCCCCCACTCCCTCAGGACTCTGACAACAGGCATGCACCACCATGTCCAGCCTCTGGACTTCTTCTTCTTCTTCTTCTTTTTTTTTTTTTTTACCATTTTTTTTTATTAATTTGTTCATATTACATCTTGATTGTTAGCCCTTCCCCTGTTTCCTCCCATTCTTCCCTCCCTCCCACTTCCCCCCTTCTCCCCTCCCCTATGTCTGTGATTGAGGGAGACCTCCTCCCCTATGTATGCTCTAAGATTATCGAGTCTCTTCTTGGTAACCTGCTATCCTTCCTCTGAGTGCCGCCAGGCCTCCCTATCCAGGGGATGTGGTCAGAAAAGGGGCACCAGAGTTCGTGTGAGTGTCAGATCTCACTCTCCACTCTGGACTTCTTTTAAGCAGAATGCAGGCAGTAAATGAGAAACACATTCTCCGTGTAGGGTATTTATATTACTAACGGGTATACTGGTTAGATTTTGTGAGGTTTAGGTGAAGCCAACAATACAAACTAGAGCCACCTGGGAAGAGGTAACCTCAATTGAAGAAATGCCTCCACCAGATTGTCCCACAGGCCTATTTTGTGGGATTTACTTGATTAATAATTGATGTAAGAGAGCCCAGTCCACTATGAGTAGCACCATCCCTAGGCAGGTGGGCCTGGACTGTCAAGAAAAATACCTGTGCAAGCCAGAGGGGACATGACCCAAGGAGCATCTGTGGTTTCTGATTCAAGCTCTTGCCCTGAGTTTTTGCCTTGGCTTTCCCTTCAGTGATGAACTCTAACCAGTAAGCCAAATAAACCCTTTCCTCCCCAAATCAGCTGGCCATCATGGTGTTTATCACAGCGACAGCGGAGCACATTAGGGCACTGGGAAGGACCTTAAGGCTTTGAGAAAAGTGATTGTAAGAAGCCCTCTACGAGTGAAATCAATGCTGCAGCAGGAACGGTTGAAAGCATGTTGAAGTGCTGGCAGCTTCGAGAAGTCAAGTAGCCAGTGGCATAAATACAAGCATGCAGTGTGGTGGCAAAAATAGTCATAATTTCTCCTCTAGCCAGTTTTCTGGGTGGTTTAGAAGCATCAGTGGATTGTTAGCCCTGGAGCTTATTTTTCCAAGTGAAACTATGTTGAACATATAAATCAAACTGGAGATAAATAATATCTTAATAAATTTGAGTCTTCTGACCCATGGACATAATGCATCTCTTGCTTTATGTAGACCTCTTAAAATTGCTCCCCTCATAGTTTTTAATTCTCCCTGTGTAGATATGGTATGTCCGATCTCGGATTTTACCCCCAGATATTTCATAATTTTATGCATGGTAAGTGGCATGAATTTTAATGTCAACTTCTGAACATCTGGCTCATGTGAAGATAGTCTAAGAGATAGATAGCTTATTGCTAATATATCAAAACACATTAACTTTTAGACTTTGATGTTATATCTTGTGACATCTATAAACTTAATTATTAATTTCAGTGACTTTTTTATATGTCCATCAGATATTGCCCCCATGACAAATCACATCATTTGTGAACAAAATCAGTTTTTAATGCTTTCTGATCTTGATGCCTTTACTTTCTCTTCCATGTCTAGTTATACAGACAAGAAATTTTGTATATTTTGATCAATAGGATTGTTAAGAATAGACAACTCTGCCTTATTGTCTTAGAGGCAAATGTTCAGTTTGTCACTGAGTGTTGTGTCTTACAGAGATATTGCAGATAGGTCATCTAGCAAGTAGAAAAGAAAATCAGGCATGAGTTTGGGATTTTAAAAACGATACTCTTTTTTATACTTTCTGAAACACTCTTATGGGTGCCATTTAGGTTTTTTATTAAGATGAGCCATGCTGACAAATCAAGTATTAAATCAAAACTGCATCCGCAGGATGCACATCAGTTGCTCATACAAATTGCCTCTTTTTAAAAGAAAAACTTTCAAGTAAGCTGTCATGAGCACACTCTGCCAGAAACACAGACAAACATGTGTGTTTCCCCACAATGTCAGGACTCACTGAATGACAATAAATTCACAAATGTGCTGGTTTCTCTAGTAGAAACTTCCCAATTAGCTCCAGCTTGATTGATAGCTAACTGAGGAAGACAAACTTTTTTTTTTAAATCTAACCCTAAGTACTAAGATTAACCCTCACATTGCACATGCAACATCCTACAGTAAATATGTCCAATAGCTACATGTATGTATAAATGTAGGTCAGAGATTAGAGATGTCACAGCAGAGCTCAAGGAGCTTCAAAGGATACTGATAGAAGCAGAAATGAAAAGCTGACAAAAAAAAATACCATACAAGCCCCTGTGGGAGGAAGAGAACAAATTCCAATGGTGTAGAGTCAGGCTGCCTCTGGGTCCCAGGTTTGAACTGAGCCTCAGGGTTGAACAGAACATCAGAAGAACGTGCAGACCTCGGTGGACATCAAGGCAAAGGGCAAGACTGAGTTCAGACAAACAAATGGCCAGATGACAGCTCCAGAGAGCTCAGCAGACAGCGATTTGAGCAGGGCTGCATGAAGAGGAGAGACAGAGCCAACCTGAAGTCTCTGAGTCAGTCTGGCAGGTTTCCAGATGCCCATACCATACTGAGTACTCAGATGACAACAGGTGAGCACATGACAACGGTCCTCCCGTGTATGGGATCGAGGTGATGTGTTACTCCTACCCCACAGTCACGTATATCTGATACCTTCTTGCACCTGGTTTTGCTGATCTGATGTTAATATGCGCAGGTGCTTCTAGTATCCCTATGGACTCTAACAGACTTACAGGGTGGCACCTTTCTACTTTTAGCAATAAGTTATTTATCATCCAGTGCCTTATGGGTGGTGCTGGACAGATGGTACTGTTTATGTGCCCACGAAGATGCAGAGTCATCCTCCATCCTCAAACTGATGTAAAAAAAAAAAAACTGCTCATAAAAATGGAGTCTCTTGGGGCAAGACAAAGGCTGAAAACCCACTCTCTTACACAACCCAGTAACTTTGGACAGGCCATAGCTTGATCTCAGCCGATGGCAGACTAGGAACTGTCTTCATATGAGCCAGTAAAGAAGAGTCGGGATAGGAAAAATTTGATTTTATTCTGAAGAGGTAGAGGAGAAAGGGAACGTTGGAGGATCCCAAAGGTAGGGACAAGGTCCCTGGAAAGTCCAGCGGAAAAGACAGGCAACATACTGCAGAGAAGTAAGTCAAACCAATTGCCACTCCGGAACTCCCACTTGCAGTGTGTGTATGTGTGTAGGGGGTGGGGTGGTCACTCTTTATGACTCAGGACCATGGCCAGGCATTGCTGTGAGAAAAACTCTATTGTTTAAATATGGAAAGCCCCATGTCGCAAAGCCTAAAATTTAATCTGCCACAGCATCAAGGTGAGGGACTTCCTTGGGACATAGTTGTGGAGAGAGTATGGATCAGATGTGGACAAGACATGCCAGCAGTAGGAAGAGATAGTGAAAGAGAGCCCCACTTTCGGTGTCCACTGAGATAACAGTGGAGTACCAACAGTTGTGAGCCTGTGTTCAGTGGGTGAGCCAACCTCTAGACTGTCAATCATCTTTCGGTCACTGCTTTGAAGACGTCTATAGGCATCCACAATCTCACAATTTCATCCTTCCAGCAAGATGCTTAGTGCTTGGGGTGTCTGAAAAGTGTGGAGACAGGCCTTGTGCCAATACAGATCTCACTGCTGTGATCTCCTCTCAGACTCTCAACACACTTGCAGAACCCCTATCCCAGGTAGAGTATTAGTTGCCTGGGGGCTGTGATCTGGAAATACCCCGAGGGTGAGCAGGCCTGTCCAGCCCACAGATTGCAAAGATAAATGTGGCCAGCAGAGGACACTGGTGCCCAGAGGAGAAAAGCTACTGAAACAAGGATTCTTGACAGACATCAAGCACTTACATCCAGTTCAGCCCCAAATACCTGCGAAGACATAGGAAAGACAAGCAGCCACAAGTCAGCTGACTTCATCATACGCATGTGGCCATTTCAGCTCGCCTTGTGGTCAATACACCTGCAGCTGACTGTTTCAGTTTTACTACATCGTCGGATCCTCTGGAACTGGAATTACAGATGAGTGTGAGCCATCACCTGAGTGCTGGGAACTGAACCCCATTCCTCTGCAAGAGTAGCAGGTGCCCTTTACCACTGAGCCATCTCTCCAGCTGCTTTAAAATGTTCTTATTGTTATCCCCCTTGATAGATTAGTCTAATTTAATTTAAACTTTTCCCTTACTGTCCCCTGTGTTTTCTCCTTTAATTAATACTATATTTTAGGAATAGTTTTACTTTATTGTACATGTTTTTCTTAATTAAGCTTTTGCTTTTTAACCCCTTTTTACATTTATCTAATTTTGTTGATGAAAATTTAAAATGATAGGAAATAATTTTTCCTTTTATTTATTTATTTTTCTAATTTGCTGCTCTTTTTTCTTTCCCTCTATAGCATTATTTTCCACCCCTTCTCCTTTCCCATTTATTTATTTATGTCATTTTCCTTTTTATTTATTTATTTCCTTTTATTTCATTTGCTTAGCCTATTTCGCCTCTACTTTTTCTGTTTCATATCTACTATTGTTATTTCAATTTACTGCCTATTTACTGTAAATGTAAATAGCATTAATCTTGCTTTGGTTACTTTTTAATTGCTATGATAAAACACAATGACCAAGGCAACATTTAGAAGGGTTTGTTTGGGCTTATGGTTCCAGAGGGATGGGAGCCTGCTGTGGCAGAGAGACATGGTAGTGAATAGTAGGCAGACATAGCAGATGTTGGGATGCAAATCTTCTAACTGCAGAGAGACAGTTTCTTTAACATAGCAGAGAAAGCAGCCTAGGAATGGCATGAGTCATTAAACTCTCAAAGCCTCTCTCAAGTGACATAATTCCTCCAGCAAGGCCACACCCTCTAAACCTTCCCAAACAGCACCAACAATGGGGCACCAACTATTCAAATGCCCAAGACTATGGGGGACAGTCTAATTCAAGCCATCACCAACCTCAGAACATTCTGTATTGGTTTTTCAGTTTTCTACTTTATAGTCATTAAGTATGTGTTAGTAGGCATTTTTGATTTTAAGCATTTCTAGGTCTTGGTGAGTGTGAGGATACAACCATTACAGTTTGTTTTTCCTTTCTGAGTACTGTCATGTGTGGATTAAGCCCTCAAGGATAGACTGTTCAATTTAGATCCCCAAATAGAAGTAATGAGATACTCCAACCTACAGATATGTGAAATAAAACATGAAAAAAACAAACAAACAAACAAAAAAGCATGGAAAAAGGCAACACAAATCTTTCAAGAGATTATTCCTCAACTATTGAATCTAAACACAATGAAATAGATCAAAATGCCAGAAGAAGAATTAAAAATGTTACTAGAATAAATTATCACTATTCTTAAAGATGACAAAATAGATTAATTCCATGCAGAATCTGGAGAGGAAAGTTAGTGAGCAACATAGAGGAAAAACCAATGAAATGGATGATAAAATTACCAGATGGATAAAATGGTGAAGAACATGGAAGAAAAACTCAAAAAGCTGGTTAACAGTTTGATAAAAGTAAATAAAAATGTTGAAAATTAAAAAAAAAATGAGTCAAATAAATAGTGTAGAAGGCGCCACCAATGGATTTGACCAAGCAAGAAAAATGATCAGGAATGGAGGATACATGCAAAGGAATACTACAATAAGATACAAAATAATGAGCAGCAACATCCTAGACATCCACAACACCCAAGACAGCCAAACACCCAACATAAAGAGATCAAAACCCAGAGTTCATAGGAAAGGAGAGGGAACTTATAAAAAAAAGTAAAAGAATAAAGAATCTAGTCAATAAAGTTAAAAGAAAATCCCCAAAATCTATGGAAAGGAACACACACACACACACACACACACACACACACACACACACACACACACACACACCCCAGGCCTTTCCATGATGTGCTGTAACTCAGGATGTTAACCAAAGCAAAAGAATAATATGAATGTAATAAGGAAAGACCACTTACACACTTACAAATGCAAACATATCAGAATAAGACCATATTTCTCATCAGCAACATCAAATGCCAGAAAGGCTCAGAAATATGTACATATATGTGTGTGTATATGTGAATATGTTTATATACATATATAATGATTTACTTTTATTATCTTAAAAATATTTGTATGTATGCATATTTGTGTATTTGCATGTGAATGCAAGTGCCACTGGAGCTTGAATTACAAGTAGTTGTGAACCATGCAACACAGGTGCTGGGAACCAAATTTGGACCTTCTGCAAGAACAGTGCATGCTCTTAACCATTGAGTCATTTTTCCAGTCCCTGGAATGATGTATTTTAAGCCCTGAAAGAAAATAACTGCCAACATAGACTTCTATATACAGCAAAACCATCTTTTGCAATGGACATAGAAATAAGAACATCTCAAGATAAATACAAACCAATGGAGTTAAAGGCCATCAAGCGGGAACTATAGAAGAAACTTAGTGGTTGGTACTCTAAAATCTTCAGAAGGGAAACAATAGACCTATATAACCATTGTAAATGATCAACCAAGAGAACACATGAAAGAATACATTTCTTGGAGATGAATGGATGAACAAAGGAGATAGGAAGGAATCCATAATGTCCAGCACTCTAGAAAATCCCTGATACTAATGGGGGAAAGGAAAAGAACAAATAGCACAACCATCTAACAACTGACAAATCTTCAAGAATCAGTAAGGATCTTTCAGTAGTAACCGTAAGCCTAAATGGCCTCAACTCAACCAAAGAGAGGCACAGACAATTGACTAATTGGATTAGATAACTAGACAAAATTATCAGTTGAATCCCTGGAACACAGCTCACTATAAAGACTCACAGAATGAGAATCCACGGGTGGGAGAGCCTCTGAGGTGAGTGGACGCTGAAAATAAGTCAGCATGGGCAACACGACTTTATCAATCTAGGGTGTGGTTCAGAATCCATTGTTACTCTCATGATCATGTGGTTTCCAGGGATGGAAGTTTGTCATGATTGCTACTCAGCATCACAAGGCAACATCATGCAACGTGTCAGCAACTCAGAGAAAGACCACAGCTCAAAATTCCACCATTATTTCATTTCAATATGTATCACTTTCTTTATGTTTTTTCTTCCTTTTGAAGTATGTGTGTATGCACACATGAGTTCAGGTGTTCTCAAGTGCTAAAGGAGTGTCAGGTCCTTGGGAGCTGGAGTTACAGGTGGTTATGATCTGTCCAATGTGGCTCTTCGGGACCAAACTCAGGTTCTCTGCAAGGACAAGATTCACCCTTAACTCTAACCCCACATATATCATTTTTATGCTTTTGTAAAGTGGAAAAATTGTGAGCGGAGCGAAAGTAGATGATTACTTGTATATTATTAGATCTGATGTACTAAAGCATGGGTAAAAATTTTGCATGTGCATCCATAAGGGATGTTGCTCAATGATTTTCCTCGTAATACGGTGTTTGCTTACTTTAGTATAAGAGTGATGTCCACATCAAATGAGCTACAGCTTTCTGGAAGAGTTTCTGTAAAATTGGTATTCATTATTCGCTCTTTGGTAGAAGTTATAAATGAAGCCAAGTGTTGTGGTACATGCCTTGAATCCCAGCACTAGGATGGCAAAGGCAGGTGGATTTCTGTGAGTTCAAGGCCAGCCTAATCTACAAAATGAGTCCAAGATAGTGAAGGCTACACAGAGAAAATGTGTTTCAAAGCCCCCTAACCCACGTGCCAAAAAAAAAAAAGTTATCAATGAAATCACATGAACCTGGAATGTCCTATACGGAAGTGATTGACTACATATTCAACTACGGCACTGGACATGCTATTTCTTTTGAGCAAGTGCTAGCATTTCTGAACTTTAAGGCATTTTTTTCCCTCTAAGGTCCTTAATATACTGGCATAAGGTTGTTCATAACATGTTTGTTTCCACTTAGCATTCACAGAATTTATACCTACATCGCCTGCTGTATCCCTGATATTGGTCATTTGTATCATCTTTTTTTGTTCTCAATGAATATGGATAGAAATTAATCAATTTTATTAGTCTTTTCAAAAGAAGAGGTTTTGGGTTCACTTATATTTTTTCAGCTGTTTGTTTTACACCCTATTGCTTGTTTTCTGTTTATTCAGGATTTCAATGGCTCTGATTTTATTAGTTCCTAAAGGTGGGATCTGAGGCCAGTCATTTAAGACCAGTTCTATCACTGTATATTAATGCAGATATTCTGTGCCATGTTTTTCCAGTTGGTCCTTTAGTAGCAACCCACACTTTTTATGATCCTTTTTTTTCCTTTAGTAAGAACATTTTATAATTTCTTGCTGATCTTTAAGTTGATCCAAAGCTGCTTTAGTTTTTAATTTAAGAACTTAACTTTACTGATATAATTTAACAAAAAATTAATATATACTAATTATAACTTGAATTTTTTAAAAAATTTGTCTTATTTTTGAGATTATAATTGCATCATTTTCTCCTTTCTCTTTCCTCCATTCAACCTCTCCCATGCCACCCCCCCTTCTTATGTTTTATATTCATGGCTTCTTTTTCTTCAATTGTGTGTGTGTGTGTGTGTGTGTGCGCGTGTGTGTGTTCCTAAACATATAAACACAACCAGCTCAGCATGTATAATGTTAATCATTTGCATATGTTTAGAGGGAGATGGTGCTGACCATCCGATACTGTGGAACCAATGAGGGTGTGCCTCCTTGGAGAGACTATTTCTCCCTCTTTCAACACGCCTCAGTTGCCCACGATTCTTTGTACAGTGTTGGGGCCTTGTGAGTTTCCCCTTCCATGTTAGCATGTGTATTGGTGCCTTCCTTGTTCAGGTCACACTTAGGCTGTCTTGATGGTGAGACTTGATAGGTGTAGCTTCTCTGATGTTTCTAAGAGAGACTTTCGTAGCAACCTTCCAATTTCTCTTGATCTTATTTTTTTTTTCAGCCCCCTCTACCACAATGATCCCTAAACCTTAGGTACAGGAAATGAATTGTAGATATTGGGTAGAACTAGGCACCACCACTTTGCATTTTGACCATTTATTACTCTCTGCAATGGTCGCCATCTGTTGCTAAGAGACGTTTCCTTTTGAGGATTGAGGACTAAACCTCCCTGAGGGTATAAAAACAAATACTCAGAATGCAATTAGCAATGATGTTGATTTAGTAAAGTGGTGGTTCTTAGTTCTTATCCAAGATCTAGCCTGGAGTAGTTGGCTAGGTTTCAGTACCAGAAAGTATTTCCCTCTTAAAAACAAACAAACAAACAAAAACCCACAACTTTTTATTGATTCTTTGTGAGTTTCACATTATGAACCCCAATCCCACTCATTTCCCAGTCTCTTTGTATCTGCCTTCTGCGCTTGCAACCTCTTTGCTCAAAAAGGAAAAAAAGAAAAAAAGAAAAAAAAACTCTCATTGTGGAGGCTGTAGCATGTCACAGTGTGCAAATGTTCATGCAATGACTCAGCAGCCTGGTACAAAGCCTCTGACTTCTGCTACACTACCGAGGATCTACTGGGACCTCACTGGGACTCCTCAGCTATCCTGCTGTTGCCCTGTGTCATGGAGATCCTGCAGCTTTGGATCTGTAGGACCAACCCCTTCATACGTACCACATGTTGATAAATGAGGTCGATGTTGGGGTAGGTCCAACTTAAAGCCCTGGATCTGGCCTGGGTGGTAGCTGAGTTGGTCAGCACCCCAGCTCTCCTACATCCATACCATCAGGTTGAGATCTCCGGCACTTCTCTGGCTAGCTCACCCAATGCTGCAGCCAGCAAGAGTCGTGGCTAACTCTGCTGTTCTCATGCCCTTGGAGCCAGCTCATCTGAACCTTTGCCATCAGAGCCAGCTCCACTGTGCTGCCCACACAAGGTGCGTGCTGCAGTGGGTGCAGGAATGAGCCAGCTCTTCTGCTCTTATACCTTTAGGCCTGTAAAAGCTGCTTTGAGGTTTACTGCCACCATCTGCTAACCTAGGCCTAGTCCTGGAAGCTTCTAGCCTCCATACAATCTTATCTAAGCCTTGAATATTTTCAGCCTCTAAGACGTACTGCTGAATAAACTCACCCTTTCTACTTCTCTTTGAGCTCTGGCTGGCTGGTTTAATTCAGCTGTTCTGGCTCAAAACTCCTCTCTAAGCTGATTAAAACTTCTCTCAGCTTCTCACTGAATTGCTCTACTTGGCCTCATACTAACTTTGGCAATATGTTCTAATCTTCAGGTTCCTTCTCTGGCTTGTTCTGTTTTCATCCGTGTCTAGCTTGTTCTCTCTATGCATCCTATCTCAGTAAATCTCTCTCTCTCTCTCTCTCTCTCTCTCTCTCTCTCTCTCTCTCTCTCTCTCTCTCTGTCTCTCTATCTCTCTCTCCTCCCTCCAGTAACTTCCCCTTCCTCTCTGTTCTTGTTAGAGTTCGCATATCCTCCTATTCTGTCAAATCTTTCTCTTGTTTGTCACTCTGTCTGCCACTCAGTTAGACATCATTTCAAACACAGGTGCTTCCTTCTACAAACTATCACTACCTTCACTGTTTGGGATTAAAGGTGTGTATTAAAGGTGTGTCTATTTTCCAGCCAGAGAGATAAAAGGTGTGTGTCTGTATTCCAGACAGAGTAGCCATGTTGCTGGATTAAAATCCCTCTACACAGGCTGGCAACTTCACCATCAGGACCAGCTCTTCTGTGCTCCCCAGACCAGGTGCAGCATCCGTTTTTCTGCTCTCACGATCCTGAGGCCAGCTCTCCCACCTGTCCAAGTGTCAAGAGCCATATGTTATTTCCTTCTTGTTACATGGCCGTTATGGCAATTTAGGGAGCTATTGGTTACCATCAAAGTATGCACGCCACTACTGTTCCCTTGGGGTCACTGTGCCATGCTGCTCACTGTTGTGGTTCATAGGCACCGGATCTGGGCAGAACTATTGGCTGCTTCCTTCTGTTGGAAGCTGCATTGTGCCTTCTGGTGCCATAAGAGGTAGTTCTCAAGGAGGAGGCTTTCAGGTTAGCTTCAGCTCTTGTGTCCAATGTGCCTGGTGTATTCAGCTGCTTCCTTCTGTTGGAAGCTGCATTGTGCCTTCTGGTGCCGTAAGAGGTAGTTCTCAAGGAGGAGGCTTTCAGGTTAGCTTCAGCTCTGGTGTCCAATGTGCCTGGTGTATTCAGCAACGGGGACTTACCTTCACCTCTCTAAAAACTTTTTAAAAATCAGATTATATAACTTCCAAATGTTCTAAAATCTTCCAGAGACTTTTCAGGGATGTATTTATAATTTAATTCCTCATCAGTCAGAGAACGTACTGAGACTTTTCTATGGTCTAAAAATGATCTCCTTTAACAAATTCTCCACATGAATTTGGAAGGCATATGAATCCTGCTGCTGTGGAATACTGGGTCCTATAAACATCAGTTAAGCCAAGTTAACTGATAGTGTTCTTCAAACATTCTACATGTTTATTGAAATTCTTTGTATTCATTCTAGCAACTAGGTTGGACTCAGTGACCACATTTGTAGATTTGTCTAGTTCACTTTGAAGTCCTATTAGTTTTTGCCTTATGTATCCTGAAATTCTTTAAAAATATTATTTGTGTCTATGTCTTCGTGTCTGTGCCTATGTGCATGTGTGTTTATGTGAGTGCATGTGCATGAGAGTACACACAGAGAGCAGAAGATGGTGTCTAGTGCCCTGGAGCTGGAGTTACAGGCAGTTGTCAGTGATGAGGATGCTAGGAACCAAACTTGGTTTCTCTGCAAAAGCAGCAAATGCTCTTAACTGCTGAGCCACCTCCCTAGACACCTTGAAACTTAATTGTCAATAACAACTGTGGATTTTTTAAATAATTTCTTAAAGAATTGAGTCTTTATTGGTAAAAGATACTATTTGCCAACATAAATTATTTACTCCATAGTCTAGTTTATCTGATGTTCATACATATGCTACCGTTTTCTTCAGAATAGCATTTCTTTCTTTCAGTTTTAACCCCCGTGTGTGTACAAATTATACACCATCACTATTTCCAGTGCTTTCCATTTACTTATGCTTATTATGATTTCCACCTGATTTTTATCAATTAATTAACATCTCAGTCAGAGCTCTCCCTTCCTCCTCTCCTCCCAGTATTCCCTCTCTCCTTCTCTTCAGAGAAGGGGAGACCTCCCATAAATATCAATCTGCCTTTGGCATATCAAGTTGTAGTAGGATGGGGTGCGTCTTCTCCTATTGAGGCTGGATAAGGCTGTCCACTTAGGGGAAGGGGATCCAAAAGCTGAAGGTTTTGTGGCTGGATTGGTGTCCCCATCCCTCCATTGGAAGTCTTGCTTGGTTACAAGAGGTGACCTGTTCATGTTCCGTATCCCCTATTGTTAGGGTCTTAGCTAGGGTCACCCTGATAGATTCCTGGGAGGTTCTATTGCCATAGATTTCTAGCTTATCTGGGCTAACATTTTGATCTATTGACAGTGTCCTTTGCCTTATGGAAGCTTTTTAGTTTCATGAGGTCCCATTTATTAATAGTTGATCTTAGAACCTGAACTGTTAGTGTTCTTTTCAGGAAGTTATCTTTTGCAGCAATGTATTCAACATTATTTCCCACTTTCTCTTCGATCAGATTTAGTGTATCCAGTTTTATGTTGAGGTCTTCGATCCACTTGGATTTGAGTTTTGCGCAGGGTGATAGATATGGATCTATTTTCATTCTTCTACCTGCAGGCATCCATCTAGACCAGGACTAGTTGTTTAAGATGCTTTGTTTCTTTGTATAGTTTTGGATTCTTTGTCAAAAATCAAGTGTCCAGAAGTGTGTGGGTTTACTTCTGGGTCTTTGATTTGATTCCATTGATCAACCTGTTGGTTTTTATACCAATACCATGCAGTTTTTATTACTATTGCTCTGTAGTATGACTTAAAATCAGGGATGGTCATGATATTTCCTGAAGTTCTTTTATTGTACAGATTGTTTTAGCTATCCTGTTTTTGTTGTTGTTTCATATAAAGTTGAGTGTTTCTCTTTCAAGGTCTGTAAAGAATTGTGTTAGAAATTTGCTGGGAATTCCATTGAATCTGCAAATTGGTTTTGGTAAAATGGCCGTTTTTTTACTACGCTAATCTTATAGATGCAAGAATATGGGTGATCTTTCCATATTCTGATATTTTCTTCAACTTCCTTCATCAAAGACACACAGGTCATACAGGTGTTTTACTTGATTGATTAGAGTTACAGACAGGTATTTTATATTATGTGTGGCTGTTGTGGACAGTGTTGTTTCCATAATTTTTCTTCAGCCTGTTGTTCATTTGTATAAAGAAGGACTACTAATTTTTTAAAAGTTAATTTTGTATCCAGCCACTTTGCTAAAGGTGTTAATCAGCTGTAGGTGTTCTCTGGTAGAGTTTTGGGGTCACATATCATATCACATCACATCATAACATATCATATCATATCATATCATATCACATCATATCATATCATATCATATTATACCATATCATATCATATCATCCACAAATAGCAGTACTTTGACTTCTTTCTTTACAATTTGTATTCCCTTGATCCCCTTTAGTTGTCTTATTGTTCTGGGACTTCAGGCACTATGTTGAATAAATACAAGGAGAGTGCGCAGGGTTGATTTGTCTCTGATTTTAGTGGAATCGCTTCAAGTTTCTCTCCATTTAATTTGATGCTTGCTATTGGCTTGCTGAATATTGCATTTATTTATTTGTTTGTTTGTTTGTTTGTTTAATTATGTGCCTTGCATCCCTGATCTCTCGAAGACTTTTTTCATGAAGGAGTGTTGGATTTTGTCAAAAGCCTTTTCAACAACTTCTCCTCCTCCTCCTCCTCCTTTTCCTATTATTATTAGGTTTGATCTTTTCATAGTGTCCCAAATTTCCCAGATGTTTTGTGTTAGAAACTTCTCAGATTTAACATTTTCTTTGACCTTTGTATCAATTTCTTCTATCCTATCTTCTACACCTGATATTCTCTCTCCCATCTCTTGTACTCTGTTGGTGATGCTTGTGTCTGTAGCTTCTGTTCTCTTGCCTAAGTTTTCCATCTCCAGGATTCCTTCCATTTGTGTTTTTTAAAAATTGCTTCTATTTCCATTTTTAGGCCTTGAACAGTTTTATTGTTTTCATTATCTGTTTGATTGTAGTTTCCTGTGTTTCTTTAAGGGGTGTGTATTCATTTCCTCTTTAAAAGTGTCTATCATCTTCATAAGATTTAATCTAAGGTCATTTTCTCATCTTAAGCTATGTTAGGATATCCAGGGCTTATTGTAGTCAATATCCGGGTTCTGGTGTTGCCATACTGTCCCGGCTCTTGTTGATTGTGTTGTTAAGCTGGCTATTAGCCATCTGTTTGTCCTTCATGTTGGCAGAGTTGTGGGCTTAAAAATGGAGGCAGGGAACCAGATGCATTTTACAGCTGTTGGGAGTTTTTTTTAGAAGAACCAGTGAGCAAGGGATTGTGTGTCCGGGATGGTCTCGCCTGATAGTCTCTGATGGCAGCAGGCCTCCCAGAATGCAGGCAGAGCTGTCAGCTTAGAAATGGAGCACAGAGAACAAGGCAGATCTCACTGCTTCTGGGATTCCTGGAGGGGACACAGCAGGCAGAAACTGGTGGGGGAAGGGTCTTACCTGTTAATCCCTGATGGCAGCAGGACTTTAGGAATGTCTTTATCTGGTATTTTTATTCCATCTAAAGGGCATCTTTAACATTTCTTACAATATGTTTCTAGTGGTAATGAAATAGTCCAGCTTTTGTATGCATGAAAAAGTATTTATTTTCTATTTGTACTCAAGAGTTGTTTTCATTACATATACAATCTTTATTTCATAATTTCTCCAGGAGTGATTTTAAGCCATTCTCCCACCATCTCCTTGCTTATATTGTTTCTGTATCCTACAGGCTTTGTCTTTTTTCCTCCCTTCCTAATACACTTTCTAAAAAAATCTAGCTCCTTTAAGGAATTTTTTTCTTAACATAGCTAGAGATATGCTTAATTTAGATATGCTTGTGTATCATCATGTTTTTTGTATCTTGAGTTAATTTCCAAATGATCTGTAGATCTGTTTCACATATGGTAACTGAAGTGATCCTACACATGAACAATTCTCTATTTCTTTCACATACTGTTTTGCTGTATTTCTCTTTTTTATTTTTTTTCATACTTTCTATTTCTATGTCATCAAGTTTACTAATTACTTCTTTTACATTTTCTAACACACCAATCACTGTATTTGATGAATATCTTCATACAGTATTTTGAATTTATCTTCATAAGTACAGAGGTTTTATTTGTGTGGTGCTGTCTGTACAATGGTCTCTCTCACTTTTCGAGCATCTGTGATAGTGTTGTAGCAACCCTTCAAGTCTTCCTCTACTAATTCTAACATCTGCTGCAGTTCTGCATCCCTCATGACTGAATTTCCAGCCTTATTCTAAGTAAATTTTTTCTGCTACTTTGTATACTTTGTGCTTTTTCATTACATGCCATATGTTAAGAGTTTTGCCTTGTTCAACATGGAACATTTTTGTGTACTCATACACTTCTTCAGGTTTTGTTCTTAGTTGTAGTTAAATTGTTATAAGAGCACTTGATTTGTTGGGTCTGGCTTTCCTTACATGTCAGGCCTGTACAAAAGAGTGCTCCTGGTAAGGATAGTTTTATTGAGGCCTGCTCCTTTTGGGTAGCATAACAATAGCCATTTTTGTTTTAGGCCTACCAGCCACATCATCTCAACTTGTTGCTGATATAGAGAAAAGCTCCCTGTGCAAGGTAGGTTGACCAAAAACTATGTGTATGTTCAGCATACTCTGTGGCCTTGCTACTCCTAGAAATTTCCCAACCATCAATGTAGTTGGGCCTAACTATAAACCCCACTGGAGACCAGTCAAATAAGAGGTCAGCTCAAACTGCTTTGTCTAGTTAGCAAAACTAACTTGAGCCAGAGGTGACTACCCTCTTCCACTGTCTCCCTCGACCCCACCCCTATGTGAGCTAATTGTGGGTTTTGCCTTCATAAGCTAACTCTGAGAAACACACATGACATAGTTTGGATCCCAAGTCCGCTCTGTGTCTCTGACCATGGTCAGTCCTGGGGTCTTATGCGCAATAAACCATCCATCTCTAAGTGAGATCGGTGTCTGAGTAGTTTGTGTGGCTTCCTCTGAGCACCAACAGTCTTCACTCCTTATGCAAGGATGTTTAGAATGTCTATCCAGAACTCCCAAACTATGTTTTCCATTTTGGTTGATGACAGTGTGTACTAACCACCCTAAACTGTTCAAGCAGGGCCTTTTTGATTTCTTTGTTTTTCCTTGTTTTCATTTTCTTGCAGGTATCTGCAGTCCAGTGTTCTGCAGAAAACTAAAAAACACCACCAAAAGATCTACAACATTCTGTTTGTGCTGCATTCTCCTGTTTGATGTACTATTCTTCATAATCCAGATTGTCAGCTGCCTCTCTCAATTCAGAAAGACCACTTAGCTGGAATTTTCTTTCCCTAGCAATAACCTTGAGATATTCTGTAAGTAATAAATAAAGTCACCCATAGCTCTCAGGGGAACTCTTCCTTACTTGCTGATATGACATGTCTTGAAAAACGGTGTTTGGTATACTGGTCACTGTTAGGACAATACAGTAATTCTTGTGCCATCTTGACCAAAGGAGTCTGAGGTCAATGTCTGTGGGATTATTCATGCTAACTCAATAAATTGTGTCAAGTGTCTTGATTGTTTCAAAGATGCCTTAATAAGTGGTTTCTATATGCCTTTCCCATCAGCTGTGTGCATTGACCCAGGTCTAGTCTCACATGTAGGAATCCTTACATGTAAGAATCCAGAATTCTTATAGACATGAGCAAACTGATTCTAAAATGTATATGGAAAAGCAAAGAAACCAAAATAATTTATGGCAGGTTAAGCAGAAGGTACATGGCTTCCTACTACACTGTGTACTGTGTATATATAAGGACCTGGTTCAGATCCCTAGCACCCAGGTAAAAGCCAGGCACAGCACTGTGTTCCTGTAACCTCAGTGTTGTGAGGGATGACAATGAGATGATTCTGGAAGCTCACTGACCAGTCAGTCTAGCCAAAACAGCAAGTTCCAGTTTCAATGTGAGACCTCAAATCCTAACCCCACGCAAATAACAAACAAACCAACAAACAAATGGATGGCAATGTGATTGAGGAAGACATCTTAACGTTAGAGTCTACCTGCACACCCATATACACATGTGAATGTATACATCACACACACACACACACACACACACACACACACACACACAGAGAGAGAGAGAAAGAGAGAGAGAGAGAGAGAGAGAGAGAGAGAGAGAGAGAGAGAGAAGTAGAGCAAAGTTCAAGAAAAAAAACATTGCAACAATGGTTCTTATAATGAAGTCAGACTGCCACTGGATCTAGTGGCAACTGGAGCTCTAACACATCATTAATAAAAATGTAAAATGACACGACCACTTTTCATATAGAGTTTAAAGCTATATACCAAGTAATCTAGCAATCCCTTTCCTAATGGTGAATTGAAATTCTCATACAAAGTCCGTCTTGAAATATTTACAACAGCCTTATCCAAAATCATTAAGGAGTGCAACTAGTTCACTTCTCCTTCAATGCGCAATGTGCGACAGGCTAATGTAAGAAAATACTACTTAGCAAAAAAGGGAAGAAAAGGGTTGATGTGCTGATACATTCAGCAGGATGGATGGAGCTCCTCTGCACCAGGCCAAGGGTGGTTTGTGACTCTTTGCATTTGCCAGAATTCACAAAGCCATATGCCAAGGAGTGTGCCCTGCCATATGTAAATCAAGAACTACAATTTGAAACCTATATGCTAAATATTGCAACACCTACCCCTTTTCCATGACTCAGCTCCATGAATGTAGGCAAGCAGTCATATTCCCTAAGGGTAGAGACTGGAGAAACATTCTCTTGAGCTATAAGTAGACCTAGTGGAGGATGAGGAGAAGATTTGCATATACTGACATTTGAGAGAAGTACTTTCCAACAGCTGGGGTTTGACTACCAAACTAGCCTGGTTCCCTGGTGCCCAGGTTGTCACGTCCTGTGAGCACACACACATTCCAAATCCCTTCATAGTTCCAACTGACATCCAAGAAGACATATACTTTTAGGGAAAATCCCACTCATGAAACACGGAGAGCAATACAAACATTAAAAGGAATAAAACTCAATTTAAAAAGAGAGAGAGAGAGAGAGTGCAGAAAGTTGAAGAAAATTTAAATACATTCATCTGGTAACACCAAAGGGCTGAGGGAATATATTAATCCCATTTTTTAAAAATACAACAAGAAAGAAACAGGAAGCAATTAAGAATGTCCGGAAATTAAGTATAGCAAAGACAAAATAAAACATATCAGAAGGGTTAGAAGATAAAGTAAGGCTTATTTAATAGAAAGTAGTAATAGGCCAAAAAGAAAGAAAACTTCTGTGAAGTTGCATAATTAATTCAGAACCCCAAATCCGAATCATGAGTACAACAGAAATAGAAAATTAAAAACCTAGAGATATTTAGACCATAGGAACACAAAGTAATTTTAAAATTGAAATTATGTGCCTAGAAAAAATATATTTAAAAGACCAGCCAAAGTATGATTATAGGTATTCAAAAGATCAGGGAATGGGCCACCAAGATGACTCAGTGAAGAAGGGAAATTGCCACACAATCTTGAAGACATGAGTCCAAAGTGAAAGAAAAAAACCAAACTGGTTCTATCTAGCAAGTTGTCCTCTGATCTTTACATGAACACTGTAGCAAGGACACACACACACACACACACACACACACACACACACACACACAAAACACACAAATAAAATATAGCAGGAATTATTTAAATCATAAGCTCTCAAATAGAAGGCTGTCCATATGTAAATAATGAGAATGACATACTATGAAAAGCATTAGAAATTAAAAGGAGCCCATTTGCTCAGCAACGAGTAGCCAAAATCCTAACGCTGATCAAAGAGTTTATCAAAAAGTATAGATATATAGAAAACTATAATAATAGGCTTAGATTTTTTTCCCACAAACTTGCTTTATTTAGGGCTCTTAAATACCTTTACCTCCCTTCTAAACCCCCAACCCAAGGTAGGAGAGAAAGAAGGTTAGAAGGAAGAAAGCAGAGGACATAGACCTCTTTACTTCCTAGGGCTGGGTAGTGTTGTTGGGCTCTTTTGGGGGTAGTGTCAATGTTAGCTGTCAGCAGCCAATGTGGCGGGCATCCTCTGATGGTCTCCTCCAACCTGCCACTCTCCCTCTAGGCTCTCTTTTTTATGCCCCTCAGAGTCCTCAGAATTCAACTAACTCCAGCTGGCAAAGACCATGCCCTGCATAAGACAATTATCAGTTGTGGACAAACTAAAGCCCAAACTAAAATCCCACATCTGGGATTAAAACAAAAACCATATTTACGTAAGTAAATTGGCAAAGAAACTAAAGCTTCCATTACACTGTAACACTAATAATTTTATTGAAATTTATAGGTACATTTGGAAGGCAGATGAAGGTAAGCATTGAGGAGTGGGATGATTTTTAGGTGAATTCCACTGATTATTTTTCATACTTATCCCAGGCACTTATCCCAGGGGACCGCTGGAGGGAAAGAAGGTGCTTCCAAGAGACCGAACTTGGGGATTGGGGCTGCTTCTTAAATGTCGTAATTAAAGGAGAAACCTTCATACAGTCTTTACTATGATAAAAATATAATTAAAAATTTAATTGCATGGACACTGTAAGAATGCCTGTTTGAGTAGAAAGAACAGAAAAATATAAACAACAAACAAAAACAAAACATCAAAACAAAAAGCCTCCTATCCGAGTTTTAAATCTGCTAGACAAAGAGCTAGCCCTGTTAGCTCCCAGGGAAGAAAAGATGCTTTGCCCGACTCTGCAGCCCACAGTGACTTCTAACATTGTTCTCCTGGAAAAAAACATAGAATAAGAGTGCCTATAGTTTTCTGTTTTCTTCCCTTCTTTTTTGTGTTTTTTTAATAGTCACAGCACTTTAATAGCTGCAAGTTTGTTTCTGTAAACAGCTGAGTCTCCGCCTGTATCAGGAGGTTGGTCGTGACATTATGAAATTGCCGAGTAAATGTCACCAAAGACAGAGAAATCTGGAATCTGATTTCAGCAAAGCCAACTTGTGGTTTCTCTAATAAAGAGCCCAGTCCTTTGAAAAGGTCCCAGAATGGCCTCCCATGACCGAAGCCCTCTGCAAAAGTTCATGATGCTCCAACATTGCGATGTTTCCCTGAGGATTTCATGGGAAGTGAATTTCACAGGTTCTAGAGCTGGAGACTTTCAAGATCCCTTCAGGCAACATCTGTTGCTTCCTCCTGGTGTACATTTCTATTCCATTTGGACTCACTAAGTGCACAAGGTCACAGACATGATTATAATAGTTTAACACAAGTAAGCCAGGTGAAGAGAGGTACCATAAATTCTTGGCTGCCAAGACTATATAGGTAGATTTTTAAAAACAAGCAAAAAAAAAAAAACATATTTGACCAGCAAATAAGAGCACTTGGTACCAGTGCTGAGGGCTCAAGTTCAACTCCCAGGACCTATACAGCAGAAGGTGTAAACCAAGTCCTACAGGTTCCTCTGGCCTACAGACACACACACACACACACACAGACACACACACACAGAGAGAGAGAGAGAGAGAGAGAGAGAGAGAGAGAGAGAGAGAGAGAGAGAAATTAATCAAAAAGTATTTATCAATTATCATTGGCCTATATCTGGGGTATTTTTATGTCTTCATACTTATTCATACATATGTTATATTTTTTTCTTTTGTCTAGTTCCTTTTTCTTTCTTATATTTTGAATTGATTTTTTGCCTTTCCATTGTTCTCATCTATGCTGATTCAGAAGAAAAATTTCAAAACTGTATTTCTACTCCTTGGCTAGTGACTCATTGTCCTCTACGGTGGACTAAAAAAATCTAAATATTAATCAGTGGCATTATTAGCCTCTTAAATAATATAAGGGCAAATGATGTCATGGTCCCACCACTTGTGTAACATGCTGTTGTCACCCAAGCCTTCCATTATGAACTCCTTTCTGGTGCTCTATTTATTCTGTTTCCCTACATCACTTACAAATGTCAACGTGCCTCCCCAATAAGAACTAAAATAACCGTGACACGTTCTGCATATTTTTGTATGAATTCTTTCTTTGTTTCATCACACATGTTTCTGTTTTACCTCCAAACATAGTCTCCACCCTGACTTTTATACTAATCACCTGTCATCTCCACTTACATTCTTACTTTTAATTGAGTGTGTGCATGTGAGAGCAGCTGTCTGTGAAAGCACAAGGCATCAGGACCCCCTGCATCTGCAGTCACAGGTGTTTGTGAGCTGCCTGACTTCAGTGCTTGGGACTGATCTCAGGTCCTGAGCAAGAGAGAGATGAGTTTGTGGTGGTTTCACTGAGGATGGCCTCCATAGGTTTATATACTGGAATGTTTATTCATAGTCAGACTGCTTAGGAAGGATTGGAAGGCGGGGCCTTACTGGAGGAAATATGTGCCTGGGGGTAGGCTTTAAGGCTTCAAAAGGCCTAGGACAGTCTCCCCTCTTCTCTCTTTTCCTCCTCTCTCCCTCCCCCTCCCTTTCCAACCCCACCCCACTCCCCCCACCCCAGCCTTCTGCCTGTAGATCAGATTGACCTTCTAAGCTACCGCTCCAGCACCAGGCTTGCCTACCTGTCACCACACTTCCCACCATGAAGTGCAAAGGCTAACTCTGAAACTGTGAGCAAGCCCCGTCTCCAGTTGGTCCTGTTATGGTCACTCTCACAAACTGTTCTGCTACATCTTGTTGCCATGGTGATTGCCACACCCTCATGGGGGGGCATCTACTAAACTTTTGCTGCTGCTTCAGCTGCTGTTGGCTCCTTTGTCTTTCAGTTCTGCTTCTCCTGCATCTGTCAGAGCAGCTACTGAAGCAGCTTGGCCTGCTGGTCACTCTGCTACCACCACCACTGTCATTCTGATGCCTGTACCACAAAAGCAAGCAGACAGACAGACAGACAGACAGACAGATCAGTGGGTGGGTGGGTGGATGGATGGATGGATGGATGCATGCATGCATGCATGGATGGATAGATAATATAGATCCAGCAGCTTGGAGAAGTCTTTCATTGGATCTGAGGTTTGTGGAGGGAGGCAGCACAGGAGCGGTTCTCTTAGCCAGCTCAGGGCATGAGCTGCACAGCCTGCTTAGGAAGCCAGAAAATGGTTCCTTGTACAGCAAGCCTTCCTTTTGTGTTTACACCAATCCTGGCACTCTTCCTTTTGTACTTGTCATAATGGTCCCACTGCTAGGCCACCAGGGGACATGTCCCATCTTGCCTAGGCGGAAATAGTTGCAGAGGGAAATCAGGTGCAATCTTCTTAAAACAGTGTGGCTGGGGCTCTACTGTCAGGAGCTGGAACAAACAATTCTGATCATTATGTAGCTTCCCCAAGGAGTTCATGCGGTGTTCAAAATAGTGGGTGGTGGCAAAAGGATGGTACCGCTGGCTCCTTGACTGACAGTCCTTATTTTAAAATGTATTTTACTTTTTATTATTATGGTGCATATGTGTGTGAGAGAGTAATATGTATGTGTAATAGTATATGTATAATGTATGTGTGTAATATGTTAGTGAATATTCATGCATGTGTGGTAGAGGGCAAAGGACATCTTTATGGAACAGTTTCTCTCTTTCCACCTTTATGTGGGTTTTGCAGATCAAACTTGGGTTTCCAGGCTTATGCAACCCAAGTGTCTTTACCTGCTGAGCCATCTCCACTGGACCTTGGAAGTCATTTGGCTTAAGACAGCCAGGGCACAAAGAAGAAGAAGAAGAAGAAGAAGAAGAAGAAGAAGAAGAAGAAGAAGAAGAAGAAGAAGAAGAAGAAGAAGAAGAAGAAAGTCCAAAAGCTACCAATTAAGGAGTCAAAATGGAAAAGGAGTGGATATGGGAGAGGGAAGAAGTTGAGGGTACTGGGAGGAATGGAGGGAGGAGAAACTGCAGAAGACTAAAAACAAAAAAGAAAGAAAGAAAAGGAAAATCAGTAAGTATGCTTCCAACAAGAATGCACTAGTGTTAATTCTGATTTTAGCAGCATTAGACAACATTTTTACCAATGCTCAGTTCTTGCCCAATGTGCCAGGGAAAGATGAGTCCCCCTTAGCTCTCTTTCTCTGGAAGTGAGGTGTGCCCTACAGCTAGGGTCGCTAGCTGGGACTTGGTAGTAGGTGCTTACCACAGAATGCATGCTTGTCTTGGCTCCTGCAAACACTCTGATGACACTTGCCTCAGAGTGCCAGGACGAAATCAAAATGAGTCAGAGCATGTCAAGTCTAGTACATAAAAGGGACTTGATAAATGTCATCCTCTGATGACATCTTTTCTCTGTCTGACTGCTTTGTTCTCAGTCTGACCTAATTTCCATCGAAGGCAAATGTATATTGTAAAGAGAACTATGGTGTGGCTTGTTGTCTGGCACGGACCATCTCATCACCATCAGGGTCTCTTGTACTCAATATGCAAGTCCCAGACTGATATGTATAGTGACAGGATTCTGGCAGATCTGAGGATTTTCTGTATAAACAGAAAGACAGAAACTATTGGCAAACAGAGCAGATTTGAGGCCCGGTCATGGGTAAACACCTGTGACATCTGTGGATAGAGAGATGACATTTGGCATATGTGCTAGTTGCTCTTCTGTCAGCGTGACACAGGCTAGAGTTATCTGAAAGGGCGTAATATCAATTGAGACAATGCCTCTATAAGTCCATCTATAAGGCATTTTCTTAATTAGTGTGAATGGGGGGGGGGGTTGTCCATGATGGGTGGTGCTATCCTTGGACTGGTGATGCTAGGTTGTATAAGAAAGCAGATGGAGCAAGTCCTAGGGAGCAATGCAGGAAACAGCACCCCTCCATGGTTTCTGCATCAGCTCCTGCCTCCAGGTTCCTGCCTTGAGTGCCTGTCCTGACTGCCTTTGATGATAAACAAGTGATATGGAACTATAAATGGAAAGAAACCCTTTCTTCAACTTGCCTTTTGGTCATGGTGTTTCCTTGCAGCTATAGAAACTCTAAGGAACATAGCATCTGATCAGAGTCAAACGGGAGAGAGCACAGGTCTAAGGACAGCTCCTGGAGAGGTTTATGCTAACTGGAGACCTGTAGTGATAGGTGCCTCAGACAAGGACTTTAAGATTCTGTCAGTAATTTCCCTGAGGCTTTTATTTTATTTTTTTAAAAATGTGATCCTAGAGAAAAGAGTAGTATCTGGTATTCTATCTGAATCTTTTGTTCCTGGAACACATGGTAATCTTGTCCCTCTGAGGAGAAAAGGGGAACAGAGGAAGAAGACTGAAGAGCACTCCAAATCTTTCATGAGTTGCCTCTGAACCCCCTGGGGAGGCTCCTCAGCTTCCTTTTTTTTCCCTCTGGGGCCAAATCCTCTGTGGTTTAGATTGATGATACAGTGACTAAGCATGTGACAAGTCATCAAGTGACTCCCAAGCCTTAAAGGAAGACAGGCAAGAGAAAGTCACCCAACAATGTCTCCTATGATTTTTTTTTTAATTTTCAGGGTGGAAGAGGACTCTAACTGTTACCCTTTCAGTAAATATTTTCTGAACTGGAAGTTCATCACTAGATTCTCGAACTATCCGTTAACTAGGATTTGATCTCTTCCAGCAGGAAGCCAAGGCAAGGACTATGCTTTCTAGTCAAAGCAGTGGAAGCAAAACATGATGACCATATATAAGACATGGAAAAAGGAAGAGCTGGGCCTCCCTCCCACACCAGTCTCCCTTTCCACCACATCCAACACAGAAAAATCAGAGTTTTGTAGGACTGTTTGGAAACTTCTGTTCAATGAAGTCAGGTGGGCAACAAGAACTAAACTTGTTGCTTAGCTGTGAAACAGGACAGATTGGCATAGCGAAGATTACCCAGGGAGAGGGGCCTATGAAAATGAATAAAGCAAAACTAGAATCCTCATTGGCTTAACATACTCACAGCAGGAAGGTTTGAATGACGAAGACTAAAGCCCACTTTCCACAAGCTTCTCAAGGCTTCACCCAGACCACTGAATGGCTATAGGACCAGAGCTATGGAAAGAGTCCCAGATGCCACCGAGCTTTCCTGCTATGCCTCTGACAAAGATGGCTGTCTCAAATGCCTGAGGGGTTCATGGTAGAATTCTGGTAGGGTCCCCACTGAGGTCACATAGGACTTTTTAATCTTGGGGTAGGGTTGGGACTTTGTGTGCGCTTGTGTGGTATGTATGTGCATACCACATGTTGTGTCTGCTCATGTAGGTGTGGGTACCTACACACTCCCATGTGCATGCACATAGAGGTCAGAGCATGACGTCGTGTGTATTCCTCTATCCGTCTAAGGTTTATTCTCTTGAGACCGGGTCTTACTGAATCTGAGTCTCCCTGTGTGGGCTAGGCTAGATGGGTAGCAGTCACTTGCGATCTCCCTATCTATGAGCACTCCCTCCTCAGGGTTAAGGGTACAGGCATGTGTGACCATGCCCAGCTTTTTATATGGGCGCTAGGGATTTGAACTTCTCATGGCTGCATAGCAAGCACTCTTTGGATTTGGATCTTTCTAGATTAGTTGCTTGATTGTGTTTTACAGCTGTACAACAAGCCTGAACAGAATAGTGCAATCCTCTCCTTACAAAAGTAAATTATGAAGGAAGCAGAAGACCCTGAAATGTTTACAGAAACTCCAGAAAGAATGAGCGAAGATGCTGCAACCTGAAGTGGTGATATTCCTCTTTTCACTTTGCACCAGCACACTGCTGAAAAGCCCGTAAAAGGATGCTGATGCTTAGCTAGACAACACTTATATGGCCCTCTCGTGTGTTGTCAAACTGCACTCACAGGAACAGGTTTAGCTGTAGCTAAGCCTGCGAAGAATTCTCTCTCACTTGGAGACTGAAGGACGCTGTTTGAGTTACAGTGCTGGAAAGAGAAGCAACTTACTCCCAATGGGTTTCACATTTTAAGCAAGATAATGTGTTTCTAAGCAGTTCAGTGGGGAAAAAAAGAGAAAGAAACTGATGCAAAACTGAAGAATTCGAAAGTAGAGAAGACAAGACTAAATTATCCAGTAAGAGTTATATCTTTCATTTCTTGGATTTGGATAACTCCACAGAATTTTCACTGGGACTTTCTCTGCCTTAGACTAGAATATGTTTAATATATCAAAAAGACACTGTTACTGAAATACCCACCTGACAAATTATCCCCCTCTTGAAGTACCATAGTCATACATCTTAGGTTTTTCCGAGCCAATCCCATTTTAAATTTATTCCATCCTACTCTAGGAAGGCAGCACAATCAATGATTAATCAAACACAATTCTATATTATTCAATTTAGATATTAGACCATCTATGGCTGAGCCACATGCTCTGATTTAAGGTTGATAAAATATGTTACTCTGAGTGCTCACAAAATGTTGTAATTACATCCTGCCATGTTTATAATGCATGAGAATCTGAGCTAATTTAGCTTAGATTCACAGAAGCGCTGGGATGCAAAAGCACTTGTAAGACAGGATAATCTATCCTTTTCTCTCAGGAAGCCACTCACACACGATCCTCCCCGTCTGATGAGGATTTATCCTCACTATAAAGATGGCCCATAAAGCAGACCACAAACCTCTTTGAAAAGCCATTTTCTGAATGAGAAAAAATTTCCAGATCTGATCATTCCATACTGGGAAATGCTTTACCTCATCTAACTGGTAAGAGGGTCAAAAGGTCCAAAATCGGCTCCCTACGCAAGTCATTCCTAAAGTCATCAAAAAGACTATGTATCATATGAGGGAACCTGTCAGCAGATTGGCTATGTCCCTTCTGAGTCTTTTCTCTCATGTGACTTTCTCCCAGGGCTGTTTTCATTGCTATATGACTTAGATGTCTCTGAAGCCCTCCAAACCCAGTGAAGAAGCTCTATGGTATTGTTAATGTAGTCACTGAATGCCCACTCTGTAGCCTTCCTTTACTCTGGAAGACCCTGCTCCCATAATGGTTCACTCATGGGACACTGTGCATCTTCCACCAGTGTTGTTCAGGGTAAGGAGGTAGAGCTGACGCTATTTCTGTCTTCTATAAAAAGCACACTCCTGGGACCCAGACAAATGGCCAGTAGATAAGGCACTGCCTGCACAAGCATGAGGATCCGAATTCAAACCCTTGGCATCCACATTAAGAAGCTGGACTTGGCTACATGTGTACCTGTAACCCCAGTGCTGCGGAAGGAGGAGTGCAGGTAGAGGCAAAAAGTCTTTAGAGTTTGCTGGCTGCCAGCCTAACTCTAGTTTCAATGAGAGACTCTATCTCAAGGGAATAGATTGATAGAGTGATAGAGAAGAACATTGGATGACCTCCTCTGAGAGATAGATGATAGATAGATAGATAGATAGATAGATAGATGATAGATAGATAGATAGATAGACAGATAGATGATAGATAGATAGATAGATAGATAGATAGATAGATAGACAGACAGACAGATAGATAGATAGATAGATAGATAGATAGATGTTAGATATGTACCTAGATAGATGATAGATAGATAGATGACAGACAGACAGACATCACAAAAATACCCACCCGTAATGCAACACGCGAACACACAAGTTTTCTTTTTAATGTCTGTGTCTTCTTACTGTAATACCTCCTTCCTCTCCTTGCATTTTTCCCTTTGAGGTACTCCTAGCTCCTTCCATTCATTAACAATATCTGTCTCATGAGCCTGTTCCATTTCCCAAATCTTGCCATATTGTTCATCATTAGTAAAGATGGCCCATACAATACCTCCTTTTCCTGACCATGTGGTTGGTTTGTTGGTTTGTTGGTTTGTTGGCTTGTTCTGCCATGGTCTCTTTCTGGATCTTGATGTCATTCTTGTGCCTCTGGAGCCTTCGGCTCCAGCTTCTACTCTTGAATACAATTTACTTCTCTGAGTCTTGGGCCTTAGGTCATTGATGGCCTGAACTCCTGCCATACCAGTTCCCTCGTCTGCACCAGGATTTTGCAGTGACTGCTTGGGACACCCCATTCCTGAACTTGCTAGGATCCACCTTCTCTGATTTTATACCCAGACAAAGACACTTCTGGAGCTGTAGTTTAGCACCTTCAGAGTCATGGACTCCAATCCCAGCTGTCACTGGAAATTTCTCACACTTACCATTGGTCAGTCCCCAGACTATCATGTCAAACAAACCCTGCCCTCTTTTTCACATCTTCCAAGCACCCCATCTACCTTCCCTCCACACACACATACCCCTCATAGGTATGATAGCTACTTGTAGAAAACTAAACCTGCCTGATGTCACTTTTCTACAACACCGTTTCTATTTTAAATGAATTCTACTTTCACACACATGCTGACTTCCTTTAACTCTAGACATGAGCTCCAGCTGTGCTTCTGACCTCTTCCCTGTCACCACAGGACCTTGAGACATTCACCATTCTATTATTCTGGTTTTTTTTTTTTTTTTTTGCCAGAGAGTCTATACTCCTTAGCTTTACCTCTCCACTATTATTCACTGTGCTATATTCTAACAAGAAGAACCAACCTGTAGCCTATGGATCACATACACTTGCCACATTTGTAGATGACAAGGTCATGTGCAAATGTCAAAAGTTTGGACCCTCCTGTGAGCATTGTGGATCAATAAAGAATCCAGTCCTGCATGAAATTTTAACTTCAATTCGTGAAAATGAAAATCCAGTTCATCCTAGCTCCTCTTCATGCCCCTGCCACCGAAATGTCCACTGGACTGGATACACAGATGTCAAAGCATTTCTGTTGACAGTGGAGATTGCTCACTTTGTGGAATATCTTATTCCTCTGAAAATCCAAAGTCTCTCGTGTCTTTTGGCTCCCAACATAATGCAACCTGATCACTGTTTCTATGTCCCAGCATTAATCTGGACTCCTATGTATATTAATATGAGGAAACTCATTGCAGAACAAGCATTGTTTTTGCTACAAACACAAAAGTCCCTAACGCCAATATTTATTGTTATAAGGCAATCTGTGTACCAGTAAATTACTGTTGTCCTTTTCTTATCTAGGGTACAATGGAAAAACATGGAGAAATGCAGATGAGGAAATTAGTCAATATACCTTCAAGGAAAAGTTTTTACCTTCAACATTTTAGTCTTCCCAAACCTCAACACAATACAGAAAAGTATCATTATAGATGGAACAGTTATCTTTCTTTCAAGATTCTTATAGATTGTAATTTTGTGCATGTTTGAATGTTCATATATGTGCATGCGCACATGTTTGGGAATGCACATGTATGTCTGTGCATGCATGTGTGGAGACCAGAGCTCAATCACATTTGTTATTCCTTAAGTTTTGCGCATCTTGTTTTTTGAGACCGAATCTCTTCTTGGTGTGGAGCTTATTAAAGAGGCCAAGCTTGCTGTCCATCAAGCCCCAGGGATCCTGTTGCTAGCTCTCCAGTGCTGGAATAAGCACATACTACCACATCCGACTTTGTGCCGGAGGTTCTGGACACAAACTTGGGTCCTAGGCATCTCCCCCAATCCTATTTTTTGAGAGAAATTATACTAAACTTTCTAATTGTCTTTGATGTAATATTTTATTGTGCCCAGCACATCAGATTATCATGTACCACCCAACACTTGAATGTTGGACCACATAATGATTATAGAGCATACTACAGAGAGATCAAGGAAAGAAAACATTGAAAATGTGAATATATTGAACTGTACTCTCAAGTTTACCCTAGTTAAGTCCTTTGCTGTATTATTTTGACCAAAGTGAAGCCACAGGAGGCCTGGGATGCCACCGTGTAAATACAAATGTTTAGAAAGCATATTCCAAACCCATGTATCAAGTTTATGGTCATTCCTGATCATTTGACATGCACTTCATTAATGGTAGAACGAGAGGAAGAGAGATTGGAGACTCTAGCTCTGCCGTTCACTAGCTGTGAGCCTGAGTGCTCTGCTTAGCTCAGGAGCCTCTGTCTCTTTAGAGTCCCATCAGATCACCAGAACAATTCTCTCCAGACGCTCTTTTCTCTCTAAAAAGCAATGCCACTGCTTGGGGGTGGAAGAAAAGAATTTTCTGACATCATCAATATCTCTCCATTTCATGTTAAGAGTAAAGTATTTCCAGCCACAAGTTTCCCACCTCTACAAAATGTCTATACTTTCATTTTTTTTATGCATAGAATTCTGGACTCTCTGTCACCTAGAGTTCAAGAAATAATTATATAGGGACAGGTCATCTAGAGGAGTAGTGTATGGATATGGGAAATGAAGAGATATACGAAGAGCAGTGTGTAGAAAAGAATCCACAGACCTCATTAAAGCCAGTGGCATCACCCACTGTCTTCAAGGGAGAGGTATGTCCTTTGGTCTAGAGCTCACCTTGCCAGTCACCTGGTGTTACTGTTTTATATACCCATTTGTATTCAGGTGCATTTCTAACATGGTACTCTTTTCACTGATTACAAATATGCAAACATTTATAAGTGTAATTTTAAAAGCACTTAAGTGAGTTCCATGCCCCACCCAGGCACAAAATCTTGGCTATACTCCTAAGCTACATCTTGGATGCTTAAGGTAGCAGGCTCAGTGTGAAATGCTGTTTGCTTTACTATTTTTCAGTATTAGGCTGATCAATAAGTGTAGAAAAGGACACAGTCCAAGGTGGAGGAAAGAATATTTTTCTCTTGTAATATGAAACTTGTAATTATTTTAAATGTATGACTTGGTGATCTTGGAACCAGTCCACCTCCAAGTGAAATAAAAGTAAATGAAAATTGATGACGCAATGGCTCACTGACTAAAAAACTTAAAGTTATTACAAATTGAAAAAGTCTCTCTAACCTAAGCAGTGCAACTTCTAATGCTGGTGTGTGTGTGTGTGTGTGTGTGTGTGTGTGTGTGTGTGTGTGTGTGCAAAAGGGTATGTGTACATGTATGTGTAAAAGTGTGTGTTAGAGTTTGAGTGAGGGAATGTGTGTGAATATGTGTGAGTGCATATAAATGTGTAGGTCTGAGTATCTGAGTGTGTGTGTGTGAGTGTATAAGCCTGAGTTAGAATTTGGTGTGTGTGAATATGTGAGTGTGTATGAATCTATGTGTGTAAGAGTGTGTATGAATATGTGTGACTGCATGCAAGCATGTGTGTCTGAGGATATGTGTGGTGTGTATGTGTGTGTGTGTGTGTGTGTGTGTGTGTGTGTAGGAGAGAGAGAGGGAGAGGGAGAGAGAGAGAGAGAGAGAGAGAGAGAGAGAGAGAGAGAGAGAGAGAGAGAGAGAGAGAGAGAGACTGAATAAGAGCACTCCCTGCTCTTGCAAAAGACCTGAGTTCAGATCCCAGCTTCCATATGGCAGCTCACAACTGTGTAAAACTCTAGTTCCAAGGAATCTGCCACCCTCTTCTGGCCTCCTAGGGGACCAGGCATGCCACATACATACATGTGGCAAATACTCACACATGAAATTGAAAATTTAAATACATAAGAAATATATTATCATTCAGATCATTACTGATTCTTTGAAGAAAAAAAAAATAAAGGGCATTTCAATACATGTTATAGGTGGCTGTATTCTTTAAAAGACAAAACATTTTATCCAGCATGTTTATTTAGGACTACTAATACACAAACTACACCCATAACACTCAACACTTCCATTCCCTCCTATAAATAAATAATTGCTTTTTAAAATGATTTAGCACTAATATGTGAAAGGAAGTCTATTTTTCAACTCAGTTGGAAGCATAGCTTTTCAGTGCTTACATTAAGGGGTCTCTTGTTTGCTTGCCACTCGTTCATGAAGATAAATCATGCTAGATACCAAGGTATTGGACTACACCACTGTTCCCAAGAAGAGGGTGATCTGACTGGGGTAACTGAGCAAAGGCATTATTAAGAAAAGGGTAAACTGTTGTCTTAAATTCTTTGCCAGTTATAATAAAATACACAGCAAAAACAATTCAGGGGAGAACGGGTTTATTTCAGTTCACTATACAAGGACAGTCTAGCATGGTGGTGAAATTGGGGCAGTAAGAGCTTGTAACAGTTGGCCACAGTCTAAGGAAGGATGGAGAGAGAGAAGAAGGGAGGGAAGGGGGAGGAATGAGAGGAGGAGGAGGAGATGGAAAGAGAGGGAGAGAGAGAGAAACACCAGGCAGTGGTGTACTCCTGTAATCCTAGGACTTGGAAGACAGAGGCAGGAGGACCTCTGTGAGTTTGAAACCAGCCTGATCTATATAGCAAGTTGTGTACCAGTCAGAGCTACATAATAAAGCCCCATCCTTTCACTCATAACCCCTCAAAAAGGAAGCAGAGAAAGACAAATGATGGTGCTCATCAGTTTTCATCATTTTAAATAGTCCAGATCTTCACCCAGGAAATGGTCACACACACACAGTGAAGACTAATTCCCATATCAGTTAATCTAATCAATAGAATTCCTCAGGCTGGAGAGGTGGCTGGATTCATAGCCAAAACCAGAGATTCCTCAAAGATGTTCTCAGAGGCCGACTTCAACCTAGGTGATCCCTCACAGGTGCTTCTGGAGGTTTCTCTCCTAGGTAGTTGTCAATGCCATCAAGTCAGCAATTAACACTAGCCATCCCAAACGTACACAAATCGCTAAAGTAGAGTATATAGACACGTGTACACATGTATACATGGGTCTGTGTTTGATACAAAAACAGATGCTAATGTTTGTTACTGGAGGGTAATCACTTCATATGCATTTCTATATCTGCTTTAATCATAATTCCAATGGCTGTGGGGGAAATACCTGGCAGAACAACATAAAAGAAGGAAAGCTTTATCTCAGCTCATGATTTCAAAGGTCTAAATCTAAGATGAGTATGCAAAAATATCACAGAAGGGTATGTGTGCAGTGAAGGCTTGGATTATCCCAATAACAGAAGTCAGTCTGACCATTTCCTAGCCACTAAACAGATCAGGCACCTTCTGGGACAAACACAATATCCTTGGACTTTCAAGATGTCCTTGCCTACATTTTCTGCTAAAACTTTAGGATGCAAGTTGAGTGTGCCCAAAGATATTCCTGTTTGACCTTTGAAACATGAGCTCATGATCTTGATGTAAGCTTGTCCCCAATGGATATACCTATTACCTTTTCTTCTTTTTTATGGCATTTTTATCTTTTTTTTTTAATTAATTTATTCTTGTTACATCTCAATGGTTATCTCATCCCTTGTATCCTCCCATTTTCCCCTTATTCCCCTCCCCTATGACTGTTCTGAAGCAGAAAGACTCAAATGGTATATGCTCACTTATATCTGCATACTAGCCCAAGGGGCATGTCCCACGAAAGCCTTCACTTACCAGGAAACTGGGACAGAGGGGAGGACATCCTAATGGGACTCTAGATGAGAGAAGCATGGGAGAATAGCAAAGTAGAAGGATCCAGAGGGTCCTAGAAACCTACAAGTAGAACAATATGATAGGCAGATTTGGGCCCAGGGGTCCCGCTCAAACTAAGGCACCAGCCAAGGACAATACAGGCGGTAAACTTATCTTTTCTTCTTAAATTAATTTTAAACTGAGCGTGCTCAGAAGTGTGCTTTCTAACTGAGCATGCTCATGAGTTGGACCGACCCTAGAGAGTATGTCTGATCTGCCAGAATAAGAGCCCTATGCTTTCCTTCTCTGAGTAGAGCATTCCTTTGGAAATAACTTCCTCACTGTTCTTACCTGCTGCCGATAATGAATCTCCACTCTTTTATGTCTCTTTTGTGCTTGATTAGACTTTATTTCCACTAAGATGTGATCCCATTGTGCTCAGATACACAAGGGATTGTGACGGCGGGGGGGGGGGGGGAACTGATTCACAAGATTGGTGAAATGCAAAGGGAGCTATGGCTTTATAACATATGGCAAGAGTAGGATTGTGATAATAGCTGCACATTTTTATGGCCTCGGTTAAATGTATTTTCTCTTTCATTGTTTGTATAAGGTGGCAGTTATTTATATTATTTAGTTTTAGAGTTACAGGGCATCAAGGTGAACTTGTGGCTAGACTAGAGAAGGGATGAATCTTGCCAGGCACGGACACAGCATTTGATGGGACTTAGGACTTTTCTTTGGGAGAAAGTAGAGATGTTGCATAGCTTGGGTTTTGTGCACAAGAACCGGGCTGTTGACACTGAGTCCAGGAAAGTGTTCTGCAATAGATAGATACTTTGACTGTCTCAACCTCCAGCTTTATTTCTTCTTCTGAGAAATATTAAGAAGTTTCTCGGATGCCCTTGCTGCTAGGTATCTGGACATAAATTTGGTTCTATCAACTAGTTATATTTGCATGAGCTTTTTCTGAAGGTGGGAGGGAGGCACATAGCACCCTCAGCAACCGTGCAGGGAAGTGAGGAGTTCTAATTGGATAGGGAGTTTGCAGTAGACAAACTTTGCCAAACATCATGCAATCACCTGGCTTATAGGGCTGGGAAGTGGTAGAGGCTGTGACTCTGCTGTTGTTGTACCAGTCACTTGCTCCTGGCCCCACCACAACAGTTGAAAGAGCAGCTAAAGGTCCAACAGTACATCCCAGTAAGTATCTCCAATACTTACTGTTTAAATCCTTAACACTGGGAGTGGGTGCATCTCTGACTCTTTTGCCTGCTCTTGAGATTCTTTTCCTGCTATTGAGTTGCCTTGTCTAACCTTGATATAAGGATTTTTGCCTTGTCTTATTGTATCTTGTTTTGTTCGGTTTGGCTGTTATTTCTTGGGTTGCTTGGAGGGTTACCTACTCTTTTCTGAAGAGGAAACAAAGGGGGAGTGGATTTGGGTGAAAGGGGGTGCAGGGGAGCTAGGAAGAGAGGAGGGAGCCGAAACTATGGTTGGGATGCACTGTGTGAGAGAAGGATCTATTTTCACTAAAAATAATTTTAAAATCATATACTACTGTTCATACACATAAATAAAGACCAACTGACATGTAACCTAAGGAAACACATGGCTGAGTACAAGAAAAGGCATATAAAATATTGTTTGTAATATATACAACAGTAATGACTTTCATGTCTAAGAATAAGAAATCATTGAAAAGCTTATGATATATTTATACTACGGTATATATCCCTTTAAAAGAATGAAGTCAATTTATATTGCTATTAAAGTCCTATATCACATATTGGCCAGTCCTTAAAAGGCATAATAATTTGTGCCAAATTCATAGCAGTAATAGCCTCTTCAGAAGACATTAGGATGATAGCTGATAGTGGGAGAAGATTCCAGTTTTATATCTAATGATTAAGCATTTACAATCAGAAAAATATCTCATATTACTGGATGAAATCAAATACAGTGAATTTTAAGGTAACTCTTTATTCTGACTATAAATTTAAGCAATTATAAACACTGAGAAGCAAAAATACTGCTGCTACTTAGATGACTATCTAAAGCCATCATAAACCCAGCTGTAAACGCCATCTTGAGTATCTAAAGGGGAGACTGGAGGAAGAACACGCAGGACACACTGACTTTTGTCTTTGCAAAGGAGGGAGGGATAACATGGAGAATGTGATTTTTTTTCTTGAAAATAAAAAAGAAATTTTAGTTTAAATTGTTTGCCAATGTAAAGAAAATCATTGACAAAAATAGAAATATAACATGTAAACTTTAAAACCATTACAACAAATCCAAGGAGCAAAAGAAACAGTATAAAGTAGGAAAAAGATTTTTTTCTAGGAAAAGTAAAATGTCAGAATTGACTCAGATGCCCCTAAAACTTAGTATTATAAAAACTATAGCAAGAAATAAACTAAAATATTATTAATAGCAGTAATATGTTTGAAACATGACCTCTCCCTAATCACAGGAAGCCTGAAAAGTCATATTACCTGTGTAATAATAAAAGGATGGAAAATTGAAACGTTCCCTCAGTTAATTTAAAATTATGATTGCTCTACTTATTTATATTAATAAGCTAAAGTTGAAAACAAGAAGTGCACTTGAACAATAAAGACCAGTGTTGTTCATAAACACAGTTGTAAACACCTATATAAAGCATCATTATGCTATATCCAATGTGATATTAATCCAAGCTTCAACTGTTTCAAGCCATCCATGACAGAGGCAAATCTACAAATCTTATATGATGAACTAATCAACTTCACTTCGTAAGAGAAATCAAATGTATTGGTGATCACAACAACTTTGATAAAATTCAATATTCAATCTATAGGAACCAAAAAAGTTCTAAGCAAATTAAGGCATGGTAGCGTGTGCTTTTGCTGCCGTAAAGAGGGCCTATTAGAAAGAATTAAAACTAACACAGTCAACAAGAGACATTCATGGTAGCTGCCCTGAAATCCCCTACCAAGATTAAAGCCAAAGATCAGCCTATATGTTACATCATTCTGAAATTAGCAAAAATAAGACAAAGAAAGATAGAAAATGCAAAAGAAACAAAAATGCAGAGAGTGGAAAGTCAGACAGAGTTCAGCTGAGTGCCAGGGACACAAAATGAACATGTGCCCTCTCCTGGCATCTCCAGGCTCCTATACACACATGACACATGTTCACATACACACACACACACACACACACACACACTCATACATATACATTATTATGTTTATATCTGTACTTGTACATGTATATATGTGTGTGTATGGACTGAAGTCGTTTGAGACCAAGTGATGCATTTATAGCTAGCATATAAATTATGAGGTAGATGAATAGTGATTACTTGGTTAAAAGTATTAATTAGCAATCTGAATTGTGACTTATGTAAAAATTAAAACATAAAAACCTTAAAATAGGATTGATATTAAAATTCTGTACTCAGAAATGTCTTATTGGCTATACAAAAGAAAAAAAATAACAGTATGTTTCTAAATGAAGCTTCTATAAAATAAAAGGTACCTTTTCATGTGTAAAATGAGGTATTTTGAAGAAGTCCTCAAACTCTGGACCCATTGGTCTCCATATGTTCCATCTTTCATATAGCACAAATCCCTTTGAAAGCACAATTTTTGTCTGTTTTATTTGTTGTTTTTGTTATTCAAGACAGGGTCTCTCTGTGTGTAGCCCTGGCTGTCTTGGACTTGCTTTGTATACCAGGCTAACCTTGAACTCACAGAGATCTGCCTGCCTCTGCCTCTGCCTCCCCAAGTGCCATGATTACCTGTGTGTGCCACTGCACCACCCAGCAGGAAGCACGATTTTTATTTCATTTTCATGAGCAGTTTTTTTTATAGTTGTGCAATCTGTGTCCATGGTGAGTAGCGTTGTGATTCTATCAGTTGAAGCTCTAACCCTTGGTGCTGTGGGATGAGTGAAAACTTCGCCTGTGGGGGCGGCCAAGTGAACAGGACTTCACCTGAAAAGGGTGGGCTGAGAGCACCATGGCAGCCCTCCCTCGAAGGAGAGAAGGATCTGAAATCAGAGGCCTTTGGGAAGGAGGGGTGCACATGCAGAACCTCGGGTGATGCGGTTGCAGGCAAGGCAGCAAGGAAACCTTCGTCCCCACAACCTGCAGGGGTGCTATGGGAGAACGAATTCCTGATGTTTCAAAGCACACAGCCTCATTACAGCAACACTAGGAAACAAACACAGTCATTTAAATAGTACGGTTTCATTGCTACATGTACAAGCATGTATTACATGTTATGTATATGGGGTCCAAGAATTTGCATGCTTCTATTCATCCATTAATATTCTGAGAAATGGAACTCAACCGTTCCTTATTTTTAAGAACACTCTCTAAACTTTAAAATATGATAGACAGAATCTCCCTTCCTTTTAAATACACAATAAATTAATCATCGGTCTTGGGCTATTTCCCATTATGTGTGGGGTGGTGGTGGTGTACATGCACCCATGGAAGCACATGTGGGGATGTGGAGACCAGAGGTGGATGTTGGATGTTTTCCTCCATCACTGTTCATTTTATTTGAGACTTGGTCTCTCACTGAGCCTGGACCTAGCTAGACTGGCTCACTATGAGCTTCAGAGAGCTGCCTTTCCTGCTCTCTGGCACTGTGGTTATAGGTGTGCACCACCATCCACAGATTCTATGTAAGTGCTGGGGATGCAAACTCAGGTCCTCATGTTTGCACAGCAATCACCTTACCAACTGAGCTACCTGCCCAGTTCCTGTTTCCCAAGGTTTTGCCTCATTCTTTAGGAGATGCCTTTCTTAGCATCTACAGCCTTTGCCCAATGGTATTCTCAGCAGTGTCAATCCCAGCCTAATGCTGGTGTCACTGCTTTCCTCATTCCTATTGGCTGCCCTGGAACTGGGGTCCTGCATAGGTTTTTTTTTTTTTTTCATTTTCCCAGATGGCAGCAAGTCCTGATTTATTGCACATGCTCATAGACATCATAAGCTGCTTTAGATAAATTTCTAATAGATGCACTCTGTAAACCATGAATGGACTGAGATCCAGCTGTGTTTGGGGACAACACCTTCACAGGCGTCTCATGGTCTGAGCCATTGGATCTGTCTATTCTCTAAGTCTCTTTCTGTGTGTGATTATCTTAAACATGTTCCAATCTTATTGTTCTTCATTAGTCACTGTTCCACTTTCCAATAAGCTCCTAAAGATGCATCAAATTTAATACTATTTTTTCATGAAATAGACTATCTAAATACTCCACAACAGACTAACTCTCAGACAAATGATTTGCTGTTAATTAAATGTCACCCTTATTGAACTAAAACTCTTACAATTGGATTGTACTTATTGTTAGTATGGCAAAGTAGCTACTAGCAAAGGTACTTTAGATGAGAATTCAAATCTGAGGGCCTGTTACACTGACTTAATCCCAGACAAGAGAGTAAGGAGAATGCTGCACGAAGTCTGCAAAGGCTGAGATGCTTGGGTCACACGCAGTGAACCCTTCAAACAAACTCTGAAATTGGATTAAGATCTGACCCTTACTTCTGTCCTTTGGAGGAAAAGCAGAAAAACTGTCCAGCTGTTCTAGACACGTGGTCCTCTTGGCAGCAATTGGCTAGAGCTTGGAAGGGGTGACTTCCCTTAGAACAGGTTCGTTCTTTTCACAGACCCTACCAGTCCCTAATGTCATCCAGTGCGCTTTATTCCTTCCTTCCCCACAGCCTCTGCCAGTCCCTAGTGTGATTCAGTACTCTTAATTTACTCATACATCTATAGGCACCAGGGTATAAAACTGTATGGCAGATTGTGTAATTATTTGATGGTCTTCTCTGTTAGCTCCTTAAACTGTTTCTGTGATCTCAAGGAAGAAAGCAATAGAGAGAAAGGCATTGAGATGCAGCGAGAGGGTGCACAGTGCAGACTCTTCTCAGAGGGAAACCATTTTACTGTTCTATGTCTTAGTGTCTATGCGAAGAAGAAGACAGTTCTCCTGCCTCATTCCAACTGTGTGGGTAAATCATTTGCCTTAGATCCCACAGCTAGCTGCAGGACACTGCTCAGCTGTGGGTTGGAGTGATCCTAGCTTCATTAGCATGATAGAGTAGAGCAAAGAGATTAAACAATCCCCCTATTGACAATGTCCAAATTTGTCAAAAAAATAAATGCCATGTTAACAGCAGGGAATCACACGTGCAAGGTTATATAGACAATCCCTTACAATTGAAAGGGATTCTTACAAGTAAAGAGTGATCTGCCAAGGAGGCGATTGACTCAGCTGTGGACCTGAGTTGGCAGATAGACTTAGGACACTCAGTCAGCTTTCAACTGAATTGTGTTTCCCTAACAGAAGAATATCAAGTACATATACTAGATACAGCATCTTTATTCCATTGCATGAGCCAGCATCTACACACAGCTTCTTCAGCCCCGGTACCCACACGAGGCTTCTAAGAACAGAGCAGTCAAAGACTCTGGGGTTATTTCACCACATACAGGCTGCAGCATCCATACTTTGCCAGTCTTTTACAGTACTCTAATTGGGAGGGCCGACACACATCTCTCATAATACAGGTGGTGATTTTCCCATAGCAAACAAGTGTGCTTTAGCTTCTGTTTATCTGCACCCCACTATTTTCTGCTGGCTTACATCAACCCACACCTGGTGTTAACTCTATCCACAAATATCTTGTCAATGTGTCAACTCTTGCTGTGAGCACTAATCATGATTGTCAACTTGATTGGGCTGAGGACTGCCTCAGAGATGAGCAAAACACTCTTGTTGAGGTGCTGGGCATTTACAGAGAATATAAGTCACAGAGGCTCTGACCCAGTGAATGGACCAATCCTTTGGTGGACTCCTAATGTGATATATTATTGGGAGGCATTCAAAATAGAAAGTGGGGTCTTAGGAGGAAGTAAGTCAATTTAACTTAAACTGTTGTCACCTAGAAGCAGAGAAGGAGGGAAAAGGGAAAACGTGAAAGAGAGTAGTCCAAGGCTGGGGTTGGTGGTGTACTCCTTTAAGACCAGCACTTGGGAGGCAAAGATAGGCAGATCTCTATGAGTTGGAGGCCAGCAGGGCCTGTATAGTGAAACTGTAACTGGGGTGGGGGTGGGAAGAGAATTGTACAAATAAAATCATAATCTAAGATGACGGGAATCCTAGGTGGCTGATGAACAGGTTCTGGGAGAACAGGAGTTGGATCTGTAACTTACCTAAGAGCTACTTGACATTCCTGAGGTAGAAGGTGTGGAGTCTGGGATACCCCCAGGGAGAGAAGGGGAAGCTTCACTGACAAAAAAGACTCCTCCATTTTTCTCTGAGCTCATGTCTTTCAGGAAATGGGGACTTCCACCTTAGCAGCAGGGTTTCCTGACACACATTTAACAACTTTGTCCTCGTGGACAGAGTACTACCTGCTAGAGTTGCATAATGCATATTGCCTCCAAGCACAATTATTAATGGTTAAACCCTGATCACACAGATCCATGAACAAATATACCGCCGACTTCTGGGAATAGATACTACACGGACTATGCAAAGAGGCATAGCCATTCAGCCAATGACCTTTGCCCACCCTGGATATTTCTACTCCCTCCCCAAAGTTCTATATAAAACCTCATTCACCTCGAATAAAATTGATCTGCCCCTGCAAGCTGATCTGAGTGTCTGTGTCGTCACTTCCATGTGTACTAGAGGGGCTTCCAAACTCCCCATCCTTTGCCCCTGTTCCATTTGCACTTGTGGACCTGTATCATCTGATGAGCTGGGGGGTCAGTGTAGGGGGGTCACAAATATGTGCTTTGATACTTTGATCCTTCATAGCTTTTCATTTGGAAGATCTCTATATGATTGAAAGATCCTTGAAAACTTCTACTGCAGTGGTGGATCTTGGTTTTTTTTTTATTTGTTTGTTTTTTTGTTTTTATACTTAGAGTTCCACCAATTTTCTCTTCACTTAGCATCTCTGATATGCTGGATTCAAATATTCCTCCTTCAAACTAATGCTCCTTAATCCTATGGACTATACTTTCTGACTCAAATCCAATAAATTCAAAATTAATAGTGAAATAATAGCTAGGAAAACTGAAAATTAGGAAAGTCACAATTTGGTGTGACATAGGGTTCCCATAAATAGCCATAATGATGTTTTATGAATATTTAAAATCAAATTATCATGAACTAATTGAATGAGCTTCAGTTATATAAGTCCAGGCTCAAACACAGGCTAGCAATCTGTGCTGGTTAGTTTTTGCTGACTGGGAAGAGGTAACCTCAACTAAGGAATCTCCTTTTTCAGATTGGCCCGTGGGTATGTCTGAGTGGTATTTTCTTCACTGCTAGTTGATTGGGGGTTGGGCAAGCCCACCGTGGGTGGTTCCATCCCCAGGCATGTGGGCCTGGACTGTTTTAGAGAGGTAGCTGAGCAAGCAAGGCAGTAAGCAAAGTTCCTCGTGGCATCAGCTTTAGTTCCTTCCTCCAGGTTCCTAGCTGGAGTTCCTGTCTTGGCTGCTCTTGATGACTAGTCAGTGATAATAAACCCTTTCTTCCCTAAGTTGGTTTTGGCCAGAGTTTTATAAGTCAATGAAAAGCAAACTAGGATGCTACCCATCAGCCCCTTACTACTACTATGGCCTCAAAGTTAATAACAATCTTTTAGCCATTTTTTTCTCAAATTTTAGAGGCATATATCTATAGATTGGTGTTAAGTATGTATCCTTGGGGAGTTTTCAAGATATGCATGTTTCATAGCTAACAGAACTGAAGAGTATGACTATATTACCATGTATTTTTCCATTCTGTTGTTGGGAGTAAGGTTTTGTATTTCGTTTTTACTAACATTAACATGGGTTATTATTGAATCCATAATGATTATTTTTGTACCTGTCTTTTGATGAATGTTACCATTCATTTCTCTTGGATATATGCTTTGGAGTGGAATTGCTGAATCTTGAGGCAAGCCTAATTTTGGCTTTAAGACACATTGCCAGCATTTCTTCTGAGTGTTCGTACCGTGTTATCCTCCCACCAGGCTCCTATGAGAGTCCCAGTTGGTTCATGCAGTTACCAAAGTGGGTATTGTCAGTCTTGTTAATTTTAGCCACCTTGGTGGGTGTGTGGTGGTTTTTCATTTCCTCATGACTGAAGGCATACAGCGTGTTTTCATGGGTGAATAGCCATTTAGATGTGCTCTTTTGTAAAGTGCCTATGAAACTCTTTGCCTGTTCTTTCTTGAAGCAAAGCTTTATTGAGAAATAATTCACACACTGTAACCATCACCCCATCGAAGGGTAAATATGTTGGGTTTTAGTGGATTTGATGGCACACCTAGGCTATTAACCTCATTTTAAATGTTGATTTGATCCCCAGAGAAATCACATTCCACTAAACATCATTCTTTATCTCCCTGTACTCACCTGAGCCCCTGGACACCTCTAATCCACATTCAGTCTGTGGGTATTTCAAATTAAGCTATGAAAAGCACTTCAACTACTACTTTTTTCACTAATCATAATGCTTTCACGGTCTATCCATATGGCAGCCTGTACCAGTGTTTCATTCCCTTTTATTATTGAATAATATCCCATTATATATTCCATACTGTCATGGTCATTTATGTTATCTCCTCCTTTGTGCATTCTCTGCATTTGTACATAAGCTTCTTATGAGCATGCCTCCAGTTCCTTTGGGTATTCTGTACCCAGTAGGAAAACTCTATCTTGTTTCCTTTGTTATACTTTTAGTTTAGGGACTGCTTTGACACCATATATATATGCTCTGAATATATATATATATATCTTATTGGTATTAACTTATATTAAAAGAGCAGGAGAACCTACTCAACACAGTTCCACTGCCTCTCCTTTCTTTCCTGTGACTGTCATTAAAACCATTTTACAATCACTGGTTTATGTGGTCATCATTTGGACCACTGAGGAATAGAAAATATTCACAAACAGAACTGTGCCCATATTAACACGTACCTTCCTACATAAACACCTTATTGCTGTTCTATATCTCTACATGAATGCATCTGCTATGACCATTTCCACCTGAGACCTTCTCTAGGGCAGGCACAGCAGCGACAGATTCTCTCAGATTTTATCTATCTGGAAATGTCTCAATTTCAACTTAGTTTTTTGGAGGATGGCTTTGCTTGTTTTAAAACTGCGTGTTGACATCTGTTTAGTGTTTGAGTAGGCCGTCCCACTGCTGTCTAGAAGCCGTAGTCAGAGGTATGAAATCCGTTGTTAATGTTAATGGGATCCCATTATATACGCTGAGTCATGCTTTCTCTTCTCGTTTTCAAGATTTCTTCAGAATTTTAACTACCAAATGTTAGGTTTGGGTCTCTGAGTTTTTTGTTTTACATGCATTCATGTGTTTGTCTGCATGTATGTTTGTGTGAGGGTGTCAGATCCCCCAGAACTGAAGCTTCAGGTGGTTGTGAGCTGTCATGTGGGTGCCGGGAATCAAACCAGGGTCCTTTGGACGATCAGGCAGTTCTCTCAATTCCTGAGCCATCTCTGTAGCCCCAATTTGGAATTTTTTTGTCCAGTATTTCTTTGGATATTTTGTAACCCAACTTTTTCTATCGTCCTTCTGTGGTACTCTTTGAAAATTGCCTATGTGTTGGTATGTTGACAGCTTCAATAGAAAGAAATCTCAGTACCTATTTATACTGTTTTCTTCTGTGCATTAAACTGGATAATTTCAATTGATCTGTCTTTTGGTTCACTAATTTTCTTTTCATTTGGTAGCTCAGATCTTTCTTCTGAGCCAACCCACTGAATTATTTTTTAATTATCAGTTCCAGACTTGCTATTATTAATTATAGGTCCTATCGCTAGTGATCTTTTACATTTGATATGATGTCATTCCCATTCTTTCCTTGAAGCTTTAAAAAAATTTTTTTTAATCTCTCATGTAGTACTAGGGATCTAATCATAGGCCCTGTGCACATTAGGTGACAGCAACCTACCACTTGGCCACACTTGAGCTCTTGGATTGTAGTTCTGTAAAAACAACAACTACAACAACAACCACATCATCATCATCATCATCATCATCATCATCATCATCAAACCATTTCTCTCTATGTGGTCCAGGCTGGTCTTGGACTTCCTCTATAGCCCAGGTTAGCCTCAAACTTGTCATCCTCCTGCTTCTGCCTCCCACATGCTGCGATTGCAGGCCTGTGAGTGGATAGCTCCTTGACTTCTTTAGACATGATTTGATTTAACTCTTTAAACATAGTTAATAGATGACTTTGCATGTTCACACATGTCTAATATCTGCTCTTCCGTAGCTACTGTATTAGTTAGGGTTTCTATTGCTGTGATAAAATGCCATGACTACAAGCAACTCGGAGAGGAAAGGGTTTTTTGTTTGTTTGTTTGTTTGTCTTTTTGTTTTGTTTTGTGTTTTGTTTTTTGTTTTGAGACAGGGTTTCTTTGTATAACAGCTCTGGCTGTCCTGGAACTTTCTCTGTAGTCTAGGCTGGCCTTGAACTCACAGAGATCCACTTGCCTCTGCCTCCCAAATGCTGGGATTAAAGGCATGCGCCACCACCGCCCGGCCCAGGTTTATTTCATCTTATACATTCAGTTAACAATCTTGCTGATAGCAATCAGGGCTAGAACTCAACCAGGGAAGGAACTTAGATGCAGGAACCAAAGCTGAAGACATCGAGGGGTGCTGCTTAATAGTTTGCTCCCCCAGGGCTTGTTCGCCCTGCTTTCTTACGATACCTAGTTCCACCAGGCCAGAGCCAGCACTACCCTCAGTGACCTAGGCCCTCCCACATCAGTCATCAATCAAGAAAATGACTGTAGGCCAATTCTACAGAGGCCTTTTCTTGTTTAAGATTCCTTCTTCCCAGATGACCCTAGCTTGTGTCAAGTTGCACGGCAACCATCACTATTATTTGCCTTTGTCCACGTCTATATATAAACCATACTTTCTTGTTGCTGTTTTCGTTTATAGTTTCTGTTGAAAACCCAAGGCTTAAAACAATATCATGGAGCCGTTCTGAGAAACAGACATCACCCCTTCATCCCATACAACTTGTGGCTTTGCTGGTGGTTGTTGACTGTTTGTAGGTGCAACTGTTTACTTAGTAGCTTTTATGGCCTGCTTCTGGAAGGCTTGCATTTGTTGTCAGGCAGCCACTAAAGCCCTGAGTTGTCTAATGGTGGAATGGATGTCTTCTTAAGTGCTGTGAGCCAACGAGCCTCCTAGCCTTCACCATAGGGCTCTGGACAGATTGTCGCAGTACATTGCCAGTGCTTTTGGCAAGATCGCTGTGTCTTAAGCCTCACTTCCTACTTATACAGGGCTTCAATATAAATCAGAGATGGTGGTGTAAGGTCTTCTCGGGTCTTCACTGAGCATGCGCATAACCATGCTGTAATACTTGGACTTCTTGGGGTCTCTACAATATATAAGAGCTTTCCTTGAAGACTTTTAATCAGCCACTTGTGTGCTCCAATGTGTGTCCCCACTCCAGGTAGTGGAAACGTTAAACAATTTCAACTGATCATTGTTGACAAACTCCCTTGAGACAGGCTGAACACACAGAGCAGCCTCTGTGTCAGGTCAAATAGAGATAAACTCTGAGAATGGAGCATTGCCACGAGCCGTCAGACAGGTCAAATCATCTTGATGCCCTGGGGACAGAGGTTTGGGAGCTGCTCTGCCCCCCTTCCCCCCCAGAGGCCAGGCTGCTGGTTCTCAGTTACCGTGGTTACAAGGCTGTTAGACTTCAAGGCTACTGTGGAGCTGGGGTGAAGGGGTGGGGCAAGTTAGAATGTCACAAAGATGTATTTTTCCAAAATGCAGCTGCTTTTCTTCAGGACATGTTCTTGGGGTCGGTAGAAACCTTTGGTGAACTTCCAGAGCTCTCTGAAAAACTTGAATTTGGGCAACACTTGTGGCACTCTTCTGAGGAGTGGGTTTCACAAGGCCTCTTCCATTCCAGATGTGTTTATGGTCTTTATGTTTTTTAATTTAATTTTCTGCAGTGCTGACTTATGAGTTTCCTATTTACCTTCTTGATACACTGTGGAAACTCAAGTGTGCCTCTGGTGCGTGTTCCTTCTAGACTGCATCTGCCATTCCTCTCTGGGATTTCCCGTACCTTGGTGTTCAACCGAGTAATATGACCACAGAGACTGAAGCTTATGACTTCACCTGCCAGGCAGACATCAGTATTTGTTGACTAAAGTAGAGGGCGGGGCAGGGGGATGGCAGTTCATGGCCATTTGGAACTATTATGTACAATAAAATGTTCCATTCCATGAAATCTTATTCATTTTTACCACTAGACTAATGGGAGTGTATACTATTTATAAAAAATGAAATGAAATAAAAGTGCATTCAGAAAATATCACATTTCCTCTTTTCTCCCTTCCACTTTCTGACAGCCTCAGTTGGCAATACTCGCTGAATCCTGGGACTTCGTCTCCGTGAATTTACATTCATTCATACTCATGTAGCATTTACATATGTTTATGTGCACGAAGATTCACAAATAGAATATTTTAGCTGTGGGGTTTGTGGCTATGTGGTTTCCCATCAATGCCATTTTAAAGGCTATGCAGTATTAGACAGTGGGACCAATATGTCAGCACTTTGGGTTATGAAGTCATGCTGGAATATGGTTGCTTTTAGTTGTTGACACACTCTGGAGTCACCTGAGGGGAGCATCCATTAAGGAGTGTGTAGATCATGCTGGCCTGTGGGCACACCTGCTGGGGACTGTTGGTTAGGGTACCTGATGTGGGAAGATCCAGCCTAAAGGCAGGTGGCACCATTCCCTGGGTTTGCATTCTGAACTGCGTCAGAGTGGAGAAAGCAAGCAGCACCATGACATGCATGTTCTAACCAATTGCTCTCTCCTCTTGACTGTAGATGTGATGTGACCAGTTTTCCATGCTCCTGTAGCTGCTACTTCCTTGCTGAGATTAGATGATCTTGGAACTATTGGCCATACAAACCCTTTCTCTCTGAAGTTGCCTTTACCTGCATGTCCTGTTACAGCAACAGAAATGGAAACTAAGACAACTGTGACAGCCTCTCTGTGCATTAAGTTCTGAGATTTATGCTTCTGAAAATCTAAACCCTACAGACAGAGTGCATGGACCCAAAGGCAGACAGCATCTATAGGGAGGCGTGTTTTCTTCTATCTGCAACAGAAATTTGACATTAGTATTCTTTCTAATTTTTGATGGTTGAATAATTAAATATCTATTTTAAAGCTCTAGTCTGGATTTCCCTTATCACTTGTGCAATTGGGAACATTTTCACCTGTCCCATCTGTCCATGAGTTGCTTGTTCATATCCTTCAGGTATTTTGAATCTTATTGATTTGTACATTATTGCTGTATATGCTCTGGATATTCACTTTGCCTGTAAGATATATTGCAAGCATTTTCTCAGTCTTATGGCTGCCTCTTAATTCTGTTTATGCTGTCATTTTTATATTTTCATAAAGGTTACATCAATTGAACTTTGTACTTCTATAATTTGTCTCTAGACAGGTCCACCTCAGTTAGTATTTTTAAAATATGCTTCTGTGCTTTCTTCTAATAATTTATAATTTTTCATGATTGTGTTTTTCTAGTTTTATGGTGTCAGGTTACCTTTCTAGAATGCTGTTGCTTTGGCTGAAATCTACCTCTTGAGTGTGAGCTTCACAAAGATTGCAGACTCATTTTTTTTAAACAACTATGGAAACCTGTCCAGAAAACATTTACTTAATTGTGTATCCTTCATCTCAGACAAGACAGACCATCTGGAGTAAGACTCATATCCCACATGGAGGAGCAATGGCCGTGGGACTCCATGGGTCCCCTGGCTCTTCTGATGATCTGTGCCAGTGTCATATTCTGTTGGGATTCTATTCAGATGTGAGGTGTGTTTCCCTTGTTCTCTTCTTTCTCGCAAATGTTTTGACCATTATTATGCATTTTCTCTATTGCTCCTAGCTAAAATTCTGGTGAAATTTTTCATTAACATGTAAAAATTTACTTAAAATAGTTTTGAAATTATCAATAAGCTGGAGCCTATTTAACATCTTAGTTATATCGTATATGCCCATCCTGAATAGCAGAAACACATATGTTCTCACACACACACACACACACACACACACACACACACACACACACACACACACCTTAACATCTAGAAGATTGATTCTAAGACCAAAATCTGTAGATCATCAAGTAAGTCTATTAGATAACATTATCTACGCACATTCTCACATCTACTCTAAGGCATCACTAGATTATTTAAAATACTACTACGTAAATGTTAGTTATAGCACTATCTTATTACATAGGAAACAATGACCAGAAAATAAAGGTTTTTATATATTCAGTATAAATGCAATTCTTTAAAGTAATATTGTCAACCTACAATTGGGTTAACCTGTCTCTAATGTGGCAACCACAGTTACAGATGACTGATTGTATATACATACACACTCACACACACTTTGACTTACATCTTATAAGTTTTTAGTTTATTTGTAATTCGTTTCACATTAGTGCTTAAAGCACAGTTGCAAATTTCAAATACTGTCCCTTTATCTGTTTCCTCCCTATTGTATTGTAATGGTCCCTATGACAGCTGTTAATTCTCTTGCAAGTTCTAGTTGTTTTCCTGATTATTTATGCTATGTTTTCTTGATTTATTCAAACACATTGAGCCTTTATAAAACATTGCCTAATGATAGTGGCATGCTGTTCTTGCCTTTTGAACATTTACATTGGAAATGGTTTTATTTTCTAGCACTCGTATTATTGTAAAGCTTTGAAGCAGGGTTTTTTTTCCCATTCCTGGTCTATAAAGAATGTTTTAATAATTATGATGGGAGATTCAGTTTGGTCTGTCTTCTGATTTGTTAATGCAGTAAATTCCATTAATAGGAAGCAAAATGCCGAATCACCTTTCAGTTCATAAGATGAAACCGATTTGCTCATCATGTATTTTTAATATATCACTAGAATTGATTTATTAATATTTTATTTATGTGCTTGCATCTATACTTTCAAACTAGATTATAATTTTTCTTTGCTGCCATTCCTATCTTTGGGGTTCTGCTAGCTACATAAAGTGAAGGAAGGGGTTCTGCTTGGCTCACATTTCCTTCAGTAGTAGTAGTCATCCACTGCATAAGGATTTTTAAGAACTCACCAACTGGGCCCCTTGTTTTGAGAAATGTTTGAATTTAACTCCTTTCACTATCAATCACTGTTAATTATCCAAACAAAAATTTTAACTTTAAGCCAATTGTACCTAAGTTATCATTTCTTTCATGCAAATTTCCAAATATGAGTTCTTTCAAATAGAAAGGTATAGACCAAACAAATAAATTCTAAAAATCTCAATTAGATGAGCATGGGGGGAGGGGTGTTCTTTGTCCATTACAATGGAAAAAATTCCAGTAAAGATGAATGCTTAGAGTAGTTGCTTCTTGGTTTCTTGTTACTATAACAAATATCTGAATCAGCTCACAAACAGATAGGCCAGCTCATGGAGGGATGGTCCAGCTCATGGAGGGATGGGTCAGCCCATGGAGGGATGGTTCAGTACATGGAGAGGGATGGTCCAGTTCATGGAGGGGTGGTCCAGCTCATGGAGAGATGGGTCAGCTCATGGAGAGATGATCCAGCTCATAGAGGGATAGGCCAGCCCATGGAGGGATGGCTCAGCCCATAGAGGGATGGGCCAGCTCTTGGAGGGATGGTCTAGCTCTTAGAGGATTCAGTTCATGATTGTTCAGCTCTATCACCATGGCCTATGGGAAGACATCACACCATGGTAAGGAATGTGTGAGGCAGCCACACTACTCACCTTACAGCAGCTGAGTTGTGAACATAAAGAAGGAGAAAGTAAACAGATTCCCACAGCCTGTTTGTGGATATACCCAGGGGCCTAAGACCTCCCATGAGGCCCCCATGTCTTAAAGCCTCTATCACTATGCAATGGTATCTGAAACAGAAGAACAACGTTTAACACATGGAGCTTTAGCAACACTTACCCAAACCATAGTGGGACCTATCACATCAGTCAGCTCTCTGTTGAGAACCTTTCAGAATGAAATTCCATTCTCAGATGTGTCTTGTGTTCAAATTATCATCTCATAAACCTATATATAATAATCATCAGGGTCTATCTATCGGCCTAGAGGCCAGGTCCTGTTTATTCCCCTTCAAAGCATCAAGGCATCACAGGGTACAGGCACTGGACCCGAAGGAATAAAGCTTAGCCAGGTGGGTGGTCTAGAAGCATCCCAGTCTATTGGTGAATGTCCAGAGGGAGTGAGCCTTCTCAGATATAGCCCTTTCAGTGACAAAACTCTTCCAGTAATACAGTTCTGCTTTATTGGGGGAAATAAGGCCTATATAAACCTTGGGAGAGTGGGTAGGGGTTTTAGGGGTGGATGCATATCATTGGCTTAGGCTGAGGTGCTAGGAATGCTTCATTTACACCGAGAGGAATTACAGGTGTGAGCTGGACATGTCCTTATGAGGAAATCTGAAATCTAGCCACCAGGCTACATGACTACCTCAAGGGTGGCTGAGGTGGTGTTCCTGAGACTACATGTGTTGGGTCACACAGACCCAGAAGAAATAGAGAGTGATCCTTACTCTTTCCAGATGAGATTTTGGGGGGTTGGGGGTGTTAGACACATCTCAACCTCACCCACTCTTGTTCCAAGCCAGTTACCCCGGTCACATGGTCCATGTGCCCCACAGGGGTTCTTGAATTTTAGATAGAAAATTAAACCCTTCCCACAATGGAGAAATGATCAAAATGTACTTGAAAATAAGTGCAGATCCTGTTTATAGAAATACAGCAGGTATTCCTTTATAGTTGCAGACATGCCACTGAAGTCACAGGCTCCATGAAGCAAGTCCTGTAGTTAGTACCATTGGTCCTTGAGCTCACAAGTTAACCATAGGTAACCTGGGCTGTGGGTAAAATGGGGGTGTGAAGCTAGCAACTCTGATGTAAGTTGGCCCTCTTGGCTGGGCTTTAGGGCCACATGGGAAACACATAAAAATGTTAACCCAACTCCTTGCAACACCCAGCCTACCTCAAAGAGGATGATGAGCATCAATGAATCTCCTTATAGAGATGGCCTCAAATATGGCAAACCAGCCACTGGGAAAAATGTCCTCGTTTCTACCACAGAAAGAATTCTGCCCCCAAAAGGGCAAACTTGGATGCAGGCAGAGTTGACAGCCAAGCTCTTCCAAGACAGGGAAAGCAAGTCCTCAATAGTTCCTGCCTTACAAATATGTCTGTCAGATATACTGGGCCAGAAGGCTGAAGATGATGCTCCAACGTTATAGAGAATTTTGGGTGACTGCTCAGGTAGCAAATTGTCTCTGTCATCTTCTCATTTGGAAAGCTACTAACCTGCACTCCAGGGATGCTCAGGAAATCAATTCCTTCTCAAGTCTCTGATGGGGTTGAAGACCAGATAGCTTAGTTTTACAATTAAGCTTAGTTGTTTAGGGGTTAAGATGTTTTTATGTCTAGATAGATGTTTTAAGTTGATAATGATGAGATATGGCAGATATTGATTTACATTCAGAATTTTAGATGCACCAAGATAGGAAAGATGTTTTCTTTAAGGATGCCAAATACACACAGCCAAAACACTATGAATATAACATGAATATAATTCCTAATTGTTCTATGGTTCTTCTTGCTGTATGTAGTTTATTTTAGATATGTATAATAATATAAATGTATATAAAAAAGAAATAAAAATAAAGGCAAAAAGAAATAGAAAAAAAACCCAAAACAACAAACCATTAACCCAGAACATACCAAAGTAAACTTATTTAAGGCCCTGAGTTGATATGTGTTTCTAAGGGACTTCAGCCTCTTGTCAAGAGAACCCTACAGAAAGTTCCTCTTCTGCATTCAGTGTGGCAGCCCCACACAAATAAGATTTTGTGCATCAAGGGAAGAACCCCCATTCCTTCTGAGTGGACAGTCAGATAATGCATATTTTAAAATAAGTTACCCAGGGCATAATTAGTTGTGATGGAATTAAAACTCTGTTTACTGGCAGACACTAACATTTCACCTGCCCCTGCCATGAGAGATGGTGTTAGAAGCGGGCTGGGTAACTGCTTAAACAGCTTTAGGAAGCACCAGGCTGCTTCCTGCTTCCTGCTTCCTGCTGACTCGCCATCCTCACAATCCTGTAACAACCTAATCAATATTTTAACTACTCGGGACTTTCACCTCTTCTCCCAAGAGGACCACATCCCACCATGAAAAACTAAAAAGCTTATTTTCTTGATACTCATCCCAAAGTTTGCCCTGCTTCATCTCAATCCCTTTACTCTTCACCTTGTATCTTGTAACTATCAACAACAAATACGCAAGTGACAGCTTTGTTCAGAGGAGAATGCGTTCCGAAGCCAAGCATTGATTTCTCTGATTACCATCCTCTTTGCAGCCTCTGAAAACTTAGTGTGCGTAGGAGCAGTCACCATTTAATTTTGATAAGTGGTCTGCAAGGTGCGCTCAGAGATTCCGAGGAGCCAAATTAGGACACTGCCTACACATAAGTCACGCTAGGAAACTACTACGGTAAAATATTAAAACGGGTTTATTGCCTAGCTGTTTTTAGCATTTATCTTAATTATTTAAAAACTTATTTTTACGCACTAAGCAATGTTTCCCGTAAACGCCCCTCGGGTTTTGCAGATGATAACAAAACTTGAAAACTAGATGCCTCCATCCCCGCGCTCGGCAGCTTCCTGCTGGCTCTTCACTGTGCATCTTTGAGGTACCCATCCTTCTCATGAAACCCATCAACTAGAGCCTGCCTTTTGAAAACAAAACAAAACAATTTTTCTTCTGTTTTGCTCAGTACTAAACCTGGGATTTCATGTACCACACTCTATCATTGTGTTTCTCTCTCTCTCTCTCTCTCTCTCTCTCTCTCTCTCTGTCTCTCTCTCTGTCTCTCTCTCTGTCTCTCTCTCTGTCTCTCTCTCTGTCTCTCTCTCTGTGTCTCTCTCTCTCTCTCTCTGTCTCTCTCTCTGTCTCTGTCTCTCTCTCTCTCTCTCTCTCTCTCTCTCTCTCTCTCTCTCTCTCTCTCTCTCTCCTCTCTCTCTAAAGCCTACAAGGCACAACATGCTGGACACTGTGAATGCAGTTTGGACAGAAAACCTGGAGGCTCTGTGCATAATGATGGAGACTAGGACAGCATTTGTTTGTTTGTTTGTTTGTTTGTTTTTTACTTCCAATTGAGTCCATTCTAGAACTAAAATCCCCCAACTAGAAGAGTAAGGCAAAGAGACCACCCCTAAGGCTTCTGTAAAGTATTCAACAAACAAAGAGGACTCATCCAGAAGTGACAACCTGTCCCCAAATTTTACATTGCCTTCCTTTACAAAGAGGGAGATAAACGCATGCTGTTTCACTTGTAACTGCAGAAGAGGCAGCAGGGACTCTTCAGTGTTTAGTGCATAAATCACCTCCCTGTAGCTGGGGGGATGGAGAAGAAAGCTTCAGATGGAGAGCACTATAGGGAAGGAAACAAGATTTTTCGACTGAGGCCTAGATGGATAGATGTGAAGAGAGGGACACTGACTGTCATGCAAGTCCCCTGACTGTGGCCGTTATGCCATGGCCACTTCCATACACTACCCTCTGCCCTACACTGCAGTCCTGGCCATAGGTGGCTAAACCACAGTCAAACACTCAATTCCTCAAAGCTTTCTTGGTGGGTCATCAGTTCTCCTGGGGGGAGGGGTACAAAAGCCCCCCACAAAACAGTGATTGGTGGCTCTTCCTTGGAGAGCTTGTGTATGACACCTCCACAGGGGACCAGCCCTGGCCAAGGCAAAGTATAAGTCCAGTGACACAAAGAGAAAGCAGAATACACAGAGAAAATGCAAGAGAGTCACTTGCAGAGGAATAAAGAAACAAGTACGTCATGGCTAAGGCAACCCAGGTAATGACCCAGGTTGTTGGATGGATTGCTTTTCTGTCAGTGGATCCGGAATGCTAAGAAAAGTACTTAAAGGAAAGGTTTTCTTTTGTTCAGCCTTGGATGTCCAATCTAGGCTGCTTCTCCCTCATCACGTGACAGAACACATCATAGAGCACAGATACCATTCTAAGGTGAACGCAGATGGAGGAAGTGCTAGGAAAAGATACAACCCCCATGGACACCACCCCAGTGGCCTGCTTCCTCCAGTTGAATCCCAGACCCCTCCTTTTACCATTTCCCAACAACACTGTTACGATATGACTTCACCCAGGCACTAATCTAGCCGTTAGGTCAACAGTCTTGTGATCTAAGGATCTCACAAGCATGCCCAGCGGTGTGCTTCACTAATCTAGGGGCTTCTTAACCAGTCAGGTTGACAGGCAAGATTAGCTATCACAGTGGGGTTTGCGAGATGATCCTTCATCATAGTCGTGTCAGCTAAAAAGTAAGAGCATTCCTAATGGTGCCGATTTCCCTAAGTCCTTGCTTTTCTGTTATTACTTGTAGACATTTAAAAATAGATGTATTAGGATGAACACACTCAAAACTTTTTCGCTGTTGAATCAAAGCAGCTGGAGCTGACAGTGGGAATGTGTACATGGGATCAGAAAACTGCTTCTGCAAGGACAGTCACCAGACTGATAGTGCTTCTGAAAGTCTTCCATGATCCATCTGAGGCCCAGAGCCTGGGACTATGGAGGCTGTGATGAGCCATCTCCCTTCCTACAAACAAGGTATACCAGCTGTGTCTCTAGAAACAGCTTCAGCACCAGGATGCTGAGGAGATGAAAAAGTCAAAGACAGCCCTCAGAGGAAGCTCTAATGGCCACAGGGAGAATGCTTTAGCTATCCTGGGTACCACGAAAGAAGGGACGAATTTGCAGTGGAACCAGCCAGCCATTGACCTGCATTAAAACTATACCTTTTCCATCTTCTACCACCTCTAATGTGGTTAGCTTGAGAATTTTAAATTAAACTTCTGATTTGCTACGCAATTGAGCTCCTTGGGGGTCATTTATCATTAAACATTTCAAAAACATAAAATGCCTTCAAGGAGAGATTTCTATAAGTCACCAAAGTTTCATAGATTTTTCCTTCAATTTTCCACCTCCTTTCTAGTGACTAGAAAATTTTTTCCAACAGAAAAAAAGGCTGTCATAAGGAAATACCAAGAAGTCTATCAAGAGTTCCCAAATAGAGGAAATTGCCAAATGAAGATATTGGAAGAATTTTAATGATATTCTTCAAGATCACTATGCAAACATGTGACTATTAAGAAATAAACTGTATTTTATATCTGTTGTGTTCTAAATGGCTTAAATCCCACCGACAGCAGATTTCACAAACATGTTAGACTGGACTAAGAGGCAGTGAGGCATTTGTTTGCATATCAAAGCCTTTATTCCCACTGCAGTAACATGGTAGGTGTTAATATGAAATGTTGGGATCTATGACTGTGTGTTTGTGTGTGTGTTATGTACATGTGATGTCCCTGCTGGTGTATACAAATGCAGAGACCAGAGCAGCTCTCTGAGGGTCTTCATCTACTGCTTTGCATCATATTGCCTTGAAACGGGTCTCTCACTGACTCAGAGGCTGGTCATTTTTGGACTGACTGGCTGGCTGATCGGCTTGTGAGCTCTTGGGATCCACCTACCTCAGATGCTGGAGTCATAGGTATGTAAAGTCATGTTCTGCCTTTTTAAAAATTAATTTATTTTTTTATATATTATACGCTGACTTCAGTTTTTCCTCCCTCCTCTCCTCCCTGTTCCTCCTTCCTCCCCCTCCCCATCCATTCCTCCATTTCCCATCAGAAAAGGGGGGGCCTAGCCATAGAGAGACACCAAGCATGGCGTGTCAAGTTGCAATAAGATTATGTGCCTCTCTTCAAGTTAAGGCTGGATGAGACAATCCATTAGGAGGACAAGGCCCCCAAAAGCAGGCAAAGGCATCAGAAATAGCCCCTTATGTTCCTGCTTCCTCTCTTAGGAGTCCCAGAAAAACACCAAGTTGCACAACGATATCATTTATGCAGAGGGCCTAGGTTAGACCCACTCAGGCTCCCTGGTTGTCCTCAGTCTCTGTGAGCCCTGATGAGTTTGAGGATTCTGTGGGGTTTCTTGTGCTCCTTTTAAAACCAAAAAAACAAAGCACAGATGCTACAGATTTGGGACTCAGATCCTGACACTTGAAGAAAAAGTCCTCACACACACAGACCGAGCAATGCACTTCCTGATCTGTTCTTCTTTCTGCAAAATTCATCATACCTTTGCTCGGACAGATTTATCCTATCACCAAAGGTTTGTGCCCAATCTCTCTCAGTTCAGCTTATTTGGAGAGCAGCATTCAGCAGGGCTGTGTGCTCTGAGCTCATTCCTCGGCCTTTGTGATGAGCACAAAGCAAAATCAATCACGGTCTCTGGGCTGAAGGGGCTTGCACTCCAGGAGATAAAGCAAGCACAGAGGCTCTGCCGCGGGCTCCCAACCAAGGAGGCATAAGTAAAGTTTGGAAGCATGTCAGAAAAGGTGTGCTCACTTCCTTGCAGAAGTAGCTAGAGACGTACGTAGAAAGATGCACTCAAGACCAGGCAGAGAACCTGGAGGAAGTGACCAAAGAAGGCACAGAGGAGAAAAGTAAGAAGAGGGCAAAGAGGGGTGACAAGAAGAATTGCACCTTCCAAGACAGCAATGGAAAAACTGAGATCCTGATAGGGAAAACTGAGTGACAACTAGACTTTGAGCACAGAGCCGGCACCAACCCTGTCTTCTTTCTTATGTGTGACACTCAGAAACTATTGGTTGTGTTTGTCTACTTACCTCCTTCAGGTCAGATGCTCCATAAGGAAAGGGCTTTTCTTTTCCTCTTTTGTAGCCCGAAACCACATCATAGTGCCTCGCCCATAATATCTTAAGGATGAATGAATTCCATGCCGTAGAGATTTTCTGCATAGTTGTCATCTGGCATGTCCAACATCTTGCTGCGAGTGGCCGTGTCTAAGCAGTAACCAAAGAGTAAAATTGGATATTGAAGCAGTAAGCCAACTGGACAGTTCATCCGAGTCCTGCTGGCATCTGTCTCTGCCACCCACACAATCAGTGTGAGATTTTTATTTGGGATCACTCAGGAACAAACATCGCCCTCGCTTACAAATGGATCACAGTGAAGGCAGAATAAAACGATGTGAGCGAGACCTTGAGTGTGCCGCCAAGAATACAGCAAGCACTTCATTTGGATAAGTTCCTTTATTATTTAACATTAAATAGTGCTTGTCGATAACATCTGGAAGGCTGTTCAAGATGTCAGCGTGACATTGGCTTTATGTTCAACGCATACAGGCTGGCTGGTAATTCTCTGCTTATTTTGGAATCTAAAATCATACCAACATGATTCTCGCCCTGGTGGGTGTATTAAAAAAATTGCACAGTACACACAGGAAAATGCAAGAACACTCCAATATACAGAGAATGTATGGTTATAAGCAAATATGCTTGTGACTAATACAAAGTTATAAATAGAATAATGACAACTCCCTTGAAAGCCCCTCTGTGTCTCTTTTAATGTAAATTCCCTTCCTCTCTAAGGAGCTACTGCCCAGATTTTCACTGTGGCCCTGTCCTAGCTGGCATTGTTTCTCTTTGAGGTGCTGTCACCTGTGGAGTATGGCTTCTCCTGTTTTAGTGCCTCGTTTCTTTTGACTAATGTCTTTTTCTGAGCCTCTTGAAAAGCACATCCTTATATTATTGTAAGAATTGCACCATGTTGATCCCTCACACTTTATCCATCTACTTAATGCCATGGCTATTTCACTGTTTGTAGGTTGGTGATTCACTTCCAATTTAAGACTGTTGTCAAAATTCCATTTAGAACTTTCTTCTATATCCCCCGCTCCGCCCTCCCCCTGCCACATATACAACTGCTTTACTTGGTGAGGAGTGAGCCTAGGGCTGGCATTCTGTGTCTTTAGCTGTGTGAGGCTCCAATCCTACTGGATACAGTTAGTTGTTTTCCAAAATGAATTCACTAATTTCTATCCCCTCCAAGGCTTACACTTCCCTTTGCAGCCAATGCTCGCGCACATTTTTTTTTAAATTTTGTTCTTTGTTTCATTTTCACCAGTCCATACTGGGATCCTTGAATGATATGAGCTTTAATTGATTTCCTGATTCTCTTTTTTTAAAGATTTTATTTATTGAATATGAGTGCTTTATCTGCAGAAGAGGGTATCAGATTACATTATAGATAGTTGTGAGCCACCATATGGTTGCTGGGAATTGAACTCAGGACCTCTGGAAGAGCAGGCGGTGCTCTTAACCACTGAGCCATCTTTCCAGCCCGATTTCCTGATTCTTAACAACAATGAGCATCTTCATATATTCTTATTGGTTGTTTGGACTTCCATTTTATGAAACTTATATTTTGGTGTTATCTTTTGAAAAATGGTTATAGGCATACATTATTTATTTATTTTTAAAATTAATTAGTTAATTAAAAGTCAATTCACTTTACATCCTAATTGTAGTCCCCTCCCTCCTCTCCTCCAATCCAACCCTCGCTGCTCCCTTTTCCCCCCAATCCTCCCTCCCTTATTAAGGGAGACTCGCCCTCAACCAACCCACCTCAGCACATCAAGTCATATCAGGACTGAGAACAGCCTCTTCCCCTGTGGCCTAGCAAGACAGCCCCACTCAGGGGTTGGGGCGGGGGGAGTGATTGAAAAGCAGGCAAAGGAGTCCATGTCAGAAACAGCCCCACTCCCCTCTAGTAGGGGACCCACATGAAAACCGAGCTGCCCATTGACTATATCTGTATAGGGGGGCTAGCTCCAATCCATGCATGGTCCTTGGTTGGTGTTACAGTCTCTGCAAGGTCCCCCAGGCCCAGGTTAGTTGGCTCTGTTGGCCTTTTTGTGGAGCTTCTGTTACCTCTGGGTCCTTCTATCCTTCCCCATCTCTTCCACAAGATTCCCTGTGCTCTGCCCCGTGTTTGGCTGTGAGTACCAGCATCTGGCTCTCTCCCTTGGGGTGGGTCTCAGGTTGAGCCAAGCATTGGTTGGATAGTCCCTCAATCTCTTCTCTATCTTTATCCCTGTACATCTTTTAGGTAGGGTAAATTGTGGGTCAAAGTTTTTGTGAGTGGGTTGCTGTTCCCCTCCCTTCACTAGGAGTCCTGTCTAGTAAGAGGGTGGCTTCTTCAGTTTCCATGACCCCTGCTGCTAGGAGTCTCAGCTAAAATAATCTCCAAATCTTTCCAGGAGTCTACACTCAGGATGATCTTTTCTAGTTCCACTCATTTGCCTAAAAATTTCATGATGTTCTTGTTTTTAATAGCTGAGTAGTATTTCATTGTGTAAATGTACCACAGTTTCTTTATCCATTCTTCAATTGAGGGACATTCAGGTTGTTTGCAGATTCTGGCTATTACAAATAAAGCTGCTATGAACATAGTTGAGCACACGTCCTTGTGGTATGGTAGAGCATCTTTTGGATATATGCCCAGGAGTGGCATCACTGGGTCTTGAGCTAGAGCTATTCCCAGTTTTCTAAGATTGATTTTCAAAGTGATTGTACAAGTTTGCACTTCCACCAGCAATGGAGTGTTCTCCTTTATCCAGATTGTGGGCATACATTTTTTATTAATGTTGTAAATATCTTATTTTGTACTCTGTGTCTTCATGCTCAATCTTTATAGAGCTGACTTAAGTTGAATGCAGTCACAGCATTTTCTGCACACCCCTCTGTATATGTATATGCTCATATATGTATGTATATACATCTATATGTATACATTTATGGAAGGTGGATGTTAACATTGGGCATCTTTATTGCTCCCTCTCCACATTATTCTTTGAGATAGAGTCTCTCACTGAACTTGATCTCACTGCTTTGGCTAGGCTGGCTACTGAATCCAATCTACCATTCATGTTTCTTTAGTAAACCCTTTGTCCCCTGAGCCATTTCCCTGGCTCCAACATTTTTACATATTGTATTTTAAAACCCTTCCCAAATTATTATGTTTATAATAACATAAATGCTTTTTTTTCTTTTTCTGTTTTAGTCTATAACTACCCTGAAATTTATTTCGCGAACAGAAAGAGGAAGGGTTCACTTTTGTGCTTCTCCATATAGCTAGTTGCTTGTCTCTGGGATCATTTAATAAAGAGATTGTCATTTCCATGACTGTCCTTTTTAGAACATTCCTCTGCCATAAATTAGGTCAAGATTACATGAGTCGGCTTGGAAAGTTAATATCTCTTTTCCTGGGTCTGTCAGCTGAAATGTCACAGTTAATGCAGTGTTTTTCAGAACAACTTTATAAAACAAACCTCCTTCCCTTCCTCCTGTGAGGGGATTGTAATTGCACATTTTTATACCAACTGGGCACTATGATAATTAGCATATTAGAATTGACTTGCAAAGAGTATTGACATTTTTAAGTCTTCAGTGTGTCAACTCTTTAAATATATGTACATAAGATATCGCTGCATCCACATATCTTAATTTCTTCCAATAAGATTTACATTTTCCTTGTATAATACTTAGACATTTTTGCTATATCTTCACTAAAGTAAAAAGTGTGTTCATCTAGCCCAACATGTCAGTTACAGTGCAGTCCATTGCTGAATCCCCTGTGCTTTTCAGACATCCCGTTGGCACCTGAAACATATTGTGCTCCTTAACCCTAGAACAACCTAACTTACTGCTTCCAGTACTGCACTCATTTTGCACATGAACTTACTGATGCTTAAAGGGGATAAAGCTTCACCGGGAACCTCACAGTTTGTAAGATAAGCAGCAGCATCGGAATTTCAACTGCGGCTTTTCTAAATCTCATAGCACACTCGATATGAAAGAAATGAACACCCCTCTCAATACACAGGGCTGAGAGAGGAAGTGCTGGCAACTGCGGTCCTGGGAAGGTAGTATATGAGGAAGGGAAGGACCCCCAAGCTTCTGTAAACTGAGGCAAGATGTTTAACTAAGTGAGAATTATGAAGTAGAAGGTGATGAACACAAACATATCTCAAGGCACTATCTTTCTTAATGCCAAGAAATACCAGTAACAGCCTGGCAGGCCTTAGCAGGTACTGGCAGCCTGTTTAGACACAAAGGGTCCTCATGGACAGTCCTTCACTTGTTGTATTAAAACTGAGTTCGGTTATAAAGCTGTCCAGTCCTCTTCTGCTCTTGCCTTCCGCTCAGATTCTCACCCTGGTGCACTCCCCTAACACAACCATTCGCTCAATCTACTTCATCAACACTGAATACACAGGTTGTGTGTCAGAAATGACTCACAAGCAGAACTTATTAACGAAAGCGTTTTGAGAGAGTTCCTAGCCATAATTCGCCATTGGAAACCCCATAGCTGAGAATCCAACTAACCAAGGATTCCAAGTAGCTTCATGGCTGGGCAGATGGTCCAAAGCTCTTAACGTCTGATACTAAACTTCAGAGGGATGCTCTGACATAGTGGCTGACTACCTCCCTCTCAAATGGTTCCAAGGATGCATGCTGCATTGTAGTTGATTTTGGAAAGAGATATCTGTGCAAGGTGAACAGTCGTTAAATACAGCTTTGGAAGAATTGGCCACCCTCCGCTGTTCAGTTCATAATAACTGCAGTAGCTCATGCTGCTAAAGTAGATCCAATTATATAGAAAAATATTAAAGAAGCACTTCCTCAGCTACCTTACCTTGCCTAGAAAGTAAGCAAGAATCTCTATTTTTGGTTTATAGCTACATAAAAATTAAAGGCTTAATAAGATACAAAAAACTAAATATGGAGGAAAATGCTACCTAGCCCAAGTCCCCATAATATAGAAAGAAAGTTAAGTATAATGGAAAGCTATAAAAAGTTGGGTGCTTCACTACTTAACATAAGAACTCTGACTTAATATGTGTAACCATACAAGTTTCTACTGCAGAAAAAAATTAATAGATATTACATGCATATATATATAGTGCCAACACAAGGAAGTATAAATATAAAACTAGCAAATGGACACATATATTTGATATGTACCTAATTGGAAATGCTTGTTAATTGATACCAAGGACTAAGAAAGGCTGCAGTAAGTTTGAACTGTATGCCATTTTGTGAGTTAATTTGTTATTTCAAAGTGAAGCAACATCCCTCCCGTATTTTGTACAATTACTGCTTCTCCTTCATTATATCCTTATTTGTATAAATGCCAGCGATTCCCTCAAGTATTTATTGTATGTCTCTTCAACCATAAGTTAAGCCCATCTTATAATATTTTTATTTATTCTTTCACATTTCATATATTTACACACACATGTATACATATATACACACATAGTATATAATTGGCTGCCCTTCCGTGTTCAGTTCACAATAGTTTCAATAGCTCATACCACTAAAATAGATCCAAGTATGTAGAAAAATAGATACACATATATGTATGTATTGCATATTTGGCTGCCCTCCATTGTTCATACAAACATACATATGTGTGTGTGCATGTGTGTGCATGTGTATACACACACATGCATAGATCACATATTTGGGCTTTTAAAATTCATTTTCAGGAAGCTGGCAAGTTACTTTCTTACAAAAACTGTGTTTTCTGGGTCTATGTTTCCTCAGATCTGTCCATACATGTACACAAAAAACTCTCTCACAGATTTTTACTGGAGTTTACTTTAAATACTAATGGAGAGGCGGGTCCACAGGGTTCAAAAGATGAGGTCCTCAATGCATTCTGAGGAGGATGATTGTGTTTCAGAGCTACACAGAAATGTTTACCCCCAAGAATGGCCTGGGGGTACCCAACCAGAGATCATGCAAAATGGTGTCAATCGTACACTGTGTCTGATTCATGCAACAGCAGTGACTTCACAGCTACCAAAGGACCATACTGAGAGCTCCAGAACACAATGCTGGTGTTTCCCAGAAAGAAGGAAATCCTGTCACGTGGATCGTCCATGCCCTCCCACTGCAGGACCTTGGGACAATGCTCAGTTATTGCTGCCACCGCCACTGCTTTTTGGATTGCGACCAGGCACAGTGCGGGCCAAGGAGATGATATTCAAGGAAGGGGGTGCTGTTCGAGTTGAGCCTGAGCAAGGACTGCACTGCCCACACCACAGGCCTCACAGACCTCCTCTCACAGGGCCGAGCCATGCTCAGCACTGAAAGCTGGATTGTGTAGAGGTGGATACTAGGGGCAGCACCAAGGTGGGGGCCCCTTGGTGGACAGAGAACGCGATAGAACCAGAGATTCTGGAAATCACGGATCAATAGAGCCACAGGTTCCCAGGGACAAGAAGCTGAGCTGGCCCAAGATCAATGGTTTCTGCAAGCTACTCAATGAAGACTTTGAGGGGCCTCCACTTGCCACCTGCTTGATGGCCCACAAGATCCAGTACTCGCAGGAGTAGGAGGCCATCTAGGCCTTGACGGCCACCAACAATCTGGAGAACTGAGTGGGAGCAGGAGAGCTGGCCCTGAGGGCCTGGAAACAGGAAAGCTGACACTGAGGACACAAAAACAGGAGAGCTGGCCCTGAGGATGTGGGGAGGAGGTGAGCCAGCCCTGGGGACATAGGAGCCTGAGAGCTGGCCCTGCCCAGAGGACACAGGAGTGGGTGAGCCAGCCCTGCCCTAAGGACAAGGGAGCAGGCCCTGATCCAGGGCTCTGAGTGGAGCTCACCCCAACATCTATCCCATGTATGACCTGCTGGAACACATGAAGGGGCCAGACCTGCAGATTCAAATATTAAGAATCTCCTTGACACACAGCAGCAATGGCATATCTGACAAGAGCCCCAGTGAGCATCCAGTAACAATAGTGTAGGCCTCAAACCAGACTCATAACTCACAGCAATGAACATTTGAAAGTAAACACATGTGGACAAAAGGCTATACTGTATGATACACTACAGCTTCTCTGACAAGATTTTTCTGTTTGTTTATTTTATTTTACTGGGGGGAGGAGAGGGATTTTTGGTGCATGATGTATAAATCATAGACATTCAATAAAAGTAAAAAAAAAAAACTAATGGAGAGTCTTTGTGATACTTTTAACAGTTAAATCACTGGGAATAAATTTAGAGGTTAAGCAGGACAATTAGAGATGCACATTCTTTCTGCACTGCAATGGGACCAGGCCTCTTCCTTCCTTCCCCAGTCTGAGCCTTGGTAGTGAGAACATCTCCAATCTTTACACTTCTAATGGTTCCAACGGACTAGAATTGGGGTTCAAGCTAGGAGCACTAACCATGGGGCTGGAGGAATGAAGGAATGGAGCCGGTGTGTCAGGAAGAGATGTGAAGGGTTTGGAGTCAAGGCTCTCTTTAAAATTACGATCAGCATTGAAGTTTCTCTGTGGACATTTTGGTTTTGATATGGTCCACAAGCATTCTTCCCTTGCCCTATTGCCTTAGCAGGCTCCTGTGCCTCCCTTACTAAGCATGAAGAGGGCCAAACAACACACCAGCTCTAGGGATTCTGACCACCGGTCCTAATGGGGGAAATGCAGGTGGTAAGTTCATTCTGTTATTGCTATTTGTCTTCTGTCTCCCCAACCCTCTGCACACACAAGAATATATATAGGGAGATGTGGTCTGCACACATACATTGATAGTCTTGTACACTAAATGTCAAATAATTTGCTCTTTCTTTCTCATATTGCGTGGTGTCTAACACAGAAACTTCCTCAGTCTTTACTCAAGGAACCGATAACCATCCCAGTATATAAATGTATTGAGCTAATCAAGCTAATGTGTATTAAATGGACATGTCTGGTTCTCCTGATGACAAGTGGAGGAAGCAGCTACTTTCACAAAGGCTACCATTATGGAGCACATTTCATTTGAAAATCAGCACACGAGTATGTATTCTGGATGTCCCATTAATGAGAGTTGTGGAACACTGCGTCCATTGAGCTAATTACACTTGACATCGTTAACACACAAGCACAGATGGTGATCAGTCGTTAATGCTAATCTCTCATCAAACTATTTTACCATCAAAATTTGACTTATTATGAATTAACTTTCTCTGTTTAGGACTTGCTTTTGCGTAGAAATATTTCCTTGTGAGTAATTTAAACACAAATAGCATCTGTAAAGAGTAATTTTTTTACAGTTAGGAATATACCAAAAGCAGAATGACTTTGTTTCCAGAAAAGGTATTATTTTAGAGACAAAGCTCATAGCATGGAAAACTGATCATGTTCATGGTATTGTCGGGTCATTTCTTTTTTTAATGCTGTTACTCTATTTTATGTAGTAGCAGAAACAAAGTGAAAAGAAGATTTTCAGAGGGAAGTTCTCATGGGACATAAGGATTTTGGTGTGTCTCACTTCTGAGTACGTCTGCTTTTGGCTCACTGGAGGATGGAAAATCAGCACACAACGGCAAGAGGCGATCATAATCGGGACACGGAGGATGGGGATAAACAGAGAGGAAATGGAGACACCAACAGCAGGCTGACTCGGGCTTGGAGTCCAGCCTGTGATCATAGGTAGGTCACACTCTGCACATACATCTGTAGGAGGAGCAGGAGGAGTGCACCATGGGGCTTGGTGAAGATTAAATAAAACAAACACCTGTCTTAGTACAGTTGCTGCTTAACAGAGTGAGTTCCTTTCCCCCACTGCCAGAAACATGGATCGCATGATGATTTTAATTAGGTTTGGGGAAGAAAAATGTTTTTAAAAGCCAGGCAGAGTGGGGCATGTCTTTAATCCCAGCGCTCGGGAGGCAAAAGCAGGTGGATTTCTGTGAGGTTGGGGCCAGCCTGGTCTACCTGGTGAGTGCCAGGACAGTGAGGGCTAAGTAGTGAGACCCTGACTCAAAACAAACAAGCAAGCAAGCAAACAAACAATATTTATGAGATATTTGCCATTTACTAAGTATGGTTGTAAACACTTCATTAATATTAACTCTTTTGATTCTCATAATCATCTGATAATTACTATTTTTATTCGTCTTTACATGGGGAAAATTGAAGCACTGAGCATTAACCATTCACCCAGTGGGCACAGCAAGAGTTCAGCCAAGTACAAACTCCAGGCCTATGGTTTATACTTAAGTCCAGCACTCAATGGCTTTCATAGGAATCAAAGAAAATCTCAACAGCATTTTCTGTCCTCAGAACTCCATTGTCAAGGTGGAAATGTATTAAAGCAATAGTAAAGTTACGTTCACATACTAAAGTATTATTTAAAATAAAATAAAATTTAATGTTTCTAAGAGATTGATGGGATAAAGAGGGTGATAAATGAGGATGAAGAGGGTGCAGTGGTCATGGAAGCAGAGGATGGTGGAAAGATGGGAAGAGAGAAAATCCTCCTGGGGAAGGTGCTCAGTCTCAGGGCAGCAGAATGAAAAGGCCAAGGTGAGACATCAATGACCAAATTCTTCATGAGTAAAACCTTGTTTTCCAACATTCCAGGCAAGTTAATGTTACAGCCGTGCCTGTCCTCATGTTGTGGAAAACCACACTCCTGCCACTGATATTTCTTCCAAAGTGAGACATTCTGCAATGACGCAGCTGTGCCTCGACAGGCTCAGTCACTGGCTTGCCACTGAAGAGTTTCATGGCAGACACTCAGTCACATGTTTTTGTCCTCTACTGTATGATGCTCTGATGGCAGGCACTTGGCTCTCAAGACCTTTAGAATTGCCTCAGCTTATGACTGTCACTTCAAGGTCGTGGTTTTTTCCCAGGACTGATAAATCTGATGGCCAGTCAACATATCAGTGCAAAGAGAGCCCGCTGCTGCAGGACCACCCCAGCATCAGATATTTCCCTGGATCAACTGCTGCAACTATATCTTACCCAGTGTCTCCATCTGTGCAACAGCTGCTTCCCACCCCCCCCCCATAGTTGTTGATCTCAATAACTCTAGTAAGTGTACCACAGATGCACTTTCATCCCAGAGCCCCTGCACCAGGGTGTTAATTATTTTTGTGACACTATGACTTGTTGGAACAACTAAGTGAAGAAACAATTTAGTTAGGAGCAGTGGTTTCAGAGCAGTGGGTCTATCATCACGTGGCTCTGTGTGCTCATGCAGAACATCATAGTGGTGTGAGCCCAGGACAAAGCAGGTTTTTCACTTTTAGAAGATGGGAATAAGATAAAATAGTGGTATAGAAAAGATCCAGGATGAAATATAGTCCCAAGGACAAACCCTAAGTAGCACATTTTACACTCAAAGGCTTATCTGTTACTTTTTGCCACCCCCAAGAATGCCACTGAATTATGAATCTATCAAGGGCTCATCCACTCATTCACTAGGCAAGGATACTCATGGCTTAATTAACTCTAGAAACATCTTTGCAGACATAGCCGCAGGTGTACATCACTTGTCCTGACATCAAGCTGACAATCAAAATTCAAACATAAGCAACACATATGAAAAAGCCAGTGGTAACAAATGCCTCTCTGACACTGCCATGCAGTACATACATATAGATTTGCCTGAGATTCCAAGTTCCAGTAACCTTGGCATTGGTAAATTGATGTTCTCTCCCAGTTACACAGCCTGGGGGAGCTTGGTCTGACTATTGAACTTGACTATGGAGAAATGGCATCAAGCAGGCTCAGATGTGGGTAGCATCTTGATACAAACATTAATGGGCATCTCATAAGACTTGCCACTGACTGACAAGACAGCATGGTCATGATTGTCTCTGGGTCAAGATCCAGCTGAAAACTGAAATATTTTCACTGTAACAAAAATAATATCATGAGTGGGGTTGCAAAGAAATATTTTTCTCTGGTTAATTTGATTTTTTTTCTCATGCTTGTTCTATTTTAAATGGCAACAGCTACATAGGCTGTAACGCATCAAAAGAAGACTGGCCAAATGTCATTTCACACACTCCACTCGTGTGGGTTCAATGATGAAGTGTAGTACTGATACCTTAAGGAGTGATCAGAAGCAACTATTTTTTTAGACCCCAAACTCAGTGAGGACTTCTCTTGCTGTTGTCGATTGTTCCCGACAAGGAAATTGTTCCCAAGTGCATTAAGCTGCACGGGATCCCAAGAGGCCCCATGATAACCAGGTCCCTATGCAAGCTCTGCAGGAAGTCTGTACTGGACTGCAGATTGGAGAATGCTCCTCAGAGGCGGCACAGCACAGACCTACCTGGTCACACTACTGAACACTAGGCAAAGTCCTGGAAGAAAGCTGCTAAGAAGCCAGACAGGAACTCCAGCATGTGAAATTCTGGTCCACTTGGAGGCTGTAGGGGCATGGACTGGTGTGCAGTCTCCTTTAAAATCCTACCTGTGCACAAGAAGAGCCTCTCTATCCTCTGCCTTGAAACTCTTTCCATGTAGAAGCTAAAAGTCCTAGTGAAAACTGACATGGGTGCTTCTTATAATAGGTTTGGCCAGTGTTAAAGGCCCATAATCCAATGTGATGGGTCAAAGAATGACATAGCAAAGTATGGAAAAGCTACAAGGACATGAAATGCAATTGTCATTTGGCTCAGTCAGTTAAGTACTTACCTGGCAAACATGTTGACCCGAGTCCTGTCCTCAGAAATCCACATTTTAAAAACCCAGTTTATTGCACTAACCAAGGACAATACAATAATGAACATTGAACCCCTACTCTGATCTACCCAAAGGACAGGACATTCTCCACAGTTATGTGGAGAGAAGGACTGACTTTGATATGAACTCTGGTGCTCCATATTTGACCACCTCCCCTTGGTGGGAAGGCCTGGTGGCACTCAAAAGAAAGAATAAACAGGCTACCAAGATGAGACTTGATAACCTATGACCACATAGTAGGGGAAGAGTGCTCCCCCCCCCACCCCGGCCAATCATAGACCTAGGGGAAGGGAATAGGGTGAAAGCAGGAGGGAAGGAGGAACTGGAGGATACAAGTGATGGGATAACAATTGAGTTGTAATCTAATAAATTAATAAAATTGATTTTTTGAAAAGCCCAGTTTAAGTGATACACACTTGTAATCCCAGCCCTGGGAAGGTGGGGACAGGCAGAAACCTGGGGCTCTCAGGCCAGGTAGCCTCACATAATCAATGATGTCTAAGCCAGGTGTGAGACCCTATCTCAAAAATCAAGTCGATGGCACCTGAGGATTGACGGCCAAGATTGACCTCTGCTTTATACATGCCCGCACATGCATGTACTTGTGCACACAGGTGGACACACACATATACCCACAGAGAGAATAATATAATAGACTGCAACACATACAAACTTGTTTCTTATTCAATAGACCTAAAGAAATTAAGGCAAAGGCACTGGCTGTGCAAACAGAATTTCCCCATTTAAGAAGAAAGTGCACGTGTAATTTATTTTGTAAAAAGAAAAGAAAAGAAGTAATAAATTACTTATGCAATTAAATAGGAAGCCACAAATGTATGCTTCTGATCTCAGCACTCAAGAGGCTGAGATAGAAGGACTGTGTTCACCTCTAGCCTAGACTATACAGAGAGTTTCAGGCTAGCCTGGGCTACTTATCAAGATGCAGTCTGCCTACTCCCAACCCCCAACATAGGGCTCTTGTGTTTGATAAGAGAAAAGATAGTTGACCAAGAATCCCACTCTCCAGCTTCTGAGAGTGCAAGGGTAGGGTGAGGACTGACCTAAATCCTAGCATTCTCCATTTTATGCTTGCTTGGTTACATTAGCATATTCCCAGTGGATGTTTGAAATGACAGTACTCCTAAACCCTGTAACTCAGCATGTGACATGGTTGGAACTTTAACAGTCTCAGGAATGACAGCAAAGCAGGCTCTCTTTTTCCTTTTCCTCTACACCATTTCACAGACAGATGACTCATCCTTGCACGGACCTTAACAATCTCTCCGCGTGTTGCTTTCCTTGACTCGAGAATTCTTACTTTTTCATTTCAAGGAAGCACTTTATGACTTCTGTTTTGCATATCTGAATCTGCCCAGATCCACTACTACTGCACTCTGAGACTATTATTAAATAGAATGAGCATGACATGAACACCAGCCCTGTGGCGTTAAAATAGCTAGTCCAATAACCAAGGTAGTACGAAGTGGCTGAGGGTGAGTAGTGCAGCAAGGACACGCTGGATGTCCCAAGTGAGAAAGAACGAAAACCGCAAGACCACACTACTCACAAACGTGCACACTTTCAAATGACAAATTGTTTCTTTCTGCGTCCTTTCACTGGATAGTTTCAGACTACTAATGGTCAAAGACAGCTGAAATTTGTAAAGAGAAAACACAGAAAAGGGAGGACAGACTAGCATACATGCTGGTCTGTGGGAAGTGAATACATGCAAATTGGCACAAACCTGTGTTTGCTGAGACTATAAATGTTCATTTTATAAGTTCTGACCTGCAGAAAAACCAACTATGGGATTAGAGTGCCCAGTCTTTCTTCTTAGACAACTCCACATCAAGAGGGGCTAACTTTATGGCTATTTTAACCACCAATGGGGTCTTAATGGGTGGTCTGTAGAATCTTAGAAGACATTTTTTAAAAAGTCAACAGCTCTCTGGTCAAGTACATTTGAGAAACAGAGCTGAAGGAAAATTGGAATTTCTTACTGCAGAGGCCTCAGAAACTGGAAAGCACTGATGATGTCTGAACCTTCCAAGAAAGAATGAGGTCTCCCATGGCCTCCCACAGCCTCCCACGGTCTCCTACAGCCTCCCACAGCCTCCCACGGTCTCCCATAGTCACTAGCATCTCTTCCATGGGGGACAATTTGGAGGGTTAGTCCCAAGGACTGTATTTTGGAAAAGCTTAATATCATTTTTTGGGGAAGTCTAATTTTTTAAATTCTATAATCACTTCCTAAACTGTGAATTTCTTGTTTCATTCGTTTTGTACACATCTTCTTTTATTTGACTATATTGTGGCAAATACTTCAAAATTCAAATGACTGTAACTAACTCCACAGTAGAAGAGTACAATTCTGGGTGCTGAAAGCTAATGCACTTTGGAGGGTTTCTGGAAATTTCAGTAAATGGATTCAAATTGATGTCAGATAGTGTCACTGTATTGCTCAGGCTTTGAGCCAAACAACTCTTCAGGGTATGAATTAATTAACTGTCTCTATCATTTCTTCACTGTGGTGGAAAGAAAGCCCAAGTCCCCATGCCGTGAGGCTGGAGCACACCCATGCCGTGAGGCTGGAGCACACCCATGCCGTGAGGCTGGAGCACACCCATGCCGTGAGGCTGGAGCACACCCATGCCATGAGGCTGGGTCACACCCATGCCATGAGGCTGGGTCACACCCATGCCATGAGGCTGGAACACACCCATGCCATGAGGCTGGAGCACACCCATGCCGTGAGGCTGGAGCACACCCATGCCATGAGGCTGGAGCACACCCATGCCATGAGGCTGGAACACACCCATGCCATGAGGCTGGGCCACACCCATGCCATGAGGCTGGAGCACACCCATGCCATGAGGCTGGAACACACCCATGCCATGAGGCTGGAGCACACCCATGCCATGAGGCTGGAGCACACCCATGCCATGAGGCTGGAGCACACCCATGCCGTGAGGCTGAAGAACACCCATGCCGTGAGGCTGGAGCACACCCATGCCGTGAGGCTGGAGCACACCCATGCCGTGAGGCTGGAGCACACCCATGCCATGAGGCTGGAGCACACCCATGCCGTGAGGCTGGAGCACACCCATGCCGTGAGGCTGGAGCACACCCATGCCGTGAGGCTGGAGCACACCCATGCCGTGAGGCTGGAGCACACCCATGCCATGAGGCTGGAGCACACCCATGCCGTGAGGCTGGAGCACACCCATGCCATGAGGCTGGGTCACACCCATGCCATGAGGCTGGAGCACACCCATGCCGTGAGGCTGAAGCACACCCATGCCGTGAGGCTGAAGCACACCCATGCCGTGAGGCTGGAGCACACCCATGCCATGAGGCTGGAGCACACCCATGCCGTGAGGCTGAAGCACACCCATGCCGTGAGGCTGGAGCACACCCATGCCGTGAGGCTGGAACACACCCATGCCATGAGGCTGGGCCACACCCATGCCATGAGGCTGGAGCACAGCCATGCCATGAGGCTGGAGCACACCCATGCCGTGAGGCTGGGTCACACCCATGCCATGAGGCTGGGCCACACCCATGCCATGAGGCTGGAGCACACCCATGCCATGAGGCTGGAGCACACCCATGCCATGAGGCTGGGTCACACCCATGCCGTGAGGCTGGAGCACACCCATGCCGTGAGGCTGGAGCACAGCCATGCCGTGAGGCTGGGTCACACCCATGCCGTGAGGCTGGAGCACACCCATGCCATGAGGCTGGGTCACACCCATGCCATGAGGCTGGGTCACACCCATGCCATGAGGCTGGGTCACACCCATGCCATGAGGCTGGGTCACACCCATGCCGTGAGGCTGGAGCACACCCATGCCGTGAGGCTGGAGCACACCCATGCCGTGAGGCTGGAGCACACCCATGCCATGAGGCTGGAGCACACCCATGCCATGAGGCTGGAACACACCCATGCCATGAGGCTGGGTCACACCCATGCCGTGAGGCTGGAACACACCCATGCCATGAGGCTGGGCCACACCCATGCCATGAGGCTGGAGCACACCCATGCCATGAGGCTGGAACACACCCATGCCATGAGGCTGGAGCACACCCATGCCGTGAGGCTGGGTCACACCCATGCCATGAGGCTGGGCCACACCCATGCCATGAGGCTGGAGCACACCCATGCCATGAGGCTGGAGCACACCCATGCCATGAGGCTGGAGCACACCCATGCCGTGAGGCTGGAGCACACCCATGCCGTGAGGCTGGAGCACACCCATGCCGTGAGGCTGGGTCACACCCATGCCATGAGGCTGGGTCACACCCATGCCATGAGGCTGGGTCACACCCATGCCATGAGGCTGGGTCACACCCATGCCGTGAGGCTGGAACACACCCATGCCATGAGGCTGGAGCACACCCATGCCGTGAGGCTGGAGCACACCCATGCCGTGAGGCTGGAGCACACCCATGCCATGAGGCTGGAGCACACCCATGCCATGAGGCTGGGTCACACCCATGCCATGAGGCTGGGTCACACCCATGCCGTGAGGCTGGAACACACCCATGTCATGAGGCTGGAGCACACCCATGCCATGAGGCTGGGTCACACCCATGCCATGAGGCTGGAGCACACCCATGCCATGAGGCTGGGTCACACCCATGCCATGAGGCTGGGTCACACCCATGCCGTGAGGCTGGAGCACACCCATGCCGTGAGGCTGGAGCACACCCATGCCATGAGGCTGGGCCACACCCATGCCATGAGGCTGGAGCACAGCCATGCCATGAGGCTGGAGCACACCCATGCCATGAGGCTGGAGCACACCCATGCCATGAGGCTGGGCCACACCCATGCCATGAGGCTGGAGCACACCCATGCCATGAGGCTGGAGCACACCCATGCCGTGAGGCTGGAGCACACCCATGCCGTGAGGCTGGGCCACACCCATGCCGTGAGGCTGGAGCACACCCATGCCGTGAGGCTGGAACACACCCATGCCGTGAGGCTGGAGCACACCCATGCCGTGAGGCTGGAACACACCCATGCCATGAGGCTGGGCCACACCCATGCCATGAGGCTGGAGCACACCCATGCCATGAGGCTGGGCCACACCCATGCCATGAGGCTGGAGCACACCCATGCCATGAGGCTGGAGCACACCCATGCCGTGAGGCTGGGCCACACCCATGCCATGAGGCTGGAGCACACCCATGCCATGAGGCTGGAGCACACCCATGCCATGAGGCTGGGCCACACCCATGCCATGAGGCTGGAGCACACCCATGCCATGAGGCTGGAGCACACCCATGCCGTGAGGCTGGAGCACACCCATGCCATGAGGCTGGAGCACACCCATGCCATGAGGCTGGGCCACACCCATGCCATGAGGCTGGAGCACAGCCATGCCATGAGGCTGGAGCACACCCATGCCATGAGGCTGGGCCACACCCATGCCATGAGGCTGGAACACACCCATGCCGTGAGGCTGGAGCACACCCATGCCATGAGGCTGGAGCACACCCATGCCGTGAGGCTGGAGCACACCCATGCCATGAGGCTGGGTCACACCCATGCCATGAGGCTGGAGCACACCCATGCCATGAGGCTGGGCCACACCCATGCCATGAGGCTGGAGCACACCCATGCCATGAGGCTGGGCCACACCCATGCCATGAGGCTGGAGCACAGCCATGCCATGAGGCTGGAGCACACCCATGCCATGAGGCTGGGCCACACCCATGCCATGAGGCTGGGTCACACCCATGCCGTGAGGCTGGAGCACACCCATGCCATGAGGCTGGAGCACAGCCATGCCATGAGGCTGGAGCACACCCATGCCGTGAGGCTGGAACACACCCATGCCATGAGGCTGGAGCACACCCATGCCATGAGGCTGGAGCACACCCATGCCATGAGGCTGGAGCACACCCATGCCATGAGGCTGGAGCACACCCATGCCATGAGGCTGGAGCACACCCATGCCATGAGGCTGGAGCACAGCCATGCCATGAGGCTGGAGCACACCCATGCCATGAGGCTGGGCCACACCCATGCCATGAGGCTGGAGCACACCCATGCCGTGAGGCTGGAGCACACCCATGCCATGAGGCTGGGCCACACCCATGCCATGAGGCTGGAGCACACCCATGCCATGAGGCTGGAGCACACCCATGCCATGAGGCTGGAGCACACCCATGCCATGAGGCTGGAGCACAGCCATGCCGTGAGGCTGGAGCACACCCATGCCGTGAGGCTGGAGCACACCCATGCCATGAGGCTGGAGCACAGCCATGCCATGAGGCTGGGTCACACCCATGCCATGAGGCTGGAGCACACCCATGCCATGAGGCTGGAGCACACCCATGCCGTGAGGCTGGAGCACACCCATGCCATGAGGCTGGAGCACACCCATGCCATGAGGCTGGAGCACACCCATGCCATGAGGCTGGAGCACACCCATGCCATGAGGCTGGAGCACACCCATGCCATGAGGCTGGAGCACACCCATGCCATGAGGCTGGAACACACCCATGCCATGAGGCTGGAGCACACCCATGCCATGAGGCTGGAGCACACCCATGCCATGAGGCTGGAGCACACCCATGCCGTGAGGCTGGAGCACACCCATGCCGTGAGGCTGGAGCACACCCATGCCTTGAGGCTGGGTCACACCCATGCCGTGAGGCTGGAGCACACCCATGCCATGAGGCTGGAGCACACCCATGCCGTGAGGCTGGAGCACACCCATGCCATGAGGCTGGAGCACACCCATGCCGTGAGGCTGGAGCACACCCATGCCATGAGGCTGGAGCACACCCATGCCATGAGGCTGGAACACACCCATGCCATGAGGCTGGAGCACACCCATGCCATGAGGCTGGAGCACACCCATGCCATGAGGCTGGAGCACACCCATGCCGTGAGGCTGGAGCACACCCATGCCGTGAGGCTGGAGCACACCCATGCCTTGAGGCTGGGTCACACCCATGCCGTGAGGCTGGAGCACACCCATGCCATGAGGCTGGAGCACACCCATGCCGTGAGGCTGGAGCACACCCATGCCATGAGGCTGGAGCACACCCATGCCGTGAGGCTGGGTCACACCCATGCCGTGAGGCTGGAGCACACCCATGCCGTGAGGCTGGAGCACAGCCATGCCATGAGGCTGGGTCACACCCATGCCGTGAGGCTGGAGCACACCCATGCCATGAGGCTGGGTCACACCCATGCCGTGAGGCTGGGTCACACCCATGCCATGAGGCTGGAGCACACCCATGCCATGAGGCTGGAGCACACCCATGCCATGAGGCTGGAGCACACCCATGCCATGAGGCTGGGTCACACCCATGCCGTGAGGCTGGGTCACACCCATGCCATGAGGCTGGAGCACACCCATGCCGTGAGGCTGGAGCACACCCATGCCATGAGGCTGGAGCACACCCATGCCATGAGGCTGGGTTACACCCATGCCATGAGGCTGGAGCACAGCCATGCCATGAGGCTGGAGCACAGCCATGCCATGAGGCTGGAGCACACCCATGCCATGAGGCTGGAGCACACCCATGCCATGAGGCTGGGTTACACCCATGCCATGAGGCTGGAGCACAGCCATGCCATGAGGCTGGAGCACACCCATGCCATGAGGCTGGAGCACAGCCATGCCATGAGGCTGGAGCACACCCATGCCATGAGGCTGGAGCACACCCATGCCATGAGGCTGGAGCACACCCATGCCATGAGGCTGGAGCACACCCATGCCATGAGGCTGGAGCACACCCATGCCATGAGGCTGGAGCACACCCATGCCATGAGGCTGGGTCACACCCATGCCATGAGGCTGGAGCACACCCATGCCGTGAGGCTGGAGCACACCCATGCCGTGAGGCTGGAGCACACCCATGCCATGAGGCTGGAGCACACCCATGCCGTGAGGCTGGAGCACACCCATGCCATGAGGCTGGAGCACAGCCATGCCATGAGGCTGGAGCACACCCATGCCATGAGGCTGGAGCACACCCATGCCATGAGGCTGGGTCACACCCATGCCATGAGGCTGGAGCACACCCATGCCGTGAGGCTGGAGCACACCCATGCCGTGAGGCTGGAGCACACCCATGCCGTGAGGCTGGAGCACACCCATGCCGTGAGGCTGGAGCACACCCATGCCGTGAGGCTGGAGCACACCCATGCCGTGAGGCTGGGTCACACCCATGCCATGAGGCTGGAGCACACCCATGCCGTGAGGCTGGGTCACACCCATGCCATGAGGCTGGAGCACACCCATGCCATGAGGCTGGAGCACACCCATGCCATGAGGCTGGGTCACACCCATGCCATGAGGCTGGGTCACACCCATGCCATGAGGCTGGGTCACACCCATGCCATGAGGCTGGAGCACACCCATGCCGTGAGGCTGGGTCACACCCATGCCATGAGGCTGGAGCACACCCATGCCATGAGGCTGGAGCACACCCATGCCATGAGGCTGGGTCACACCCATGCCATGAGGCTGGGTCACACCCATGCCATGAGGCTGGGTCACACCCATGCCATGAGGCTGGAGCGCACCCATGCCGTGAGGCTGGAGCACACCCATGCCGTGAGGCTGGAACACACCCATGCCATGAGGCTGGAGCACACCCATGCCATGAGGCTGGAGCACACCCATGCCGTGAGGCTGGAGCACACCCATGCCGTGAGGCTGGAGCACACCCATGCCGTGAGGCTGGAGCACACCCATGCCATGAGGCTGGAGCACACCCATGCCATGAGGCTGGAGCACACCCATGCCATGAGGCTGGAGCACACCCATGCCGTGAGGCTGGAGCACACCCATGCCGTGAGGCTGGAGCACACCCATGCCATGAGGCTGGAGCACACCCATGCCGTGAGGCTGGAGCACACCCATGCCGTGAGGCTGGAGCACACCCATGCCATGAGGCTGGAGCACACCCATGCCGTGAGGCTGGGTCACACCCATGCCATGAGGCTGGAGCACACCCATGCCGTGAGGCTGGGTCACACCCATGCCATGAGGCTGGAGCACACCCATGCCATGAGGCTGGAGCACACCCATGCCATGAGGCTGGGTCACACCCATGCCATGAGGCTGGGTCACACCCATGCCATGAGGCTGGGTCACACCCATGCCATGAGGCTGGAGCACACCCATGCCGTGAGGCTGGAGCACACCCATGCCATGAGGCTGGAGCACACCCATGCCGTGAGGCTGGAGCACAGCCATGCCATGAGGCTGGAGCACACTCATGCCATGAGGCTGGAGCACACCCATGCCGTGAGACTGGAGCACACCCATGCCGTGAGGCTGGAGCACACCCATGCCATGAGGCTGGATCACACCCATGCCATGAGGCTGGAGCACAGCCATGCCATGAGGCTGGAGCACACCCATGCCGTGAGGCTGGAGCACAGCCATGCCGTGAGGCTGGAGCACAGCCATGCCATGAGGCTGGAGCACACCCATGCCGTGAGGCTGGAGCACAGCCATGCCATGAGGCTGGAGCACACCCATGCCGTGAGGCTGGAGCACACCCATGCCATGAGGCTGGAGCACACCCATGCCGTGAGGCTGGAGCACAGCCATGCCATGAGGCTGGAGCACACCCATGCCGTGAGGCTGGGTCACACCCATGCCATGAGGCTGGAGCACACCCATGCCGTGAGGCTGGAGCACAGCCATGCCATGAGGCTGGAGCACACCCATGCCGTGAGGCTGGAGCACAGCCATGCCATGAGGCTGGAGCACACTCATGCCGTGAGGCTGGAGCACACCCATGCCGTGAGACTGGAGCACACCCATGCCGTGAGGCTGGAGCACACCCATGCCATGAGGCTGGGTCACACCCATGCCATGAGGCTGGGTCACACCCATGCCATGAGGCTGGAGCACAGCCATGCCGTGAGGCTGGAGCACACCCATGCCATGAGGCTGGAGCACACCCATGCCGTGAGGCTGGAGCACACCCATGCCATGAGGCTGGAGCACACCCATGCCGTGAGGCTGGAGCACAGCCATGCCATGAGGCTGGAGCACACCCATGCCGTGAGGCTGGAGCACAGCCATGCCATGAGGCTGGAGCACACCCATGCCGTGAGACTGGAGCACACCCATGCCGTGAGGCTGGAGCACACCCATGCCATGAGGCTGGAACACACCCATGCCGTGAGGCTGGGTCACACCCATGCCGTGAGGCTGGAGCACACCCATGCCGTGAGGCTGGAACACACCCATGCCGTGAGGCTGGAGCACACCCATGCCATGAGGCTGGAACACACCCATGCCATGAGGCTGGAACACACCCATGCCATGAGGCTGGAACACACCCATGCCATGAGGCTGGAACACACCCATGCCATGAGGCTGGAGCACACCCATGCCATGAGGCTGGGTCACACCCATGCCGTGAGGCTGGAACACACCCATGCCGTGAGGCTGGAACACACCCATGCCGTGAGGCTGGAACACACCCATGCCGTGAGGCTGGAGCACACCCATGCCATGAGGCTGGAGCACACCCATGCCATGAGGCTGGGTCACACCCATGCCATGAGGCTGGAGCACACCCATGCCATGAGGCTGGGTCACACCCATGCCGTGAGGCTGGAGCACACCCATGCCGTGAGGCTGGAGCACACCCATGCCATGAGGCTGGGCCACACCCATGCCATGAGGCTGGAGCACACCCATGCCATGAGGCTGGAGCACACCCATGCCGTGAGGCTGGAGCACACCCATGCCGTGAGGCTGGAGCACAGCCATGCCGTGAGGCTGGAGCACACCCATGCCGTGAGGCTGGAGCACAGCCATGCCGTGAGGCTGGAGCACACCCATGCCGTGAGGCTGGAGCACACCCATGCCGTGAGGCTGGAGCACACCCATGCCATGAGGCTGGAGCACACCCATGCCATGAGGCTGGAGCACACCCATGCCGTGAGGCTGGAGCACACCCATGCCATGAGGCTGGAGCACACCCATGCCATGAGGCTGGAGCACACCCATGCCATGAGGCTGGAGCACAGCCATGCCATGAGGCTGGAACACACCCATGCCATGAGGCTGGAGCACAGCCATGCCGTGAGGCTGGAGCACACCCATGCCGTGAGGCTGGAGCACACCCATGCCGTGAGGCTGGAGCACACCCATGCCATGAGGCTGGGTCACACCCATGCCATGAGGCTGGAGCACACCCATGCCATGAGGCTGGAGCACACCCATGCCGTGAGGCTGGAGCACACCCATGCCATGAGGCTGGGTCACACCCATGCCATGAGGCTGGAGCACACCCATGCCATGAGGCTGGAGCACACCCATGCCATGAGGCTGGAGCACACCCATGCCGTGAGGCTGGAGCACACCCATGCCATGAGGCTGGAGCACACCCATGCCATGAGGCTGGAGCACACCCATGCCATGAGGCTGGAGCACACCCATGCCATGAGGCTGGAGCACACCCATGCCATGAGGCTGGAGCACACCCATGCCATGAGGCTGGAGCACACCCATGCCATGAGGCTGGAGCACACCCATGCCATGAGGCTGGAGCACACCCATGCCATGAGGCTGGAGCACACCCATGCCATGAGGCTGGGCCACACCCATGCCATGAGGCTGGAGCACACCCATGCCATGAGGCTGGAGCACACCCATGCCGTGAGGCTGGAGCACACCCATGCCGTGAGGCTGGAGCACACCCATGCCGTGAGGCTGGAGCACACCCATGCCATGAGGCTGGAGCACACCCATGCCATGAGGCTGGAGCACACCCATGCCATGAGGCTGGAGCACAGCCATGCCGTGAGGCTGGATCACACCCATGCCATGAGGCTGGAGCACACCCATGCCATGAGGCTGGAGCACACCCATGCCATGAGGCTGGAGCACACCCATGCTGTGGAGCAGCCTGTGACACAGAGGTCCTGACAATACCTGTCAACGTGCAGCAGCCCTCTCTGATGCTCAGCTGAGGATAGAACTAAGCAGCTTTGATTTAAAAGGAGTAGAAATAATTATAAATCGGGGGATAAGATGCTACTGCCATGGCGGGAACACATGCAGATAGCAGTGTCAGGAGCATGCATTAATCCACTCATAAAGCCAGCAGGATGCTCTCCCAATTCCTGATACAAAACAGAAATAGAGCTTTACAGCAAGCAGCAGCTGGGATCCAGAACTTGTGCAGCTAATGCCCTCATCACAGTCCTTAAACTGAGGGAAAACATGCCAGAAGGAAGATGGCTCACTGGAAATAACAACTATACTGTATCTAAGCTCCTGGCACTTTTTTGTCACGTGGTGGGCTCTCACAAACAGCCTGTCACTGTGCTGGGACCTAACAATGTAGGGAGCTGGTGTGCTATCCAAACGCTAGCAATTCAGTGGCGCATGGTGCCACACACCTGCTGTCCCAGCACTTGGAGGCAGAGGCAGGTGGATCTTCGAGTTTAAGGCCAGCTTGAACTACAGGGTGAGTTCAAGGACAGCCAGGGCTACACAGAGAAACCCTGTCTCTGAAAAAGAAATGTGAGTAATTTACAGATATTGTCAACAATTTCTGGACTTCCTCTGTCGTTACTAAACAGCAAATGCTAGGAACCAGTGGTCAAACTCTGACATCCTTCAAAGAAGAGGAGCAAATGGGAAGGAAATTACAGATGAATTCTAAACCAGTAAGTCCTAAAATCATTTGTTTTTCTGAAGAAGTCTCAAAGGGTCTTGCTGTCCCCATAAAGGTAGAAAGCGGCAGCTACATCTTCTTAGGAGGAGACTGACAGTGTGGTACAGGGATTCAGCAAGTAGGAAAATAAAGTGGTGGTGGTGGTGGTGGTGTGTGTGTTTGTGTTTGTGTGTGTCCCTGAAATGCAAACTGCCCATGAAGAAATCAACATGAAAATCTCAATCCAAGGCACTAGGCGAAAGTTCTTGGCTTTAGGCATTCAATGTATAATGACATACAAAGAAAATTTCAGGGTGCTGAGTGGCCACTTGGCCTTATTTTCTCTGAACTCCTGCATCTGTCACCACTTCCATAATGAGACACAAACTCTGTCTCTACAAAGGGCATATTCAGCTGCCCAAGGAGAATGTTCCACTCTGTTCTTGTTACATGGAGCTTCATATATATTTTCACCCTTAAGGCAACTGGGATATAGTTAGAAAGAAAAATAAAATAAAGAAAGGAAGAGAAAAACTGTTTGCATCTAACTAAATCCCCACTCATTTCCTTAGGCTCTTCTTTCACACAAACATATGATGTCTGCTGGTTTCAGATGAGAATCATTTTCCTTCCATGGTACATTAATATGGACCCTTGCCTAGTCACGTGTGTCACCATCCATTTGGACAACACAGTTCTGTGGCTGTATAATATTCAGCCCCTCGCCCCCTGGGACATGAACTGTTGTCTCCAGATCATAAGTCTTGACCTTCATTTCACAGAGAACTATAAGGAATGTCATTTTCTTTGGGAATTGTTAGACAATAAGCCATCTTGTTCTGCGTTGGCCTCTGGCTCCAGCCCATCCTGCATGCCTTTAAGCTACGCACTCTGAAAGACACCACCTCAGACCCTTTTCCTTTCTTTCAAAAACCAGTGGTGCATAATGATAGTGCACAATGTTGTCATACTCCTTCTAGAAATGAGGCACTGGTTTCTGGCCATGGAAGAGGGAGGGCTTTGTCCTTTAAGATGAGAAAGTATCTCTGCTAAGAGAGTGTGTCCCTGCAATCAAAGACCCTCTGTGAGAGGTAGCCACTTGGGCGCTATCAGCAGAGAACAGAGCAATAGAAGAATTTAAGTGAAGTTGACACATTCTCATTAGGGTGGCTGAAACAAAAGCACATATGGATCTTTCTGAATCATTGAACACACACCGTTTGATAAATTAGATTCTCATTGTCAGAAGCTGTGACTCTTGAGTGCCTGGGCAGGTAATAGCTGTACCCAGCCCTGGAGTGCTAGTTTTCATCACCAAAAAATAAGGACCCCTTGGGCCAGTGAGGACGATCAGAGAAGGTGGTTAAGGGCTGCTGACAGGCTCGTCTTCAATCTGGCTTAGGTCTGAAGACCCCAAAACATATGGAGCTTTTTCCACAGAGCTGGTCTCCATGAAGGAACGGGAAGACAGCCAATGTTGAAAGCACTAGACAGTGTAACATGGCAAAAAAAAAAAATATGTTTATTTCACCCCGTTCTCTGCTCTATTAGGAATCCCACCACTTCCTTGGGTATGACTCGGACAAAGGAAGTAAAATGAGAAGAGTATGGTGAGAGAGGACTGGGGTACACAGGCACCCCCCAAACACAGATCCTACTCCCATCCCCCCCCCCCAACATACACTTTAGGGTCCTATATCAAAATCTCAGAGACAGCCTTGTGAGTCCATGTCTCCAGCCTCCAGGACCGACCCACTCACAATGGTGGAAGCAGGAAAGGAGCAAGGTGAAAGGACTTTTAGGAGGATTTCCACAAACCCCCATGAGGCTCTGATGCTAACGCTATGCCTCTCCTCAACTCTGTACAGGGGGCATTGTCACTGCAACCTTTGCCCTAGGGAGCTGAGCTGCCAGCCTATTGTCTGTCCCTCAGTACGCTGAGGACACATTACTGACCAAGCCAACTCCTTCCTCACACCTCACGGGTGAGATGAATAGCCAGCATCTTTCAGCCTCCCCAGGGAAGCAGATAGGCTCAGACACTCAGCCCTTTATCTCCCTAGACTGTAGCTACTTCCTACCAAAAAAATAAAGGGAAGGGAAGATTCTGGGGGAAAATATTCACTACAGAACCTTCAACAATTGTGGCAAAATGCAACATGAACTGTTTTCTACAGGAAAGACGCTGGCTACGTGCACCACTTTCAACCTCCTCAAGCCTGGCCTTGCTCTTCCTAGGCAGCCAACTTGGGAAAAATTAATAACCCTGGCAAGTCAGATACCTTCTTCCAAGCCCCCAGGGAAACCTGTCCATGACATAACCCAGATTCTTCTGCATATGGAAGTCTTACACGTCCTTTTATCTAGAGAACATTGTATAAAATGACTGAACTATTCCAAAAGAAGTGGAAGAAAGGAGGGGGGAAAAAAGCTACTAGTGATTTCCAAAACTAAGCAACTAAGAAAGCAACCTCAAAACTCTTGATTTTCTCTACCCCACACATACTCATACATACACAAACACACACACACACACACACACACACACACACACACACACACACACACACACATGCTTTTCATTTTTCACAGCTTCTAATTTTTGTTCTTCTCCTGGGCATACTTTAAAGGGAGCCCTGCAAAAAAAAGACAACAGAAACAAATCTAACAGTCATCTTCAGAATCATGACAAAGAAAATTTTATGGTTTATAAATGGCAGAATCGATGCCTAGAGTAACGCACACACAGACCATGTAGAGCGGGAATCACCACAGCGAAGAGAGAAATCAAATCAGCTCCTAATCTGTGTTTAAAGATGTTCCACTGCCAACCCCCGAGAAATGGGGTTCCTGCTGCTCTTGCTTCCAGACAAGGCATAAACTACATGATCCCTGACGTGCCTTTCAGGGAGGCACAGGCATAAGTTGTTAACTTCACACACAGCTGAGACCCTACAGTGATCCAAGCAGAAAACTGGGTAAATTTCAGAGGCTTTTGCCTAACACTTTCTGCCTAAACTCCCACTACTTTAATAGCTGCACAAAGAGAGCTCCCTTGTACAGGCTGGGAGTGTAGCTAAGCAGGGAGGTGCTTGCCTGTGACGCCCAAGCCCCCGGGGATGCTCCTTCACATTGGGGAAAAATAGAGAAAATCCTGACTTTAATTACTTTTTGTTTGTTTGTTTTGCTTTCATTTTTGTTTTGAGGGGATAACATAATTCTTTCAAGTGTATATTTATTTATTTATTACATTTTATTTACTTAATCACTTTACAGCCTGATCCCAGACTCCACTCTCCTCTCTTCCCAGTCCTTCCCTATGCCCTTCTGCCCCCACCTCCCCTTCTTCTCAGAGAAGGAGATGCCCTTAGGGGTACCAATCTACCCTGGCACCTCGAGTCACAGCGGGACTAAGCTCATCTTCTTCTACTGAAGCCAGACAAGGCAGCCCAGCTAGGGGAAAGGGGTCCAATGGCAGATAACAGAGCCAGAGACAGGCCCTACTCCCATTGTTAAGCAACCCACATGATGACCAAGCTGCGCATCACCTACATATGTGTAGGGGATTTGGTCTGGCCCATGTATGATCTTTGGTTGGTAGTTCAGTCTCTATGAGGCCCCATGGGCCCAGGTTAGTTTATTCTGTAGGTCCTCTATAGTGCCCTTGACTCTTCTGGTTCCCTCAGTCCTTCCTTCCACTCTTCTACAAACTCCCTGAGCTCAGCCTATTGTTTGGCTGTGGGGCATCTGTTTCCATCAGCTGCTGGATGAAGCCTCTCAGAGGACAGTTATGCTAGGCTCCTGTCTGCAAGCATAGCAGAGTATCACTAATAATGTCAGGGGTTGGCTCTCTCTCATGGGTGGGTCTCAAGTTCCCCCAGTCATTGGTTGGTCATTTCCTCGATCTCTGTTCCATCTTTATCTGCTACACTTCTTGTAGGCAAGACAAATTTTGAGTGGAAGGTTTTTATAAGTGGGTTGGTGTCAGCTCTCTCTCCACTGGAAGTCCTACCCGGCTAGAGAGGTGGCAACGTCAGGCTGTGTGTGTGTGTGTGTGTGTGTGTGTGTGTGTGTGTGTGTGTGTGTGTGGCCCAGAGATGCTCCCCCACCTGATTCCCACTCTCTCTCTCCAGTTCCTCCCCTGCCAAACCCCACTGCCCATGCCCCCCTCTCCATACCTGATATCCACTCCCTCTACCTTTCCCTTCCTATCTCCCACAAAAATGCCTTTCCATCTACTTCAGAAGTCTATTTTATTTCCTCTTTTGTCTGAGATTCAAGCATCCTCCCTTGGGCCTTCCTTGGCTTCTTTGGGTCTGTAGGTTGTAGCATAGTTATTCTGTACATGATGGCTAATATGCACATACAATGAATTTAATTATTTAAATAAAAAAATTTAACAGTATTTGATTATTGTTCCCTCTCTGCATGTTCTATATGTGTGCTACTTTAGGCATATATTCTGCCATTTATAAACCATAAAGTTTTCTGTATCATGATTCTGAAGATGATTTTTAGACCTTAATGATTTGCTGTACATGTTGGTGGGGCCTCTGGGTTTTGGGTGGAGTTGTTTGTAGAAAACGAAAGCACATAACAAAAACAATCAAGCACATAACAATAAAGCGCCGCTTTGAAGGTTCTATAGTTATGGTCCTGCTTGCAGGGGTCAGTTAAGCAAGATATATGCAAATCCCATAGTTTGTTGTGTCTTTGTCGCTCTCTCATGTGATGTCCTCATGGCCACTCTCTTGTGAGCATTGGTCTATTGTAGGAGAGAAGCTGGTTCTTGGGAAAATGTTCTCCCTACCTGGGAGGTGGTATGTAAGAAACATTAGCATCATCTCTGCTTCATGCCAACACCCAGAAGGGCTAGGCCAATGGTTCATTGAAAAGCTGATCTTCATAGCGGCAGAATAGAACCTTCAGATTTGAAAATGTGTACAAACAGGGATGGGAGAAATGTTTCAGTAGTTAAGAGCACAAAATGCTCTTACAGAAGACCAGTACTCAGTTCCCAGCATCTGTAACGGGCCGGCTCACAGTGACCTGTAACTCCAGCTCCATGGGGTCTGACTCTCTCTTCTGGACATTGCAGGCACTGTGCTCATATACACTACCCACCCCAGCTTATAAACATAATTAGAAATAAAAATAAGTTCTTTAAAATATTATTTTAAAAATGCATACAAATACATTTGGTTGAGATCAATTAGTCCTAATTACCTTACAAATACACTCAGAAATGTATAATTAGTCAATGACAACACATTCCTACATTGTGAAAGTCCATACTGGATATATGATTACTCTCCCCAGTTGCTTGTTTTCTTTCAGTAATGGTCTTGGTCAAGAGACTCATGTTTCCATGGCATCCATCTTGTTTTCTACTCCTGTTTATACATACTCAGTTTGCATTTTTTTCAATCGTGGGAGTGCTGGTTTCTTGGCTTTATGGTGATGTCATTAATGTGTTATAGAAAGATCCCAGGCTTATTATAAGCAATGGCCTCAGGTTTAGGAACAAGAGTGAAAGCATTTAGCTTGAGAAATCTTGCTATCACTGGTAGGTTATTGGGCAAATGCATGCAATGTAGAAAATGCAAAGGTGGCAGCTTTCCTTCAGGCTTCTCAGGGGGAAAGGGACAAAGATCATGTCCTCACAGGTATTCTGACCATCTATGTGATCTGTGGGAATTTATATTTTATGTGGGAGCCTGGGCAGCCTGAGAATGTGCCTGCTCCCAATAAGCCTTCATGGAATGACTCCTGTTATTATTATCTCTCTCAATATCCTCTCACAGAGAGGTAGAGAGAAGTTAGTGGAAATGTATAAACTTTGTTGGAAAGTAAGTATCGTCCAGTTGAATTTCTGTCTAAAGGATCATCTGTTACCTCAAATAGTTTTTCTGAATAGTTTCTCTAGTTTTCTATCTACAACTAAAACAGCTTCTGGGCAAAGGAATCATTTGTAATAATAATAATGATGATGATGATGATGATGATGATGATGATGATGATGTGGGTTACATAAGAACATAAGCTATTTGCCCCATAAAAAGTGGAATTTTCAAAATTAAAACATAGACAAGTAGTAAATGTTAAGAATTTACTAGCCACAAGGTTATAGATGTGTTGCTATGTCACTGACCAATCACTGAAGCTCATCCTAGGCCTAGTTAGGTCTTTGGTACCTTATAGAGAAAGGCACCAGAACCAAGCAAATGAATGCTGCTGATTACAATTATGCAGATTACTCGTTGCAGCAAGGAGTAATCTGAAATATGTTCTTGACTTTACTATGAAGATCTATATCAAAGACACTGGCAAGTCTGCTTAGTAAACATGATAATAAAAGAAAATGGTTGTCCAAACATCTGAGCAGATTGTGTAAGAACACTGGAGGAAATAGAGGGGAACACTTAAATAAAAGTTAATAAGGCATTAAATGTGTACATATATGGGAATAAAGAGTGGCACTGGGACCAGAGATACACTTGTGGCATGCATGAGCTGAGAAGGTTCAAATCTGTTAGTCATGGAAAATAAATCTTTGCAAATAATCATAATGAAAGGAGCTCACTTGAAGAAGATGGATGGCAAACTTCATGCTGGGGGTGTAAACTAATACACCCTGGGCATACTGCCCAACCTTCAAACCTCAGAATACCTGGCATAATCAGTCACTACAAACCTGCAGTCTGATGAACTACCTGTGAACTGAGCTTGTCTGAATCAATTCAAGATAAATCTAATGACTTGTGTGGGCAAAATTACAGCTACAGGAAATATGGTGAACTGGCTAACGAGACAGTCAACACCATATTGGCCAAGTCAAGAACATGATAGTCTATAGATTAATGACTTAATTTCTCTCATATACTAATGGCATGAATGGCAACAAGTGGGGTGTTGTTATAAAGAAAGAAAATCCCAAACGTTTGATTTTCCCAATAAAGCCTCAGGATCCATGTGCTGGGGTGAAAACCTGCTAGCTCAGAGAGACAAAGAAAGCACCCAGATGACCTTACTACTCAGCCTATGTCCCAGAAGGAAAAATCCTTTTCTCCCTCTCTATACTGCCTAAAATACACTTCAACTCAATGTCCCTCCTTCTTGTGTTTTCTTTGGTCAACTGGTTGCTTGCTCTGCCTCTTGGCCTATGGGTGTCTTTATTTAGCTCTTGTTTACAGAAAGCTCTTGGGTTAAAGGTGTGTGCTAGGGATGAACCACACCACAATTAGAAAAAGGGTTTTCCAGTTCACACTTTCAGGGTTCACAATGTGACCAAATATCCTCCAATATGGGAGGTAGAAGGAATGTGTGTTTTCAATAATAAAAGGACCTAGTTATTAGTTAAATACCATATGTAAATGTTGTGAAGTTTATTTAACACACACACACACAGCACACACACACACACACACACATATACACACACACACATACACACACACTTCCATCATTTGAGATAATTTGGAAGAATTTAATATTGTCTGGGCTTAAATAAATTGAAATCATTCTTGTCATCTGAACTATCTGTGATAGCACTTGGTGGTTATTTCTCTTTAAAAGAATAACATACAAAACAACACTTGAGTGTGTGCTGCCCCTCTCCTAAAAACCTTTTTAGCTACATTAGTGCCCATGCTTAAATCTATATTAAGAAAATTTTAAAGCCTTTATCTTTGCTTATAAAAAAAAATAAAATTAGTGGGAGACAGCTATGCCTTGTCCAGAAGACTGCATTCACAACATATCACTTCATCCTCTGGTCCTTACAGTCTTTAGGATTTCCCTCCCTCTCTCTCTCTCTCTCTCTCTCTCTCTCTCTCTCTCTCTCTCTCTCTCTCTCTCTCTCTCTCCTGAACCTTAGTAGTGGGAGGTTTGATAGAGACAACTTGTTTGGAGCTGAGCACTCAAACTCTCATTGTTGTTACTTTCCAAGACAAGATCTCTCTGTGTAGCTCTGGCTGTCCTGGAACTCACTCCGGAGACCAGACTGGCCATGAACTCAGAGACAGACCTGCTTCTGCCCCCAAAGTGCTGGGATTAAAGGCTTGTGCCACTATACCTGGCCTAGCACACAGACTCTTAAACTTGGCATTGAGCCAGCTATTCCTTCCTATTTACCACTACCCACTGCAAAAGGAAGCTTCTAAGACCATGGTTGGGAGAAATTCCATGGACATAAACATAAATATTTAGAAGGAAGTTTGACAGGATGACCGCTTAGCAAAATAACAACACCAGGCTCTATGCAACAGCCTATGACCTCCCTAGCTGTGGGCTTTTGACCAGGGTTACAGTAGTAGGCTTGAGAGTCTCTCTTGGGAGCAGGGCTCAAATACAGTCAAAAGGCATCCAGTAACCCAATAACAGCCATACCACTGTGGTACCAGTGCACACACCTTGCCTGCAGTATGCAGATTCTGTGTTACTAAGATCATTGATGTCTTTTCTCCCTTAGCAGCCTACATAGCACCTACTGGTCAGTTTCTCTATGTAATGCAGCCAAAATGTGTGGTATCTTCAGCAACAGGATCTTACCGTGTAGTTATGCTTGGAACCCAAGGAGAAAGGCAAAAGCCTGTCTTGTTTGTGGAGACATCCAGGTCATTCATGACCAATAGTTCCTAGGAAGGTATGTTATCCTAAGGCTTGTACATGGTTTTTACTTAATAACCATGTCTTCTGGGAGCAACTTCATTTATTGATGCGGGGTAATTCTGTTCAAATTATTTTTAAGTTGTGTTCTGAAATCAGCTTAGTCATAAACTCATACTAGCTGTGGTTACCTGCACAAGACCTGGATGAGATCAAGACAGCCAAAGCCCTGGCCCAGAGATGCTCTCCAAGGCCCACCCATTACCAAGGAGCTATTGACAGTGTATTTGCTGTCTATTCATTTGCTTGTTTGTTTGTAAACGTAGCTACTCAGATTCCAGTGCCCCGGTCGTTGAAGCTACATTCATGCACGTATTAGCTGAACTAACTAAATGTAGTGAATTATCAAACAAAATAAAAAGGTATGACGCTAGGAAAGAATATGCTTGGAGAAATATAAGAATATTGTGACTAAATATGATCATATTTTATTGTATACATGCATGAAATTCCCAAAAATAAAGTTTTAAAATAGTGTGAGAAAGATCTTATTAATTATAAGTTTAACCTGAAGTATAAAACAGTAAGTGGCTTAAAATATTGTAGAAGAAGGTCATAGAAAGGGAGAGTGATTAGCAAATTATTAATAGCTGGAGAGATTAAATAGGTACCTTTTATTATATTATGCTATTTATACTTAGCTATTTAAAAATTCCATTTAAAATAAAACAATATAAGTTTACTGCCACATTACCTATGAAGAGTAATTGATCATAAAGTTTTTTAAATTGTTGGTTTTTAAAAGTATTATGAATAAAATTGTAGCTAAAATGCAGAGAAATGGCCTGTAATTGTATCAGTCAGTAGTCTAGCTTTGGAGATAGGAAACAGCACCTTCGGGTAGCTCCTTGGGCCTAGCTGATCCATTCCCAGACCTTCAGTGTCTCTAAGGAAGAACGATCGTAACCATCTTCTCTTGAAATGTCAAAGCAGACTTTTCTAATCGCTCCATGATGAATGTGCTTACTGTGTCCTGGTGAGTTTATGACACAATGAAGAGGCTCTGGGAAAAGGAACTGGTTTTGTCACTAACACGCTGTGATAAATTGGGAGTGTTTCATCAAATGCCATCTGAAAAGGTGTGTCTTCAGAAAGGAGATACATCTAATACCATTCATCGCTGAAACATCCCTGAATAGCAGGGTATAATCAGACTTGGCTATTTATTCAGTTCAATGTGTTCAGTACTAAAACAGCACATGAAACACTAAGAAAAAGTTATCCCTGCAAAAATATAAAAGCACTTCACCATCTATGTGGGTACATGAAGAGGAAAAGGATGGAAATGACTATAGTGAGGGTGTTATGGAATTGGCCATATCTAAGATGTTAAGTTTATTATTTTATTTCCTGTTATTGAAACAAAATGCCAGATGCTAGGTAACTTGTAAAGAAAGTGGACTTAATTATCCCACAATAAGATGCAGGTTATAACAAGGACTTTCCTGGTTGTGTCTAGTCATAGCAGAGGGTATCACAGAAGGAGTGCTTGTGAGCTGGAGAGACGATGTGCTGAAACAAGAAGCAGAGAGAAGCAGAAGCTAGGACAGCCACTAACTGATAATCCACAAATGCCACAGTTACCCCTAGAACTATCCCCCAGTGACTCAGGGTCCTCTCTCTGGACCATCCTCTTTTAGTAATATCACCACATGAGCCCTAAGCCTCTAACACATCAGTGCTTAACAAAATCATAACACCCAAAACGGAGAAGTGGGAACACACCTTCAGTAAGAAGCACTAAGACACAATGACACGCTATCAAGAGAAACATAATCCTATTTGATGGAAACAAATAATGGCTACTGAGACAAAGATGAAATGATGTGCTGATATTCCCAAACAAAAGCAATGGGTGGAGGAGTGTAAAGGAATGTTAATTCAGAACATGGCTGCTCAGGCAAGAGATCACATCTAAAGACCTAGGTCTGTGTGATTCGGTTAGAACACAAACATGCCTTTAATCCAGGAGACAAAGGCAAACAGATCTGAGTACAATGCCAGCCTGATATAGAGCAGGTATCATGTAAAGAAAAGCTTATGTCCCCTCATAGTGACACATGCCTTTAATTCCAAAGGAGGAAGGTAAAGTTAGTTTGTAGAAGGAAGTACCCAAGTGTGGAGGAATGTTCTGAGTGGATGTAACAACTGTCAATAAAGCACTGTTTAGCCAACCAGCTGGACAGAAGGACGGGAAGTGGAAGACAGGACTTCCTGGAGAGGGGGAGGAACCTAGAGTTGACAGTTGATGAAAGTTGAGGGAGAGAAGCCGCCTAGGGAGGATAGGCAAGTGCTTGGGGTGTATGTTGGTTATGAGGATTAGAGTAGTTTATTTTAGTTTACAAGTAGATTAATATCAGTTTAGATTCTGCCCAGCATAGTGCTTGCAGCTTTAAAGTAAATTTCAGTATCTTTGTGGCAGTTATTGGCTTCCTAGGCCAAGCAGATACAATTCATTGTAACACTCAAGTTTGAAAGTAATGTCTAATTGAGTGGCAGAAAAGGTGACTAATCAGAGAAGATTTAACAGAATAGGATACAACCAAGTCTTACGAGAAGAAAGAGAAAAAGGAAGCTACTTAAGAGGCAGTTTTACAGAGAGAGGAGGCAGGTTTTTTCCAGGAAAGTTGCAGAGAGAGAAGAACTCAGGTGAAGATGGAACGGAACAGGAAACAAGACGCCAGATGATTAGAGCAGATTGCTGAGTGAGTTAGAGGCCAAGTAGAGCAATTCCAGGATGAGAGAGAAACCAGATTAAATAAGTCAGCAGGGAGAAGAGTTTGAGCCAGAAGGGCTGAGTTGGACCACTCAGTCCAGAACTCAGAAAGAATAAGTAAGGGTGAGTTCATTAAACAGTAACTCTCAGAGGTTGAAAACACTCTAGGCCTAGGTTAGATTGTATAGAGGCTAGAAGCTTCCAGGGCTAGGCCTATGGTAGCAGGAGGAGGCAGTAAACCTCACAGACAACAAATGATCCAGGAGAATAAAAGTTAGTTTTACAGGGGAGTACATAAGCCTTAAATGCCACAGAGGCTTCTTTAAACACAAATTATGTGGAGGATGTTGGTGGTAACCTAAGTAAATGTTTCCAAGGATATTCTTCATGTCCTTAGGGATCCTATCCTCTAACTCAATCTAAGGGAATAAGTCTTCTTTAGGCTCTGCTAAAGAAGTTATAATGACTTCTAGAGCATTCTGCCAGTGTTAGACCACCTATTAACTGGACATCCATAGCTGATTGAAAAGTGATGCTACCACCCATAGCCTGGGTGACTTAGAGCATCTACTCTAATATTTTATACCTACAAGGGACATAATTATTTTAGGAAGAAATATTTAATTTATTTATTTTTGACTAAAAGTTTGTATAATCTTGGAAGCATATCTATGGTTTGTTACTATTTCTCATGACTTATGTCCAATGCTGCAAATGTTGTTTTCTGTCAACCAAAATAACCTCATAAAAACAGTAGGTCATGGTCATTGCTGTCTAGCATTTCCTCAGAATTGAAGCATTCTATCCCAGAGGGAAGCTCATTAAAGACTTATGAAGTAAGCAACACACAAGTCTTAGGAAGTTCCCAAACAGTGCAGGATTCATAAGATATCCCCCACCACAAGTTTATATAAAGAGTAAAGATTATTGGGAAGAGTAGAGATCTTTTTTCAGTATCTGGGCTACCTAGATGAGACTCTTTGCCTCATTGGACTACCTGTGAGTCATGCATGGAGCTTTCAATATTCAGTTTTCACGAGTCACTACCCATACTGTGAGGACTTTCTGGTGATGCAGGGCAGGTGTAACTTCTCACCTATACTCCTAATAAACAACACAATAAACTCACCAGTTTACCAAGTTGGACCTTGGATAAATCATTACTTTGGTCTATCTATTTGGGCACTGTCAACACTAACTAGATATTTCTTTATGTCTCCCTAGGAAAAGTCACACCACAGTCATTCTGAACACCATTTAAGCATTTATTATGTTCAAGCACTATCTTATGTTCAGAGAGGTTTGGATAGAAAATGGGGTGAAGTATGTGTCCTTCTACCTGAGAAATCCAGTCTCTTCCTAAACAGCAAATTGTCCAATTTTAACAGAGCTAGCTTTTCCTTTACAGTTACCGTACAATGGCATATTTCAGAGCTGTGTCTTCATTGCACTGGTGAGAACATTCATTGGTGACATCTGTCACTTGGAACTTTTCCCTTAATAAAATTTATTGTGAACACATAAAACAATGCTATTGCTTCAGGACATCTGGCACATGCAACCAATGCCTTTGCAAAGATCTTGGGGGAAGGGTGAAAGCACACTCCTCCCAGGCCACGTACAAGTTCTGTGCTAGAGGGAGATAATTTTTCCCTTTGTCTAAACAGAGCTAGCTCCTATGGCCCATGGGTCACTAGTGTTTTGTGGGAAATGACGTCTCTGAAGAGGAGATGAATATTTACTCTGATCCCACAGATTGACCAACAACCTCATTTGAAGGAAATTTCTCAGTCTGTTCCATTAGAAATAATTGTGTTGGAGCAGTGCCCCTTGCTTTAAAGAGGGCACGTCCATTTACTATGGCAGAGGAGTCCCTGAGATTGATCTGACCTACTTGTTTTGTGGATTTGGATGCTGCTGAGTAAGCCAATGGTAATTCAAGGTGGTGCTGTGCTGGACAGAGTCAGAGCTTCGTGGGGTACAGGTTTTCCTCAGCAAGCCAATCATGACTACAAAACCAAGGTTAGTATCAACTGTGTGGAGTGGTACCTTGTCTTGGCTGCACCGACTTAATGAGCAAATGTCATTAAATTGCTCAAACATCCTTCACAATTGAATATCTGACTTTAAAAGAAATGGCTGAACCATCACCTGCATTTCACTAGCATTCATCTGTAGCAATCTGTGGTGTTTATCTGTAGTTTAAATGCAAGAAGAAAAGAAAAATCACTCTGATGCTTCATGCAAGGCTGCTTCTAGAACAAAATTAATAATGGCTACAATTTTCAGAGCTGTGCTCTCATACAGGGCATGCTAAATCTGACTAATTTAATTCCCTTGTACTGATGGCTTGAGATATTGCAGGAGAAGTACTCAAATTGCCACGACTGTGGAGGAACCATCCGGCCCTCTGTCTACCAATCTCTCTTAAAGGATGCCCACCAAGATTATTCTTGGCTGAATGATGTATTTGCCTTCCTCCATCAATCTAATGCTGTTTTCCTGGATTCATTCTTTTTTTCTTTTTGGTGAATTCTAATTGGCTCCCACTGAGGCTTGGCAGCCACCAATCTGATCATATGCCTGTTTAATTGACCCCGGGGATATTTAACAAAGTGCTCACCGTTTCACTGTGCACTGGAGGGTAGCTGTAGCTATTCTGTTTTCCTGTCATAGCTGTTGGGCTATTATGACAATCCTCACATGACTGATTTTGTAGCATAATTGTTTTGTGCGCTGGAAAGCAGTAATGCTTCGCCAACTCCATATCTTTTGCTACTGAAAATAAGATATGATTTAAGATAGACTTACGCTTATACACAAAAATGAACGTTTGTCAGACTGCTTATTTGTGGGGCAAATTGTGATCTAATTGCTTAGAACACTGGACACTTGCAGAAATATATTGCAATGAAATTATTGTGTGATAATTTCCCCCATCCTTCTAAAATGAGCTTTTAATCAGATTTAAAATAAAACTGTAATAGACCTTTTCTTCAGATGTTTAATGGGTGAATTTTATCCCAGCAAGGTTCTTCAAGACATTTGAATACAACCTTTGTGTCTTTAAAAACAAATTCACTAGAGGAAAAAAAAAACACACTCTGTTATACTCTTCATATGACTACAAAGACTTAACCTCCTGGCAATAATTTGTTATAAAAAAAAACCCACAGTTTCAAAAAGCATTTAACCTAAAAGATTTTCCTTGCTGTCTCTTTAGTCTTGTCATTCAGGGTCAACACCCACTGTGGCTTCCACACATTGTCATATGAAGCTCTGGGTTCTAACGCTGACTTGGACAAATGCAGAAACAGGCAGACAGATGGGGGAACAGCATGAGTATGGCCTTTCCTTAAACCAGAGGCCGCCACAAGCCGATGAGAGGATATATCTTCATCTGGTCAAGGCAAACACAGCAAACTGTGGCCATGTCACTGTGATGAGCCCAAAGGCCAAACGGCAGAAGGTGCCAATAGCCTCGTCTGCTTTCCTCTGACAAGAGTGTGGACTAACAAAGTGGCCGTGTCCTGCAGAAAGCACAGGCAGGTCCCTCCCAAGCATCTCCGAACCATTTGTTTATTGCTCTTGTTTCCCCCCTTCTTTTGCCAGCCATTTTTGAACCCTCTACCACATCCCACCATTCTTCTGTCTACATTGTTCAAACCACTGGAGACATGGCTAACTGGTGGGCTGAGAAACTGCTGGAACACAGCAACCTTGGTGCCAGTTGCTCCAACATTTGGCAACATTAGAGCCAATGGAACATCCTGTAGGGTGTCTCCAGTGACTCCACTGCCCCCCCCCCCCAGCGTTTCCATCAGTAGAAATAACAGCTAACTAAGCACCTACTTTACTGCCAACATGTTAGCTGGTAAGGCCTCCAAGAGGGAAGGGATGGCTTTGCTCTTGCCCTATACAAACCACTGCAGTGTATTCCCTGGTGGCAGCTATTCTTGGGGACTCAAGCTCTCTCATCGTTGGACATGCTCTCCTATGGAGCCATATCTCTAGCCTAGGTGATTCCAATGGGAAATCTTTGCAGAAGAAGGCACCCTGGGATGCTTTTCTAGTACCCAGCCAATGCCATGAAGGCTGAGGGAGATTAGAAGCTTTCTATAGTCTGACTCAGTATTTTTAACTTAAGCCTTTGCTCTCTATAAAACTCAACGACCTTTTTCTCACCAGCAAAAAGGCAAATTGCACATTTGCTAATCTATCTGTCCCACCCTCAGCCTAGCCTACTCCTGGGAAACAGAGCAGAAGTACAGCCTACACATTCCCTCATATTGGCCTCTGGCTGATACTATGGCAAAGATGACCACATGCTCAGTTGTTTGTGTCTTATTGTCCTTCCTGACTTGATCCCTGGCAGATTTCTTTGGGCCTCTCTGAAGCTCTGCAATTTGGGTTTAAATTTCAGATTATTCAGGGGCCTAGATCAATGTCTCAGTGGTTGAGAATGCACATTGCTCTTACAGAGGACCCCAGTTTAATTCCCAGCACCCACGTTGGACAGCTCAAGGGATTCTTGTCCTCATACACCCATACACAGACACGTGCTGACATGTGGACATAAAAGCTATTAAAAGTTGTTCAAACATAAATGGAACAGGCCCAGGAGGTAGTCCAGAGATGCAGTATTTGCCTGACAATCAGTGCTCTGGCCTCAACTCCTGATTCATGCAAGCAAGTCCTCAAAAAGTAGTAACTCAGTAGCTTTTACTTCAAAAACCAGTAGGTAAAGATGACAGGAAACATGATGAATTGTGTTGTGGATGGAGTTCCATGTCTGAGTGCTTGGCTACCATACTATGTCTCCATGACCATGAATAAAGGACAAAGAAACATGCCACGCTGCCCTGGGTTAGTATAAGCATTTCCTCAAGGGTCTATGGATAAGACCAAGACTCTCTCACAGGTACCTAGTGTCTATTTGAGTTTACTTTGGTGTTTCAGCTTTGTCTGCCCAGCCTTTGTGCCCTTAGAAACCATTTTCTCCACCCTGTCAGTGATTCGAAAATTGAGCAAACTCAAGGATAAGAGCACAGTCTTGAGACTGCTAAACTTCTGACACCAACTCTAAAGATAGCTTCAACTTCAAAGTCGAAGGAAGCAGTACTCACAAATCTGACCTCTTTTCAGGCTGCTTTTGGGGATGGGGCAGTCCCAGAACCCACCTCAAGTCAAACTTGCTGGCTACAAGTTTAGGGACTCTAATAAACACCTTCAAGTCAGAAACTGTGATTGAACTCCTTGAGCAATTATCGTAATACAATGTGGTTCTACCATAGCAAAGTGAACAAATCAGAGCCAGAGAAGCACAGGGTGGGTGTTGGGGGGGTCTTTCCTCATTCTCAGCACCCAAATGTGACACTATTCAGAGGACTTGTAGCTAGAATGCTTGCCCTACCTTCAGTACCCAGGATTTTACTAGAATTTCCTTACATAGAAGTGACTGACTGAATCACACTTTGTATAGTTTAACCCAGTGCCCTGAAACCTTCTCTATTCCTCTTCTTAGAATCCAGGCTGATACTCTGTGGTTGGAAGTCTCAACTTTCCCACCACATTGTTGACCTTTCTGAAGTAACTTCCTTCTACCCTGAGTCCCCTTATGAGCTCACCTGATCAGAGATGAGTCTGAGGGTTTGTGGTGAACAGCAAAGAGAGTCTCATCACCTGGAAATCTGAAGGCAAAATCAAGGGCTGCTGCTATTATTTGGATCTGCAATGTCCCACAAAATATCATGTGTGAAAGACCTGGTCTCTGGCCTAGCATTATTGACAAGTAGTGCAACCTGTAAGAAGCAGAGCCTAGTGGAAAGAAGCCACAGGCAGGGGCAGGGGATGGGTAGGAAGCATGGGCTTTGCAGGAGGTGGGGCCTTATGCCTTTCCTCTTATGTTCTTTTTTCCTACCTGCCCATGAGATAAGTGTCTTTACGACCAGCTATTCACCACCACGGCACAAGGCCTCACCATAGGCCCAGAAATAAGGCCCACCAGCCTTGCACTGAAACCTCCAGAATTATAATATCAAATAAAACACTTCTCGACTATCTTGTTCCAGTGCAAAAGCATTAGCATGGTCTCTAGGTAGCAGTGTCTGAGTTCCCTACCCTCTCACCATGTGCATGATTGGTTCAGAGCCAGGAACAACTGCTGATGACACTCTGGGCTCTCCTTGACTCTCCTACAGTAGAGCTGCCAAGTAAACTTGCTCTGATGCACCAGGGCTCCTGTTTGGTGGAAATGGCCTCTCTCTCTCTCTCTCTCTCTCTCTCTCTCTCTCTCTCTCTCTGTGTGTGTGTGTGTGTGTGTGTGTGTGTGTGTGTGTGTGTGAATATGTGTATGTGACAGTGATATGTATGTGCACTTGTGTACATGCACATGTGGATGAGGCAAAACTGAAACTCTAAATTCAACCATGTGGGAAATATGCTTCTAGATTTTAGTTACAAATGCTCATATGTCCCTTCTTTGAGCCTTATCTAGGTCAAGTCATTTGCAATGTAAGGCATCTTTTCTAACACTTAGAAGATGGTTGCTAATGTATAAATGAAGATACAGGGCAGGTATTAACAGCCTTCGGCTTCTCTTTAAGTCTCCCATGATATTCCTATTCTCTGGTCTTCTGAGATTATTACATGGTTTGCCTTATTTCACAAGACAGTCATGACACTAGACAAACTGTTCATTTGATATTGCTAATTTAGTAACCAGTCTTGGGGCCAAGATCTATAATCCCAGCTATGGAAGAGGCTAAGGGAGGAGAGTTGCACATTAAAGTGAAGTCTGGCTTACAAATTGATTTCAAGGCCAAACTGGGAAACACAGTGAAACCCTGTTTCACATCCTAAATTGGACTAGTTTTTTTTTTATCTTGGGGGTTGGGGTTTTTTATTTTAATTTTGGGGGTGCAATTACAAGGTTAGGGGGTGGACATGAAAGGACTGGAAAATGAGTGTGATTTGGGTGCATGATGTGAAATACTGAAAGAATCAATAAAATTAAAGAAGAAAAGAAAACTAAAGATCAATTTTCATTACTCCTCCCCTCCCACATACACACTCACACGCATATACACAAAATCAAAAGAGACATCAGATTGAAGCTCAGTGGATGAGTATTTACCTAGTATACACATGAGCCTAGGGTCAATCCTCTTTACTTAAAAAGGAAATGTATAATAGGTTATTTCAAGCAAGGCCTCAGAGAATACTAGTAAGTGAAATTTAATCCATAGTCACCCAGATACTCCCTATGAACTAATTGAATCAATACCATCATTATGATTTGTGATTCAAAACCATTTAGAGAGCCATTGGAGACTACCAGCAGAGCTGAGGTCGGCCCCGAACCCTTCACACACCAGTTCCTGGGTGCCAGCTCTGCCTGCAGTTCCAGTTCCAGAGACAGCAGCTATTAGAAGCTGCCAGCAGAGTTCCAGAGGTGGCTGCCATTGGAGACTACCAGTAACAGCAGGGGTCTGTTCTGTGACCTCCACATACCAGCTCCCAAGGTGCAAGCCCTGTCTGAGGTCTCAGAGATAGCAGCCTTTGGAAACTACCAGCAGAGGTGAGGTCTGCCCTGAGCCCTCTGGGTGCCAATTCCCAGGCCCCAGCTCTACCTGTGGTCCCAGAGACAACAGCCACTAAAGACTACTAGCAGAGGTGAAGTCTGCCACAAGACCTCCAAGTGACAGTTTCTGGGCCCCAGTTCTGCCTGCAATCCCAGAGGTGACAGGCACTGGGGTTTACCAGCAGTGGTGAGGTCTGTGCTGTGACTTCCACAAGCTCGTTCCCTGGGCCCAGCTCTGCCTCCAATCTCAGAGGCAGCAGCCACGAGTGACTACCAGGGACCTCCAAGCCTGCCTACACCAGAGACAACCAGATGGCTAGAGGACAGTGTAAGAACACACTTAATAAACCTCAGGGCAATACAGCACCATCAGAATCCACTATCTTACTGCAACAAACCTTGGATATCCTAACTCACCTGAAATGCAGGAAAACAACCTTAAATCTAATCTTATGATAGAGGCTTTTAAATAGGAAATGAATATATACCTCAAAGAAATACAGGAAACTCCAATCCAATAGGTAAAGGAAATGAATAAACCCCTTAAAGAAATACAGGAAAATACAAGCAAACAGGAGAAGGAAATTAATAAAACTATTCAATGTCTGAAAAATAAACATAAGCAATCAAGAAAACACAGTCTAAGGCAATCCTGGAGATGGAAAACCTAGGAAGGAGAACAGAAACTACAGGTGCAGGGACCACCAACAGACTACAAGAGATGAAAGAAAAAAATCTCAGGCATAGAAGATACAGTGGAAGAAATCAATACATCAGTCAAAGAAAATGCTAAATTTAAAAAGTTTCTAACACAAAACATCAAGGATATTTGGGACACCATAAAAAGACCAAACCTAAGAATCATAGAAATAGAAGAAGATTCTCAGCTCTAAGGCCCAGAAATATCTTTAACAAAATCATAGAAGAAAATTTCCCTAACTTAAAGACAGACATACACAAAGCCCACAGAACACAAAATAGATTAGACTAAACAGTAAAATCTTTCCACCACATAATAATTAAAACAATAAACATACAGAGCAAATAAAAAATACTAAAAGCCACAAGGGATAAGGGCCAAGTAACATAAAAAGGCAGACCTATTAGAATTACACCAGCAGAGACTTTAAAAGACAAAAGGGCCTGGACCTTGCATACCTAAGATACCACAGATGCCAACCCAGACTACTACACCCAACAAAAATTTAAATCACCATAGAAGGAGAAAAGATATTCCATGACAAAACTGAATTTAAACAATACCTCTCCGCTAACCCAGGACTACAGAGGATACTAGAAGTAAAACTACAATACAACAAGGTAACTACACCTAGGAAAACACAGGAAATAAATAATTTCACATCAACAACAACAAAAGAATACAAGCACACACACTCACACTACCACCACCAATATAAAAATTAAAGGAATCAACAATGATTGATAAAACATTAATATCATTCAACATCAATGGACTCAACTCCCACCTCCAAAAAACACAGGTTAATAGAGTGTATATGAGACAGGACTCATCATTCTGCTGCATACAGGAAACACACCTCAGCAACAAACATAGATATTACCTCACAGTAAAAGTCTGGAAAATGGTTTTCCAAGCAAAAGCACCCAAGAAACAACATGGAGTGGCTATTCTAATATCTAATAGAATAGACTTTCAAGCAAAAGTAACCAAAAGAGATTGGAAAGGACACTTCATACTCATCAAAGGAAAATTCCACGAAGTTGACATATCAATTCTGAACATCTATGCCCCAAACACAAGGGCACCCACATTTGTAAAAGAAACATTAATAAAGCTAAAATCACATATCAGTCCCCATATATTAATAGTGGGAGACTTCAACATGCCACTCTCATCAATGGCTAGGTCAATGAGACAAAACCAAATAGAGAACTAATTAAACTAACTGATTGTTATGAATCAAATGGACCTAACAGATTTTTACAGAACATTTCACCCAAATGCAAGAGAGTATAACTTCTTCTCAGCACCACATGGAACTTTCTCCAAAATTGACCATATACTCAGTCACAAAGCAAGCCTTAACAGATACAAGAAGATTGAAATAACTCCTTGTATCTTATCAGGATACCAAGAATTAAAGCTGGAACTCAACAATAACAGAAAGCCCACAAACTCATGGAAATTGAACAACTCCCTACTCAGTGACCCACTGGGTCAGGGATTAAAGAAATAAGAGATTTTCTAAACTTTAATGAAAATGAAGGCACAGCATACCCCAATTTATGGGACACAATGAAAGCCGTACTAAGAGGAAAGTTCCTAGCACTAAGCACCTTCATAAAGAAATTGGAGAGATTACATAATACCAATTTAACAGCTCACCTGAAAGCTCTTGAACAAAAAGAAGCAAGCACACCAAAGAGGAGAAGATAGCAGAAAATAATCAAACTCAGAGCTGATATAAATAACTCAGAAACAAAGAGAGTAATGAGAAGAATCAATGAAACCAAGAGCTGGGTCTTTGAAAAAAATCAATAACATAGACAAACCCTTAGCCAAACTAACTAAAAGGCAGAGAGACAGTATCCAAATTAACAAAATCAGAAATGAAAGGAGGACATAATAATAGATCCTGAGAAAATCCAAAGGATCATTAGGTCTTACTTCAAAAGCCTATATGACACAAAACTGGAAAATCTAAATGAAACAGATGCTTTTTTTTGATAGATTTCACTTACCGAAGTTGAATCAAGATCAGGAAAACAGTTTAAATAGCCCTATAAACTCTCAGGAAATAAAAGCAGTCATTAAAAGTCTCCTAACCAAACCAAACCAAACAAAAAACAAAAAAAAAAAAAAAAAAAAAAAAAAAAAAAAAAAAAAAAACAGGGCCAGATGGTTTTAGTAGAGAATTCAAACAGACTTTCGAAGAAGAACTAATACCAATACTCCTTAAACACAAAATAGAAACAGAAGTAACATTGTCAAGTTCATTCTACTAAGCCATATTCAATCTGATACCTAAACCACACAAAGACTTAACAAAAAAGAGAATTTTAGACCAATTCATTCATGAACATTGATGCAAAACTACTCAATAAAATATTCATAAATCAAATCCCAGAATACATCAAAACATCATTCACCAGGTTGAAGTAGGCTTCATCTCAGGGATGAATCTAATCCACCATGTAAACAAACTGAAAGAAAGAAATTGCATGATCACCTCATTAGACGCAGAAAAAGTCTTTGAGAAAATCCACCACCCCTTCATGATAAAAGTCTTGGAGTGTGCAGGGCATGGTGGCACACATCTATAATCCCAGCACTCAGGAAGCAGAGGTAGATGGGTATCAGTGAGTTTGAAGCCAGCCTGGTCTACAAAGAGAGTTCAGGACAGCCAGGCCTCTGCAACACAGAAAGATTCTGTCTCCTAAAACCAAACTAAACAAACAGCCTTGGAGAGATCAAGGATACAAGGCACATACCTAAACATAATACATAATAAAGGCTATATACAGCAAGCCAATATCCAGCATCAAATAAAATTGAGACAATCTCAAACCAATTCCACTAAAATCAGAGACAAGTCTGCTCACTCTCTCCTTCCCTAGTCATTATAGTATTTGAAGTTCAAGCTAGAGCATAAGACAAGTAAAGAGATCAAGGGGATTCAAATTGGAAAGGAAGAAGTCACAGTATCCCTATTGGCAGACAATATGATAGTATACATAAATGGCCCCCAAAATTCCACCATAGAACTCTTATAGCTGGTCAACACCTTCAGTAAAGTGGCTGATTACAAGATTAAGTAAAAAAAAATATCAGTAGCCCTCTTGTATACAAATAACAAATGGGCTGAGAAAGAAATTAGAGAAACAACACCCCCACAAATAATATAAAGTATACTGGTGTAACTCTAACCAAGCAAGTCAAAGATCTGTATGACAAGAACTGTAAGACTCTGAAGAAAGAAACTGAAGAAGATATGAGAAGATGGAAAGATCTCCCATGCTCATGGATCGTTAAGATTAACATAGTAAAAATGGCCATCTTACCAAAAGCAATCTATAGATTAAATGCAATTACCATCAAAATACCAACATAATTCTTTACAGACCTTGAAAGAACAATTCTAAAGTTCATATGGAGACAAAACAGAATAGCTCAAACAATCCTATGCAATAAAAGAATTTCTGGAGGTATCTCCATCCCTAGCTTCAAGCTATACCACAGAGTAATAGTAATAAAATTGCATGGTACTTGCACATAAATAGACTGGTTGATCAATGCAATTGAATCAAGGAGCCAGAAATAAACTCACATACCTATGGATTTGATTTTTTTATAAAGGAGCCAAAACCATGCAATGGAAAAAAGAAAGTGTCTTCAACAGATGGTGCTGGTCTAACTAGATGTTTACATGTAGAAAAATGCAAATAGATCCATATTTATCACCCTGCCTAAAACTCAAGACCAAGTGGATCAAAGACCTCAACATAATCTGTTAGAAGAGAAAGTGAGAAAAAAGCTTGAACTCATTGGCTCAGAAGACAACTTCCTGAACAGAACACCGACAGCTCAACTCTAGGATCAATGATTAATAAATGGGACCCCATGAAACTAAAAGCTTCTGTAAGGCAAAGGACATGGTCAGTAGAACAAAATGGCAGTCTAGAGATTGGGAAAAGATCTTGACCAATCCTACATCCGACAAAGGGCTAATATGCCAAATATATAAAGATCTGAAGAATTGATAGGCTGCAGTCAGAAAATGAAGGAGGGCCCCCCCACTGTCAGAGGTTTGGGGAGGGGAATAGAACAGAAGGGAGGAGAGTGGGAACAGGAAGATACAAGTGAGGGGATAACAATATGGATGTAATATGAATAAAATATAATTAAAAATACTAGGTATGGTTTAAAAAAAAGAGTATAATACTTTTTTAATAAAAATTTTTATATAAAAAAAAGAACTCAAGAAATAAACACCAAAAAACCAAATAATCCAATTTAAAAATGGAATACAGAGCTAACTAGAAAAATTCTCAAGAGAGAAATCTCAAACAGCTGAGAAGCACTTAAAGAAATGTTCAACATCCTTAGTCAAAAGGGAAAAGCAAATCAAAATGATTCTGAGATTTCTTTCATCTTACACCTTTCAGAATGGCTAAGATCAAAAACGCAAGAGACAACACACGCTGATGTGGGTGTGGAGAAAGAGGAACACTCCTCCTTGCTGGTGAGAGTGTAAACTTGTATAACCACTTTGGAAATCAATCTGGCACTTTCCCAGAATATTGAGAGTAGTGCTACCTAAAGACCCAGCTACATCACTCCTGGCATACACCCAAAAGATGCTTCACCATACAACAAGGACATTAGCTCAACTATGTTCATCGCAGCTATATTTGTAATAGCCAGAATCTGGAAACAACCTAGACGTCCCTCAACCAAAGAATGGATAAAGAAACTGTGGTGCGTTTACACAATAGAATACTACTCAGTTATTTAAAAAACAAAAACAAACACATCATGAAATGTGCAGGTAAATAGATGGAACTAGAAAAGATCATCCCGAGGGAAGTATCCCACACCCAGAAAGACACACAGGTATGTCCTCGCTTAGAAGCAAATTTTAGCCATATAGCACAGCATAAACATACTAGAAGGCACAGACCCAAAAAAGATAAGAGCCAGAAGGATCCAATGGAGGATGCTTAAATCTCACTCAGAAGGGGACATAGAATAGACAGCAGTAGTGGTTGAAGAGAGGGTGAGGGAGCCCAGAGAGAAATGAGGGTAGAGATCATACCTGGCAGGGTCGGGGGGAACAGAAGGTCTGCAGAGAAAAGAAAAACTATGGGAGGACATCTCTGTAACAAGCTGGAGACCTACATCAGGGTAGGTTTTTGGGAGGATATGAGGGGGACTCTAGCTGAGACTCCTAGTAGCAGGGGCCATGGTGACTGAAGAGGACACCCTCTAACTAGGCAAGACTTCCAGTGAAGGGAGGAGAACAACAACCCACCCACAAAAAAACCTTTGACCCAAAATTTACCCTGCCTAGAAGATGCGCAGGGATAAAGATTGAGCAGATAGAGCAGAGATTGGGGGAATGTCCAACCAATGCCTGGCCCACCCCAAGGCCCACTCCATGGAAGAGAGACAACCCCAACACTATTAAAGACACCCTGCTATGCTTACAAACAGGAGCTTAGCAGAGTTGTCCTCTGAGAGGCTCCACCCAGCAACAGTTCAAAACAGATGCTGAAACTTACAACCAAACATTTGGCAATACATAGGGAACCTTGTGGAAAGGTGGAGGGAAAGAGAAAAGGACCTGGAGGTGGCAGGAACACTACAAAAAGAGCAACAGAGCAGCCAACTTACCAGGGCCCAGAGGGGTTTGTAGAGACTGAAGCACCAACCAAGGACCATGCATGGACTGGACCCAGACCCCCTAGACAGAGTTAGCTGATGGGCAACCCAGGCTTCATGTGGGTCCTTCTAGTAAGGGGACTGGGTGCTGTCTCTGACTGGGACCCTGCTGCCTGCTTTTTTAAATCACTTCCCCCTGGTGGGACTGCCTTGCCAGGCCACAGGGGAAGAGGATGTGTTCAGTTTTGATACTACTTGATAAGCCAGGGTAGGTGGGTAGGCGGGGCTCCTCTTTTCTGAGGACTATGGGAGGGGAGATGGGGAAAGAGGGAGGGAGGAACTGGGAGGAGAGGAGAAAGGGGCCTATGACCAGGATATAAAATGAAAAAAGTAATTAATAGTTAAATTTTAATTAATTAAAAACTATTTAGACTGTGTAGTTCTATATGTTAGTTAACACCAACCCCATATTATAAACAATTGTGATAAATAATGATATATGAACATATAAATTTGATTGACAAAGTAGAGCATTGACAGCTCATTGAAAGTTTAAATAAATTGTCAATATTTCACATTATCCACATCACAACTCACTCTGGCTCACATGCATTCTGACAATAGTGGGGTTTTTATTATTATTAAAATTTTTATACAACCTGTCTATGTTATGGTTTGGTGTTTTGTTTTGTCTTTTTTGTTGTTGTTTTGTTTTCCTGATAATAGTTTTTGTTTTTTTTTTTAATTTAAAAAATGCAGTTTATGGTAGTACAGACAGCTGAAGTTGAGCAGAATGCACAGCCAGCCTGGCAGTGCCCCAGCCTACAGGGCATTTATTTATCGTCCTTTGTAGCAGGTAGGAACTCAGCATGAGAGTCACTAGAGCTGCTGAGGGACAGAAATGGATCTGTGAAGACCTACAGCCTTGACATTAAATCCTTACCTCAGAAATACCACACCACAGAGACTATGCTCCTGTCTATTTATTTCTAGTGTGTTTTTGCAAAGCTCATGTTTGCGGTGTGTCTATATGCAATCTGCAAAACAAGGGGGAAATTGTTATGAGCTCATATTTTTGAAAATCAAATGATCCAAGGCACTTCATTAACTCTGAGCCAAGCACTATTATTGTCACTTAGCCATCTTTGAAGCTATTCTACAACAGAGCATTTCTATCTGGCAGTGTGTTTCTCCTTAAATTAAAAAGAAGGTGAAAAAAAGCCTAACACATTACTATAATCATTTTAACACTTGATAGTTTTCACAGAAGCAGCAGAGAGCATGCATAACGGCTGCCCTGACATTGCGTGGACATGATCCTAAAGCTTCTGACACCAAAATATAGAAGATCAGTACATTTTGAGAGGAAGGTCCTGGAGTATTAAATGTCCTTGATCATCATCAACAACAACAACAACAACAACAACAACAACAACAACAAAAAGCCCTTCGAGGCCTTTAAGTGTAGTTTTGAAATATTGTCTTTCCAAACCTTACAGTAGCTTTATGCAATACATTTTACAACATAGACCTATGTTGCATTTGCCTGCTCAGACTCTCTGATGTGCTTGCCTCCTCCCTGCTGCCGCTAAAGCCCAACTAGACAATTGTTCCAGGCATGCTGGTTTTCCATTTTTCTGAAGCACTCACCATAAAGGCTACATGACGGAAACCAGAAACGTAGAGTTAACTGGCCATCCAGGCCAGGGCTCCTGAAATTTAGCTCTGGAAAGGAGGCTGGTGGAGAAGTTAATAGCGTAGCAGGTGAGTTCTAAAACTCAAAGCCTACGGAGAGATATTTGGGAGGTTTGGATGGTGAAAAAACTTAGTCTGCCGCATGATAGCTGGCATATGCTGTTGATCATGACTCTTTGACTGGAAACAATGTCTGTCTCAACTGTCTACCAAGCCAGCGTTCCTTCAGCTTCTGTGGGACCACCCTATTTGTGGAGATCATAGGAAACAAGAACACACACAAGTTAGAACCGTCCTTGTCGCCTCTAGTCGGTCTATGACCTTGTCTTCCAGACCACCCTTCTTTTGGACTTAGTCACCAACATCAGATCCTAGGGCCATCTTTCAGAGCGTTAACCAGATTCCACGTTGCATAATCCAAATCCTTAAGCTAGATTAAATAGCTGCACATCATTAAGATATAACTGATATCCCCAGGGCCATCTTCATTAGTGGAAGATGGAAGATGGGAAAGAGGAAAGCAGTGAATACCTCCACCTTCCTTCTTTCTATAGATTAGTCCAAGATTTGATGCTTCGTTGCCACCCATACAGAGAAGTCCCCATAGAGATTTCTTTGAGCAATTCACTGAGCTTCTTTCTGCCCTTTTCAAGGTGGTGGCAAGGTGATGGGCCATAAAATCTTTTCTCTTCCTTTTGCCTCACTATTGTCACATGAATCTTGAATTTTTAGCTCAGAGTATTTATCTAAAGAAGCTATCCTTAAAAGTCAGAACAGGAAAAAAAATGGCTCTAGAAGTAAGATCAACAGATAAGATGTGGGACCCATTTATCTGAGCCACCTCCTTCTCCCTCTTAGTCTTCTCTTTGTCTAGCTATAACTCAATCCTGGTCTCTTTTCACACTTTTCATACTTTTCACATTCAGTCTGATGACTTCAAAGGCTATCTGTATAATAATAGTTCCAAATTTTTGTCTCTAGCACCAATGTTTCTTCTGGTTATAGACTTATGCAAGAAATAACTTTAAAACCAACCTGTCTTCGACTGGATTAATTACTTTCCTTTCATGCCCAATCCTTCATGGGTATGCTCTGACTCAGCAAAAGATAGTTAGATAGATAGATAGATAGATAGATAGATAGATAGATAGATAGATACATACATACATACATACATAGAGAGAGAGAGAATGTGTGTGTGTGTGTGTAGTATGTATTTGTATTCACACACAAATGCACATGTGTGTGCTGTTTGGCACATGCATGTGGGTATGCACTGTGGAAGTCAAAGTCTGATGGTGAATATCTTCCACACTCATTATCTACCTTTAGATGTTGAGGCAAGGGTCTCTCACATGAACTCAGAGCTTGCCAGTTGTTGGCCAGCTTGCTCTGGCAATCCTCTGCCCCCTGAGGTCTAATATTACAGGTGGGTGGTCATGCCTTAACCAGTCCGGCTGGTCGAGTTATTGGGGGGCTGAAGGGGGTCGCAACCTGTGGATAAAGAAATGGGCGAGAGGGAGGCAGGGCTCAAGGAAGCAGTAGCTTGTCAAGAGCTGTTTATTGAAGGTAAGGGCAGGCTTTTTAAAACCTGCTTTAGGGAGGGCGGGGGTAAGCGAGGAGGGTAAATGGAAAAGTACAGAATCTTCTGGGGTTGAGCCCCGGGAACATCTGCAGGGGGAGGGGTTTTCCTGGTTGAGGCAAAGCAGGATGTCTCTGTGGTTATCTCAGGATCGGATCGCTCTCTTCTCAGGGCTAAGCCGGATGCCTTGCGTGCCTAGTGAGTGGCCAAGCAGGATGTTTGCTGCAGATGCTGAATGGGTGGGGGTCGGCCACGGGCCGTTTGGTCCCTGGCAATGCCTGGCTCTGGTTCTCACTCTTACACAGACATCTTATCCATTCAGCCATCGCTCCATCCCTGGAATCATTTTTCACTCCATATCATCTCCTAAGATGCACTTTCTCCTAAGCATCAAGTCCTGCCTATTGTTTCTCATCAACACATCTCAAAACAACATTTTTCTTCATCTTTCTTGTGGTTACCCACTATCCACTATTGTTTGAAATGTCATGATTCTTTAACTTTTTGTAATCCCTTCTCTCTCTCTCTCTCTCTCTCTCTCTCTCTCTCTCTCTCTCTCTCTCTCTCTCTCAAATCTCTTCTCCATGTTACAGCCAGTGTGACTCTGGTAAACTGCAAAGCTACTCATCAGGGCTGGGTTGAAGCTCACTAGCAGAGCCTATGCTTAACATGTGTAAGTCCCTGGGATCCATCCCCAACACCACACAAAACGATAAGCAAAACACCAAATCATTTTTTATTTAAAACCATCAATATATCCCCCATTGCTAGTAGGAAAGAGCCCAATTCATCCAGTGGGTATGGTGAAAGCCTGCTATCTGGCCTTTGCTAAGTTCACCAGCCACCATCACCTGTGTCTTTGACTACAGATCTCATGAAACCCTTCAGTGCCTTGAAGGCAGGCCTGCTCTCTCCTCTGGGCCCTCATACGGGAAGCTTATACTACCAAGAATACCTTTTTCAATGTCTACCTTTCGAAGATACCTCTTTCATATCCCAAATTTGCATCTCTTTCATCCAGAAGATTTCTAGGTTCCCAAGAGTAGTGATGATGTGGCCAGTGCTACCTCCTCTTTTCACTCTGGAACACTCATGCCTACTGCTGCCATTGCATGCTTAACTGTGACTTCACCCCTCAGGCCCTTTATAACTTCTTTGTCTTACTGCCATATGTGTCATGCAGAGTTCAGAGCCTATCCAACAGAAGACACTCATAAATTTTTGATGAATGATGACCATCATTTTAAAGAGACAGAATGGCTCCCAGGCCGGGAGAATTTCACCATGAAATGATTAAATGTATTGGCATGTCTAAATAAAGAGTGTTTCAGTCATTAAAGAAGCTGGCCAGCTTGAAAATTCAGAGCGAAATGAGTCACTGAAATAAAGCTGAGTGTCTATCTAAGCATATCCAGATAATGCGGTCCCATTAGTGAGAACACCCCTTTGCAAAACCAGTGCATCCAACTCTTCCAACCAGGTGCCATTAATTCCTGTTTTTAGCTCCATATTCATGGAGCTCATCATGAAAGTGTATGTACAGGGACAAAGACATGCAGACTCAATGACCCCAGCTTCGATGGCAGTCATTCATGACAGTCAACTAATGGGTTGCTTGTATGGAAGCAAAGGAAGGCACCAACTGAACTGACCTGGCGAGGCATCATCCACAAGTGGCTTAGGCATTTCGACCACATTTTTTTCTAAAATTGAGAATACAAGAAGTTATATTTAATGTGCATGAGTATTTTGCCTGCATATATATAAGAGCGTCACATGCGTGCAATGCCCATAAAGACCAGAGAAAGGCATCACATCCCTTGGGACTGGATGTACAGGTGTTTGTCAGCCACCATGCGTGTGCTAGAAACTGAACCTAGGCCCTCTGTAAAATCAGCAATTGAGCTTAACCTCTGGGTCATCTTGCCAGCCCCTCTTTTAAATAAGATTTTTAATTGATAAGCAGTAATTGTAATTGCTTGTGGGGTACAGTATGAGGTTCTAATCTCTGTGTATATTTTATAAAAATTCAATCAAGCTAGTGAATACATCCATCTTCTCATCAACATCTTTTTGTGTATGTGGTGGAAACATTACAAATCTGTTAGCAATTGTACAATGTGTCTTATTATTCAGTGCAGCAGAACAGATTACTAACCTGAATCCCTGCAGCGTAAATGAAACATTGTTCCCTTTAGACACAAGCTTCTCCACCTTAAGCTCCTCCCCTCTCCACCCCCACCCTCTGGGGTTCAGTTCTCCATGGAATGGGCATTTTTAGATTTACAAATATGCGAGTAAATACAGCATTTATCTTTACATGACTGACTTGTTCAACACTACTTCCTCAGATTCTGCCGTTGTTACAAGTTTTCTTCGAGTCTGTATAATATTGTTTTTAGTACACATGCCACATTTTCTTTCTTTCCTTCCTTCCGTCCTTCCTTCCTTCCGTCCTTCTCATCTCTCTCTCTCTCTCTCTCTCTCTCTCTCTCTTTCTCTCTCTCTCTCCCCCCTCCTTTCCTACTTTCTTTCCTTCCTTTTCCTGTTGGGTTTTATTTGTTTGTTTTGAAACAAGGTCTTGCTACTTAGCTTATGCTATTTTTGAGCTTGCACCAGTCCTACATAAGCTTTCTGAGTCCTGAGACTGCCGGTGTGTACCCCATACCTGGCTTATACTACCTTTTCATTGTCTGTTCTTACTTTACTTCCAAGATCGATATGCTAATGCTGGCCTTGAAACCTACAGCAGAAGCTGGAAGGAGTTCTGACCAATGGGAGAAGCACGCTTCATAACTACCTCTTAGTTCTCACGGGACATTTTTTTTGTAGCATTTTGTTGCCATTCTTGGTGAGAATTATAATAACTTACCAACTGATAATTTTTAAGCCACGCTGACTAAAGGAACATGGGAAACCAAATAAAGATCACTAGGAAGATAAACTCTTGGACCCAATGCTATGCAGAAGGTTTTGGCTCCATCTAAAATCTCAGTAACAGAAATGTTTATCTACATAAAATAATGACCGTTCCTCATTAGTGGAATTAAAAAGAGGCAGCAAACACCAAGGGCCCTCGGTCCCCATCCTCACAATGTCTTATAATATATAGTTTGATGATTAAGATACAGTTTAACACATTTCTATATATTCCAGAAAATGCTTATAATTTAATAGTATTTTTTTTTATAAAATAAAGTGACCACCATCTATTTAATAAATGTACTGATGCAAAGTAAAACTGATACAACTCATGTGGGCACCGTGTAGAAGCGTGCGTCATACCTCACAGAGACACTTCTGCAGCATGTAGAAATGGCAGCAATTAATGTTCGGATTCGTACAGGAAGGTACGGTTCCTAATTTAGAGTTTTGTCCTTTAGAACCAAAAAGGACACGAGATAATTGGAAGCAGTTTTGGAACAGGGCTACTGGTGGTGAATTTTTCTAAGAGTGGCTGTTAGTCTATGGCATTGTTTCTGTCTTACATCAGAGAGGGTGTCCACTTAAATTTATGCAAAGTCTAAGCATGTTCAGCCTTAGATGAACCTTCCGTCTCTCCTGTGACTCATGCAAAGCATCAGTTTCTTTTAATTAAAATATGCAGGGGGAATGATAATGAAAAATCTGTCAAGCTTCTAACACCTTTTGATAGCAAACCTAAGCACACACTGAAGAAGATAGGAGAAAGGGGCGGGAAAGAGAAGAAAAGGCTGGAGAGATGCCCAGTGGATGAGAGCACTTGTTGCTCTTACGCAGGACCTGGCTTTGGTTTCCAGCACCGAGATAGTGACTCACAGCCACCTGTGGCTCCCATTCCATGGTATTAAATGTTCTTTTTCTGAACTCAGGCATCTGGGACACGCATGAAGACAAAACACTCATATACATGAAATAGACTTTTTTTTAAATAATAAAAAAAGAACAAAGAAGTCTAAGCATGAAAAATAAAGTTGGTGACATTTGTCAATTTCTTGAAATCTATCTAATACTTGAAAACAGTATCTCAGTTTTTTGAGAAGACACAGTGGGATGAATGAAGATGGTTTACATTGTAATACGTCTATTAATAAAAATAGAATTAGAGATTATGATAAAAGAATATGGAAAAGCAAACAAAATAACTCACCCTTTATGTTACTTGGTTTGTTTTGGTTTGCTTTTGAGATAGAGTCTGACTACATAGTTCTGACTGGCTTGGAGCTAACTTTGTAGGCTAGGCTGGCCTCAAGCCCACAGAGATCTCCCTGACTCTGCCTCCTGAGTGCTGGGATTAAAGCCATGTGCCACCACACCTAGCCATTGATTATGCTTTTAATCAAATGTGAGAAGATACTCACTTGAACCCAAGACAAGGTTGCAACTCCTGCTTTTTTTATTAATTAAATTTGTTCTTTGGCAATTTCATGCATGTATGTAATTCCCTAACTACACTTGTCCTATATTTTCTCCTATCTCCCTCCCATTCTCCCCTCCTCCTGCCAAGAACTCTTTCCCCCTATGGTGGTTTGAATGATAATGGCCTCCACTGGTTTATATGTTTGGATGTTTCATCCCCAGTTAGTGGAACTGTTTGGGAAGGATTCAATGTGGCTTTGCTGGAGTGGGCGTGGCCTTGTTGGAGAAGGCAAACACTAGGGATGGATGGGCTTTGAGGCTTCAAAAGCCTATGCCGGGGCCAGTCTCACTCACTCTGCTACTGTTCCAGTACCTGCCACCATGCTGCTTACCACCATGATCATCATGGACTAACCCTCTAAAGCTGTGAGCAAGCCCCCAATTAAATGTTTCCATTTATAAGTTGCCTTGGTCATGGTGTTCTACCACAGCAACAGAAAAGTAACTAAAACACCTACACTCATGCATTTTCCTTTTGTTCTGTGACTCACTGAATGAGGCAGGGTCATCTGGGCATGCCTGGGTTTGGAACTGTCCACTGGAGTCCGGTGGGCTCCTTTCCAGTCCTTCCTGATTTTGTTCACTTGTGATGCTGCTAAAGTCAAATGTCTTAGATGGTTATCTTATAAAGAACATAATTTTATTCCACACAGTTCCAGAGCACTAAGTACTGTACTTAGTACCATGGTCTAGGTACTGGTACGTTCAGTGTCAGGTGAATCCCTGCTTTCTACTTCCAAGATGATACTTTGAATGTGTATCCTCATATGGTAGAAGGGTCAAACTGGCCAAAGTGCCTGGATATTGCTAATCCTCCAGGAAGGCTGCAAATCCCAATTGTTGGAGCTCCACCATTCTTGTCACAGGCACCTCTGTTTCAGTTACTATTTTCGATTGCTGCATTAAGACACCATGACCAAAGGCAATGTAAAAAAAAAAAAAAAAAGTAGGAGTTTGCTCTGGCTTACAGATCCAGAGGGATAAGAAGAGCCCATCATGTTGGGGAGACATAACAGGAAGTGGTAGGGATGGCAACAGGAAGCTGGCAGATCACACCTCCACCACAAGCACAACGTAAAGAGGGTGAACTGGAAGTGGCACAAGACTTTAAACTCGCAAAGCCCACCCCCAGTGACACTCTTCCACTGGCAAGGCTGTACATCCCATTACTTCTCTAAACAGCACCAACAACTGACAACCAACTGTTCAAATGCCTCTTAAACTTGTTTGCTTTGTTCTTAATTATTTACCTATGTATGTGTTTGAGTGAGCTTCTACGCACAGTATGTGTGCAGCAGCCCTCAGAGGCCAGGAGAGGATGTTTGATCTCCTGAAACTAGAGTTTCAGGCACTTGTGAGCCATCACATGGGTGCTCAGAATCAAATCCAGCTCCTCTACAAGAGCAGGAAGTGCCCATAACTGCTAAGCCTTCTTTGTGGCCTCTAAGCTTCTAACAATAATAATTCTGGTAGTTTGCATATGAAGTGTCCTCCATAGACTCATATGTTTGAGCACTTAGTCCACAGTTGCTCTTGAGGTCCTGTTTAAGGTTTCAGAAACTTCAGGACGCAGGGCATCACTGGAGAAAGTAGATCACTGGGGGAGAGCCTTCAGGTTTGAAATCCAAATCTCATTTCCTGTTAACCTCAGCTTCCTGCCTGTGGTGCTTTGAATAAGAATGGCCATCCTTAAGACCCTTTGTTTGAATGCCTGGTTGCAGTTGTTAGAACTATCTGAGAAGGATTAGGAGGAATAGCCTTGTTGGAGGAGGTGTGTCACTGAGGGTGGGTTTTGGAGTTTCCCAAGCCTACACCACTGCTAGTTAGCTGCATGCTTGTGGATGGAGAAGTAAGCTATCAAGGACTATTCCAGCATCACGCCTGCCGCCATGTTCCCTGCCGTGATGGTCATGGACTGCACTACTATCTGGACCTGCGATCCCCAAGTTAAATGCTTTCTTTTGAGGGTGTCTTGGGTGTGGTGTCTCTTCAGAATAGTAGGAAAGCACCGAGGATGATGACCATAGATGTTATGTGACCTTGCCTACTGTTGCCATCTTTCCTACCATGCCAGACCATACTCCCTTGAACTGCAAGGCAAAACGAGACCTTCTCCCACGAAAGTTGGCTCTTTTTAGGTATTTTGTCACAGCAACAAGGAAAGTAACAAATACAGATTGGTTACAAGTTTCAGTGTGTGGACTTCAGAGAGGACTCAGATATTGAAACTACGATGCCACCTGACACACTCCGATCCTCATTTGCAGGCCAGCCATGGCATCGCTGCTCATCTCTTTAGGATGCTAGATGTCTGCCAAACACATCTGTGATAACCTATCAACTCTGACTACTTGAACGTAGTGACTCCCACAAAACAAAACAAACATGAGGTTATTAAAGGTGAAAGTGACTGTCTTATACTTTCATTTTTTTCAGGTAAACACACAGGAAACGGGAAAGGACATGAAAGGTGCCCCTTGTTACCCAGGATCCCACAGCATGGGAGCTCCCCAAACATGTTCTGTGTAGTATAGAAATAATACTGGATCCATGTCTCCATTCCTTGTGAACCTTTCTGATCATCGGATGTATGATTACAAGCAAAGCCAGATGGCCTTGACCAGCTAATTTTCAACCTTTAAAACAAGGATTGACCTTATGTTCTTTAGGTTCACTTCCACTTCTAAATTAATCTGAAATGATGGTTATGCTTCCAGCTGAGAAACAGCATCTATTTCCTCCTTCCTTTATCTCCCACATAATGGGATTTAAATTGGATTTATAGGATGGAAGTGGCTTCCGGTCTGCTGAGTGACATAATCATTTCCACCACTGCTGCTCATCAGTAACTCCTACTCCTTGGGTGGGCCCTGCCACGAGCTGAGGGAGACTTATTTCTAACTGTGCCTCTGACCTTAATGAGACACAACATCCCCCTGGGAAGTATTCCCTAGGTACCCCTCCCAGGAAGGTAGGACCTGGGCTGGGATGGAGACCTGGGTCAGACTTGAATGCCAAGGAAAAGTCAAATGCCACTGTTATACAGAGATGGCTTAGAAGTCACTACTGAAGCTTGTCTTCCTCTGAAGAGAGCTCTCAGTGGCTGATGTACTCGCTACTAGTAAGGCTTTCAGAGGAGCCCCTGTGCTCGGTCCTTCTACTGAGGTTTCCTAGGGGCTGAGTTTATCTCACCAAGGAGATCAAGAAGAGACACATAATATAGCTCATGACAGAAAGTGTCAGAAAGAAAGGTCAGGAAGTTTCCAATACAGGCTATGCTGTCAACTGTAGAAAAACTTTAAAGCTCAGCACTTAACAACAACACGAGGTGCAGGTAATCCCATCGGCCACCAACGGTTACTATTTTCCACGTTCTCTCTTGTATCAGTCACTAATTATGCTTTGTAAGTCCTGAATGAAGTTCTAGATATGGATAACCCATCATTTGTAAACTAGTATTTTATTTATTACTTGAAAATGTATACATTTATATAATTTCTTTTGATCATATCCACCCTCTCCAGTTCTCCTTAGTGTGTGCCTCACCTCGCCCTCCACAATTTCATGTCTTCCCCTTCTGTTAGTACTAATCCTGGAGTCCATCTTAGTGCTGACCATTTACCTATAGGTGTGAGATGAGCTTCTGCAGTTAAGAAACCTACAAGTGGCCATATTGCCCCAGGGAGAATGGTTCTGTCTCCAGAATAGTTCCTCAGCCCCATTCATACTTGAATTTTGACTGCTGTGACTTTGTGCAAGTTTGTGCAGTAACCTCAGGTGCTATGAGTCGAGGTGCCGTGTGCAGCACCCATGTCCTGTCCAGAAGTCAGAATTACACAGCCCCATCTGTCAGCTCTTCTTCCACTCCCCCCTTCCCACAGCCCCCCCTTCCTGCTGCCGCCAACTCTTCCGCAACCTTCTCTGAGCCTCAGAGGGGGAAGGCTCATGTAGATGACTCATCCACAGCTGAGCTCTCACAATTGCTTATACTTGACATTTTGACCAGATACAAGTCTCTGCATTAACCACTATTTACTGCAAAAAGAAGCTGCTTCTCTGACAAAAGTTGAGAGCAGCAGAAATCAATACAACCCGTCATTTTAACCATTCCCTCACAGTGAGATAGTAAACTGTTACTGGTTTTGACACCATAAAAATTTTTTTTCATTATTGGGCTGGAGATGTGGCTCAGAGGTTAAGGGCACTGGATGTTCTTCCAAAGGTCCTGAGTTCAATTCCCCGACAACCACATGGTGGCTCACAACCATCTATAATGAGATCTGGTGCCCTCTTCTGGAGGGAGGGCTGGCACACATGCAGGCAGAACATTGTATACATAATAAATGAATAAATAAATAAATCTTTTTTTTTTAAAAATTCCACAATTTGTAAATATATCTTTGCATCTTGTTTCTGCAAAAGAAATTCTAGAAGTAAAATGATTAAATCAAACTGATGAACATAAGTAAGATATTACCATGCCAAATATTTACTCTGAATGGCTTTTACCAGTTTATACTTTCCAACAGAGATGAGGATTCTAGCCTCTAATGACAATTATTGCAATTTTAACAGCAGGACATCTGCTATGAGACAGATAATATGTTCAGCTTTTTAAGATCATTATTTCATTTAATCCTCTTAAAAATCCTGGGAGGTGGTCACTAATATGATCTGCATTTTCAACTGAGAAAATTAATCTACTAGAAATTAAGTGGTACGCCAACCTCCCTTGTCAGAAACCAACAAGCGAGAGCATTGGACCCACAAGTCCTCAGTAAAGGTAGGTCACTGGGGTGAGTCTCCGAGGGACATAACCTGGCCATGCTTCTTGTCCCGTTCTCTGATTGCTGATTGGCCCATGTATGGAGCTTCCACCTCACGCAAGCGCCCGCGGTAGCAGGTAGGAAAGGGGTCAGATATGAGAACAACTGCTCATGCATCTTAGTAACTGCGAATTCTGATGGTCAGAGTGTGTTGTTAAACACGCCTCAGGCTGCACTGAGGTTGTCCCCCCACGGTATCAACAGCTGGACTGCCAGGTCATCTTCCCACCCATGCACAAACAAAGGGTCTGCATCCTCAACAGTCTTGACCTTGTCATAGCACTGACACTCCTACAGTCTTTATAACCCTCTCCCCACCCTTTGTGAACTTTTCTAGAGGATCATGGGAGAAATACCTAAAAGGGGAACCCTGGTCCACCAGCATTTAGGAGGGGATCGCCTTGCCCCATGAATATGCCACAGACCTCATAAATGTTCATTAAATCTTCTTTAAAAGTTACTACACGGAATCCCTGCGCTGGTCCCTGCCTGGGGACTCCTACTGCAGTCCTGCTTTGTCATGGTTCCTTTGCTTGGTTTTGTTGAATAAACTTCTGCTCCAACAATGTCTCTGGACTGAATTCTTGCCTTCAAGAAGGTGAGAACCAAGGGATCCCCAGAAACCAGGACAGAAGACCTGCTTGGCCAGCACGATGCCGGATGCCCAGTCACTCAAGTGGACTGAACCTCAGGAAATCAGCAGCCACAAAACAAAGCAAGCCTTTTCTCTCCTAGGCTGTGCCACATTGTGCCAAGTTGACACAATGATCAGATAAAGTAACAAATACTCTAACCAATTTGTGGAAAGCAAGAAAAGAAGGATGGGAGGGAGGGAGGGAGGGAGGGAGGGAGGAAGGAAGGAAGGAAGGAAGGAAGGAAGGAAGGAAGGAAGGGAAAGAAATGGATAACAAACATTTCCTCAGGCTCACCTTGACAAGATCACTAAAATAAAAAATGGCACCAAGCCTCAAAAACAGAGCGCTGAGCAAGGATTTGTTTGTAGGTGGTGACGGAGTGCACAGAAGGAGCAGAGCTTGTTTTTGTGTGGGAGGCGGACAGCGTGTCAGCTGTTTACCTTGCTTCAGGGTATGGGGTGGATAAGTCCACTGTTGGGAAGCTTAGTTTAGGATAAGAGAGGCCACAAACCCCCACAGACTCTCAGCGCAGGGCTCTAAGCGGCTGGTTCTCAGAGCTGCATGGGGTGGTGCAGCTTATCCTGCTTAGGGGAGATCACATCCTCGGAGACTCTGCTGAGAGAAGCCTCGGCGACTAAGAACTGATTTCGTCGCTCAGTTTTGAAGTTCAAAACTTAGAAATGGGATGTGTGGAAAGTTCATCGGCTTCCCCTAGCAGCCGCTCTGCTGTTTGTTTGTTTTCGCTAAGTTAGAGAAAGGGAACATTCCTGGCTCCAGCCAGGGAGACCCAAATGCTTGACACCACCTCCCCCCCCCCCCCCAACACACACACACTCCAGAGGATGTGCGCGGTAAGCCCTGCTGATCCCTGAACAATTAACACCTTCTCTCCGCGTTGCTGACCTCCAGCGCCTCTCCGCTTATCAGCAGTCACAGTCTGCAGAGACTGTAGGAAAGTCAAGCGGAAAGGAGCGAAACTGTTGAGACAGCAATTTTAGGACTGGCTTTGATGAGCCCCCTGGTGGCAGCTCCATCTGATTATAAGGTGCCACTCACCAGAGTCAGATGGCAAATAAAACAAATGCTCCTATAGGACTGATGTAGGGGTCCTTCGTGGGTCCCTAATGGAATCATGTCACGGTGAGATTTAGTTTGGATCACTCTGTATCCACGATTAAATCATATAAAATTGTAGTGTCTTAATCAAATTCCAAAGGGAATGCTACTGATAGGCAAATGCGGATACAGGAATGCATAGTGCAATTCTTTTAAAGACCGTATGGCTAAAAGAAAGGCATAGACAGTTACGATGACCCTGAAGAAGCTGGAGAAAACAGTTTATAGGAGAATGCACCGAAGACCACTGGGGACACAATGTCAAAAGTTGTTTCTATTCATTGGCCTTACTGACCCCTGCACAAGCCACCCTAGCCGGGGCATGCGGTGCTTCTGCCTTTCTTAACAAGGACCTCGGCACTCTGAAGCTGCTCAGAGACTCTAGGGGGACCAGTTGCTGCCCTATTCAGCTCTGGCTTTGCAGGCAACCGGATAAATCCAAGTAGCCAGTTCATGTCGCCTAAGGGGATACAGCCAGGCCTTTCCGGACAGTCTCTGGATGCCATAGCTCAGACATCCATTGTTTTCTAGAGGACCATGTGCCAAAAAAGTTGAGGATAACCAGGTTCTTTTCCAGACACCAGCTATGGTGTAATTAGCATTAAAAAAAAAAAAGATGACTCTAATGCAATGATTCAAAAGGCCAGCCCATTCAAGTCTCTCTGAAGAAAAGGTTACTGTTCCACATTAATATCCATTTTATCCTGCAAATAATTTGTCAGGAAACATGATTTTTTTAAAAAGCATAATCAATTTGTGTAATCAATTATATGAGCCACAGCTACTCCTTATTTTAAAACAAATCGTTTTTCTCATCTCAAGACAGAATTGCTATAGGTTTTGATAAATTGCTCTATAATTGCTTGGAAATTATAAATATATATGAATTTAATTATGGAAATCTTTATCTAAAATTATATCAAGTATGAATACTGTGACTAAATTTTAATTGCTGAGAGACGATAATTACATGCAAAACAAATAGAGCTAATCAAAATCATTAGCAGAACTTGTTAATCAATCACTTAATCCATTTTGTCATCCAGAAAGTTTAAGAGTATATGGAGCAAGTTAGAAGGGCATTAATTAAAAAGACACCCCTGAGAATCCCAGAGAGTGATAAAGGGGAGACAATTTCCATGGCAGAATATTTGCTAAGGAGACATTAGAGATGAACTTTGTTGCTGGCATGCTAATTTCCAGAACACCATAAACAAAGCAGTTCTTTCCTGATGTCCTTCTCAGATGATCCCAACAAAGCTGGCCTATTTATAGCCCCAACTGCCATCACACCAGCCAAGTGGCTGAGACAGGGAAACAGGATCTAAAATGCTTTTGCACTATTTCCTTTCCTTAGAGGAAATGGACTTTTAGTATTGGAAGTCAGCTCTTCAGCTAGTTTTTTATTGACCCCTTCGCAGTACACTTCACACACACACAGAGAGAGAGAGAGAGAGAGAGAGAGAGAGAGAGAGAGAGAGGGAGGGAGGGAGAGAGAGACAGAGAAACACACACACACACACACACACACACACGCGCGCGCGCACGCACGCACGCACACACACACGCACGCGCACACACACTGCTCGGGCACAAGAAGAAACTTCAGCTCAAGGTGCACAGACTTGCTTTTCTGCACTGTAACTTAACCCTGCTGTTTTTGAAAAGTAAAATGCTGTGAGGAAAGTAAACAAAATAGAAGTGCATATTCCAACAGTAAAAGAATGAGCACTGAGGCATCGTGTAGGTGAGTTATGGTAAACAGTGGGAGGACCAGAGGAGAGCAGAAGAAAGCTGGGAGGGAATACAGCCGCTGTGAAGTTTCATCATAGGGGAACATGCACATGGGCTACGTCCCCATGAGAAGTAATTAACCCTGAAGGAAGATGCCACAAGTGGAAAACTATGAAGTTCATCAGGGAAGGCTAATGGTTTCCTGCAAATGTGACTTACACTCTCACCAGTTGGGTTCTGATATCAAGACTGTATAACAAGATTGCCTCAAAACAAAACAAACGAACTCGGAATATGCTGTAGTAAGATAACGGTAACCTCAAAAGATACCAAGCACAGTTGGAAATTCCCCCTGGCTTGGCCTGGCAAGAGGTTAGCCTCCCTGCTCTTTCACAGCTTAATTCTCCTCCTGCCCTTTGAGGACAAGGGGTGCCTCCCGCAGGTGTCCACAGAAGCCAAATAATGCACCCCACTCCACCTGGCAGTCCAGTCCAGCAACCTCTCGCTCTCCTCCAGCACAGTGTCAAAAACTGCTGGCTAAAATGGAAGAGTTCAATCAGACACTGAGCCTCCTAACAGAGTCTGGACATTCAGCTTTCAGTCCGAAATCCTGCCTAGTTCACCAAAGATCAGGCAGATCTCAAGCTCAATGCCAGATCCAATCAATCAAAGCCAACACATTAGACAGAGGTTGGGATTGCTGGTACATATTAAAAGGCATCCACCCCCACACCTGGCTACTGGTACATATTTTAAGCAGTCAAAATAAAAGTGCCTCAAAGAACAGAATTTAAAAACAAATACAATTAAAAATACAGAAAACGTGAGCGAGAAAAACAAAGAGCCAGTAAAACAAGACAAAACAAACAAAAACCTGAAAAATACAAGGAGAAGCCAAATAAAAAGTCTAGAGCTGAAAAAACACAACAAATGAAATAAAAGGACTAAGCAGAGGCTGGCTCAGCACAGGGAAGGGACACATAATCAGCAAATGGGAAGCCAGAGCTATAGATACAGGGCAGTCTGCAGAACATGGCTCATAAACGAAACACTGGAAAGCAGGGGAACTATAAGGATCATGACATCAGCATTCAAGAGGAGGAGAGGAGAGGTAGGGGTCAAGGAGTGTTGGAAGAATGTTATTAGAGACAAATTCCAAATGTGAGAGGCCAAGTAGACCAGAATACAGCATGATTCTCTGAAAATTAGTCTTAAAAACATCTCAGAAAAAAGAGAGAGAGAGAAAAGATGGTGGAAAAATAACTTAGATGATAGCAGACTTTACATCAGATATCATGGAAGCTTAAAAGAAGTATTAATATTTTTTCAATTGCTTTAAAAAAAAAAAAGAACTGGCTGGAGACAGCCCTATAGACTCCCAGAAGCCTCCGCCATCCCAGAGATGCCTCCGTCACTGATTTCTGCTCTCTCTCAGGCTTCCCCCTTCCTATTCCTGATCCCCACCCTGTTCTCCTCCCTGTCTCTCTCTCATCCAGCTCCCTCCCTCCTACTTCAGGTGTCTATTTGATTTCGTCTTCTGAATGAGATTCACATATCCTCCCTTGATCCCTCCTTGTTACTTGGCATCTTTGGAGCTGAGGATTGTAGCATGGTTATCCTGTACTTTATGGTTAATATCCAAATATAAGTGAGTACACACCATGCGTGTCTTTCTGGGTCTGGGTTACCTCACTCAAGATGGTCTTTTCTAGCTCCATCCATTTGCCTACACAGTTCAAGATTTCTTTGTTTTTAATAGCTGGGTAGTGTTTCATGGTGTAGATGTACCACAGTTTATCCATTCTTCGGTTGAGGGACAGCTAGGTTGTTTCCAGTTTCTGGCTATTATGAATGAACCTGCTGTGAACATAGTTGAGCAGGTGTCCTTGTTGTATGGTGGAGCATCTTTTAGGTACATGCTCAGGAGCGGTATAGCGCCTGCCAATTTTCTGAGAAACTGATATTTCTGTCAGTGGGGGATATGGATCCTGAAGAGGCCTTCCAGGCAGGACTTCTAGTGGAGGGAGGGGGACAGCAACCCACCCACAAAACTTTCGACCCCAAATTTGTCCTGCTTGCAAGATGTGCAGGGATAAAGATGGAGCAGAGATTGAGGGAGTGGCCAACCAATGACTGGCCCAACTTGAGACCCACCCCGTGGGAGAGAGGCCACCCCTGACAATATTAATGATACTCTGCTGTACTTACAGACAGGAGTCTGACATAACTGCCTTCTGGGAGGCTTCATCCAGCAGCTGATGGAAACAGATGCTAAGACCCACAGCCAAACAATAGGTGGAGCTCAGAATCTTGTAGAAGAGTTGAGGGAAAGATTGAGGGAGTCAGAGGGATCAAGAACACCACAAGAAGACCTACAGAGTAAACTAACTTAGGCCCACGGGGGTTCACAGAGACTGAACCACCAACCAAAGCATGCATGGGCTGGACCTAGGCACCCTACACATATATAGCAGATGTGAGGCTTTCTCTTCATATGGATCACCTAACAATTAGAGTTGGGGCTGTCTCTGAATCTGTTGCCTGCCTTTGGCTTCTTTTCCCCTAGATGGTCTGCCTTATCTTCTCCATGGGAGAGAATGCACTTAATCCTGCTGTGACTTGATGTATCAGGGTGGGTTGGTGTCCATGGTGGCCTCCCCTTTTCTGAGAATAATGGGATGGAGGAATGGGAGAGAGAGGGGTAAGTAATGGTGAGACTGGGAGAAGAGGAGGGAGGGTCTGTGATCAAGCTGTAGAGTGAATGGATAGATAGATAGATAGATAGATAGATAGATAGATAGATAGATAGATAATAGATTTTAAAAAAGAAGAATTGGTGACTTACACTTTTAGATCCAATAAAAAATAATCCTCAGGAAAAAAGGAAACCCTTCTTGGATTAAAGGGAAAACAAAAGACAAAATGATCAAGCAAAATGGAGAGAATTTCTCACCAAACTGATGGCTCAAGTAGTGACTGCCCCTCACTAGCAGCCGTTTTATTGCACCTGCTTTTTTCCTGAGAGATCCCAAGGCTTGAGGATCATCACAGAAGAGGGGGCAGAAAAGATCGTGAGACCTAGGGGAGTGGATGTATAGCCAAACAGTATTTCCAGGTCCCAAATGAAACTATAGTACATGAACTCAGTATAACAGGGACTACGTGCATAAGATAAACTTAATCAAAATCCCAGCATGGAACGGGGCGCGCTCGTGAAGTCCCACCAGAAGCTTAGGAGCTACTGGTAACTGGTGCTGCTGTAAGGAAAGCCAGATTCCTTCCGGGTCCACTCGCACTCAGGTGGACGGTCCCACATCTATACATACACAAGCAGCAGTAAGTAGACTCAGTAGAAACTGGGATTGATGAATGGGGGAAAGGTGGAAGAGAGGGAAGGAAGGAGGGAAGGAGAAAGAGGTGAAGGAGGAAGAAAAGGAAGAAGAGAAAATGATAGAGGGGAGGGGAGGGACTGAGGAGGTGAATTTGATCCAAACATATTATATGTGGGTATGAATTATATAAAAATATTTGGAAGACTCCACTAGGGGCTCCAGCCTGACTCAGTCTTCCCCAGGACCTTTCACCTAGTCTATCTGCTAGACGATCAGATAAAGTAATAACAGATAAAGTAATAATCCCTCACTCTGGCTTTATCTACAATTCTCCCAGACATCTTAATGCATCAAAAAGACCAACGAAAGCTTTAACAAAAGAGGGAGAAGGAGCAGTGTGTGAGAAGTCAGAGGTGGGACGCTTTAGCTGCCCAGAAGCCAGAGCTCAGAACTGGCTGCTCATGCGCAGCGGCAATCGCTCAGAATTTGACTGCACGGGAGGGTGACCTTATCTCCGAGAGGGAATGTCAGGGTAAAGTCCAATTTGCTGGAAGATACTTTGAATTTAATGTCATTATTGTACAAATATTATTAAATCAGCTTGCGCCGAGAACCAGAACGTTTTCGTTTGTCATTATCTCGAGTCATTTGCATACTGTGGTCCATCCGTCTCTTTCACTGAAGTCAGATTAGGTTGTAAATAATTCTACCTCCTGAATCATCGTCCACCTGGACCGGAACTCGGGTTCCACAGAATTTATCCATTATAATTGCCCGATATCACTATATTAATCCTGCTACATAAACAGCAGGATTAATATAAAACAATTGCTCGGATTTGAGGAAATTGTGAAAATAATACATAGAGCAGGAACAATTGTGGAATTTCATAGGTGGGTATTTATGATTTCATTGAATGCATAAAATCTGGGGGCAGGAGGGGCATGGGTCTTACAGCTCTACTTCAAAACTGAAGGGGGGAAGAAAGCCAAAAACTTGAGGTGTGGAAGGATTATATGGTTTGGTGGAGGCCAAACCTGCAAAGTAGTAGAACCAGCATCTCCTTTCAGATCTTCTGTCATCAGAGCCCACATGGTTTCCCTACATCCCGTTCCACGCGCAATTAGAGGCTAGAACTAAATAAGAACATGAGTCAGTGACTTTGGTTTTAAAAACTGAAAAGTGTTTCTCAAGTAATAATGTCCAAGAGACATAGACATATGGAACGAAGGGATGTCTTTGAGACATGTATCAAAATGCCTTAGGTGACTGTGTCTGAAAGCAGAGGGTGTGTTAGCTCATCCTGTTTGAAGGTCCGTTTCTACTTTCTCCTGCTATCATAGGCCCCCTATTCCCAGCGGCTCACATCAGCCAAACCCAAGAATTGTAGTGAGCTTCAAAAACAGCACACCCACAGATCCAGGCAGACTTGAGGACACCAAATTCCTCACCATTTTTCTGTCCAAAGACAGACAGACATAGGACCACTGCTAATAGCACTCTGCTTTGTGGGTGAACAGCTAGGCTATTTTCTTTGACAAGTTCCTGCTCCTCTCAATCCAAAGAAGGAAAAAAAGGAAGATGGGAGGGGGAAAAAAAACCCAGATGAGCCTAGAAATAATTTGGTTTTGTCCATGGCCATGATTTTCTGCATGAACCTTTCATTCTTCATCTTGTATCTCTCTCGTTAGCTAGGCGTCAAAGGAGAAATAAGACATTAAAAAGCATTTCACTGCATGTTCAGTTACATGGCATATATAACTCCTTAATCTTAAACAGCGTGCCACTTCCATCATTAAGAAAAGACAATAAGGCTTAATAGCAAGAGCCATATGCCTGAAACCACAATTTGTGTTCTTTCCTCGCCAAGCCTGAGCAGATGGCCACAGGCCTACTAAGATGATTCAGATTGAGTGCATGATTCTGAGTCATTTCCTAAGACGAGCATGAGGGATTACAGCTAGTCAGCTAAGGATCCAGAGATGCTCATGGGCTCTAGAAGGCTCCACGGATGGAGTTCTAGGGGGTCCTTTTTTTGTGCATGGGATCCAAACTGGAGACCGTGATTCAAGTCCACCACCTCTTTTCAAGGTTAAGACTATTCATTGCTTGCCACCTGGAAAGGGAGGATGGTACTGAGAACACTGTCCCATAGATTCTGCTTCCTGCTGCCCTATACACATGTGTTTGTTGAGAATCCAAGGCAGTGATGCTCTGCCTAGGTGAGAGTGATGCAGGATGCAGGGACCCAGGGGAAAGACAGTCCTCATCTTGGTAGAGAACACAGCAAGGTGTCTGTCTGCATATCCTCTACAGCACCTCTGATGTGGGAGAAGTCTAGTCGAGTGTGGCTTGACTGAAAAGTGGCATGCCTCTGTGCTAGGATAAAATGGGACTCAGCCACAGGGTCACCTGTGTGATGCCGTCTGGCAGACAGAGAACAATGCCACCAAGTGGGAGGCTTAGCAGGCAAGGAGACATTTCTGTGAGGAGCCTGAGAGGCCCATGCTAGGACAGAAACCCACTGTGCTTCTACCAAGATATTTAAGGAGTGTGTCAAAGAGAGAAATTAGGGATCCTGGAAGAGTTTGTCTGAGCAGAGGAGAGAAATATCACTGTGTACCATTGTCATCACTTTGATTTTAACCACAGAGGTTGCCTAGGAAACCCAGGTTACAGCCTGCTGTGCTGAAACTTGAGATAATGGGAAGATTCAGCTACAAGCCGACCTCTGAGAAAGGGGAAGGATATGGACAGCATGCTGGCCTATGAGGCCCAGTATTGTTTCTCCCAGTATTCTAGTACCCTTTCAACATGAAGTGACATGATTAAACAGCTCGCTGTGGCTTTTCTCTCCTTAATAAACAAACAAATAAATAAATGTACCTCTTTAGAGCCTCTGGTAGTTTCTAATCTTAAAATGTTATTTACGGTCTCTTTAAAAAAGATACCATGGACCCTCTACTTTCCATGCCATTCCAAAAGGTCAACACAATTACTAGCACAATATTAGGTATTTACAACTCCACCTTCCTCACCGACACCCCACGCATCACCTGTCTAGTCACAGAGATCTTATTTCTTTCATTTCTCTTCCCCCTCCCCTTCCTCCCTCCCTCCCTCCCTCCCTCCCTCCATCCATCCATCCTCCCTCCCTCCCTCCCTCCCTCCTCACTGACTCCCTCCATCCATCCATCCATCCATCCATCCTCCCTTCCCCCCTCCCTCCTCACTGACTCTTCTTTTTTCAGTGCTGGGATCAGAGACCAGAGCTCTACACATAGAGCTGAACTGTGTCTTCAACCCTCTATCTTTTTAAGAAACTCTGCTCTGCTGTTTTCAGTGAACATCTACTTCTACCTGTCAACAATAATCAGTTCCTGTAATTGGTAATCTCGGTTGTCAACTTGACTATATCTGCTATCAGCTAAGCCCCAAGAAGTTGTACATGCCCCTGAATATTTTCTTAATTTTATTTTTATTTTGTTCACTTTACATCTCAGTAGCCCCCTCCCTTGTCACCTCACAGTCTCACCTTCCCTCCCTAGTCCTCCCCTCACCCCTACCCTAGTCCTCAGGAAGGAGGAGCCCTTCTCCCCTGTCATCTGACCCCAGCCTATCAAATCTCATCTGGACTGCCTGCAACCTCTTCCTCTGTGGCCTGGCAAGGCTGCCCCTCCAGGAGGAAGTGATCAACGTGTGGGCACCAGAGTCCATGTCAGAAGTAGCCCCTACTCCCCATATTATGGGACTCACACGGATACTGTGTTGCCTATTACTACACCTGAGCAGAGGGTCTAGCACCTCACCATGCATGGTCCTTGGTTGTTGGTTCATCAGTCTCTGCAGCAACCCCTACCCCTACCCCCCACATGCCTGGATTTGTTGGCTCCATTGATCTCCTTGTGGAACTCTTGTCCCTTCCAGATCCTTTTACACCCCACCTCTTCCAAAAGACTCCCTCACTCCGCTCTGAAGTTTGGCTGTGAGCCTCAGCATCTGCTTTGATCCCTGATGGGTGAAGTCTTTCAGAGGACCTCTGTGGTAGGCTTATGGCCTATTCCTTCTGTTCAACCACTTCTGGTGTCTATTTTATCTTCCCTCCTGAATGAGAATTAAGCATCTTCCCTAGAGTCCCCCTTGTCATCTAGCTACTTTTGCTAAACTATTGCTGTTTGTTCATAGCAGCTTTATTTGTAATAGCCAGAATCTGGAAACAACCTAGATGTCCCTCAATGGAAGAATGAAGAAAGAAACTGTGGTCCATTTACGTAATGGAATACTACTCAGCTATTAAAAATAAGGAAATCTTGAAATTTGCAGGCAAATGGATGGAATGAGAAATGATCATCCTGAGTGACCCAGAAAGACACATATGGTATATACTCACTTATAAGTAGATAGTAGCCCAACATGGATGTTATCTCTTGCCAGCTAGATCACATAGACCTATAAGACCTTTGGATGTGATCTCTTGTCAGAGTATCCATGTTCTCAATTAATACTCTTCTACAAACACCCATATAGGTGGGGTGGCACCACAGGCCAGGTTGTTTTACATTATGGCACTATCTCCTGGGGAGGTCACATTTCCTGCCTACAGACACTTGGTGTGTAGGGTGTGGATCCCTAGATGCTAACACCAACCATTGAAGTCCATCTGACAGAATCTTTGGTTGAAAAGAAGGAAAAGAATAAATATGTCAGCTCATTAGCATTGGTCCCTAAAAATATGACACTAGGAATCAGCTGTGATTATTTTGCACCAGTAATTTTCTTTCCTGAATTAAACACACCACACACACACACACACACACACACACACACACACACACACACATACCACACACACACACACACACACCACACACACACACCACACACACACACACACACACACACACACACACACACACACACAAGGGCACGTGCACCCCACTGTATTTTAGGCATCAGAAAATAATTATATAAGGAAATGCCTTAGGGTGAGCAAGTACTCAGAAGAGCATGCTCAGGGGCCCAAGGACCATATCCTCGGTTTAGTGCCTGCATCTTCCCTCAGAGCACACATGCTACGACTCTCATGTCCTCCTTGCAAGCTCTAGGAACTGATCTTGTCCTAAAGCATTGATGAGGAACCTCTTACACAGTCATTTGTTTTTAAAGCCCATGATCCTGTCTTAGGGTATCTATTGTTGTGATAAAACACCATAACCAAAAACAACTTTCTCAGTACAGGGTGGGGTTTTTTGTTGTTGGTTTTTTGTTTTTTATTTTTTCAGCTTATAGCTCCACATTACAGTCTTATTTCGGAGAGAAGTCAGTACAGGAACCTGGAGGCAGGAGCTGATACAGACTATGGAGGGTTTCTGCTCATTGGCTGTTCTTCCTGGCTTTTTCAGTTTTATTTTTTACAGCACCCAGGAACACCAGCCTACAAGGAGGTGGGCTCTCCCACATAATCAATCAGGAAAATGCCTCAAAGGCTTGATCAGAGGCCAATCTGCTGGAAACATTTTCCCAATTGAAGTTCCCTCTTCCAAAAATGAGTCTAGCTACTTGTGACCAACTTATGGGCAACTACACCAAGGAACAGTTGATGTAGCAATTCTTATCTGTAGTGACAATTCTGAAATTTGGGGTTCTTTTTTAAAAAAAACACATAAATACTATAAGAATATGTTTTTGTTTTAATCCCAGGTGTGGGGATATGGGGCTGCCTAAGACTGTCCGCAGCAGCTGATTATGATTTGCCTCATGCTCTAGCAGAGGCATGGTTTTGCCAGCTGCAGATAGTTTCTGTGATTGTGTGACCGTTTAGAATTCTGGGAAATTTTCAGAGGGTAAATAAATGCTAGGGCTCCAAGAGGGTATGAATGTTTTTTGGTTGTTCAGGGAGCTTACTTATAGTTTATTAGTAGGCATGCTCAAAGAAGAAACAGAACAGAAGAAAGAGGTTAGATTCAAGAATCTCTCTCTCTCTCCCTTTCCCTCCTTCTCCCTCTCTCTGTCCCCTTCTCTCTCTGCCCTCCTCACTCTTTCTTTTTCTCCTATCTTGTAACAGCAGGTGAAACCATGGGGATGAAGGGTAGGGAAAAAGAAGAACTCATAAAGCAACAAAGACTGGCTAACAGCTTATATAACCTCAGGGAGGAAATGGACCTCCTGGGCCTCAAGAGCCTCTCTAGCAGACCCAACCTTATGAGGGTCTCACACTATTTATCTCAGCTCCTCTGATATCAAGATTGCAGGCACGACGCACTTCTTGCCTCAAGGACATTTTCACACTATCATATCTAGTTAGCCCAAACTGTCATGAGGACTGGAGAGATGGCTCAGTGGGTGAAGGGTTTGCAGCATTAGCATGATCCCCAGGACTCATGTAAAATACAGGAGCCTTAGCTTGTGCCACAGCATGAGGGTGGAGAATGAGACAAGCAGATCCCGAGGGCTTGCCAGCCAGCCAGGGTAGGCAATCCTGCACGCCTGGGGTTTAGTGGGAAACCCTGTCTCAAAAGGTCGAGTGGAGAGACATAGAGGAAAACACGCTAGGCTGACCTCTAGCATCTACATGTGCAGGTGCTGCTAAATGTCACACATGGGCGTGTGTACATGCACGCATGTACACACACACACACACACACACACACACACACACAATATTAGATAAATAAATCAAAATTATAGTAGAACTCCATTGGAAAGATGAGAAAGGAAATGCAGTGGAAGCAATGTGTGAGCTAGCTGGAATCTTCGTTGGTAACAGTCCAGCACTCATTGTCCAGGATGGGACGACCAACAGAGCAGCTGCATAGATTCAGAACATTGGAGATCTGTAAATGCCAGAAGAAATCTGGGTGTTGAATGCACTTGCCTTGGGCGTTAGAGGAAAAGATGAGAAGAAAAGACAAATCAGGAGACTGCTAAATTTTGTAATTTTTTTTTTTACTAATATGTTTTACTCTGTAAAGTAAACTGCATGTGTGACAATGTTTAACTTTTAAATGTACTTTAGGAGCTTGGGATGTAGCTCTGTGGTGGAGCACTTGCCTACATGTACATGGGTCTGGGTTACATCCACAGCTTTGTATATACGTATACACACACACACACACACACACACACACACACACACACACACACACACACACAGAGTCTCGGGTGGATGAATTTCAAAATTTTTTAAAAGACCTGCTATTTGAATTGCTGGCTGGGGAAAGGTATGATAGGCTGGAACAGCTGGGTCTTTTTCCCTTAAACATTTTGACTTTAACTTCTGTAGTCAATCGCCTTACTAGTTAGTGATCTACTTTCTAAGCCCTAGAATTTCATGCCGCAAGACTGTAACTTCCTCCCATTATTTCTCCGGTTCACAGTGGTGCAGGCAGCAAGTACAGAATAAGAAGTTATTATGCCAGCTGGGAGTTGGCTCAGCGGAGAAAAGATCTTGCTGTGCCAGCATGAAGACCCGAGTTAAGCTCTCCAACACCTGTGTGTGGCCATGCACATCCCTATATGGTTTATTTACTGTCAGTTTGCCTCTAGGTCAACAGTTCTCCATCTGAGGGTCCTGATGCCTTTGGGGGTCCTGACGCCTTTGGGGGTTGTGTATCAGATCTCCTGCAGATCGGATGTTTGCATTACAACTCACAGCAGTAGCAAAATTACAATCATGAAGTAGCAACAAAATTATTTTATGGTTGGGGGGAACAGCACAACATTCCCCCCACAACATGAGGGCATTAGGAGTCGCAGCATTAGCAAGTTTGAGTTAGGAACCACTACTCTAAGTTTAGTGATACATCCTGACTCAAGAAAATGAGGCAGAGTGGGATAGGTTAAGACACCAATGTCCTTCCTCTGTCACCCACAAGTATGCAACCCTCACGCATAACATGCATACATATATAAATAACAGAGCCATTACTGCCATGGATAATGTAAGAGAACTGCAAGAGCATCATACAATTTTCAGGATTTTTTCCCTTGGGGTTTTACTTGGTCCTGCAACAGTAAAAAAAAAAAAAAAAAAAAAAAAGTGAGGCACAGCAGAAGCCCAGAGCCACTGTGACGATCCTGCCATGCCGTGCAGCAGGCTTGTTTTCAAATCTCATGTAGTCTCCGCTTGCTTAATAGCTCCAATTGTTGGCAGCCGAACAAACAGATGGCAGAGAAGGGAAGAGGCTGTGTGGGAATGAACTTCTGTAAATTCCAGCCACTGTGCCCAGAGCCAGCCTGGGAGCAAGATGCCCTCTGCCCAGATCAACCCCAGAAGTGTCCACACAAACAGCCAAAATTAGAAGTCCTGGGACTTTTTTCACTTTCAAGGGTCTCTTTCACAATTGGAAATACCCCCCAGGAAATAGAGCATATTAACACTTATCAATTAATACCATAAGGGAGTGTGGTTGATTGCTGGCTAAAAATAAACCTAAAATACTGGAAGATGTTTAAGGAAGGCGGAAAATGGCTATGGTTTATCCGCATTTGAATTTTTCTCCTGAATTGCCCTGAAAATCGTGGTTAGAATGTTTGGTTTTATTTTTGGACATATAGGTGTTTTTCTTGCACGTATGTCAGTGCGCTATGTACATGCAATGCCCAGAGATGCCCTAAGAGGGTATCGGATACCCTGGATTTGCAGTTACAGACTGTGGAGAGTGGACATACGATGATAGAAGTCCATTCCGGGTCCTCTAGAGGAACTGTAAGTACCGCTAGCCCCTGTGACATCTCTCCAGCCGCTTGGCCAGAATTTTCAAAAAAGATTCATTTTGCAAGGACATCCTAAATATCCAGCTCTCATTTCTGTCTACTGATAGATATCTACTGACTGGAAAAATGGCTGCCACCAAACCCTGAAGTCCCCACCAAGTCCAGGTCACTGAGAACTGTTTCAGACAAAGCCCATCACTTCTGAATCCCTTCAAGAGCAGTTTGGCAATACATCATGTACACTGGAATTTTCTCTCCATTTTTAATCAAAGTTGCAAGCTGGGCACGTTCTGCCTTTACCAAACAGAGGCTGAAGGATCTTTCTTGGGGATCCTCAGTGTGTGGGAGTGTAGCATACGGCTCCGAGAAGGGCAGGATGAAACGCAAGCCGTGATGATCCCTTCAAGGTACCCAACAGTGTGTCCATTGGCTCCACGGCTTCTCAACTCATTATTAGTATTCTCCCTTTTCACTTCTAATGGATATTACACATACATTTATATTCATGGTCTGTTCAAAGCCACTTGTGCTAGCTCTATGTATAATGAATATTGAACTCTCTGCAGATTTAAATATAGAATAAAGGATAATTGTAAGATATCTCAATCAGGCTTTCTGCTATTCTCCACATATTTTAAAGGCATACCACACAAAGGTTACATAACTGCCTCCATGGAAAACCCTGCATTCAGGGCTGTTTCCGAAGCCTGTTTGCAGCTGAGTGTTTGCTAAATCAAGCACTAAAAACGAGATTTACACTGGTCGTTTGAAGCTGAAAGCCAGCTGCAGCTGCCATTAAAGCAATTCAATTTCTTTTTTATAAAGCACAAGTAAGGCTCAATTTACTAAAGTTTTATTTCCTTTTTATGCATCCCATATGCTAGGGGGAAAAATTAAGTTTATGAGATTAAAAATGAGTTTTATGCTAAATGTTTACAAAGTTTCAGCTGGCTTGCTCTTGCAGGTCCTTCAACCTACCAAGTTTAACTTCTAGCATTTTCTTCTCTCTCTCTCTCTCTCTCTCTCTCCCATGTCATTCCAAGGAAAGAAAAGTTTGGGTTTTCAAGAGGGAGCTATCTAGCCCCCTGGCTTCCTTGTTTCTATCATGGTTTTCCAGCAGATGAGGCAGAAAGATAAACAAGTTTCTTCACAATACCAAAATCCTCAGAGAAGGTTCTCACAGCAGCTCAAAGACTTCTTCAGGTGGTTCTTTTTTTTTTTTTTTTTTAAGATTTATTTATTTATTATGTATACAGTGCTCTGCCTGCTTATACCTACCCCTGCAGACCACAAGATGGCATCAAATCTTATTATAGATGGTTGTGAGCCAGCATGTGGTTGCAGGGAATTGAATTCAGGACCTCTGGAAGAGCAGTAAATGCTCTTAACTGCCGAACCATCTCTCCAGCCCTTTCAGGTGTTTCTTTGTCCCCCATCTCCCAAGTCTGGTTGAGTACATCTCATCACTAATCACAAGTGATATGAAGATTATTAAGGGAAAATTGGGGCTGAAGAGACAACTCAGTAGTTAAGAGTGTGAACTGCTCTTCCAGATGACCCAGGTTCAGTTCTCAGCACCCATGTCAGCTCTTGGGTCTACAATGCCACCTTCTGGCCTCCATGTGCAACTGCACTTATATGCACATAGACGCACGCATATAGTTTTAAAATAAAAAATAGATATGAAATGGCTTATCTTTGCTCTAAAATTCAAAGAGGATTATTTTCCACCTGTGTAATTTGGAGCTTGTCATGACATCCATTTTTAATGTAGTTCACATGCAAGTGAACTGTAACCCTTTGTACTCCCTTCTAATTTTTTGGCCTTTCTTAGGACTGTTTTGCAATTCCTCTAGTTCCAACTACACTACTAGAGAATTTATCAATTTGAAATGAGTTTGTTTTAAAAGGCAGGCTACAAAAACACATGAAGATGATAAATACATAGGGCCCAGAGAAATCATCCAAATGACTGATGGAATAGAGGATGGTGTTCACACCCCAGTGCTGCAGACAACTGAGCTGCCTCTCCTGCTACCTTGTCTCTGCCTCTGAACTCCTTCCTGCCTGGGTCACCTGTGCCTGTGTAGATATGGGCTGCCACAGATATCAGAAACATTTTTAAAGAGAAGAGTTACGAATTGAACCAAAGAAAGCAAGAGAGGTGAAGTATATCACTTTCGGGCATGAGGGGAACAGAAAACAACATGTAGAAGAACAGAGTATGGTGCAGTGCAAAGACTCCACTGGCCACGCTGACCATTAGCCCTTTAGTATTTTCTATCATCATCATCATCATCATCATCATCATCGTCATCATCATCATCCTTGTTCATGTGGGACATGTTAGCTCACTTTGATTCTAACGATGGTATTAAAAATACCTAAGTGGAAATTTCTAGAAAGCACCAGGGTTTTAAATAAATGCTGGCTTGGGAAAAGGAAAGAACTCAGGTATAGATAGATATAAGTAGCCTCTATGAAAGAGGGAAATCTTTGGCAGGGGTGAGTCTTTCAAAAAGGATGATGGCATCACAGGAACAGCAAAGTTATAAGATGTAAGCACTGGAGATGGGACAGTGAGTGCCTATGGGGGAGATGAGAGGTTTGAAAGGCAGAAAGAAGAAAGAGTCAAAAAAGCAAGCTAAATTTTGAGATAAAGAAATATGGAGCAATAGAAATGCAAATAAGTTTGAAGGTCACAAAGACGTGACTTAGGCTGTCAGGAGAGTAGAAAAGTGATGGAAATGGAAGAAGAAGCCAGGTCTTTTTAAAAACTGGAAGGAGCAAGTGCACCCAAGAGTAGTTCCTGTTGTAGCTTTCTCAAAATGGAGATAGAAAAGAAGGAAGAGACTAAAATAGAGGATGGAAGGTTGGAAGTGGAGATGGGGAACAGAGAAGTGGGGGAGAGCAGAGCTCAGTGGGGTCAACCAAAATAAGTCAGTCACAAAATGCCTTCAGGAAACCTGCTACTCTTTAAGTAGCTAATTAAAAATGAAATTAAAATTGTAAAATATAACTAAAAAAGAAAAAGAAGCAAAGATGAACAGCAACAACAATAAACCCATGAAGATTCCTGGGAAGGAAAAAAAAAAAAGGCGAGCAAGAAAAGAAGAGATAACGAGGATTCGAAATAAAATCAGAATTTCCTTGTAAGTAACAAAATCAAAATTCCAAATGTCTGCCAAGTTGTTCTACCCTAGTTGTGTTCTTTTATTATAAAATTAAGCACGTCATTAAGATTTTATTATTATAGTCCAGCTGTGAATTTGATCCAATTTATAAACATGCTTCTAGAATGGATAGGTAATCCATTCTCAAATACCACATGGCTAAGATCAGAGACTTTAGAAGAAGCTCCGCTCAGTGCATGCCCCTAACTTCATCACTTAGCAGCTACAGCTCTTGGGGCTAATTATATTTCAATAACTAAAATTTCACATCTTTAAAGAGGAGATATGAATAACAAAGTGCCCATTGGGCCACAGTGAGAATCAAAAGAGGTCACACACATAAATCACTTCCAGAAGTGTGCAGTTACAGTAAAGATTCCATTCCATAAACCTTTAAAAAAAAAACACAGATCTGTCTTGTCTTCATTCTCCTCTGAGAAAAGCTCTACAATCTCAGCCAAATCCCCACGACTCTCAGCCCACAATGAAAGAAATTCTATTTCAACACAGACTTCCTCTTCTCTTATCCCAACTGCACTTCTCAAGTGGGGACAGGGCAGGTAATGTTCACTCACACTTACTACAGGGGAGATGTGTGGCCAGAGGAGAAGGAAGAGCAAGAAAGTCCTGCCAGAAAGGAACAAAGAAAGCAGCAGAGGGCTGGCAAAGCCAAGGATTTCTGAAGCACGGCCCCTCCCACCCCATGCCACCATCATCACCACCCTGCCGCCGCCACCTTGGAAGTCCATCTTTAGCCAGAGGACACAGTGGACATGAAAAGATGTTGTTAGCCTACTTTTCCCCACTATAATAAAATATTTAAGATAATTTCAACCTACAAAGAGAGCAGATTGGCTTGGCTCTCTGTATCGAAGGGCTCTGCTTACGACCGCTTGGCCTTATTACTTTGGGCTGGTGGGGAGTGCCAGCACAACACGGCAGAGCAAAATTACTTGCCTCATGGCTGGGGAGTAAAATTAAAAGGGAAGGGGTCCTCTATAGCATACCTGAGGTGCTGTAAGGATGAGGTCCCCGAACCCACCTCTTCAAGATCCCACACCCTCCCAATAGCGGGCTGGGAACCTAGAGGCCATACCTTTAAAACACGGGCCTGTGACAGACATTCAAAATCCAAACTACAGCCAGTACCAAATTATATCTGGGACCAGGAAGAATTTGAATGATGTGGTCAGAGCTACAACAGCAGTCCGACAGCTCAGTGTGGTTGGATTTATCCTGAAATAATACTGACTGTATTTACACTATTGAAACACTTTAGAGTCATTTATCAAGTTATAATAGGCTTTCCCTGTACTTCAACTGTCTTTAGAAGGTGGTTCCTAGTTTATTAGTGACCTCTTAAACCTGTGTTGCTGTTGGGTTTTTGTTGTTGTTGTTGTTGTTTTGTGTGTGTGTGTGTGTGGGTTTTTTTTTTCCTCTCCCCTCCAGCTGGATTCTAATTTCCCTGAGGACAGGTGTTGTATGCCTTGCTCTGGAAAGACATAAACAAATATCTGTTTGCCCAAGATGGGAACCAACAAGAGACAAATAATCCCAGAGTCTGGTTTGGTGAACTGCTGAGGATTAGAGAGTTGCTTACGTGAGCCTGTGTGACTCAGAGGCAGCTGCAGCACCAGAGCTGCCTGCCTGGTTCAAGTGCAGGCAGCTGAGCCCGCCAGAGCCCCCTCTCCCCAGCTAATAAAATTGATGTGGGGGCGGGGGGCGCGGGGTGTGCTTGCAAACCTTGGATACTTCAGAGTTCCCTAAGTCTTGCACATCTCATTTTCTTCGTGAATCGTACGTACATCTCCATCTTGCCTTCTACAAGGAATCTTTCTATTTAGAGGAAATAGCTACACAACAGCAGGGCTTACTTTTTTTTTTTTTATCAAGCTAAAGAAAACATCTTTCACTGTATCTAACACAACGTAGGAAGAAATAGAAGAAGGGCTGCACGGCGTGGTGGCATGTGCCTATAATCCCAGCACTCGGCAGGCAGAGGCAGATGGGTCTCTGAATTTAAGGCTAGCCTCTGTACATAGTGAGTTCCAGGTTAGCCAGAGCTACACAGTAAAACCCGGTGTCAGAGGAGGGTGGCAGGGGGTGGGGGTGGGGTGGCATTCAGTCAGAAGGGATTTAGTGTCAATTACTACATGCCGGCCACACCTCCATCAGCTCCTCCCTCATTCCCCTTTCAAATACAGCTACGTGCCTTTAACATCTTTTAATAGAGTTATTTTCAGCTGCAACTAACTTGGTACCAAATACACACTGCTTAAAACTTCTGATAAGGACAGGATGACAGGTATATTTTTGCCCCTCCCTCCACCTCTGTAGAGGATAAAAGCCAGGGTTTCTCCAATGGGTGGTTCAGTTAGGTAGGAAGTCCCCGAAAATAGGAGCAGAGTAGTCCTCAAGAGTAATTTACTTGACCTACAAAGAGTCAAACGCTGTTTTGTTAGCTGACTGCTGTGTGTTGAAGGATGAAGAGAATAAATAGACAAAAGTCAGGAAACACCTGAAAACAGCTACATTTTAGGTGAAATGCAAACATCCAAACCTCAGGCACTGTCTGTTCCGTCCTCGCAGGCGCCCACACGCCTCTTCTCTTTTTCTCCTGGAGAGACCTTTTCCAACTCTTTTGATCACGAAAGGTTTTCAAAGTTATTCATTCAGACATATGCCAACATTTGTTACAGCTGCTTAAAAGCTAAGAACTGAGAGAAGTCTCCACCCAGGTCTGATGCTGCAGGAAGCAGCTAGTTGCTTCCGTCCCTCCCACTGGAGCTTGTGCGTGGTTGTCGCCATATTCGTTTCTCTCACCGGGCCATGTGCTGTGCCGGAATGGGCTGAGAATGGTGGATGAGGCACCTTTTCTCCACACTAGCGCTGTTCTCTTCTTTCTCATTTGTTTCAGAAGAGAAGCTGCCCAGACCGGGAACCCTAAGCAGTGTGATCAGAGAAGGCTTCCTGGGCTGTACGTTCATCCTTAACACTCCAGTGATGGCTGCGTTTGTTTACTGACTATCCCGGTGCCCAGCACTGGGGAAGAAACTGAAATAAACACATGGTGGCAGGATAGTGTGAGCATCTCTGTGCGAAAGAAGGTTAAAAACACAGCATCTGGGCTGAGGTGTCTGGGCTAAGGTGTGAGACCACGCCCGAGAGACGACAATGTCCACAGAAGAAACCTGACCACTGAGGAGAGGTAGAGGAAGCTCTCTTTTCTAGAATGCAGAACGGTAGAAAGAAAATGGCTAACAGGTCTGTTGGGGAACGGGAGAGAGTGACCAAAGAAGCATGTGTTTAAAAATCTTACAGGTCCTTTCCAAGGGAGAACTCATGAAAGATTCTTCAATAATATAACTTTTAAAGGGGCATTTATTTTTATTTAAGTCTATGAGAGTTTTGCCCTACATGCATGTCCGTGAACCACATACATTCCCACAGAGGCCAGAAGAGGGCGTCAGATCCCCTGACTGGAGTTACAGTTGGTTGCGAGCTACCACATGTCTGCCGGGAACTGAACTTGGGTCCTCCGTGAGAGTACCACATACTGAGCCATCTCTCCAGCTCCTAAATTATATAATTTTTCAAAGTTAACTTCACAAAGGAGAAAGATACTAATAAAAGGTGACGAAGGCAGAGGAGGGGAATATGGCAGAAGAGGGAGGGAGGGAATGGGAAGATACAATCGAAGGGATAACAATGGGGATATAATCTGAATTATAATAAATTAAAATTTTTTTAAAAAAGAGAAAAGAATAAGAAAGGCAACTAATCCAAGGGAAAGAATTGAGTGGCTGTTACTGATAAAGAACTCAAAAAGCCCCATAAAGAAATAGTGAGGATCATAACAAAGCGTGGGGGGGGGGGGGGTAGGAAAGAAAGAGATGTGTTTAAGAAATAATAGAGACAATATAGACATATCAGAGTGACTAGGAAGATGGTAAATAAAAAGTGCAACCACCCATGATTCACACGCTTGTCACCGAGCATGGTGAAGTCACCAGCACATGGAGTGTGGAGAATTCAGGAAGGGGTTAGCTATGTGGGGCGATGAGCTCAGGATTTCCACACGATGGTCCAAGGATATCCAATGCACAATTGCATGCATGCCTTGAGTTCAAGAGAGAGTTGGATCCTAGGTATGTGAGTTTAGAAACACCATCTCCCCGAGCACATCAGCAGAAGCTGAAACCTCAGGAGTGTCCGAGCTCTCTCAAAGAGCCTAGGACTAATGCAAAGGCTGGGAAACCAAAACCAGACCCGACCTAGCTCTGGCTGATGTCTAGCGCTCTACAATAGAACCCAGATGGGATAAGAAGAGCCCTGCTGATTTTTATTTTGAACTGACCTAATGAGCTATGAATATCGTGAGAACAAGGATGGAAATGGATGGGTTGCCTTGATATCAAATATGGCTGCATAGGATTAAAGTTTCCGGGAGAGAGTATTTTCAGCAAGTTTTCACAAATGGGGCCATTGGCTGGCAGGCCCCAGTGCTGACAGGATTAGCACTCAACCCCACAGCCATTACTGGGTGTGCTGGTTCTTCCCACTTGTGGAATTTAGATGTCACAATACAGTCGTGAAAATGCTAATGACGAAAAGGACACTTAAAATCCCTATACCACCCCAAATGAACATTTTAGAGTTAATGAAAAGCCCAGGCAGTGACACCTTCTCTCTGGAGCTTAGGAATATCATAACATCACTTTCCTGGGTTTGACCAAAATGGAGTCTTGGTTATAAGGTCACTTACCTCAGTATGACCAAAGTGGAGTCATCTTCCTGATGTTCAGAACTCCCCTAGTCTTCCAGAGTCTTCTAAACAAGACCTTGGCTGTGTTCAAGCAGCATCTGCCTTGCTTTAATCAGGACTCCTTGCGCTGCAAGTAATAGAGTTCAATTCGAATCATCTGAGTTTAACTCAACCCGTTTGTAAGAATCCTGACTTAGAGGCTCACTCTGCCCCAGGGTGGTCTCTGCCCTCGGCTTTCATCTCACTAATCTGTTGGATTGGTGGCCTCCACAAAGCAGGAGCCATCTACAACTCTCTCATCTCTTGGGTTTAATCTCAGACTTGTTTTCTTCCAAGTTCAAAATGCTTAAGAAAATTATGAGCTAGGTTGAGGCTAGGAAGAAACATGGCTTCCCACAGTCACATATTCCTCCCTCTGCAGCTCAAGGAAGGGCAGAATAACAGACGTGCCTCCCATGCCCTCACATACCTGGCTTCCTGTGAGTCTGCAGGCTTGGCGTGAGGGGAACTTGTGTTTCAGATCTTGCCGCATTGTTATTCTGCTCAGGTGAACCTTCAGCACAACCGAATCACAAAACGCCGCTGCCTTCACTTCACAGGTTAGAAGGCACCTCCACCCCACCTTGCTGACTAGCTGCTCTTTCAAGGTTTTGCATCTCTCAGACTGGCACCACCTACAGCTTCTGAAGAACACAGCTGCTTCGAAACACCTGTGAAAGCCCTTTGACTTCCGCCCACCCCACAAGACCACAGACGAGCTAGGGAAAGGTCAGAGTTCAGGAACAATGGTTTTCACTGCTGGTTTACAAGCCTACAAGAAGAGAGGTTAGTGGATGGATGCACAGAAGACAACTTTATCATGTTTTTGTGCTAATTCTGACTTTCAGAAAACCTATGTAGAGACATATGGCAGTTTCAGAAAGGAGGAAATCACAGGCCATGGCATTCTTGGAGAAACAAATAAAAGCTCCTTAAGAACTAGCAAGGCAAAGGTGTGAGTGTGTGGACTCAGACAAGTGAGGTTAGCAAGCTTTTGTGACTTGGCCCTGCTGGATATTGTCGCAGCACTAGAATAGAGCCAAAGTGAAACAGTGTAATCTGCAGGTCCCTGTTAACAGGATCTAAAATCAGCACCGTGTAATCTAGCTAGGGAGTATTTTCAATGGACCATTGGTTAGACGGTTGACTAGGAGTTAGGTTTTGTCTCTTAAATAAGAAATGAGACTTGCCAGGCATGGTGACACACGCCTTTAATCCCAGCACTAGCGAGGCAGAGGCAGATGAACCGATTTGAGTTTGAGGGCAGCACGGTCTACAAAGTGAGTCTAGGACAGCCAAGGCTACACAGAGAAATCCTGTCTTGAAAAACAAAAACAAGCAAACAAACAAAAGGCATGAGACTGATAAAATACAGATTTGGAAGACCAAATGTCAAGCTAACTATTTTGTAATATGTATTATCATGTATTATCAAGTTTTGTGGTTGGGTCTAGTGAGTTGGTTCATGGGTAAAGATGTCTGCCACCAAACCTGAAATCCTGAATTTGATCCCTGGATGCTCTTGGGAGAAAGAGAGAACTGACTCCCACCGGTTGTCGTCTGACCTCCACGTGCTCACTGTGGGGCAACCCCCCCCCAAAAAAACAACTCCACAAACAAAATAAATCAAATGTCTTGAAAAATAGTCTACAGCTACTCATTCCTTCATTGTTTCCATTGTTTCCTTTCAATTATAATTTCCTTTCATTTTTATTTTTAGTAATGTAGCCTCGCTACTACAAAACGAAGAACTGTTTTTGTAACATTTTCTAGTCATAAACCTCATACTAGTAAATAAATATTCATTCATAAGCTGAACATATACAGTAGCTATGTTTCCTTTAAATTGGGAGCTATTAGTCTTCTATTATTTTTCAGCATGAGAAATCATATTTCATGTATACTACCACTAGGTGGCTCAGATAGCTAAAACACCAGTTCCATATAATAGCAAGGAGTGGGGGGAGGGGACCCTTAAATGTTGAAAGATTTATCTTTTTTCATTGTCATATATTTTATACTTTAATTTTCTACAAACTTTTATATTATTTATAGATTATCGTTATAATACTACACATGGTGACAATTACTTTAATGTAGGTCATCATCATGTGTGCCATTTTTATGAAGGAGAGGGGATTAATGGAGAAAATGAATGAGTTATGTTACAATTTGTCATAAAAATGCAATAATAAAATAAATTAAAATTTTACCGGATGACTGCAAACAGTATTCAGTGGAGTCAGAAGAGTGAGAGCCTTGGGCTGTTTTTCATCCTAATGTATCCAGGCATTTCTAGAGATTGCCTGCTTTATTTTCTGGGCCATTGTGGTTATTTATGTTTCTTCGAGGCAAGTGTTTTCCAGCTTGTAGTGCAACCTTGAGGACGCCAGCACTCCTCCTCAGAGACACGTACTGGGAGGCGGGACTCTCAGCGTACAGTGTCAATCACAGCAAAAGACTTGGGGCCTCCACTCTGACACAAATTAAACAAAAGCAGAAAAGTGCTGGGGTTTTTCCCCCCAACTTGACCAAGTATCTCATAACTTGTTCAAGATAGTCTCAAGGGTTAAAAGAAGCGAAGGAAAGTAGTAAGCCTTTCGATGCTATCGAAACCAAGGACACACAGTGGCGTAGGATGACATGACGCGTCAGACATTCCAAAAGCCTTAAGACCTGATACCCCTCCTGATATGATGAAGTCATTTTGTTGCCAACAGTAGGTCTGCTCTTCTAGTTTAAAGTTTCAGGCCGTGAAATCTCTAAGAAAATCCCCTTCAAGGTGGTACCTTTATCCCCTATTGTCTGACTTTGTCCTCACCATCAATCCAAATTCCGTGTTGGCAGTTACTGTATTGGCTACAACCTGGGGAATAGATTAGCAGCCTGAATGGGAGGAGCTTAAGGGGAGATTTCCCGACCATTATAGTGGAGGTTTAAAGCACATATATAGTCCCCCTTCTTTATATTGTTTGAAATTTCTTAAAATATTTTCCTTGTCTATAATGTTTTGTCACTGGGCAATGCATTTAGGAATCCTGAGTCTGGCTTAAGAGGAAAGTATTGATTCTCCCTGGGGCGGGGGGGGGGGGGGGGGGGGGGGCATGATTTAGTTGGCGCTGCAGTAGCCGCAGCTCTGATATTTTTATATTCACACTCAGGGCCCTGACATTTAGATTTCATTTGACTATAGAGCTGTAAATACAATGTGAACCAGCTATCACAATGGTCCTTCAATGCTGGGACCTAATTAGTTCTCTGCAAGCCTAACAGATACACTTGGCCAACCTCCGGCCAATTATCTTCTGAGAAAAGAAGATGATCTGCTCATCCCAAACTCTGGCCACGAAACTTTTCACTTAACAACCAGAAAACTTTAAAATTCTCCAAATGATTTAAACAATAAACAGCTCATCCATCAGCCTGGAGCTGGGGGTATTTTCAGGGCTGGCTTCACCCAACTGCTTGTTAACATCATACCTGACCAGATTTACTGTTGCATCTACCTGCCCTTAATGACCTCAGTGCCAGTCTCGCTGCTCCTGTGACCTATAACTGCCTGGGTTCTACTTTCACTCACATCAAAGGATAGAGATAGAAGCTGGCTTCTCAATTTTGTTTTTCAAGATGGGGAGAGGGGCAGGGGGAGGGAGGAAGGGAGGACACTTCACCTCTCAAAATTAGTCAGCAAGCACACACCTCAGGTTCACTGCCCTCCCCTTGTATAGTGAGTCTGGCCAGGGAATGAGCCCCAGGGCCCACACCGCCTAAGCAGGCAGGAATGGGGTCCACCCCCACTTGTCAGCAACAATGTACACACAGGAGGTAGATGGTAGAGAGAGCCGTGTAAAACTTAGAAGTGGTCCTATGAGGAAACGGATTTTAGCGGGCTTGTAGGGACTCTACGTACGTCTGACTACAGATGGGGAACCCTAGAACCAAAGTGGCTGGTGAAGAATCCGGGTCCTGTCAGTTATTAGTCACATGATCCGGAGCAAGGTACTTGGCTTCTTATCAAGCAGCAATCAAGTCAGCAAATTACTTAATTGCTTCCATCACAGGGCTTTCTCTGAAACTTGGCATTAAGTCAAGTACTTATTATACTTTTCTCTGGCATCAGCCATGTGGAAATGATTGGAGGGAACACAGAAGGGAGCAAAATCATGTCCTATTTGGAAAGCCCTGAGAACTCAGAAGAAGACATGAAAGCTCGGTGGTGGTGAGAGACAGTTACAGTGAGTGTGGTGCTTTGAAAGAAAATGGCCCCTATCGGCTTATAGGGAGTGGCACTAATAGGAGGTGTGGTTCTGTTGGAGTAGGTGTGGCCTTGGTGGAGGAAGTGTGTCTCAGTCATTTCCTGTCTATTGGGGTATAGAATTCTCAGCTCTTTCTCCAGCACCATGTCTGCCTGCATGCTGCCATGCTTCCCACCATGATGATAACGGACTAAACCTCTGAGACTGGAAGCCAGCCCCAAGTAAATGTTTTCCTTTATAAGAGTTGCCGTGGTCATGGTGTCTTCACTGCAGGGAAATCCTAACTAAGACAGTGAGGTTGATGGCTGTGTTTCCACAAGACCTGCACAACATGGGGCTCATCCTCATTTCATCTGGATGAGGGAGGAGACCACAAGGCCACACCCTTCCCAAAGGACTACTGATAGCAATGGTGGCCGTGGAGGGGGAGGCACTGTCTTTAGACTTGCCCTGGTTCTGATAAATCACTCACCACCACGCTCATGCAAGCAACCCTAATTAAGCCCAGCGGGTCACACAGTCACAAATAGGACATGAAACTAGGAGGGAGACTTGCCGGAAAGAAGGGTTTCAGTGAGAGGGAGATGGGATAAGAAAGGGTAATTTAATGGAGGGTAAAAAATGTATGAAACTGTCAAAGAATAAAAAATTAATTTAAAAAAGATGTGCCTCCTAAAGTAATGATCTACCTAATTAAATATTCTTTAATAATGAACACTTTGTGTAAGACCATTCACATTCAAATGAGGTTGCTATAATTTTTTTTTCTGGAAAATTGCTCATTAGTGAAAAATGACAAAAGTAAGCAACAGTGTGCACAATAAACCTACCGAAGAGAATAAGAAAAAAAATCATCAACCACATCCTAACTACCAAGAGTGTAAAGTGTGATGTGATCCAAATGCAGACCATTGACAGCATTAAATGCTGATTGCCTTAGGGTCTTTATTGCTATGATGAAACACCATGACCAAATGCAACCTGGGGAAGAAAGGGTTTATCTGGCTTCCATATCCACTGGGGGAAGCCAGGGAAGCAACTCAAAGTGGACAGGAAGTTAGCAGCAGGCACTGACCAGACTACCCCAGACATCCCTATAATCTTCCTTGTCCATTTTATAACCACAATGAGGCCATGGGCCAGGAATGGAATAATATTTAGCACTAGAAAGAAAAAAAAGAAACCCTATCAAACCATGTTTAATATAAGAAGTAAATGCATCTTACTAAGAGAAATTAGCCAGTCCATGAGGCTGAACACTGTTTAGCTACACAGTGGAAAGGGGAAAACTGTGGAGACCGTGTAAAGATGAGTGTGCACTAGAGATCTGTGAGGAAATGGAGAGGCTGCACACAGAGGGTTTTTAAGGAAGTAAATTTAAGGAAGCACAGTTCTGTATGATGGATATATGTCACTGAGCACCTGCGCAACCCTATACAATATACAGTACGAGAAGGAAATCCTTCCAGGGCCTAGAAGGATTGGTCAGTGGGTAAGAGCGATTGCTGTGCAATCATGAATCCCAGCACCCACAGAAAAGCCAGGCATCCTGCAAATGCCTGTGATAGCGGCTCAGGGAAATCCAACCCCATCTTCTGGCCTCCATGTGTGTATGAGAATGTGTACCTGTACACATGTGTGCATATACCCACAGACATACACACACTTTTAAAAAGCAAATTCTAATGTAAGCTACAGCATGTCAACAAATGTGCCTCAGTTGTAACAATGGGACCTTCTGGTGTAGGATACTGAAAACTAAGAGGACTAAGATAAATGGGATATCTCGGTCTCTGCCACTCAATTTCCCTGTGAATTACTATTCAGGAAGAGTTCATAAACGTGTGTATGTGTATATAGTTATCAGTGTGTGTGTGCCTGCATACATGTGTGTGTGTGTGCCTGCATGCATGTGTGTGTGTGTGTGTGTGTGTGTGTGTGTGTGTGTGCGCACGCCTGTGTGTGTTAGCTTGAGATAACAGAGGAAAAACAGAAGTCAGAGAACCCCAGACATCCCCGTAATCCTGGCTGTCAGCCTTGAGATCACAGTAAGGTCCCTGGGAACCTGGTGTTCTAAAGCTCTTACCAGGTCACAAAACAAATGCCGCTGTGGAAACCTCAGAAGTTTCCACTTCCCAGACCACACCCGGGATTCAGCTCTTTCCTGGAGAGAACATTCCCTTGTTTCCAATAAGGTTTGTTCCCTTGGAGCCAAAGTAGAGTTAATGCTTTGCTCTGGGCTTCCATAGCTCTCACCCCTAGAGGGAGCCATGGCACCTTCTGTGACTCAGGCTCTCGGCACACCCTGCTCACACAACCCTCCTGATCTGAGACTCCAGCAATTTCACACACCCTTATTTTCACTTAAAGTTTCCCCATTGTTAAAATGACATAACCGCAGCAAGACAAAAATTCCCCTGAAAAACTCAAAGGCCCAGTTACAGTGGACAAGAAGGTACAAATTATCTGTGTTCCAATGAGACAGGGGAAAAAGCCATCATCAAGTCTTTATAGCCACTGATATTATCCTCACGTCCTTTAAGAAATGGATGCACGGAGCCCAGGACACGCTAACCCAAATTATACCATGTGGGCATGCTGAATATTTTAAGCCAAAAGGGTGTGAGAGACAGCATATCCAGAAGGCTCTTGTCCTTCTAGAACCTGAGGTATGCACATAGGATAGGAGGGAAGAGCTACATTTCCCCACTCCATATCAAAACCATATTTCACAGGGTACAAGAAAGGTGTCACTCATAGCAACTGTGCCTTAGCATGCTGTTGTCACTGAGGATCTGACATTTATGCTGGGCTGTGTGTTTCTGGAGTTCAGAGCCTGGCCCGCTTCTGCCCATGCTTCCAAGTGTCAGATTAATAACTAAATAAGCATTTGACAAATCGATTTCCATTTTCTAGAAGATCTGTAAAAGAACCTAGACAAAGATATGAATAAGAAACGGTTCATATGGTGAGAATGGTTTTAAAAAACTGTAATACAGAGGTGGGGACCAAAAAAGATTACAACCAAAACATTCTTTCAAGACACAGGAGTGGCTGGGCAGGGCAGAGTTGGAGCCAGAAGAACAAACTGTGCTGGAATCTGCAGTCAGATCCGAAAGGATGTGTCCTTAGGGACTGGCCATGGGAAGGCTGTGAAAGACCCCGCCCCCAGACCCTCTCAGCGTCACAGATGGGAACAAAAGCCCCTAAAAGAAACAAACATATCTTCATTCTTTCGGCCACTAAGAAGAAAACCCACAGAATGAGTGGGACCATGAATGATTTCAGCCCCAGGGAAAATCTCAACTGCTCACAGGCTGATAGGCACTGCAGGCCTCTGAGATCTAGAATGTCCTGGGGATGTCAGAAGAGGAGATTCTTGAAAACCAAAACCACTCTCAGGAATCTCACAAGAGGGTTATAGGATGAGTTCAGGGACGGGCTGGCTGGTTCACTGTACACCATCAGCTAGAGACGATGGAGCCATACCACTTACACAGTCCCAACGCACTGCAGTTAGGTAGGAGACACATGGCAGCCTAGAGGCCTAGGAAGGATAACTTTTAAGGGGACTCGTTTCCTCAGAATTCCCCCTTTAGGGCTTTTAGGCTTTTGAGTCCCAGAGTTTCCACAACAATGCCTTAGTGCCCAGGGTCACAAGCTGAGATGTTGCTGTACAGGTGGGCAAGACAGAGTGGACTCTCTGAGAAAGAATAGGAAGGTGTAAGAGTTTTTGCCATTTTGACCAAGACAACATTAGCAAATTAAGGGGGCAGGGAGGATTGTTTTACATCAGGATTTCAAAGTTCTCCACCCATGTTCCTTGGCTCCACTGAGCCATGGTGAGACAGAACATCTTGGAAGTTGAGGCGCGTGACAGAAGCTTCTCACTTCATAGTGGAAAAGAAGCAGAGGAGGAGGAAAAGGAGAACAGGTATCTGAGGAGATGCTTCCAGTGAAGCCTCGTTTCCCCAAATCTCCACCATTTCCTACATGGTCTCACCAGCTGAGGGAGGAAGCATTCACCCATGAGCCAGTAGTAGGCACTTCACACCCAAATCATAACTGTATTAGTTGACTTCAGCTATCAACCTCCCCTAAGCCAGAGTCACCTGAGAGAGTCTCAGTTGGGTGACTACCCAGATAAGGTCGGCCCATGGCCATGTCTTTGAGACGATGACCCTAACTGATGATTGACTTGGAAGGGCCCATGCCATTTTGGGTGGCAATGCCTAGGTAGCCCCATCTGGGCTGTATAACAAAGTTAGCTGAGGGCTTGGAGAGATGGATCCACCATTATAAGAGCACTGGCTGCGCTTCCAGAGGACCTAGCACCCACATGGCAGTTCACTACCATCTGTGACACCAGTTCTGAGGAATCCAATGCCCTCTCCTGGCCTCTATAGGCACTTCACATACATGGGTGCATAGTTTTACATGCAGGCAAAACACTATGCACATAAAATAAAATGAGAAATAAAAAGACATATAGATGAAAGACTATGTGCACCCAAATTAGGAACTGTCATATTAAAGAGACAATTTAACCCCTATTTCTTTTTTTTAAATATAATATTTATTTGGTAACATATTTAGCAAAGGCCTTCACACAAATCTTATATAAACCTTGTATCACTCATTGAGGGTGTGAGCTATTGTGTTTTATGAATAAAGGGACAGGCAGGGAGGTCCTTCATCAGGAATGTTGTATTATAGAACTCTGCTCCTGTGGGGTAGAGTTCCTCTGATACTTGTTTCTAGGGAGACAAGACATCAGGAGACAGTAGAGACAGGATCTAAGTGCAGCAGTACCTACGAGGGAAATCCTATCCTTTTTCTGTAACCCCTATTTCAAAAGGAAGAAAGCTGAAGGAATGATCCCACTGGCAAGGCAGTAAGCAGGCAGCATTCCTTCATGTTATTGCTCCAGGTTCCTGCCCTTGAGTCGATGCCCTAACTGCCTTCAGTGATGGATTGTGACCCAAAGTGTAAGATGAGACAAACTCTGTCTTCCCCAATTTGCTTTTGGCCGTGATGTACATTATAGCAAGGGAAAGTAGACCAGAACAAGAAAAAATGGCATTAATCCGATACCAGGCACCAGGCACACTACCAAACTGCCTGGCCACATGGCTTTTCTTACACGCTGGTTCAAATGTCTGTACCAAACATCTACAAATGCCTGAACTCTACAGCAACTACAAGCTACAAAGCAGCCATTGTTTTGTAAATGCTAGAACGAATTAGCAAGCAGGTCCTGCATCCATGTAGGTAGCTGCCACTTACTCCTACACTGGTTAGACATTTGCTGGGTAGCACTTAGATAAAGCACTGGCTTTGAAGATGGGTAGAAAAGTGAATAAGTAATAGCCGTTCCTTCACGGAACTCTAGGTAGGAAGATAAGAGTAGAAAACAAATTACTGTGATACACGTCCTAGAAGAATGATTTCTGGGTCAAGGGAGAATTTAGGGGTAAGGAAATCCTGACTGGTGCATAGAGGTTTTCATTCAATTAGAGTTCCAGTGCCAAAGATGCCTCCAGCGTCTCATTTCATAAACTAACAGTCACACACTTTTCTCTCTCTAATACTCAAAGCTCTAACAACATTAACTCTGAACATCCCTGGTTGGTACTTAATACTCTTGTAAAACTCAGTCTCACCTATCCCCTCCCTCATCTGCTACCCCTCTTAACCCAGAAAGGCCATTAGTGTGTCCTGTTAGCTACAAAAATATGACTTCGCAAATTAGCAAGCTTATATATTACAGCCTGAAATAGATTTCTTATGTTAGGGGCTCTTGAGGTACTTAAAGAGTACATTTGTTCTCCAGCTAACAGAAGTGCTTTAAAGATGCTAAGACATTTTTTTCCAAGTTTGATCATGTTTAGAGTGTGTGTGTGTGTGTGTGTGTGTGTGTGTGTGTGTGTGTGTGTGTGCATGTATGCCTAATTATAAATACACATATGTGCACATGGGGGCCGGAGGACAACCTTGTCATCCTCAGAATGTATCATTCACCTCCTCTGAGCCAGAGTCTCTCCTTGGGGCCTGGAATTCAACAATTAGGTTAGACTGGCTGGTCAGTAAGCCCCAGCAAGGAAACCCTCTATGTCTCTACCTCTCAGTGCTGGGAATACAAGCAGCAACATGCTCAGTGTTTTTATGTGGATTCTGGAAGGGAGCTCAACTATTCATGCACGTGAGCCAAGCCCTATCTTCTAGCACAAGTGTGATGATTTTAGAAAATATGGGGGAACTTGAGGTAACTTGGGGCAACTTCCCTCTTAGTAGACGAAGAAACTGAGACCTGTGGGTAGCTGAAAACTCTATTCCCATAAAGCTATGTTTAGGACACAGGTGTTAACCCTAATTAGTCTAGTCACCAATGGGACTCAATTACATTCACTAAGGACTGTTGATACAACTCCTCAGGACACAACTCCTGCCATAACTTTAGGGAACTTTGATGCCCTTACTGATGGCACTTTCAGTTTTTTAATCTGCCAACCTCTGTCTCTTTGCCCCAATTCTCTCATCTTCTACCTCATCTCAGTCACCTACCATTGTGGTCATACCTGGCCTCATCATTTCCAGCAAGGATATCTCATTCAAATTCTCAAATTCAAGAACCTTCTCTTGCCACTGGTTCACGTCTACCTGCAACCTCACTGTCCTCAGGGTCAGCTCAAACTCCACGCTTAACATTACAGACATTTCTTTGCAGGCAAGCTCAATTCCAGGGCCACCTTTCCTTTAGTCACAGCCTCCTAACAAAACTCCAACTTCAGCCAAATCTGACTTTCTCCACCCATCCACTCCTCAGTCATAACTGTGCAACTGAATATGGTTAGATAAAAAAAACACTGTTGGCTTGGCTACTCTTCTTTAAGGTCTTTAAGATCAAGACCACTCCAAGCAGACCCTTGAGCTGCTGCCAGTCCCTGGGGACTTGTATCAACTCTATCCTTCTGAAGAACTGTGTCACATCTGTTCCTTTTCCTCACTTCTCAAGTCTTCAATGTCAGCTGATTGCTTTTGTATTTCAATAAAAAACCCTCACTAATAAATATATTAACTTTTGTACCTATAGACATATACCCTGTCTTCCATTTTCTAACAATGAACTTGTTTTTGTACATTAGGCTCCACCCTCTTACCCAGGCAACAATTTCAGTTCTGTGACTATTCACACCGTCTCCTATATTATCATGTTTTACGTCATCGCCCTTTCTTATCTCTATTGGATCATTGCCACCAGCGTTTCCTCGAGCCCCCTATCTTAAAATGACTCTCTTGACCTTATGTCTCCCACCATCCCTACTCTCTGCTTTGGTACCAATTAATCTTATTACCAATTAAAGTATCAACCAATCTTCAGTTCCTTTCTTACATCTTGGAATGATTTTACCATTCCTTCTGTAGTAGTTCCTTTGGGCGTGGCTGTGACAAAATGCTTGGCAGGAAGCAAAAATGGGGGAAGAAGGATTTATTTTGGTTTACAGTTCATTAGGGTGAAGGTGTGATGGCAGCAAGTCACATGACCTCTATGGTCGGAAAGCAGGAACCAGATAGGAAGTGAGGCTGAGCTATTAAACTGCAAGGCATGTCTACTTCTTTCAGTGCATCTCTACTTCCCAAAAAGACCTACAACCTTCCAAACTGGCACTGCCAGGTGTATGCCAAGTATTGAAACACATGAGCCTCTGAGGTATAATCTCATGCAAACCCCAAAGCCATCTTTCTTGAATGTTTCCCCTGACTTCTTAGAGCACATTGGTGCCCTTCTCCCTCACACCCCGTTTACTCAGCTTCAGTCTCTGATGGAAGCTTGTGATGTCTCAGGGTTCGGGTCTTAGACTTCTTCTCTACCTTACCTTTCCTTTGATGACCTCAGCCCACTGGCTTTGGTGGAGACCAGAATAAACTCTTTCAAAATGTGCTTCTTTAGTATTAGGATTGGAGACGGTCAAGGAGAAGCAGACACAAGAAAGCTCTCTGCTCCTCCTCTTTTCCTAAAAGCAAGAAGTAGATTTACAAACACCGGCTTGACTACATAGTGAGATCAGAGTATGTCCAGGCTACGTGTGACTTCACCCCCATCTTGTGTTTTTCACTGTGTCTTTCACTTTGTGTGTCTCTCTCTGATTCCACCACCGTGTGTGTGTGTGTGTGTGTGTGTGTGTGTGTGTGTGTGTGTGTATACATAGAGATCAGAGAGCAACTAGAAGTGTTACTTTGTTTTATGAGACAGGGTCTCTCACTGAGGCCTGTGGCTTGCCAACCAGACTAGTAGATTGGTTGGCCAGAGACCTCCGAGATCTATTTGTGTCTACTTCCCTAACACTGCCAACATGCCTGGCTGTCTCGATTGGTACAAGGGATCCAGCTCTGGTCCTCATGCTAATGTGACCAGCACTTGGAAGGCCAGCTGAGCCATCTCCCTAATCCCGAACTCAAATCATTAATTCATTCTCTTTTTTTCCTCCTTTCCTCCTTTCTTTCTTTCTTCCTTCCTTTCTTTCTTCTTTTCTCTCTTTCTTTGGGGGGGGGGGTTGTTTTGTTTGTTTTCCTGTTTTTTAAGACAGGGTTTCTCTGTGTACCCTTGGCTGTCGTGGACTTGCTTTATAGACCAGGCTGGCCTTGAACTCACAGAGATCTGCTTACCTCTGCCTCCAGATTACAGGGATTACAGGCGTGTGCCTCCAGACTGGCTTCCTTCCCTTTTTCTTGATGTTATTCACAGCCAGTTATAATTTTAATGACTCTGCATGTTTGGTACCGGACCCAGGGGCTTGTCCATGCCTCTGCCTCCCAGAGGCTGATATCTAGCCATGCACCACCATGCCTGCCATGCTGACTCTGCTTTAAAAGTATTTCTAGAACCCTTCACTTCTCATGACCTGTGACTTGTCTCCATGATGTGAATCATCTCTTAAGTGCTATGTCCACTTTCCCTCTCACATTCTTGCTTTCAATAAGAGAAACAGACCATGCCGCATAAAATGGTTGCATTGTGTCACACCTGTAGTTAGACCTTCAAAGTGGAATTGAACATCTGGTCTGATCCTGTTAGACCCTGACCTGCACCCTGATTCTTTGTCAGACTTTTTTTTGTTGTTCCTTGGGTGGACCAAGCACACCCCAATTTCAGAGTCTTTGCTCTCTGTTGTTTTTTTTTCCTGTTGCTTGCACAGCCCCCCTTCCTCCAGACAGCTGTGTGTACTGCTTTCTCATCTCATACAAGATCTTGCTTGACTGTCATCTTTTCCAAGTCGCTTTCCCTGAGCGCTCATCTGCTTCTGTAAAACAATCCATTCCCACACTTGTAATTTACACAGCAATTTACTCTTAGCTATTATGGTCCAGAATTGGGAAAGTTGGCCTAGAAGGCACTTGCTTTTGAGCCCTGTATGTGGTGGAAGTGAAATAGAGGTCCAAGCTGGAATCATCTGTGGTCTGCTTCACTTAGATGTCTGGCATCTCCCCAGACACTGATTGGGACTTGTTTACAATAGGGTGGTAGCAAGGTGGTCAGACTTCCTGCATGGTGACTGCTGCCTGCAGAGCAAATGTTGCATTCTGAGAAGCAGTAAGGGGGATCTCCTAGTCCTGAGAAACAACTCATGTGTCATTTCTGTTACAATCAATTGACCTCAGAAGACACACTGAGCCCTATTCTCACAAACCAAGAGATTGAAAAGAGAAAACCAAACCAATTTGATCAGGAAAGTACAGGGAAATGCCCAGCCATGTGCAAGCTAGTCTCCTAACTGGCTTTACTGATACTTGCCTCCCCTGCCCAGTCTCCTCCTGTCTAAACTCAGCTTTCTTGTGAAGGCAACAGATATTAAATACACAATAATGCATGATTTAGAAACCAAGGCAATGAAAGACATGTGTTCTGTTAAGCCACCTTCTGTGAGGTAAGCAAGTCACCATGTCATGAAGCCATTCAAGACTCTCTCTGCAGTGGTTCCCCCCCCCCCCCGCCCCCAGAGACGCATGCCTTATGGCTTCCTGCCAATAGCCAGCACCAACTTGCCAACTTTGTGAATAAGCCCAATTCACACACCGTAAAGATTTGAGCTGTTTGCTGCCTCGGCCAATATTGCACACTTACAAGAGGCCTTGAGCCAGATCCACACAGCCAAGGTGACCTACAGCTAATTCCCAACCCATAGAGTCCATGTAAGATAATAAATGTGTGTTATTACAAGTTTAAGAGATATTATCTTATGCAGCAGTAATTTGCTAGCATACCATGCTATCTAAGCTAGCCTGCTCAAAACCACATTTATCATCATCTGATAGAGCCTGTATTTTATTTGTCTGTCCCTTCTCTCTCCCTAGAAAGTAAAATTCAAGATCTAAGCAGTAACGTACAGTTTGCTCAAAACTGATAGCTGTGCCAGGTATACCCTAGACCCTAAGTTACTCTTTACCGGATACATTAACTATCCCACCTACTCTCTCTATCATCAACATATGCTCATTATTTGTGGCTTCTTGTAGCAGTATTTTATTACTTCAGGGATATAATATTCATTTTTTAACAAATATAAATTGACTATCAACTCAGTACTATCGTGACAACTGATATTTCTTGAATGTTTACCATGATATGATGCCTAAGATACACTGTTAATTTCATCTCTTGCTTCAGCCATGTTACAGCTGCTTTCAGGAGCCCAGCTCTGCATATGGTGAGTCTGCACAGTCCATGAAAGAGAGAGAGTCTAGTGGAAGTGTGAAACAGGCAACTGGCTATGAGGATGGAGGTCTTGGGTCTGAGGTTGGAGCTTTGTGAGGATGTAGATGATAATTAAAGCCATCTGGATACACTCCCCAGGAGGGAGCAGAGTTAGAGAAAACGTCTGATGGAGTGTCACTGGAACACTACCACATCCAGCAGTGCCAAGGATGAGCAAGGACAAAGAGGAGCAAAAGGGAACCAGCCAATGAGAAAGAAAACCAGGCGTCTGCAGAGTCTTGGAAACAGACAGAAGAATTGTACATAGTCATGAGTGTCCAGTGCTGCTGAGACAGACAGGGTGACAAGGAGTGAAACTGGTGATCAAAATTAAACCCCAGTGAACTGCTGGCGGAGGGACTGGGAGCACATTTGGAATGAGGAAAGGATGCTGTTTGTTTCCTGGTAGTTTTAATAGAGAGGAGAAGAATAATTTGATGATGTATAGGAAGAAGCAGATAGATATGGAGATGAGATCCTTCAGGTGGTTAAGAAGAAGAAAAAGTCATTCATTATCTTCAGTGATGTAGCCTTCGGTGAGTTACTCCACTGGAGAGCCCCACACTAATCCATACCCAACTATGACCATCCTGGTCCATAAAAAAATTCATTAAGGAGAACCGAGATTTGTTGGGTAGGAGTGAGAAGGGAATAAGAGAGTGCAGGAGGGTCAGTGTAATGAGAATGGGTTTAAATACATGTATGAAATTGTCAATGGGTACATTTAAATAAAACTTTGAAGGAAAAAAAAAGAGAAAAGATAACAAAGATAACAGGTGCCAGGGATGCTGGTGCAAGAAGAAAATAGACAATGTTTTCTCTGAGCCTCCATCTCCTCAGTGAAGTGCAATGCAGTCCCCAACTGAGAGCAAGACAAGAAAGGAGGAAGCATGGAAGAATTTTCTATTGATCTGGGAAGTAAATAGAGCAAATAACTATAGTAGTTGTCACCTAAGTTCTAAGACCTTACACAAAGCCCAGGGATTAAGTGAGTGTGGCTGTGTCCAGTGGAGGAAGAGCTGGGCTTCCTACTAAGTGCATCTGCCAGGGTAGGAGGAGGACATTTCAGTTGATGTGTGCAAATTGGATCATAACAGACAGAGGGAAGGCAGTCTTGTGGGCCGCCATGTTGTCAGAGAATTGCTGGCAGTAAAATCCAAGACAACTGAGTAAGAATGGCAGAGGTTGGTGGCTAGAGACCAACATAAGACTGGGAAAAGAAAGGACTGGTCTCTAGCTGAATGCAGATGAGAGCTCAGCAGATGAGGCTACCTGGGTGCCCCAAGTCCTATACTTCCACGGTAATTGAAGGAGGAAAGACATCATAGATATTAGGGTGCTCAGTGCAGATCCCGCACCCTGATCCTGAAAGAGTACTCTATGAATTGACAGTACTGACAGTTCTGGACTGAGTCCCTCTCCAGTGACTGCCTCTAACTGAAGGAGCCATCTTACTTAGTGCTCAGTGGCATAACCTTTCCTATCCTTGGCCCCATCAGTGGCTCGTCACTACAACTGCCTGTTTCCTCAGCCAGGCTCCCTGACAGCCACTCTGAAGGATCGTCAAAGCTTCAGGACTCCTCCCAGCACTGCGGGATCTACTGAGACTCTAACTAGAATTTCACTTGCTCAGCCACGTTCTCTTCCCTCAACCATGAGTGCAGTTGAAGGCACCCACCAGAGAACTCCCAATGCTTGAATCATTCCTTGTTTAGTTTGCTTGCTTTTCTGTACCATTCTAGTCAGGCTCAGAACTTCCAGGAATCCCACAGGAGGAAGACCCTTTCTTCCCTGGGTCTGTCCCTGTGGCTTGCTTGCCCAGAGAATCATGAATGAAAAGGGCATATGCCACTTCAAAGGAATTTTAGTATTTAGTTAGTTCTTTTTATGTGCATGGGTGCTTTGCCTATATGTATGTATGGACATCGTGTGTGTGCAGTACCCAGAAGAGGGCATTAGATCTCTTGGATCTGGAGTTACAGAGTTGTGAGCTATTGTGTGAGTGCTGGGAATCACATCTTGGTCCTCTGGAAGAGCAAGCAGTACGCTTAGACACAGAGCCATCTTTCCAATTCCAAATGAGAATTGTCAAATCTACCACCATGATTCCGTTTTCTCTTTTACCTCTTTCCTAAATCAACAACATTCCTGAAAGAGACAGGTTGTGAGAATGTTATGAATGGGCAATGGCACTTAGTAGTAAGCAGCTGCGGGGTTCCATTACTTGGTACTGCAGAATAATTCAGCCTCACTATACTGAGTCAGCCACCCAGGTACTCAAGACGGCCATTGAAGTACAAAAAGGCACAGACGAACACGCAAAGGAACAGCCACAGCTGTGTTCCAAGAAAACTTTATCTTAAAAAAAAAAATCAGATAGTTGGGCAACCCCTATAAATAATATTTTTTTTAAAACAGCCATTTGCTAACAATTGTGTTGGCAATTGCCTAAGATCACATCTGTGCTAATTTTGCTTATCTACTTCTGTCAACTTCATGTTAAAGAAAAAATGACCAAGAGTGAACTTTGTTGTACTGGTTCTCAGATTCTATTTATTTAGAAAAAGCTTAAGTAGGCAAAAGAGCACATGGTGGTTCGGTTATTTCTTAAAGGGGGAAAAACAAACTAGAAATGACATCTCCTGCACAGAACACTCAAGAGCAATTTAGATGATGAGGGAATCCGAGAGGGAAAACATCAAACGCTGAATTTGAAAGGGATAAAGAGAAGAGGAAAGGGAAGAAACAGCGTATATATGTGAGAGCAATTGACTGATGTCTCTTGGCAGCTCTTCTCAACATCAGGACCAGAAAACAAGCTTGTTCCTCTACTGCCACCTTGAGTCCTTCCAGGATCCTGACTCCCTTTGCACAGTTTACAGTCCTGAGTTTAAACAGTCCAGGTTGCAAGCCCTGTGAGAGCTATTTCTGCTCTCTACTCTAGCTGTATCTTGCTGGAATCCGCAGATGTTTAAGAATAGCAGGACTTGTGTAAATGATCTTGACAGATGAAAGATGTGATCAAAGACTGTGGGAATACATGACTGTTGGCCTGAGGAAACAGCAAACAGAGCTGGGGTCGGAGCTCCAAGGACAGAGGCATTTTGGAGATGGATCACTGTTCTGTCAGCTGCAGGCTGCGTGTGTACTACAAATGACTGGACAACTCCACCAGGTGCTGCGTAGGTTGACAAGCTTTCGTTTGTATGGCTGGGGTCTGGAGGTGTGGTTGCAAGCGAAATTATAAAATGGCAAGATCTCTGGGTAGCTCTATAATAGAGAAGCAAGGTCTGACTGATTTACATTTATCAAACATGGCCATATGATCACACATTAGACAGAACCGCCCTCTCTGCCTATTGAAAAGCCTGTGTCACTAAGAGCAACTTGAGCCAGAAACGTTGTTTTCGTTATTGTAAACATAACATTTAGCAAACTAGCTCCGAAAATTTGACACTCAATGGAAGCATGTTAAATTTAATTGTTTCCTTTGATGTCAAAAAGCAGACATATTTCAAAGAACAAGCAATTGCCAATTTACTGAATGAAGATCAAGAACCCACCATCTCTAGGGATGCTTAGATAGCCTGCTGTTGGCCATGCCTCTGACCTAAAGACATCCTTCTTCACTTCAGGGCACTATTTGAATTCTTCTACTCACCAAGACTCCAAAGAAATGGTCAAAGATTTTTATTATTCACTAGAGTGGATAGTACCTTTGGTTACACACTGACCCGAGGCTGGAGATGCTAAGTCTTCCCAAGTTGATGTGCTTGTGGCCTGGTACTGAATAGGAAAAACCCACTAGACCATTCAGTGGCATCTACTCCTGGCAGGACACCCCTGGTTCAGCAGCAGGTAATGGAGCAGTAGCCATACTCTACATGTCAACTGCGATAGAAAGCAGCTAAATAATTCAGAAAATTAAATGTCTTTGCTTGTGAAAATAATGCTGTACAAGGTAAGTACAGAGCTCTTACCAAGCTAAGCCACAGTATAATACAACCGAGTCACTGAGAGAGGAAAACCCAGAAAAATCAATGGCATGATGCATATTGAGAAGTAGCCATGGTTTTTTCCCCTGTCTCTTAGCAAGAGAAACCCAAGTTTTCCTCTCAAGGTTAAAGAGACTTCACTTGCTAAACACATATGTGAATCCTCTGCTGCTCGGATAAGAAGTCACCTCTTCCAGAACCCCTGCCTGACCGGCCTTCTTCATGCTTCTAGGTTGGACATGTATGCTCTCCTCTGGCCATGTTGTCTTCACCACATGCAGTGAATGGCAATGGCCCCTTTGCCTCCTACACTAGCTAGTGACTTCCTCCAGAGAGGGTCAGACTTCCTTTCCTCTTTCCTTCCTTTCCTCTTTCCTTCCTTTCCTCTTTCCTTCCTTTCCTCTTTCCTTCCTTTCCTCTTTCCTTCCTTTCCTCTTTCCTTCCTTTCCTCTTTCCTTCCTTTCCTCTTTCCTTCCTTTTCTGGGGATTTAGCCCAAGATATAGTAAAGTCTAGGATTCCACACTGAACTACATCCCCAAACCTATGGTTGTTGAGACAGAGTCTGGCTATGTAGCCCAACATGAACTTCAACTCTTTTTTTTTAAATTTGTTTAATTCACTTTATATCCTGGTTGTGGCCTCAGCCCGCTGCCCCAACCACCCCAGCTCATCAAGTCATGTCAGGACTAAGCGCGTCCACTTCCCCTGTGGCCTTGGAAGGCAGTTGTGCTAGGGGGAAGTGATTGAAAAGCAGGCATCAGAGTCTATGTCAGAGAAAGCCCCCGTTCCCCTTAGTAGTGGACCAACATTAAGCCTGAGCTGCCCATTGGGTACATCTGTGTAGGGGGCTGAGCTCCAGTCCATGCAAGGTCCTTGATTAGTACTTTAGTCTCAGCAAGGCCTTCTGGGCCCTGGTTAGTTGGCTCTGTTGGTCTTCTTGTGGTGATCCTGTTACCTTCAGCCCTTTTCTCCTTCACCCCCACTTTTCCATAATACTCCCTACATACCACCCAGTGTTTGGCTGTGAGCCTCAGCATCTATTTCAAAGTGCTGCTCGGTGGAGCCTCTCAGAGGACAACTCTGCTAGGCTCCTGTCTGCAAATATAGCAAATATAGCAGAGTATCATTTATAGTGTCAGGGGTTGGCTCCCTCCCATGGGGTGGGTCTTGGGTTAAGTCAGGTATTGGTTGGACATTCCCTCAATCTCGGCTCTATCTGCTCTATCTTTATCCCTGTACATCTTGTAGGCAGGGTAAACTTAGAGCCGAAGTTTTTGTAGGTGGGTTAGTGTTCCCCTCCCTCTACAAGGAGTCTTGTCTAGTTAGGGCGAGTCCTCTTCAGTCCCTATGGCCCCTGCTAGTAGGAATCTCTCCTAGCATACCCTCATATCCCAGGAACCTACCCTGAGTTCAGTCTTCGGCTTGTCACGTAGATGTCCCCACTCACAGTTTCTCTTTCCTCTGCAGGTCTTCTTTCCTCTTAATACTGATCCTCCTGCCTCAGCTTCTGGAGTACTGGGATTCTAGGCCTGTGCCTGCACACTTAGCAGGAAGTATTTATTAAATCATTTTGGTTTAAAAAAAAACATTTATTTTTATGCGTGCACACATACTAGTGCCATAGTGTGTGTGTGTGTGTGTGTGTGTGTGTGTGTGTGTGTGTGTGTGTCTAAGCCAGAGAACAACTTGTAAATGTTGGATCTTTCCTTCCAACATGTGTGTTGCAGAGATTAAACTCAGGTTATCAGGCTTAGCAAAACTGCCTTTACTCACTGAGCCATTGTGATGGGCCCAGGAACAATTTCTTAATTGCCTGTCTCTTCCATCCAATCACTTAGTTGACTCTAAGTGTTTTTAAATGAATTATTCATTCATTGATGGATTATGGAATTAAAGAAATTACAAATTCAATTCTAGGAAACATGGTAATTTCTCAACTCTGCTAGTCAATTCAGCCATGGGAAAAAAAACATGGTGTTTTCTTTTCGCTTGGCTGTGGGCCCTGTAGACACCCTGGGCACTGTGAGAAATGTCAGAGATGCTACATAATGCAGTGATGGATATCTGCCCTTCTGTCCTTGTCTTGATTTGTGTTGTCATTGCCATAACAGCATGGCCTAATGAGGTAGTTAATCTGGATTTTCAAGTTAATGGGATTTACATTCACCATTAAAAACAAACCCCTGAGCAAGTCTGTGAAGGAGTTTCTAGATTGGTAGCTAAGGGAGACCCACCCTAGATGTGGGTGGCACCAAACCTGGGTGGAATAGAAAAGAGAAAGGGAGCTAAGCACCAGCCTTCATCATGCTCTGCTGCCTCATTGAAGATGCAGTGTGACCAGCTGCCTCAGGTTTCTGCCACAATGTCTTCCCTGCCATGGTGGATTATATCACCTCAAACTGTGAGCCAAAAGAAGCCCTCTTTCCTTTACTTGCTTCTTGCTGGGTATTTGGTCACAGTAACAAGACAAGTAACTAAAACACCTAGTATCTGGCTACCTTTTCGTTAACTTGACACAAGCTGAAGTCACTGGGAAGGACTCCCAACTGAGAAAATGCCTCCAATAAGACCGGCCTATAGGCAAGTCTGTTGGATATTCTCTTAAGTAATGGCTAATGTGGGAAGGCCTGGCCCACTGGGGACAGTACTCCCTCCCCCTGCGTAGGTCAGGCAGTTCAGAAGAGTATAAGGAAGCAGGCTGAGCCACCCATGAGGAGCAAGCCAGTAAGCTCATTCCTCCATGGCCTCTGCTTCAGATCCTGCCTCCAGGTTCCTGCCTTGAGTTCCTGGCCTGACTTGCCTCAGTGATGGAGATGACTTAATCCTCCCTGCACGTTGCTTTTGGTCATGGTGCTTTATACTGGCAATGGAAACCCTAACTAAGTTACCTATACTAGGGAATTTTGTTGGGGGATAATCTGATGTATTTTGATGCTAATTACTGCTTGTTGTCTCTGTGACCCACCTTTTGCTTAATAAAAAGCCATCCCACCTGGGCAGGGCAGGAGATAGGTGTGGCTTAGAGAGGAAGGAATTCTTGGAAGAAAAAAGACCACCACAAGGAGAAAAGAGAGTGACGTGAAGGGAAGAGAGGAAGGCCACCATGGGTTAGCTGGAGGAAAAGCACATGGCCGGCGGCATGGATGGAGAATCCAGCCCACATGAAGAACATTAGCAAGTATTTTGGAATTATGGATGGGAGGTAGCTTGATAGAAGTTTTAAGAAGCAAATGGCATGGGATTGAGGCAGGGATCCCATGCCTGCCCCACTATGGGAGGTGGTTTAGAGGAATGAGATCTGCTCTGCCCCAGGTTAACTAAGGCTGTTTTAAAATATAACAAGTGTCTATGTCTTGACTGATTGATAGCCAGGCCTACTGGTAATACAGATAATTTTAAAAACAATAGAGTTTATAAAGAAGAGATTGTTCTCGTACAGTTCTAGAGTATGAGACCAGTGTTTTCTGAGTGCCTTCCCACTGTCTCACAGGGTAGCACAGGCTGGTGAGAGGGTTTTGTTATTACTCAGCTCTTTCATCACCGTGGCCAAGCACCTGAATAAACAGTGTAAAAGAGGAAGGCTCTACCTTGGATCAGGCTTTCTGAGCTTTAGGTCCACCTGTTGACTAGGATATGGTATAACAGAGAAGAGCATTGGTGGCCAAACAGTAGAGAAAGAGGGAGCTTGCGTTCTCTTCTGCCTTCTTTCGCGTCTTACTCACCAAGTCTATAGGATTCCCTAAGCCTTACTCAGATTACAGGCCCCTACCCTCCTACACCCCCACACCCCTGCCAGTTACTGTCCCACACATTAATACTTTGGAAACACCCTCACAGACACACCCGAGAGTGTAGCCACTAATCTCCTAGGCATCTCTCAGTCTACACAAGTTGACTATCAAGACTGACCATCACAAATGCAGAAAAGAAAAGTGTAAGGGGGCTGGGATCAATTTGTAATGATGTGTTCTTGTGACAGCTAGCTCACTCTTGTGAGAACATTGTTAATCTACTTTCATGACCTGAGTATCTCTCATCATTGTAACACAACACCCGGGAGTGGGTAATTTTGGCCTATAGCTATGGAAAGAGAGAAGGCATCAATTTCAGCTCCATTTCTCAGGAACACATCTCACAGCCTTAACTCACGGCAGAAAGCAAAAGAGCAAGAGGATGTATGCAGAAGACAGACTTCCCTTATAGCACCCACTCCCCCGTCTTGGCAACTGATCAATGCCTTGAGTGGGAGGAGTCACTCGGGAAAGGCATTACCCCATTCAGGAAAGCTTGATCCATGACCTACAAGCCTCTTAGTCCCACCTCCTGGACAAAGCTGCAGGTAGGAACCAAGCTCCCGTGTTCTGCTGGACAGAGACCATATTGGGTCACAAGCCTTTCTCCTCACATCTGCAAACTCACATCAAAGACTGCATTTCACCATGTGTTGGAGAAGACGTTCACGCATAGCAGCCTTCATTCTTGGAGGGCATGGGTCCCCTCGAGGTTCCTGAGCCACCTCACAAGAGTTGGTGGCACAGAAGAGCAGAGCAGAGGTTGCTTCACTCTCCCTTGCTTTTAAGATTAAAGTGACCTTGAAACAGGTTCCTTTTGACATCTGATGCCTCAGGAGTAATTATCACTGTAAGCTCTTTATAGCTAGAGGGTCTGCCTGAGGGTCAGTTCTGCTTCTGCGATAAAGTACCCTGACAAATGCAACTTAATGGGGAAGGGTTTGTGTTTGGATCACAGTGTAAAAGAGTCCATCACTGCAGGGAAGTTACAACGGTAGGAACTTGAGGGAGATGGTCACATTGTTTCCATAATCAGAAACGGAGGGCAATAATGACTGCACTGTAGTGTCCAGATAACTTATCCATTCTCATACAGCCCAGGATTCCTGGTCCAGCAAATGGTACCTCTCACAGCGACTGGGTCTTCCCAATTCACTTAACATAATCAATCTGCTGGACAAGCCAGAGGCCCATCTTCCAAGTCATTCTAGATTTGTCAAGCTGACAATTAAGACTAGCCCTCACAGATCCCTCAGCTATTTAAAGGCTGTAGTCTTTGTATAATGGCCATAGGCTGGAGGTATTTTGTCACCTCTGATTATTTTTATTTCTCTCAAAAAAATACTAGGGTCAGATATAGTGACATGAGCTTTTAATTTCAGAACTCAGGAGTCAGTGTCCAGCCTGGTCTATATAGTGAATTCCAAGCCAGCAGGACTGTACAATGGAAACCTGTCTCAAAAGCAACAACAAAATAAATAATTCAAAAAACAGGAAGCCTGAAAAATCACTGGTCTCACTCTTTCAGAAGTGTGCCTGCACAAAGCATGTCACCTACCGTGTTCTCGCCCCATCTTTTTGCCAAATGAATAGCTATGCTTTCTTCATGCATTCTCTTTGAGTTAAACCAAGCTTGCAGAACTGGAAATGTTAACTTTCTAGGTTGGTGTAAATAACAGGCTGCTGTTTCTAAGGAAGGAAAATGGATACTTGCGTATGTATAAGGGTGGATACATCCACTGACTCTTCACTCAACTCCTAACTACCCATAAAAATGGTTTTAAAAAATGAGGCCAAGAAGATGCACAGAGAGTAGAGGCACTCCCTGCCATGCCTGATCTGAGTGCCATTTCTAGGACCCACATGTAGAAGGAGACTACTGACTTCTGAAAGTTTTTTTCTGATCTCCACAAATGCATGCACAGACACATAGACAGACAGACAGACAGACAGACAGACAGACAGACAAACACAGACACACATACACACACACACACACACACACACACACACACACAAATATAATACCTTTTTATAAAAAAGAAAACAAGGTAAAATGACATTGGGCTGTGTTAGGCTATATGTGGAATTAATGAAGAGCAGTGGGCTATAGTTTTCCATGGCAGAGGTTCCTTCCAACATGGTCAAAACTCCAGTTGTATTTTGTCTCCATTTTGTTGTAAGGATAAATTAGTTCATCTGAAAGAAACACAGCATTTGGCTCCTATTTTTCTAACTACAATTACCAGCTTATCTTCTAGCTCTAGATCACCAGTCAGTATCCTGAGATCTCTCAGGGCAGTGTGCAGATGCCAGACATTCGATAACTGCCCGTTGAAAGAGTAGCCGTGTCCAGCCAAGGGCCTGAGAATACAGTTTAATACAAACAAAAGCACAAAACAGTTTCAATGAGCATATATGATATATTTGAAAACTAATTCGCTTTTTGTTTACCTTTTTATACCTGATGTTTGTTTTCCTCTATTACCATCTATATAATTTGCTTCCTATTTGAATAGCTAAGCGTACAGAAGGAAGCACAAGAGCGTGAGTTCGATACCCATAACCATGTGAAGAGAACCCAAGCATGCTGGCATGTATTTTCTGAAATCCAGTGCTAGAGAGGGAGAGACAGATTGATCCTCAGGGCTTACTGGCCAACCAGCCTCACCTACTTGGCCAGTTCTAGGCCACTGAGAGACACTGCCTCAAAAAAAAAAAAAAAGGTGAATAATGCCTAGGGAAGGCAGCACAGTTTACTCTTTTGCCTTCATATGTATATGCACACATGTGTACCTGTACATATGAACATGCATGAACACAAGCAAAAGAGCACACTAAGCTTCATGGTGATGGTGCACACTTGTGATCTCAGTGCTTCAGGAACTTTCTTTGCATATTCTCCCTCCACAGTTGCTAGGCAACGTGCTGTAAATGTCAAGAAATAATATGGCCAGATGCCTAGAAAGTGTTATCATAATCCTGCCTGCAAAGTGACCCAGCTCAAAATGTTATGGAAATTCTTAGTGACAAAAGAGCACTGGACAGTCTCTTCCTGTTCAGACTAACTCGGCTTATGCTGGAATTAAACTCTTCTCATAGCTTTATAGCTCTAGGAGATTTTCTGATGAGCAGGTTGAACTTTGGAAGCTTCCAAAAAGCAAATACCAGCAAAAAACCACTTCAAGCCAAGAGTAAGGACAGAGGTCAGACCACAGGGAATGGAACTCCAGGCGAAGTTAACTGTCACGGTGACTTCAGGGTCTCAGAGCAAATCTATTTGAAAATGTATTTGAATTGCCTTTGTGAGATTTAGGAAAGAAACGCGTCAGGAGCTGTGCAACCTGTGAACTTCTTCATGACAGGTCACATCGAGCCAGGATGACATCAGAACCTGAAATGGCTAAACAGGGTGACTAAACAGGCCCCTTTTCAGAGGCCAGGATGGAATTCCTGGAGGCTTAGAAGCCTGCCAATCAAAGAGAAATTCCACGCAGTGCTGGCAGCACTGATGCTGAGCACACGCTCTCGTGGCCACCTGATTTGGGTCCCTCTGTGATGATCCAGACCTGGTGTGATGGGGCTGATGGAATGTTCCCACCACACACTGCCAAGCTGCAGTGGCCAAATGACAGACACCCAAACTGAAAACAGTGGCCATGGCAACGCTGCTAAATATATATCTGAGGGAGGCATTGTGGTGCTTTGGTTAGAGAGATGGACTTTAAAAGGTGTCTGTCCCCATGTTTAAAGAAGTAAATGAGGCCCCTTTTTGCCACATGCATATAAGAATTGAGAGTGTGGTAAAAGAGAGAGAGCACAAGAGAGCGCAGCCTTTCTTTCTCTCTCGTGCAGCCAGTCTTGAGTGGCAGAAAATAGCATCCTTCTGAGGCTGTGCAAGCTTGAGTTTGTGCTTGGAGGTCATAACAGCCTGCCGGAAAGAAATGTGTCAATTGTTCCTCCTGTACCTGGCCGCACCCTAGGAAACCCCAGCTGGGTCGACCACCTGCCTCACGTCAGCTCTCTCTTCCCTGCATGGATCAGCCTGATTGTGCAGGCACTTAGCCTGCTGAACCCCCAGCAATTGGCCGTCACTCTTGGCTGATGATGTCATTGAAAATGACTCATTCTGTTTTTCCTTTTAGGTAATAAATAATATTGCTTTAACTTTGGGCTTAGTCTATGTCAGGCATTGTTCTAGTGGCTTTGCCATTATACATTAATAATATTATTCAAAAAAAGAGAAATTCTATACATATGGTATAAAAAGATATATACAGAGAGAGGTTGGGTTTATGAATATTTAGGTTATGGTGTATATATAATGGGCTATGTCAATACATATCAGTACAGTGGTACTTTATATAATTTATACATACATATATATGGGACCAGGGATCTGGGGTACTGGGGAGCCATGGGAATGGCGTAAGCTGGCCCAGAGCAAGAATGGTGTTGAGTTGGGTCCAAACCCTAGAAATCTCATCCTGAGATCTGTGGGAGTAGTATCTGCCCCCAAAATTTGTATGTCCCATTGCTCTTAGCCTGTGACCCCCCCCTCCCCTTTGCCACCTGGAGGAGGTCATATAGCCTGGCAGCCAGATTAAACTTCCGCTCCCCTTATAAGGTCATGTCTCTCAGCACCTGGAATTCCTCCTTATTCAAATGAGACATCCTCAGCTCCCTAGCCCCAGCCAATGATGTACAGTCGACCCCAAAGTCCCTACCCAGCCCTCCAAAGGTTGAAGTAGCCCTTGTCCGTCCTCCCCCCCCCCCCCGCCCCCTTAAATGAGCTGTCTCATTGAAAATGTCTCCTGAGAAGTCAGGGGTTTGCCATGCTCACAGCTGCCTGAGGTCTCCTCTGCTCCCCACCATCCCTGCCCAGCTTCCCCTCTCAGGATCTACCTGTCATGATTAGGAATGATCATACCATGATGGCCAGGGAAACTGAGCCTGAATGCATAGTAAGGTGACTTACAAGGAAAAGGGAGGTACATTCACTGGCCTATAAATTACCCATAAATAAAACTCTTTCGTGGATAGCGATTTCACCTGTGCATAGCAGAGACTCTGGGGGGCGGGGGGAGGGGGAGTTGGAATGTCTGTTTGCCGCCAAGTTTTCCAGTTGGTGAAAGACACCAACTGGTGGTGCAGTAGTGGTGCATGCACACCTCTAACCTCAGCACTCAGGAGGGCAAGTTCCAGAACAATCAGGGCTACATAGAGAAACCTTGTCTCAAGAAAACAAAACAAAACAACAACAAAGACGTGCATCTTCAAGAAAATGCTTCATACTCATCCACAGGGAGAATTCTTAGCAGGTTACAAGCTTTATATAACAATTCATAAATTGTTTCCCAAATCTATGTCAGTTAATAAAGGTCACAGAATGACAGTAATGCCCTTTTCTATTAGGTACGAATGGGCACAGTCACCCTTTTGCATCTGTGGATACTGTTGGTAGATTAAAGTAACTAAATATCAAAATAATTGAAAAATAGCATCCCTCTGTACCAAACATGGATGGATTTTATTCTTGTTTTTATTCCCTAATCACTTTAGCATCACAAAATTGCACAATATTTACATTGTAGTGGGCACTATAAATAACTCTGAGATAAGTTAAAGTCTGGGGGGATGCACACAGCTTCCACGTGAATGTGACATGGCTCTATGTAAGGAACTGATGTAGTCATGAATTTTGGTGTCCATTGGGAGTGCAGAACCAATCTCTTGCAGATCTCAGAGGATTACCGTGTTAATTACTTTCTAACCTCCTGATCCTAACCTAAAAGAATGCAAGCCATGCTAGCAAAGGTTTGATATGCTAATCACTCTCTTGGTGTGAATATTTACCTGTTAAGTATTTTGGGATTCAATAATAATTTAATTAAAAATATTTGTATTTGTGCTACAGAAAAAAAAACTATAGTCACTTACAAGTTATCTTCACTGTAACCCCCAAATCAAAAGATAAAATAGTGAAATCATAGAGGAAATAAAATAATTTACACTTCTCTTTTTATGGATATATTGACCCACATAAATCAATATCTTTTATGTCATTTGTTTTGGATAACTCTATAAACACTTTCAACCCTTAAATATAATAGAGTTGATTCATATGGTATTAAATGTGGGTAGAACAAACTTTAGCTCATCAGATCTTTAAAGCCTGGGTCAAAAAAGTGGAAAGTCATTGAAGTAATGCTTTTAGCAATACCCCATGTATCGCATGCACACAAGCAAAAAACTAGTCACCAACCCAGCTGGAGAAATAGCAGCAAAACCTGTTCTTATGTAAGAGGCAGTGCGTACCTCGCCCAGCTACATAATGAGCATGTTTGGCAGGAAATCTAACAGGACTGGATTGTCCCAATCATTTGTAAGTATCCCAACAAGTAGAAGTGGGGGGGGGGGGACAAGCATCCCTCGTTCATCAGATTCAAAAATGGAGGAGCAAATGCCAAGGAGCATGTCTGAATCAACCAGTCACATGAGCACCTGCTCCAGCGAGGACCTCAATCCTCAATTGTTGTTTTCTTGATCTTTTTCCTTTTACTGCCAATCTCATAAAAAGTGAGCCTTGAGGATTCGGAGCAATAGTAAGACTCTTACCTAGTAGGCACAAAGTCCTGCGTTCAATCCAGAATAAAATAGAATAAGTCTTCACACATTGCCTTCACACTCTTGTCTTACACAGTCTCTGGGCTTCCATAGGCAACTAGCCTTCCTCTCCATCAGCAAATGAAGGGTCACTTCTTCAGTCTTCCTCCTACCTTGCTGGGGTGTTGTTTAGTTGGTTGGTAGTTGTTTGTTTACTAAGCAATACTCATGTCTGCCTTCTCTTCTCAAACCCACCCACAGACCTGTAGTAGAGTTTACAAACTATGCAGGGTCAGATCTGGGGTCCCAGACAACTGCAAGCAGACTACATCTCAGACTCTATAAAAGTGAGGATGTCATAATCTGATGCCAAGAGCCTGTTAGAGATTAACGAAGGAAACCAACAAGAATCATCAGTCACTAGACTATCAGTTGTTGATGCCTTCGTCCCTATACCTTGTATATAATTTGTATCTGCTTTGAGCACACCTCCACCTGGACATTCTACTCAACTTGTCCTCTTATACCTTTTCTTTCCCATGGCTGACTTGGGGTAAATGACATCAGCCCTTTTCTACCACCCAGCTTCCAAAAACATGAAATTAAATTAGAATATAAGACTTAGGGATCTAGCATTGGAATATTCGACTTCTCTCTCTCCTTCCCCCTTTCTCTGTCTCTGTCTCTCTGTCTCTGTTTCTCTCTTGGGCAACCCCTCTCCCTTTTTCTTCTCTCCCCATGCTCATTTAATAAAACTCATATCATCTAATATCTGTTGCCTGGCATCTTAGTATCTTATTTCTTATTTTTTACTCATTAAATTGGTGCTGAAACCTGGGATAGAATCAGAATATTCCTGAAGGAACGTGGTCTATCCGTCACTTTCCACTATTCAGGAAGCCCTATAAAAAGTGTCTCCCTCTAGACATTGAGACTAATAGAGATCCCAGACTAGAAGCTTCCATGTGACCTAAGAGCCTGTTTTAAAAAAACAAGTGATGGACTCTTTCCCAAACTTAGTGAGCCATGAATGAGGGAGGCGGAGTCTAAAGCTGTCTAGATAGTTCCAGTGCACCCTAACATAGGAAACCCATGGATGTAAACAAACACTATCTGGGACCTTAAGAGTGTTTGTAATTTCATTCAATCAATCAAAAAAAATGTCTCAACATGGACGATGGAGAGCTGAACCCCACCTCTTGCCCCTTCCCACCAATGGCAGGCAGGAGAGCTGGTCCCAAGGTCAGCAGAGCAGGAGAGCTGTCCCTTGACGCTCACCTGCTGCACCACTCAGGAAAGCAAGCCTAGTACTGTTGGCTCTGTTTCTTAACAATTAAACTTTATTATACAACCCAACTAGCATACACAAGAAGGAAAAGAAAGGTTAAAGGGACAAAAGAGTGAACCTTCCGGTATCCGTTCCACGGGATGGGTCCTTAGGTGTCTCTCTGTCCCGCGTGCTGGTCTGGCCCAGTTGCTCTCCCCGCACTCTCTCTTCGCCTCAACTTGTTGTTTTTTTTCTCCCCACCTTCCCAGTCACATGCAAAGGGCGGTCTCCTTCTCCCTTCGAGGGTCAATTAGGAAAACAATAACCACGGTGGGGTTCCCAAGTCGGCTTCCTGAATTCCAAGCCCAGGAAGGCTCCAAACAGTCTGTCGCAAGGTATTCATGGGGTACCCCAAGAGTAAAGCCCGCCAAGATTGCTTCCACCTGTGACAAAGCTTAATCTTTCCCACATAGTAAGTACCTCACGTGGGCAGCACAGTAGAGCTGGCCCAGGATGTGGAGGTTGCAGGTGTGATGGCCTGAGGGTGTGAGTATGAGAGAACTGTCCTTGCTTCATGTCTGCTAGGCAGAGGCTCAGACTAGAGAGAGATACCTTTCTTCATTGTCCGGCCCCCATCCCTTTTCATCTATGGCAGGCAGAAGAGCTGGCCCCTGGGGTCATGAGAGTGGGAGAACTGTCCATGTCCCTCACCAGCTGCAACACTCAGGAGAGTGGGCCCTGCACCTCACCTGGACAGCAGGGTAGAGCTGGATCTGGTAGAATGTGTGTGTGTGTGTGTGTGTGTGTGTGTGTGTGTGTGTGTGTGTGTGTGTGGTGAGCTAGTCCCAAGGGCTTAAGAGCAGGAGAGCCTGCAAACTAACCAGCTCAGAGACCTTTCAGGGCTAGATCTAGGACTTTGAGTTGGCCAACTTCAACATCTACCCCATCAATGAACTGCTGGAGTGCATGAAGGGACCTGGTCCTACAGATCCAAAACCACAGGGTCTCCATGACATAGGGCAAAAACAGGATTTCTGAGAGGAGTCCCAGTGGGGTTCCAGTATTGATAGAGTAGCAGAAGCCAGAGGCCTCGTACCAGACCAGCGAGTCTTGCAATGAACATCTGCAAAAGAAGAAGTGTGGACAATAGGTATATTGTGAGACATGCTGTGACACACCAGCTTCCACAATGAGATTTTTTTCCCTCTGTTGTGAGGGAGAGTGCAAGGTTGGAGGGTAGGTATGAGGGGGCAGGGAGATGAGTAGGATTGGACATAATGTGAAATTCCTGAAGGACCAATAAAAAGTTTTGTTTTTTAAAGAGGAAAAAATAGTCTCAAACAGGAAAGTTCTTGGTGTATATTATTGTACTATAAAATGTTCAGACATATTTTTGGTATTTTGGAAACTAAAAATATGTGAATATTTTTATTTTTAAAGACAAAAATGTTACTTTGTAACCCAAGCAAGCCTTAACCTTGAAATTCTCCTGCCTTTTCTGTTTCACAACTGTTGAGATTATACGTGTACCCACCATGCCCAGAAACTTTATATTTTATATTCCTAAATATAATATGTTTAGAAAAGGAATGAAAAAAAAACAACCTTTCTTGAAATGTGAAAAAAAAATGTTTTTTAAAGAAACAAGAAGTAACTTAGAATCACAGATTTCTGCTGGAATCTGAAATAGTTTGGGAGGTGGCCACAGTAGACATGGAAGTACCACCGCTCTACGGAACAGAGTGGCAGGCAACAAGGAAAAGTTTCAGAGCAATGAGAGAAAACAGGTAAATATGGCTTCTGGAGCTTCTGAAGTTTATCTTTCAAAGGATTATTATCAAGATAAAAACCAAACGCTTGAAGAAGCTATGGCCTTTTAAACATCGTTCAGCTAAGTCATTAGCATGCACTGGGTTTTATACTTTGAGAAAGTATACTTGATGTATACTGAGTAGAGGCTGCATACATCTCGGCTGTTTACTTGTGGTGGTCCTGGCTCTGTTGGTTATGGAATCCTCCATAGCCAAATGATAAATACAGGGTGAAACACTATTTACCATCGTGTATATGACAACTGCCAAGGAGATACCTCTGCCTTCCTAGTTTGGTTCAACTTTTTTATCTTGAAATTTGTTTCTTCAAAGAAGGTACCACTGTAGATTATTCTTGTATCTTGATCTGCCACTCACAAAATCAATGAGTGCCTGGGAAATAAATTATGGCTTCCTCTCTCCTTTTTCTTCCAGGTTTCCTCTCCCCTTGCCTTCTTTTTTTTTTTTTTCCAGTATCACAGTCTATTCTTTTCATCCTGGTCCATGGAGCATCTACTGTGTCTGTGTGTAAAGACTTGCCCCATGCATGCTGCATCCCTGTGCAATCTCCAGCCACCACTGTCTCTCTAATGCCTCTTTAAATATTTGTTTCTAGTCCATCCAAATTGAACACGGTGGAAGTACTTGACAGGCCAGAGTCCTTTGTATTTCTTTAACCGTTCCAGTGACTAAAACTGATCTTTTAAATGTCTTTTCTGCCATTATTGTTAGTTTTTAAGTAAGAAAGCAAAGCTACATCTTCAATACTGGACCACAGTCTGGGAGACTGTAAGTCAGTGGTAGAGTACCTGTTATAACATGCGTGGAGCCCTAGGTTCAATCCTCAGCATGGCCAATGGAAACAAAACAAAATGAAACCAGCAACAATAACAAAAACAACAACTGAGATCAAGCACACCCTCCAGCCAGTCAGAATTCCAGCACAGCTGAGGGAAAGGTTTGTGAGGCCTCACTGGCAGCAGGGTTGCTGTGGGCAGAGTCGGTCTGCTTCAGGGGTCTGGAGCCTGACAGGATGCTCATGCTCTGGTGGATGAGCCCACACCCCTGAGCATATGAGCAGCAGTCACTGGACTCAGTGGGTCACTGGAGAAAAAAAAGGAACACATGAGTTAGAAGGGGATAGAGTGGGTATGGGGGGAGGGAGTCTGGAAGAAGCTGGAGGGAGAAACAAGGTAAGTATGATAAAGATATATGTATGTATATATGCATAGTTCAGAGTTCTCAAACAATAAATGAAAAATATGTTTAAAAAGGAAACTAAAGAAACTACAGTATTACTTCTAAATCTGTAACAGATGGACACAGAATATTCAACTTTTTAGTTTTCAGTTAAACAAACATATCACTTTTCTTCTGTGCTCTTTGGTGGGATTGACTTAAGTGACTCCAGATTGTGATGAAAAAAACAAACAAATAACAATAACAACAAGAAAAAAACCAAACTATGCAGAGAGGAACTTAACTGATCTCACCATGACCCTCAGAAAAGCAGCCAAATGGTGGATCAGATTTCATGGTAGCTGTTAGTCTTTCCCTGTGATAACACATCAGCCAGACAAGAAAATTCTTTTTGTTTGTTTGTTTCTTTGTTTGGTTTTGGGATTTTTTTGGTTTTTTTTTTTGTTTGTTTGTTTTTTGAGGCAGGATTTCTCTGTGTAGCCTTGGCTGTCCTGGAATCACTTTGTAGACCAGGCTGGCCTCGAACTCACAGTGATCCGCCTGCCTCTGCCTACTGAGTGCTGGGATTAAAGACGTGCACAACCACACCCAGATGACAATTCTTAACAGACATGAAATTATCTAAGAGACAAGTCCCTGAACAAACATAAGTGCGTCTGTGGCCTGTGAAGATGGGCAGGATAGAGGGCAGTGAGGCTGTGGAACTCTATCACACAGAAGCATCATGGTTTTTACCACAGCGATCAGGACCAAGAGCCAAAACACAGCACCCAGTGAAATTATCCAAATTGAAAAACAACATCAAAACAAAAAAATTAGACATTGAGTGTGAGGACCAGAGTGAGTAAGCTTGGCTGACTCTCGAGAGCAAAAGAACTGGTATGTGTACTAGGAAAATACACACACACACACACACACACACACACACACACACAGAGAGAGAGAGAGAGAGAGAGAGAGAGAGAGAGAGAGAGAGAGAGAGAGAGAGAATGCACTGCCTCAGCTTTTCAACAAAAAAATAGACTGAGCAACAGTAGTACAGCTACCCTTTCATAGAATACATTGTGTGTGTGTGTGTGTGTGTGTGTGTGTGTGTGTGTGTGTGTTTAATTTTAAAATAACAATGCCCTAAAGACAGTTTTGGTTACAAAATCAAGACTTATCCTTAAGGGAAAACAGTCAATAGCAAGTTTTATGGAAACAAGAAAAGGGAAGCGAGGCTCAACCTGAGTTCATACAGAGCCACGCAGCCACTCTTCAGTATCCACAGGAGACTCACTCCAGGCCCTGCTGTGGACATCAATAGATGTGTATCTTCCCATGGCTAAGCAAAATGATGGTATATGACATATATCCTACATACCTGTAAATCATCTGGAGATGACAGTAGAAATCTATGTAATTAGCTGTTATTTAAGGAATAATGAAGAAGTCTGTGTATATTAGTACAGACTTGTGGTTTTTTTTTTTTAAACAAAAAGCCATTTTCCATTCTTGATTGTTTAAATCAGTGTCTGTGGGACCAGTGGACTGGCTGCAGTGCCACCTCTACAGTGCCTTAGAGTTCTTATCACATCCCTGTGTTCTTTCCTGTGCTCTGTTCTCATTGGTTGGTTCTGCTCATGCAACAGGCTCCTAAGCAACCCCTTCCCTTATTCAGCAGGAAGAGCCAATGCCCCCGCTGGCCCTGCTTACAACTGATGGGATGCTGACTTCCAGGCTAACCTCTGAGCCCTCACCACAAATCATCTAGACAGAAAGCCTTAGGCTGCTGTTGGCTTCTGTTTACTTCAATATTGCAGTTTTGGGTTTACAGAAAAACAAAGAAGAAACTACAGAGACTACTCCACGTCTGCCCACCCTCTCCCACAATCGAAGTCTTTCACCAAAAAGGTACCTCTGCTGTATCTTGTGACACAGCCTTGTATGGTAGGGCAGGTTTATAATTCTGACTACTCAGGAGCCTGAGACACAAGAATCTTGAGTTCAAGGCCAACTTGGGCTACATCAGATGGAGGGAAACTTGAACAAATATCAAGACCATATCTAGGAGAGAGACAGACCAGGAGAGGAGCAAAGAAAAAGAAAGGAGAAATAAAGTGAGTCCAGGACAACCAAGGCTACACAGAGAAACTCTGTCTCAAACAGAGAGAGAGAGAGAGAGAGAGAGAGAGAGAGAGAGAGAGAGAGAGAGAGAGAGAGAGAGAAAGGAAGGGAGAGTCATTGTCACCCCCAAGTTCATATCCCCAAGATGACATGTGTCACAGAGGACATATTCAGAACTCTAACACATAAATTTTTTAATTGGTAAAATCTTCTAACAATATTTAAATTTTTGAGACAGGGTCTTATTATGTATCCCCTGCTGGCCTGGAACTTACTATGTAAACCAAGCTGATCTCAAATTCACAGAGATCTGCCTGCCTCTGACTCCTGAGTGCTGCGATTAAAGGTGTTCACTACCACATGGCTCTAATAGTTATTTTTTTTAAAGACTGGATAATTATAAGAAATATTTCTTGGCCTGTTACCAAATGGGACAAAAATTTTAAACAATATGAAACAAATACATCGTCGATGGCTCACTAACATATTATTATTTTTTTAAAGAGAATTACATTGTTGATGTACATAGCCTGAGCTAAGAGCTCAGTTGCTCTTAGTACAACTGGAACTTAGTGCAAATGGCGTCTAACACAAAACTGACCACAGACCAAACAGCATGAAAGGGAGGAAGTCACACAAAAAGAAAAGACACACAAACTGGAGAGATGGCTTAACTTTTAGAGTAGTTATGAACACCGCTGCTCATCCAGAGGACGCAGGCTCAGTGCCCAGCATCCATACGGCAGTTCACAACCTCCTGTGACTACAGTTCCAGGGGATCTGCCACCTTTTCTGGCCTCTTCAGGCATTAGCCACACATGTGGCTCACGGACATTCATGCAAGCGAAACACTCATACACACAACATTTAAAAGGCACAAATCAGAAGGCCCAGAAGGTGACTCAGCCGGTAAAGTTCTTGCCAAGCAAGCAAGAGGACCTGAGTCCATCACCCACATGAAAAGCAGGGACTCAGCAATTATGTCTGTAATCTCAGTGCTCAGGGACAGAGCCAAGCTGCGGCTCATTGGCCAATTAGTAGGGTCAAATTAGTGAGATCCAGTTTCAGGGTAGAGAGTAATCTAAGGAAAATACCTGAAATTGACCTCTGCCTTCATATATGGGGCACACGTGTATGCCGACATATGCACACACACACACACACACACACGCGCACACGCACACGCACATGGCACACGCACACGCACATGCACATGCACAAACCCATGGGAACACACACACACACAGCATAAATCAGACTTTGCTCTCTATAATATACCACTGATAAGCAGACACTGCAGTTTCCATGTCATATGTAAGGTGATCCTATATATATATATATATATATATATATACACATACATATATATGTATATATATGTATATATATATTCTCTTATATCATTGCAAATTGGGGGCCTTGGATAGACTTGGCCTTTCACTGATGCTCCCCTCCCCTCAACGTGAAATGCTTCCTCATCGCTAGTCTGTAGCCTTCCCACATACACAAACCCCTGGGAAGCTCAACTCACCCCATCCACTAACCTCCCCCTTCCTTTTATTGCCATTGGGCTACATTTCACGAGCTGGAGCTGGGCTTAGTAATCTTCGCCGTCAAAAAGGTGTGTCGGCCGGGCGTGGTGGCGCACGCCTTTAATCCCAGCACTCGGGAGGCAGAGGCAGGCGGATCGCTGTGAGTTCGAGGCCAGCCTGGTCTACAAAGCGAGTCTAGGACAGCCAAGGCTACACAGAGAAACCTTGTCTCAAAAAACCAAAAAAAAAAAAAAAAAAAAAAAGGTGTGTCGATGCATTAAAATAAACATACTCATGAGGTCGGCTTGCCGCCAAACTGAGCGCAGTCATTATTCATCAAGTGCGGCTGTCAGCCCTGGCTTCTGAGCGTACAGATTCATTTCTACATGACCTTACGCAGAGCCCACTGCTCACAAACGGGGCACTGTGGCTGTGCTTTACTCCTATCACTTCAGTATAAACTTCTTAGGCTCTAGCTCTAAGGTCTTCTGGGAAAAGGGAATCTCAATTCTAGGCAAGGCCGCATGGCTTTTTGGGGGGGGGGCGGGGTGTTAATGATTGACGGGGGTAGCTGGGGGTAGGAGGGCGCAGCCCATCTTAGCAATGCTGCATAGGTGGTACTGAGGGGAAGCTATGGGCGGGGTGGGGCAGGTGAGGATGAGTGGGTGGGGTGGCTCTGCTTCAGTTGCTGCCTCGCCTTTGTTTCCTGATGATGGACTGTTGCCTTCTGTTGTTTCTGGTCATGATGTTGATCACAGCTGTTGACAGCAAACTGAGACAGTTAATCTTAGTGTTCTCTTACAACACTGTACATTTAAGGACACGAGTAAACACGCCAACACCAGTGAGGAGTAAGCACTCAATTTTTTTATTTTTTATTTATTTTTTAATTATTATTATTATTATTTGTACTGTTATTCTGGAACCAAATACAACTAAAGCCCCTGGGGCAACTAAGTGCCTTTAACTAAAAATGAGGTCATGCTGAATTAATCCCTGAAAAAGAGTATTGGAGAGATATGTGTAAATATAAAAGTCACAGCAGAAAGATTAGCTAGAGTGTTGTCATTAAATGACGTTAAATGCTCAGTGCTAATTTCCTCAAATTTTACAAAATTATCATTCAAAGCAATGTCTGATGTTACCTAGTATTTTAAAATCTTCTCCCATACTGTTTATGGTCAGATTGTGCCTCTAAATTATAAATTCTTAACAGTGTCTAGAGCTGAGTTTCCCTTGCACAAGCAACTGTGTGGTCTTTACTATTCTGAGCACTATAGACTATCCCAATCAAAGAAAAGGATAAGTGACCCTAATTGCATTACCCGGAAACAAACCCTCTTTCATTTTAAAATCAATCCTTTTAAAGTATTTCTTTCACATTATAAAATACTGTAAGAATTTTTTTTTGACAAACCAAAAGCCTTAGCCAGCACAGCACCCTATATTTACTTAAGCAAGGTCAATAATATCCTCTTTCAATCAGATGCATTCCAGTGGGCTTAAGTACAAAGCCCTCAGAATCAATAGTTTTACCCACCAAGTTAAAATTGAGAGAAAACAGAGAACGCCCTCTTGTGCTTTAGCACAGCTCTTTATTTGATACTTATTTGTTATATTGAATGTTCTGGAAAATGAATTTGGATAATGGCATATGAGTAAGAGACTTTATTTTAATATAATTCAAGAACAAGCCTCAGCTTCTGGAATGCCTCCAATGACACGTTAATAATGCACGGAGACTTTTGAAAAGCTAATAGGATGTACATAGGGAAAGTGGCTGTGAAGTAATTTCTAGAGAAATCCATAGCATTCTGCAGTCCAGCCCAACATTTTTGCAAGATCATATGATCTAAGTCGCCACTCTTCTTGGTAGTACCCAGAAAATAGTAGGAGTTCAAAAACTTAATAAAAAATAAAACCAATTTAACATAGACGTATGACCTGAATAGATAGATATTTTTCAAGTGAAGAGATATAAATGATCAGCAAGTGCATGGAAAATCCTCAGTATTATTAGCCATTGGGGGAAATGTCTATTAAAAGATCTGACTTCAGTTAGAATGGCTTCAGTTAAACTAATAAAAGTATAAGAAATCACAAATTTAAAATACTTTTCAATGTGATATCAAGGAAGCTATCCAGTGTCAACCATGGGTCTCGACATGCTTGTGAACATGGTCACCCACACAAATAAACATAAATGCACAGTACACACACACACACACGTGTAAAAATAACTCACCAAAGTATTTACTGTATCACCACTTAACACACAAATTTGAAAATACCAGTCAAAATACACATGTCTCTAGCCAAAAAAAAAAAAAAATGCAATTATACATGATAACACAAAACATACTCAGAGAGCTTATATTTTTGGTTGTGAGCCCAGCCTAGTCTTTAATGGTGGAGCCATCTCTCCAACCCACACTCAGCGATCTTAATTAAAATTTTTTCCTAAAATATTGTACCCATCACTTTTCCATTACTCTAACAAATTCCTTAAATAATCAACGTATCAGGAGGAAAGGTTTATTTTGTGTCACAGTTTCAAAGGTTTTATTTCATGGTTGTGTGACCCTGTTGCTCTTGGCCTGTGCTGGTATCATGCACCGCAGCCGCAAGGTGCAGCAGTAGAGAACTGTTTCCTCAGGGTACACACAAAGCCAGGGAGAGCGTCACAGAAAGATTCCTATTCCCTTCAAGGGGACATTCCCAGTATCCTAATTTCCCTCCACTAGGCCCACCTCCTAAAGGCTGTACCACCTCCCTAAGAGTGGCAACCTCTAAAGTAAACGGGGCTTTCCCACATCAACCATCAGTCAAGGAAATGCCTTGTCACAGGCAGGCCAGTCTGAGGGAGGTAATTCTTCAGGTGAGGTTCCCTCTTGCCAGGTGACTCTAGTTTGTGTCAGGGTGACGAAGACAACCCGGCTCAACTGATCCCTTGCAACTTAACACACAAACACATTACTATTAAACCACGACCTTTCCTTTTTGTTTGTGCCCAAGGACTTATGTTAATATTAATATCACAACATGAAACATGGTCCAACTTTTAAAAGTCTCACAGTCTATAAAAATGTCAGCACTTTTAAAAAGTTCAGCATCTCTTTAAAATAGCCAAGATCTCTTAACCACGGGCTTCTGTAAAATCCAAAATAAATAATATGCTTTCTTAGTCCACTAGGGAAGAACCATGGCACAGTTACGAGAAGTTCAGAGGAAAGCCAAATCCAACAGAAAGGCATTAAAAGAAGAACGCTTTATTTTCCATAATTGTTTCAAAGGTTTCCACCATGGTCACTTGGCCCGGCTGCTTCAGGCTTAAAGTCAAACATCGTGACAGGAAATGGCTCAGAAGCAATGATACTATAGGCACAGGATGAAGAGAGGAGCCAGGCCCTTTAAGGACATATTCTCAGTGACCTTACTTCTTCCATCAGGCCTCACTTCTTTAAGTCCCACCAAGTCCCACCATTACCAGCTCTTATGGTCCAAGCGTTCAATGCACAGCCTTTACGTGCAATGCACAGCCTTTACGTGCAATGCACAGCCTTTACGTGCAATGCACAGCCTTTACGTGCAATGCACAGCCTTTATGTGCAATGCACAGCCTTTATGTGCAATGCACAGCCTTTAGAGAAGGGTTAGCAAGTAGAGATTGGGAGGAACACAGTTCCCCCCCACATCCACCTTGGCCTAGAGACCTTGAAAAGACTTGAGGATAGCCAAAGGAGAAAGTGTCTTATTTCTTGTTTTTTAAAGATGTATGTTATCTGTATGAGTGTTTGCCTGCATACATGTCTGTACACCACATGTATGTCTGGTACCCATGGAGGTAAGAAGAGGGCATTGAGAAATGGAATTACATGTGCTGTGAGCCAACATGTGGGTGCTGGAAACTGAACCCCGGTCCTTTAAAAGTAAGTACTCTTAATCACTGAGCTCTCTCTCCAGCCCCACAGAGCTCTGATTTTTTTTTTAACACTGAATTTTTATTTATTTAATTTTGGTGTGTGTGTATGTATGTGAATGCATATGTGTCATGGTGCACATACATGTTGGGTTAGAGGACAACTTAGAATTTGTTTTTCTCCATGTGAGAAAAAGGAATCAAACTTAGATCCTTGTAGAAGGAATCTTGCGTCTATTGTATGGATGCAACACCTGTCAATTAAAAAACCTGTGGCCTATGGCTGAGGGAGGAATAAGATAGGACATTTGGCAGGCAGAAAGAATTCTGGGATAGAGTCGGGAGGTGTGAAGAAAACAAATGCATGGTGCCTGAGCTCAGGTAACAAGCCACATGACAACATGTAAATTAGTATAAGTGGGCTATTTTAAGTTACAAGCTAGTCAGAGAAGAGTCTAGCAGCAGGGAGAAAAACCTCCTGAAAAATCCTCAAGCAAGTACCTTTATCTTCTGAGCTATTTCGTCAGTAACCCGCTGAATACCTCCTTCTGTCTTATGAAGTTTTGAGAGGGAGAATAGGAAAAAAAAAATTGTCCCTTGAGATAGCCTCGGGTGGATCAAGAAAAGGAAACAGTATAGAATAGTTTGGTGCTAAAAGGGGTGTGTTGATCGCTGGAGTGCGGAGGACCTAGGCAAGACCAGAGACACAGAGGAAAGAGGAAGATATAAAAATAAAAGGGAGGTGACAGGCATGGCGGTGTGTTGTAAGAAGTACAGCCGAGGCAGAGGACCCCTGGGAACAGGGTTTGAAGCCTCCCGGACACCCAGCTGTCGGACAAAGAAAACCCATGGGAATACGAGGGGGCTGGGACTCCTGGGGTGGACATGTTCCTTTTTCTGGGCTGGTTGGTTCTGGCTTCTGAGATGCAGGTCTGGCATCTGGGATGTTAGAGTGTGAAGAAAACCCTGGGCCCCTTCGCTTGCTTTGTGTCTCATTTTATTTACTTATTTTTTCCCCCTCCTGTGTTTTTTCAGGGAGCAATCTTTTTTCTGGAGTAACACAGTCTTTCCCAATCTATCCACTACCAACCAAGATTCAAATAATAAGCCCCATCTTACTAGAGGGTTTAAAGAGCGATGGTTCCCAGTAGACGGAAGAGAAGACGGTACTGAGAGGTGGGCAGCTGCCGGGAGAAAACGAAGACGTCCACAAGCCTTGCCTTGAGTGACATCTTATGCTGCCCAAACCTGGACAACAGCTGTAGGAAACCTAAACAGTGCCTAGGTTCCTGCCTGAAAGCTACTGAGTAAAAGTCTTAACTGAACACGACTGGGAATTTGAGTTTTACTACACTCGCGGCCTTCCCTTTCCTCCCTTGCTGACATTTGAACAACACACAGACCTTGGGATATACTTTACAAGCCAGGGCAAATCTTGTTTAGGGACCTCGTTTTGAAAAGTAGGCTGAATCTCACCTCATCACCGGAGTTCAAGCTCCTGCAGCTGCGCAGAGCAGAATCTTCATTACTGCTCCAGAGGCTGAGGGTGGCGTACCCACGTGACTCTGAAGCACCCGGGAGTCCAAGTAGCATTTCAGGTGGTGTTTTCTAAACTCAGCAACCTAAAGAATTCGGGGGAGGCGCCCCTTAAGCCCATTTTAGGCCAATCAAAAGCCACTCATCAGGGAGGGGCCTGGGAATCTTAATTTAACAAGTTCTCCCAGGTGACTTTTCTCCCTAGGCAAATTAGGAAACGTGGCTAGAAGTCAGTAATAGCCTGTGTTTACTAAGCACACATCTGTCCCGTGTAGTGTTAAAGGACTTTCATGTGGATGTTTTTATTTTCTCCTAACAAGCGCTCAACTTCAGTTCACAGGGAAGCCACCCCTCTTTAGCCAATTAAGGAGTCTCGGGTAACCTCATTTCCATGTTCCTGGTCTCTTGAATTAGACTTTAAGCTCTCCCTCACCTTGAGATTAAGCAGTGGCTTGCAATTGACTTTTACAAAGGGCACCCCAGACTTCAATGCACAAAACAGACACCCCGCGCCTCCAGGCACTTCTAAGGAATCAATGGCTCCTTCTGCTCTTTGTCGCCCGTGCACTTGGCAGTGTACGACTCTACCTTGATTTTGGAGATTTGAGACAGAAGTTGGCTGCAGAACCTGCTATTGAGAGCAAAGAGCTTTTGAATTACGCTGAGCATCAGAGCCCTGCAGAAACTGAACCAGGAACAGGAAAACAGACAGATCATCTGTTTGGGCTGGCTCTGTGAGCCAGGGTGCTGGCTAAGGCAGAGAATTCCAGCTGCTAAGAAAAAGGTAATGGATATTTGCAGTTTCCTGTCACGCCCTCCCGCACATTCTTATCCACATGCTCATCGGCCCTTGGAGACTCAGAGTTTCCAGCTTAGTAAAAGCTCACACTCATCTTTCCCAGTCTGAGCCCTCTTACACTCTTTCTGGACTTCACAGTTCACAGTCTTACACTTTTCACATCTGTGGTTATTTAATAACACAAAAGCAGACACTTCTAAAGCTGTGTCCCCTTCATCTCTACCCCAGGGAGAATCAGAATAAGTGATGCTTGCGTCCTCTGTCTTCTCATCAGCAGAATCCTGACATCTTCAACATGGGGAAGCTTTGGGTTGTTCTGTAACTCAGAATCCCTCTCTAGAAACAAATGACCATTGAGTACGCTCTGGCGCTTGTCTTTGTATTCAATCCTAACAAACTCAGGACAGCAATACTTTCCTTTTTTTTTTTTTTTCCTGGCAGATAAAACTGAAAGAGAGGGATTTTTAAAGTTCTTTCTTCCCCACCCCCCCCTAAAGCCTGTGTTTGTGAGATGGCTCAGCAGGTAAATGTGATGTTATAGAAATTTGGGGGAGTGGGTATATGGTGGATTCCCTTTTGAGGTTTTTAGTCTCATTAGTGAAAGAATGTAAGAGTAGCTTGAAGACATTTTATTAGCGTTTAAAAGAAAAACTCCAGGGTGGCAAGCTGTCAGTCTCCTTCCTTTCCTGAGGAGGAAGATGGAGACTAGAAAAGGTCAGGCACAGAGGCCAGACATTGAGGGAAGACACCTGGTGGGAAGAGGAGTTTAAGAAGCCCAGCTTGGTGGCTCACACCTGTAATCCCAGCACTCGGGAAGCAGAGGCAGGTGGATCAATGTGAGTTCGAGGCCAGCCTGGTCTACAAAGTGAGTCCAGGACTGCCAGTGCTACACAGAGAAACCCTGTGAAGAAGAAGAAGAAGAAGAAGAAGAAGAAGAAGAAGAAGAAGAAGAAGAAGAAGAAGAAGAGCAAAACCCAAAGTGTTAGGGAAAGCATGCTTGGAAAGGAGGGAGAAAGGTTACAATTTTCTGTGTAACTCAGGAAAGAGAGCAGAACCCAAAGGCTCAAGAACTTCAGCTCTGGGACTGCTCCCGAGTGCAGAAATTCCAGGCAGGGGACATGATTATCTAATTAAAGGGATAATTAGTCTTCCCATCTCTTTAGCATGCCCTAAGGTGAGCTCTCTTTCCCAAGGGGTGGCCTCTTGGCCAGGTGACTGACTGGCTCATTTGGATGAACTCTTTTATGCTTTTGGGTAGTTATTCAGGCTCCACCGAAGCCAGAGAACTAGCTTTCCCTAATGGCCTTCCACTGAGCCCTGATCAACACTGCTATGAGAGTGTTTTCCACCAAGCTCAACTCAGCACATACACACACAAAGTAAATAAACGTTTTTTTAAAAGTAATCTGTAGGTCATTTCATTCGGCAGGCTTTGCTGGTGGCTATGGCGTCAAAGTCCACATTCTTCCTTGGAATGCTTAGTGTTGCCAGCACTTTCTTCATTGACTGATTCCAGTATTTACGTGTGACTTCCACAGGGACATGGAAAGCAGCCATGTGATGCTTCTTCATCCTGGTGCCCCCACTCCCAGCACTGGATGGAAATGTTACCAGAACATTCATGCTGATTTCTCCACCTCGCCAAACCACCCACGAATGTGACAAATAAAGGGCACATCAATTAAATGAACCGCCCATAGTACTTACGCCAGAAGCACAAGCATTCCGAGTTGTCCCTTAAGTACAGAACTGCTGCCTGGGCAGCCACAAGCTTGGCTCACACCCTGGGTGACCTCTAGCATCGTACAGCTCCACGCAGCTGACCACGCCCACTCAAGGACCACGCCCACTCAAGGATAGGCCGGTGGCCTTCTTATCTATGAAGAGCTTTAATGGTACAATACAGGCAAGACTTTCCTTTTGCTATCTAGTAGGAGTTGCTCACTTGGAAGTTTTGGAATGATGTCAGAACACCAGTGCTTAATATTTGCTAGGTCCATATGTTCTGTAGTCTGTCTTGTAAACCCAGCATTGGTCCTCTATTTGGTTACTTAACTGTAGAATCGTGGAGTGGCATTGAGCTGTAAGTCTTTTCCAAGACTTTGGGTAAAACACACACACACACACACACACACACACACACACACACACACACACACACAGTACATGGGCATGTGTCCTCTAATGTTACAGGATTATCTTTCATGTGAGGAAGGCATGTACTTGCTCGATGGAGTCTGAAGGCTCGGTTCAGTGAATTACAGGTTCATAAATGTAGTTGACCCAACTCTACCCTCTGCCCATTGCCTCAGATTTTTCTCCTATTTTACACCCTTTCTCTTTAACTCCCACATTTGCAGCTTCTTCTCTACATAATACAGCAATTCTTTCTTATTGTTCTTCTGTGCTTAGCATGGGACCCAGAGTATGGAACATGCTAGACAAGTGCTCTGCTACTGAACTACATCGCTAGCTCACAGACAATTTTAACAGTAAGTCAAATCCTCTATTTCTTTACTCTCTGCTTTAAAATACGTAAACTGCTTTCTAATTTTGCTTATACTAGTTCTAGATGTCGTATGAAGTCTGGTCTCTGACCTCATCTAATTTCTCATAGCACAAATATTTTTGGGATGAATCAATAAGATTTTTTCCAGAACTGGAGAGATGGCTCAGAATTTAAAAATACAAACTGTCTTTGAAGAGGATATGAGTTCAGTTCCCAACACCCATACAGGGCAACTTCAGACTGTGTGTGTGTGTCTAACTCCAAATCCAGGGGAACCCAATGCCCCCTGCTGGCCTCCGTGAGCACACTGCAGTCACATGCAGAAACCCCACAGTCAGCCACACCACATGTACAGCATTTAAAATAAAACGAAGTGAAATAAACATTTTCTTAAATTTTACAACTTATGGAAACCGCACAAAACTATGGTGCTAGAACCTAACATGAACTCCAGGGAATCATCTGGATGGCAACTAAGTGGCAAACACATCTATTATCAGCCATTTGCTCTGCTTTGTCAGTAATGGAAAGCTAAAACTTCACCCCACTACACCTCAGAGGCAATCTGTGAAAGCCACACTCATTTTTTTTTTTGGTTGCCTAACAGATAATAAGACAAAACATCAAATAGAAATACCTACATGAGCCAAACAGAATGGCACTAAGGAAGAGCAGTGGCTGTTCTTCTCATGAGGGATTTGACTGCTGGCTGATTGCTCCATCAAGCAGGAGTCTTTATAATTTCATACTAAAGGAATCTTTTGAATAACTTGCATCCGCTGTTATTATTTTTCTAACTTTACTATCCCTCAGATTTATCAACAACAACATCCAATCCACTGACTACAAACTCAGAGCACCAGGCAGGGAGGGAGGGGTCCATGCTGGCACGATCTGAACATCATTGGCAAACAGTAAGCAGCTAGCATGTTGGAGTGGATGGTGGACAGCTTCATTAGTGTGTTCCCTTCATCCCGAGAACCCGCCTCGTGCTGGCAGTCACCCTCAGAGAAACAATCCCGAAGCAAAATTAGACTACGGATAAAACCCCACAATTCCACCTGAGCAAACCCAAATGAAGAACACGCCAGAATGTTAGCTAACTGTATATTTAGAGAAGCAGACGAATCCAGGTAAAAATATATAATTATTTTGACAATGACTGTTTTTTCAAGACTGTGACTGCCTTAACTACCCCCCTTCTTGACTGATATCTATTTATAGCAGCCAGGCCTTCGGGTGTTCTTGGTACAGGGAAGGCAGTCCTGCAAGTCACGCTTCAAGACTAGCCTGGGCTCTTCCTGAGTTAGGCCACGGCCATGGTATATGCCTTACACCCACAGGGTCCTTCATTCCTATTGTGTTTTTTAAACTAACCCATTTATCTAGAACATTCAGTCTCAATTCACTCTCAATGGCCAAGGGGGGGAAAAAAGACATCGTTTTTCCAGACAATTTTAATTTAGCCTGAAAGGAAACCCAGGGGCTTAAAATGCTTAAGTGATTTAATGTAATTAGAAAATATCACTTAAGGGAGGTAGAGGTGACCAGGTACTGAGGGCTGGTGTGAGTCAGTTGGAGCCTCTAGCTATACGGAGCCACATGCCTATCCTCAGTCTTCAGGACCTAAGCCATCATAGACCGAGAGTTTGGGAACCTGACACGGATGCGGCACCTGATCTCCTACACCTTGTTGTCCTTTGCATAGCGCCTTCCAGAACTACTTCAGCAAAGGCGTCCCCAACCTGCTGCTCTGCACTCACAAGCATGCACCTGACACCTGATCCCCATGCCCCTTTCACACATACATTTGCACTCATATACACATACATACATGCATGCATACATACACATATACATACATACATACATATGTAAAAGTAAGTCTTTTTCAAAAATCTAACTTGAAAACAAACAGAAAAGACTACAATCTACTGCCAGTTTTTTTTTTTTTTAAGGAAAGACTTGCAAAGAGACAATGCATCCCACAGTTGACCAGAAACTTGAGTACAGACCAGTAGCTCTGTGTGCTAGCTTTGTGTGGTTGCAGGTGGCTCCAGGTCGTTCATGCACATGCCAGCATGCACACCCTCACTGCATGGCACCCCCACCCCAAACAGTTCCTGGAAAGGGAAGCGATATCTCAAGCATTACCCTTTCTCACTCAGGAATAAAACAGTCCAACTTTATTTTTATTAATTTTTTTAGTCCAAAGGATACAGTATAGTTTGGATAGACAAAAGAAAACTGTACTGCAATTACTTTTCCATCATCCACTCTATGTCATATCTAATGTTATGTAAATGTTAATATGGCAAAAAATACAGACGATCGAATTAGGTACACAAAGATTAACTTTTTTTTCTCCCTTTAATCTAATTTAGTGAAGTAAAGAAACCATGAATAAACAACGGATACCCAATTACACTCTGGCTCCCAACTGTTTTTGCCCAGCCACTATTTTAACCTTACTTAGTCATTTTTAATTAGCATCAATTCATTTTTTCCAAACAAAGCTTACACTTTAAAACGTCTTTAGCACAAATTGCCATAAAGAACTTTTTAAATAAGAGGTACAGTCATTCCATAGCTTCCATGGGAGATTGGTTTCAGGGCCCAGGGACTAACAAAATTCACCAATGGGGTGGGGCAGATGGCTCAGCAGGTGAAGAACTTGATGTTCCAGCAAGAAGAACTGATTTCGAGGCCCAGCACATGGAAAAGCAAGGTGTGACATCAAGTTTCACACATGTATGTATGTGTTCAGCCTCACAAAAACCTGCACAAACAGAAATAAACAAACATTTAAAGTACACATATACACACAAAAATGTATATGTATATATTACATTTTATATATATATATATATATATATATATATATATATATATATATATATATCCTTCCATATATTTTAAAGCATTTCTAGATTACTTACAATACCTAATGTCATATAAATTTTATGTAACCAGTTGCTAGCCTCATTTAGAGAATGAGAACAAGAAAATGGATCTTCACATGTCTGATACACAATTACTTTTTAGATTTATTTTACCCGTATGAATACTTTGGATGCGTGTATTTATGTATACCAAGTGCATGCCTGATGCCAACAGAGTGCAAGAGATGGAGTCAGGTTCCCTGGAACTGGGAGTTAGGGATGTTTATGGGCCACTAGGTAGGTGCTAAGAATTCATATCTGGGTCCTGTCAGAGCACAATGAGTGTTCTTAACCACTGCGCTATCTCCCTAGCCCCCACAGGTTTGTTGTTGTTGTTGTTTGTTTGTTTTTAGCATTTTTGATTTGGAGTTGGTTGAACACATAGATATGAAACATGCTAACATGGAAAGATAACTGTATTTAAAATAAAAAGAAGGTAGCCCCGTCCTGAAAGGGGAAAATAATACACTTTTGCAAGTTGTGTTTTTTTATTAGAAGAATGTGTAAATGGATCTCATTTGACAAAAACCCACTTTTATGCAGCAACACATTTTTGCTTGCTTCGAGATTTGGGGTAGATGAGTTTAGAGAGCTGGGGAAATCTTCAATCTAGAACTTACCAATTAGCAATTCAGTGTGCTGTTTGGACTCCCAAGGCCACTTTTGAATATCAGGTCTATCTGGAGCCCAAAGGTAGCAGAAGGAGCTGATGCTCTCATCAGAGCATCCACAGCTCTCTCCTCAGGGGTCCATGGGTACCAAGCTGCAGTCTCACCATGGAAGAAGCCAGAACTTCACGGGAATGAGATGAGGCTACTATGGCCAGGATTGCTACCAAACGAGGACCAACCAATGCGGTCAAGTACATTAACTGCATGAATAACTGTTCCTACCTAGTATGCGCTTGGACTGTTGACATGCACCTAATAGAAACCAATGCAGGAAGGCATCTGGGCCCTAGAAAGGGGCCACTGCCAAGGAAACTCTCAGGATTTTCTCACCTTCCATCATCTTGGTCTTTTGGCACCTTTACCTTATCATTCTGAGAACCAGCTACATTTTCTGCTCCTCTAGGACCCTGTGGAATAAATTACCCATATGATCTTTTAAATTTATATCTTAGCATCTCTGGTCATGATTTCAAAAGAAAAACACCGATCCTGCATCTGTTGAATGTGTCTCCAGTGCACAGAGCTGTCTGCATCAGGCTTGTGAGTTCCTGTTGATAGATCTCTGTGGATAAAAGCAGAGAGAAGTTTCCGCAGAACCAGACTAAGAGAACTGAGACATCCCCCCCACACACACACCTTAGAGCAGTGCTTCTCAACCTTCCCGATGCTGCGACTCTTTAACGCAGTCCCTCATGTTGTGGTGACCCTCAGGCATAAAATCATTTTCGGGCTGGAGAGATGGCTCAGAGGTTAAGAGCACTGTTTGCTCTTCCAGAGGTCCTGAGTTCAATTCCCAGCAACCACATGGTGGCTCACAACCAACTATAATGTGATCTGCCGCCCTCTTCTGGCAGGCAGGCACACATATAGGCAGAACATTGTATACATAATAAATAAATCTTAAAAAAAAAAAAAAAAGCCGGGTGTGGTGGTGCACGCCTTTAATCCCAGCACTTGGGAGGCAGAGGCAGGTGGATCACTGTGGGTTCGAGGCCAGCCTGGACTACAAAGTGAGTCCAGGACAGTCAAGGCTACACAGAGAAACCCTGTCTCGAAAAAAAAAACATTTTCATTGCTACTTCATAGCTGTAATTTTTGCTACTGTTATGAATCATAATGTAAATATTTTTAGAACTAGATGTTCACCAACAAGACTGTGACCCACTGTTTGAGGACCAAGCGGCAAGATCATGGCCACCCAGTGCTGATCTCAAGTCCTAGGCTCTTCAGCAGAACTGTCACACCCAACCTTACTGTTACAAAGTGGATGGACAATGCCCCCCACAGGCCCCTGGTCCCCAGCTGGAGGCACTGTTTTGGAGTTAGGGCCTAGAGCGAGGAAGTTGACTGGTGGCCCTGGTTCCCACCCCAGCTGCTCCTGACTATTTGATGATGTAACCACTTGCCTCACAATCGCAGCTCTCCCCACACAAGCCTTCCCACCATAATGCCCTCCCCACCTGGATGGATCTACTCTCAATGCTTCCTTCCTTAAAGACCTCTGATAGAGCTGTGAGAAAAGTAATTCTCTTGTGTTTTAGCCTTGTGTTTTTCTGGCCTATTTAATTCTAAAAGAAAAGCCTCCAAGTTCTATCTTAAGCCATGTGTAAGCCAAGAAAGGACACTCCGTTGTTCTAAAGTCAAAACCTACAGTAAGCCATCATTGGTAGCGCTTCTAGCTCACAGGCCTCTTTTTGCTAAGCCCTCCACTCTCCCTTCATTCTACAGGGAACAGCTTCCTGCGGGTTGGAATTTCCCAACCACCAGCTCGCAGGTAATGAATGAGTTGCTATCACTAGAACATAATTACTTTTGCAAGAAATGAGAAACTGCTGTGCACACTAGTTCTTTTCCTCCCGTGTTGCCTTATGCTTCAAGAGCTGCCATCTTTGAGCCTACTTTGTGATCTGCACAGCAGAGTCTCGAATCTCACTGTGCTTAAATATAGGCCAATCATAACTTACCTCTCGCTTTCCCTCCCACCACTCACAAATGTCTCAGTTGTGCTATTTAAAGTACTGCATAGCAGTACAAGAATTAAAATTTGTATCATTGTACCATAGCATTAAAAAGAGCACTGAACTAAAATTTGGGGATGTGGAGTTTGCAAGAATCTGTAATGCATTTTTATACTGTATTTGCTACATTATTAAGTTGTGCATTGTCACATTTTTTAGTGTCAAACAGCTCAACACAACTTAAAACTAAAAACAGCAGTTTCTACTACAGCACCCCCCCTCCCCAGATACAAGTCCACTCCTGTAGTTTTTACTGTGGCATTTGATTATCATATTTCTCAGACTATAGACACAGTTAACCATAAGACGCACCCAGTTTTTTAGAGCGGTAAAACAAGAAAAACAGTAAAAACAACAATCAGATGATTAGGCGCACCATAATTCCCCCTCCCACTTTTGGGGGGAAAGTGCATCTTATGGTCTGAAAAATATGGTACAGATTTTAACTAACATGCTTATCTTACTGTTATGTTATAGTTATGAGTTGATTTAGTGTGTTATTATGAATATAAATGAAATTTAATGAAAACATGTAATGTTACAGTATTTTATTAACATATTATATATTATTTATATATTTAATATAATTTATGCAATATATAATACACATTAAAGCATTTGATCTTTACTTCTAGACATTACAAAATGTTTATTAGTGTGTCTATGTTTATGGATGTTATACATGTGGATGTGTGGACGCCCTGGGTGCATGTGAAGGTGAGAAGACAACTTGTAGGAGTTGGTTCTCTGCTGCTCCCCTGTGAGGCCCGGGGATTGAACTCAGCTCTTTAGACTTGGTGGCAGGCACCTTTGCCTACTGAGCAATCTTGCCTAGTGCATGTTTTCAATACTGAAAATTAAGAATTTAACCCTCCTGCATTCTCCATGTATTTGTACAATCACACATCACTTGTAGATCCCATGTGCCATGGGGGAATTTCATCATTGCATGAACTCATCATAAGCAGATCCCATGTGTCATGGGGGAATTTCATCATTGCATGAACTCATAAGCATGGATTTATGTAACCTGAAAGGTTAGATACAGATCCAGTCCTTCAAGTGTTTACTACACTAGCTGTACTTAATAATTTGACTGTTGTAGTAAATTTTCTTTAATCAGTGTCCCACAGGTTGGGTGTCATTCTTCCAAGGTGGAACTGAGAACGAGCTGTTCTGAGGCTGGAGATAAGGTGGAAGCTGGCACCTAAATTCTTCCAGTGACACATACCTCTGCAAAAGGTCAGAAGTAAACACAAGAAAGCAGCTGTTTGTCGAATGTCTCTCTGGTGAGTGGGAGACAGCTGAGTGTGGGGCTTCATCTCAGCCGTCAGGAACACAGGATCACTGTGCCAAGTGAGGGAGCAAAGGGAATTGTATCAGTGCAGCCCCCGCAGGGGTCTCTGGGTTGAGACCCTGGCAATATGCTGTAAACATCCAAGTTCTCTCTCACTGAAACAGCCCATAAATAACCTAAGCAGTATAAAGTCGCTAACTTTATAATCTACTTTAACCACAGAGAGCTGGCTGCTTATGAGTAAGGATACTGAATGGAGAGAGAGAGAGAGAGAGAGAGAGAGAGAGAGAGAGAGAGAGAGAGATATGACTGGTCCAAGGTATGGTGGAGGAGAAAGTTTACTATTGATAAAAGGAAGATCATAGCCATAGCCAGAGGCAGAGAAACCTGGAAGAGTCCGAGTGGATATGACCCTGAGCCACATGAGGAGGGTGGGGAAGGGAAAGGAGAGGGGAGAGGGGGAATCTAGGTTCAGTAGTCAAGGGGGAAAAATGTTTTTAAAAAGAGGGGAGGGCCAGGCAGTCGTGGCGCACGCCTTTAATCCCAGCACTTGGGAGGCAGAGGCAGGCGGATCGCTGTGAGTTCGAGGCCAGCCTGGTCTACAAAGTGAGTGTAGGACAGCCAAGGCTACACAGAGAGACCCTGTCTCGAAAAACCAAAAATAAATAAATAAATTAATTAATTAAAAAAAAAAAGAGGGGAGGGGGTAACTAAAATGGCTGGGTTATATAGGGAAAAGCCTCTGGGGGAAAAGCAGCCCAACCTCTGGGCTGGAAAGTTGGGGTGGTGGGAGGTAAAGTACAGAGCAATAGGTAGGGACTGAGGGGTGCTGGGAGAACCTGGCAGCCAGGTCCACTTTAATATGTTAAATAGGCACCTCAGCCATTTGCCCTGGGTCTGAGGCTCAGCATGTACTAAGTGGGATAGCATAGTGGAACACAGAATTAACAGTTGGAGCTACTGTTATTCCTCAGAATTTACCAGACAGTAGTACGCTGTCATCTATTACTTGTATTAGTCATCTCTCTATTACTGTAGCAAAGGACCTGAGGGAATCTACTTAAGAAGAGGAAAGCTTTACTTCTGATGACAGTCTTGAAAGTTGGAGTTCATAGTCAATTGGCTTTGTTGCTTTCGGACTTGTTTGTGGCAAGCCAGGTCTTAAGATTGGGAATGAAAGAGAAAGGGGGACCGAGCAAGGCCCACAATTCCAAGGGTACCCCCACCTCCCAAAACTGAGAAAACCACCCACTCGGTCCCGTCTCTTAGGTTCCCACAATCTCTCAATAGTATCAAGTCAAGGATGTTCAAAATGCAAGTAACAGCAAGTGTTACGTCATGCATGTTACGTCATGCGTGTTACCCCATGAGCACCCCTGGGAAAGCTAGGTATAAATCACTCATGCCTGGAACTGGGGACCAGGAATATGTAAAGATAGGAGGACGACAGGCTTTCTAGCCAACCAGCCAGAGTAACTAAAAACAGGGAGCAAGCTGAAGGCTCCATGGCAGGCCCTATCTGGAGAGAGTATGGTGGAGACTGATGGAATGAGACACCTCAACCTTCAGCTTCCACAGGCATACACACTTGTGTTCACATACACAGAAAAAGTTCCAGTAAAATGTGCTTGCTTTCACGGGTTGCACAGTACGTCATTGCAGGGGTACCATTCCCATCTGAATCCACAAGTCCAACACTTCTGTGGCTGCCCAGGATGGCCCTGTGGAGCCTGAGGAACCTTGCAGTCTGGAGACGGTCATGGAGTTCTAGGAACTCTTTCCCCTAATCTTTCCCATCAAGCAGAGCCGTGTTCTATTTCGGGAGCACATCAGTCAGACGTTGGACTTCCCAGATTAATCCTCTCGCTTTCTCTTTTTGTCTTATTTTATATCCCATGCCTCCTCGTTCTACTTTGAGAGATTTATTCCATTTTTATCATCCAAATTTCTACTGAATATTTGACTTCAGCTATGCTATTTTTAACTTAGAGAATAGTTTTAAAAATAGCATTTCTACTCCCCAGGGTCCAAGACCCTCCCCCCCCGCCCCCCCCCCCCGCAGATGTCACTTCTCTCTTCTTTGGGACTTGGCTCTCAATCACTATGTTCTTTTCTGTTGCCTTTCTTTTTTCCCTTCCACTTGAGTTTTCCGTTTTGGCTGCTTTGCAGTTTTGTTTCAGAGATGCTGTAACTGCCTCCTGACAGGGTGCTTGCTGGTCCACGATGTAGTGTTGGTCCTCAGTGTTGGGGGTCGGGAAGCAGAGATGCAGTGCCTGCATGTAGCAGTGGAGTGTCTCAGGACTAGTGGCTTTTACCAAGGGTCCCAACTGAGTGTCTCTTCTTCTAACTCAGACCAATAAAAAGCTGCCGTCCCAGGTCACGGTGTAAGGCTGGCAGTCACATGCTCAAAGCCAGATGGGCTTTTAGTATCTACATTCTCTGCGAGGTGCCACATTCCAAATGGTGGGCCTTTTTTAGTTCTCTACCCAGAGCCCACAAGGTCAGGGTTCCTCAGGTTCCCTCAGGATGGGGAAGCTACTGTCACCTAGACATTAGCATTCATGAAAGGGATCTAGGGGCCCAACGCTGTCTCCAAATGCACAGCCTTTTCGCCACTTGTGCTGTCTCCATCAGAGGTCACCAGAGGCCTCCCATTCTATCCTCTGTTCTGGATTCTGCAAATGAGGCTGCACCCAGACATCCCACAAGATGGATAAAGCCTTCATCTGTCTGATTAGCTACATCATTCACCAGCCCTCTTTGTGTTTTCCAGACCTGACTGTTCTCTGTCCCATTGTCTCTGTCCCTCGTGGCATTACATCTTTCCATCGTTTTGATGGGGAAATGTTTTGGAAAGAAGAGGTAGGAACTTGCTTAAAATGCCACTTTTGAAACCTAATATTCCAGGGACACAGCCTGCAGCCTGCCTTGCCCAGAGCAGAGTTGCAACCCACAGAAAGAACGAGGCAAAACCTTCTTCACTGAGCTCACATCACTGAGCTATCTCCTAGCTCTATACACACCTGAGGCTAAAGGCCAGGACTAAGTTGCATCACAGGAAAGAGCCCTGGAGGCTGAAGCCACGCCCAACTCTCCAGTCTATCAGACTTCTGGATGGACAGCCTTTGTTCACCACGCATGCCCTCCTCTTTGCTCCCCTAGGCCGAGTGTCCACCACTCCCAAGGAGTCCTAAGTCTTTATTCATGTCCCTTCATCTTAGAAAAGGATGCATGCTTTAGTCACTTGTCCCTTCTCACAGTCCATGTGTTGTGGGACTCCCAAACATACATGCATAATTCATTTCTTCCTATTAACCTATGTCAATTTACTGTGTAGCTCAAATCAATCTAGATTGACAAAGATCATTTTTACTCCCTGAAAATGCATGTTTGTTCATTCTTGTAATTCTACAGTATTATTGAAGTAGATATAAAATCCACTAAATGCTAATTCTGTGCTCTGTGCATACCATACATACATGGTGTTATTCATAATTCAATACCAACACAGCTTCTGAAATAGCTACAGCGATTGGCACCATCGCACAAATGATGAAGCGAGGACAAAGGCCACTTTACCCATGGTCATGCGCGTGTTAAGCTCTTCAGGCACAATCTGAACACACCCTCTAGCCCCACCCCTCGACTCCACTCCAAAGAAGTCCCTATTGAACAAATCTGTGAGTAAGAGGGGATGACAGCCCCTAAGCACGTAGACAACTACCTGTACACAGCCGGAGAACTCACCCCACACCTCACACAGTGCTATCTCCCAGCAGGCAGTATTGGCTCATCTCCTCTTACACCCAAAATGTTTTCTGCATTATTAAGCACATCAGCGTGGCTGGCTCTGACGCCTTTTGATCTATCATCAGAGTCAGTTTTCGGTCACTGTAATACAATGTCTGAGCAAGTCAACTTAAAAGGAGGAAAGACTCATTTTGGCTCAGTTTCTGAGCTTCCTTCCACCTCTGGCTGGTTCACTCTGTTGCCTGGGCCTTAACGAGAGGCAGGGCATTATCTGTGGAAAAGTGCAGGGGAGCAGAAGACCTCATGTCATGGCAGCTGGGAAGGAGGAAGGGGTCAGGGCTCCAATGTCCCCTCCAAGAATATGCTCTGATGACCTAGATGGCCTACTGTCCCCACACTATGCCCCACTACCCAAGGTCCCACCACTTCCCAAGAGCACCGTAAGCTGTCAACCAATCCCCTTCAGCACGTGAGCCTTTGGGAAACATTTAACATCCAAACAGAATAGGTAGATAAAGCAGACAAAAAAATCTCGGCAGAGATGGGGCAGATGATCTTCAGGTACCCCATACCCCATTTGCTGAGGAGCTATTGGCACTGTATAGCTACTCCACTGGTTGGCCCCACACCTATGCGTATATGGGTAACACTAACCAGAATTAAAGGGTTATTAAAAAAAAAACACAGGAAGTTGGTAGGGGGAATGTTGGGAGGTAAATGGGGTTGGAGGAAACGTGGGAGGGGCGAGTTATATATGAATACATTTCATTGTACAGGGGTTTGAAATTGTGATACTTTTTAAAGCATGGACACTAAACAATGTGCCTGCTTGTCTCTATTCTCTAGGTTTCGTATAGACCATCCACTTCTCTGTGGCAATACAGTGCTGAGGAGCCATTATACTTAGGACAGTTATCGCTTCCTTTTTATCAACTACTTCTGATTTCTGCTAAGAATATGCCACCCAGTCTCCATTGGGAATCTCCCTTCTCCATCCTAGAATATGGGTGATGCCATGTGCTACTGTTTCCTTTGGCTATGCCAACCCATTCATGATGGTTCTTAGTAAATCTCATTTTGGAGTATTACTCTCATGCTTACATCCTAAGTATGACCCTTTTCTACAGCAGCCTCTTGTCCCCTCCACAATACAACTCCTTCTGTCTTCCCTTCTGGGGAAATGGACTAAAGCAAGGTTTAATTTTAAATACATATATATTTAGTAAAATTAGTAAGGTTAAAAAGTAATGAGTTCACAAATATTACCAAAGAAGCAAACAAAAACTAAGCTTAAGCAAATCAGACTACACACTACTATTCTAAAGGAAAAAAAAAATCACATAGAAAATTGCCAAATAGAATCAGAGAGAAAAGTAAAACCAGGAATATGCTAAACAAACTCTGTAAAAAGCCTTTTAAAATGGGGGTGGGGTGGGGGATGTTTCTGTATTGTTCTTTCTAAAGAAATGCAGGGCTTACATTGGACACAGACTTTTTTCAAGATATTTCTGATATGCTACCAAAGAAAAATTAACAACAGAGGGAAATAGAAAAATAGTTAAAAAATGTGGAGCACCTTGTATAGGTACAGTTGATATGTGACATTTACATTATTGAGGGGTTTAAGGAATCCCAAACCAGGACACCACAATTCTACTCCGATATAGAATAATATAGTTTTATTGACTCCCCAAATACTTCAGTGTTATGTATCTTTCTCCTTAAAGATTATGAGAACACTAAGCTATTTCTATTAAGTATTGCTTTGGAAAGACTGCTATCCTCTACCAAAAGCCACTCGCCTTTCTTGGACAGTGTTCTAGGCTACCACACACTTCCAAGCATGTGGTGGGGTCCCAGCAAGGAGGAGAGCAGAAATCAACAGGGCCATCTTGGCTTATGAAGCTTTTCTCTTCCTCAGCAGGGAGATGTGGTGGTGGTGGTGATGTCACGCCTGCGGTGACATGTGTGTGTGTGTGGGGGGGGGCAGTATGCCATGCCAACCCACGCTGCTTCCTTTACATCCATTAAGAAACAGAGACATCAGCTTTTTGTTACAGCAGCCTGGCCTAGCTAATATAACTGTCAATGCGTGTAGAGTCAAGCTGCCTTCTAAGTCAATAAAGCCAGGTCTTGGCAGGCTGCTGTCCTTCGGAGAACCATCAGTTCCTGCCAGCACCTACTAGCAATAAAATGGAGAGATTTGAAAAACAAAACAAAACAAAACAAAACTGAGAATTAGTTTCTTTTTTTAGAAAGTTCAACACTCTCTTCTTTGGTCTAGAAGTCGAGGGAAACTAGTGCTCAGGCTTTGCTTCAGGTACACTGTATGCTACTGAGCCGCCGATAGAACAAGGCTTAGAGTAAAAAGTGTCATTAAAAGTCATTAAAAGAGGATCCCCACCCCACCCCCCACCTCCGCCCCCTTCAGATCTAGTGAGCTCTTTGCAGCAAGCTGGCTAAGGCAGTGAACTGGTGGCCGCTTGAGAACTTCCTGGCTGAATGCTTCTGGCATTTCCTCCTGCTGGCATTCTTATGACGTCACCAGGCTTGCTCAAATTTCACTGCGGAGGTGGGAGGGGGGGGGTTGGGAAGATGACACTAGAGTGTGAAAGCTTCCCGTCTGTCATTAGAACTGAACACCTCCTTTGTGTTTATTTCACAGAGTGGCTGCAGGCGTGTCACATGACACACTGGTAGAAGGGACATCGACCATTAACTACTTTACACCTGGCCTTCAGTGGTTCCTAAGTAAGCTAAGGAATGCAACCATACTCTCTCCCTGGAATTCCTCAGATTGGGACTTCAAATTCAGAATATTCAGAATATCAGTTTGGACTTAAATCTGAGCTTCAAGAACATGGCTGGAGCTGTCTCTGTATTCACTGCCAACCTAATGGCATCCTGAGTTCAAAATTAGAGTTAAAAAATGCTGGCTCAAGAATAAAAAGCTGTGTGTGTGTGTGTGTGTGTGTGTGTACATACACCTACATACAAGAGTGTATTTTCTACTTCAATTGCTTTGGAATACTAAATGCACATGGTCCCTTGGGATCAAGTTATCTTTTCTTCGCATCACCAATGTTTATATTCTAATTGTCAATATATGACTGCAGGGTGCCTACTCAACTATTCAACCATCTCATTTAATATGAGAAAAAAAAAGTATTTACTCTCATGGATTTGAGGGCTAGGATATGGAAGACTAGCTCATTTCCAGTATGGACATAATTTGACCAAGGGTTATTAACAAGGACATTCTCAGGGGCCAGTCAGGTGTGTACCCAAAGTGTCTGTGCACAGTGTGACACGGAGTCTCCAGTGAACACTGAAATTCTCACTACTTTAAAGTTCAGGGGAGCAGAGAACTAGGCACAGAAGTGTATAAACAGAAAGGAGGTGATGGCAGACATGGATTTATGAATGCTTACCTCTGCAGGAAAGGAAGCAAAACCTTGGGCAGTTTGTGACAAATCTGTGCCAATTTTGAGGATTCGTATAGGCAATGTTTGACATTAAAACTAGGCACTGTGTGCATTCAGAGACCACCTCATTGGCCAAACCCACAATACCATCAACAGCTACTAAAGAGAAGGAAAAGGGAGTGGGGTGGGGGTGTTCCTGGGGGGTTGGGGGGGGGAGCAAGAGGGGGGGGCACAAAGCTGTCTCCAGTGGATCAAACCAAAAGCTTAAGCATGTGGCTCACAGGAGGGCCTCCCTGTCCGAAATCAGAAAAACTAAAACGTAGTTACTTCTCTAGAGTTAATTCTAATGAAATCTAAAGTCTCTCGCTGATGTAGGACATCACTGTGGGGAGTTAGGACCAGAAATGGCAACTGTGAGAAACCAGAATGTTTGGAGGGGACAAGTAAGAGGGAAGCTGGGGGTGGGGTGGGGTGGGGGGGTCCCAGGAAGCACAGATACTTCTCAGCCACCTACCGAGCCTCACAGCAAAAGACCCAGTCCAGCAGTCCAGCAGGACCCAGGGGGCAATGCCGGAAGTTAAATTAAGCCAGTTTTAGTTATTTTCTAAAGGCACACAAGTTCCTAAGGAATTCCACCTAAAGCACTTCGTTTGTCTTACATTTGTATACACAAACTGACCATTTATTTAGACATTTCAATTGTGAAAAACAAAACTTAGATTAAGTTTTGCAAAGAGTGACCTGATAACGGTGAATTCTCTGATCTTTTACTTGGAGAACAATTGACAGTGACCCAGTTTAAAGCAGAGGAAACACACTGACAGTTCTGATCTGATTCATGCTACTCACCCTGGCCCCATTGATCAACTGCCACAAGCATGCTGTCAGTGCTACTGAACACGCCATCCTGAAAGAATGCTTGAAATGCATCCAACATTACAGGCCAGGCTATAGAGAGGAAAACAAAAGTAGAAACTGCTATATTCTGTCCTTGGCTGGGGTGTCCTCATCGAAAGCAAGCTGACCAAGAGTCTTAGACCAGGTAACACCTTCTAAACCAACTCAGATTAATCCAAGTTCTGTGTTTAAATAAGTTCTATTGGTCCAATTTCTTAAGACGTTTGAAAGGTGACACAATGATACATTATTTCTAAGTTTATAGATGACAGAATTCTAATACTTTGGGGCTAGAGATGAAGCTCAGTGGTAGAGTGTGTGCTTAGCATACATGATGCCCTGGTTATAATCCCAAATATAGCCTTTTTGTAACTGACCATTTCAGTTTTAAATGCCCAGATAATTTTATCAATAATTATAGCCAGTACTTTTGGAGACAACTCATTTTCCATGTCATATCCAGCCACTAGACATCTTTCAAAGCTCGTATTTCCTTCCAATTTATTCCCTCATTCAGATGCTAAGTACCTATTCTGCTAGGTATTGATTGGGCTGAAACCTGGGAAGTAAGCAGTGACTATAATATAGCCTGCACCCACTGTACTTAAATACATGAGAATAAATATATGAAATACATATATTCTGGCTTCTCAGTGACTATGTGACATAGTCGAGACACACCTTCATGTGACAACTGTTAAATGAGAACATGCTACACACCCACTCCTGAATTTATCCGGTATGTTTGTCTTAGCCAGCCTTCTGCTGCAGTAACTGAGCACCACAGGCGGGGCTCACCTCACAGTTCTGAAGGCCGAGAGTCCAGGTGCTGCACAGCAACTGTTTCCAAAGGCAGTCTTCTTGCTACATCAAAACATGGCTGATGGGCTGGCTGATAGTATCAATTGCTGAGAAGAGCAAGATGCCAAGCAGCTCCTTTCATAACAAAACCAGCTCCTCAATATCCCATTGATTCCCTACTCCATTAGTACTCAAAGACCCCCACCTCTCAAATGCCACCTATGGCTGAGGAGTGTGTTCCTATCACACTTTTTCTAGGGAAGGTCTCCAAACCATAGCACTCACATAGAAAGTCACGCGTAAGAATGCTTTTCCTTCTTGGACTTTGTGCCTGTATCGTGGTGATTTAGGAGAGAGATAGACATTTTCACCAAAGCACAGAGATTATCTCAATAGTAATTGTTGTTCTTATAAGTGCATTAAAAACTACAAAGGAAACCTTTTATCATAGGGCCAGTTACAAAACCCAAAGCAAACCAATCTTGATTTGGGTCATGGGATCCCTCAGGCATTTTGTCTCTATAAAATGTGCTTTCAGAGAAAAGCTTCATACCCAATAAAAGTGAAGCCCATGAACAGAGTCCAGGAAAACGTGCAACAAAAGCATTTCAAGCACATGGCATCATCTGCAGTGATTTCACACTCAACCCCATTAACTCTATTAAAGCTAGTTAATTTTATCTCAAGAGGAAACATCTGAGGGGAAAATGAACAAAAGACTCAGAAGTTGCCTGCTCTCTTGGATTTCAGACAGTAATCAAACACACATTAATAATTACCTTATCGTAGGGCTTTTGGTCACTTTTGTTCTTTTGAGGCAGGGTCTTGCTACAGATCCCAGACTGGCCTAGAACTTACCATTTAGTTCCGATTGGCCTTCAGCTCAAGAGCTTCCTGCCTCAGTTTCCCAAGTAGGATTTATAGAGTAGTGTCCTCACACCCAATCTTTATCACAGCTCTTACTCTGTTTGCTACTCCAGTAAAACATTCACGAGAACAGTCTGATTTTCTAATTTGCCTGAAAACACCCGTTGGGGTTATTTTACATGGTACCTTCACCGTGTTTAGGCTCAGACTTGGAATAACTCAGAGATCTCTCCTTCACAGGGTGGTGGGTGGGGGTCTTGACTGCTCTATAAAGAGTTATTAACTCAAGGGATTAATGTTTACTAATCTGCTTACTAAAGTAAATGTAAATCCGGATAACTGTTTTTTTATCAGCTACTTTTTCATCTGTACATGTCCTGTGCTTACTGAGCCAGGCTTGCCACTAGTAACACAACATTGGCACAGCGATAGAAAAGGACAGTTAAGTACAAAGAAGTGGATACCGCATTTCCTTCTCCAAACAATAAAACAAGCACCAAGCCACACACAACAAACAGGAAGGACACAAGCAAAGTTTTCAGACCTGACAACTAAAGACTTCTCACACTCAATAGCATTTTCACACACAAAAGATACTGTGTACATCTAAGAAAGATTCCTTCTGACATGTCATATTAAAAAAAAAAATCCCTCTGCCCCCAAAGATGTAGAAATATATGCATCTAAATTAACACTGCATTGGCTGAAGCTGAAAACTGCCCTTACATATAAATACTGCACCGTGTCTCACTACCATGTCACCTGATCTTAGAAATTGTGTCAAAATCTTCATACTTTTCGGTGGAAACCAATGGCCAGGGGTAGTGATTTGAAAACACAAGTAACCCATTAATGTCAGTAAAAGGCTTTAAAGAATACCTTGAGGAATATCGCTCTGTTTCCTGGAGTAGGTTCGCAGCCTCTCCAAAGTTCACACAGTGAATAAAGCAGTGGACGGCCGCACAATTCAAACAGCATTTGTTCCTGACCAAATTACATAACCAGTGGTGACACAGAACAAAACTTTACCTAAAACTCTGGAGATCCACAGTTAACACTTAAATTTCTAATTTTGCCTTTCCTTGGTAACCAATGTAATCCCTTCCAAGCATGTGGTTAACAGATTCGGGTGTGATGTCTAAGCAAGCCACTGAAAAGCAATAAATCCAAATTAGCTATGGTTATTCTGCACTATAGCTCACAGCCAACATTACAGATACACACAGGTTTAGTCTTTTAAGTCTATTTGTGTTGCTATAACAAAACATTCAAAACTCGGTGATGTATACAGGAGATGTCTTGCCTTTCTAGAGGCTGGGAAGTCCAAGAAGTTGCCATGTTTCTTATCTGGTAAAGGTCAGTCCCTTACAGATAGTGGCCTCTAAGCATCCATGAACTGCAAGGTCCAAAAAAAGACCGAAAGCTCAATCTTCCAGCCCTTTCATGAGGTATACTTCATTTAAGAGGCCAGAGCCCTCATGACTTTATCTCTTTCCAAAGGCCCCACCTAGTGGGAAATAAGTTTCAGCTCAGTACTTTTGAAGATGGCACGTTTATACTATAAAATGTATTTTAGAACTAAATCTGGTTAACACATTTTAAAGTAGATTCACATTGCCAAGAAAACCAGATAAGGTAAATTCAGGATACCACTTCTGCAACTCTTTAATACAGGAAAGTCTATGCCAAAAGAGTGGATCACAAAGTACCATATTTAATTAGACCCGGGCTGGCGAACTGCACTTCCCAGCTCATTAGCCAATAGGTACAGCTATAATTTGACAGGAATTATAACTAGAAATAATAACAATTTCTTGAGTCACTCAACCTTTAAGTTATATTTCATTGAGGTTTACCTTTTGAAATGATTACACTTTCCCATTCATGTGAGAATTTGGGAAACCTTTCAGGATTCTGGGGCATTTTTCACAAGTGAAAAAAAAATGTGTACATTTAAAAAAGATTCTTAGAGACTGGGCTCCTTAAACACCACACTACCCAGAGAGATGTAAAAGTATACGTTTTATTCATTCATTCCATCAGCTGAGAACTGCTATATTGTACAAATACATTATTGTACAAAAAAAATCACAAAATGTTACAAAATAAAAAAGTACAAACTGCATTACTTAATAAATACACTAAAAGTAGTTAAAAGTGGCAACATATATATTTCTTTTGGTTGAAAACACTGTTTGACCCAGCAAACCATACAAGCTGTTTACATTTTTACATAATACAAATTCTATTTTGCCTTTTGGAAGAACTTTAAAATGATAATATATTAAGACAGCAGCCTCTGGCTAAAAATAATGCCACTCTGTCAGGCCCAGCTTCTTATGCTCATTTTTTTAAAAAATCGTAGTTGAAAGCAAGAAGCTATATAATGCAGAAGGCTGAAATCACAAAACTTCATAAATGCCTTTCCTAAGTTGATGAATTAAAAAAAAAAATCTAGAACACCAGACAATCTACTCTAAACATCAGAGTACAGAATCATCATTGTGCCATCAATAAATAGCAGTCTCTATTCAAGTAAGGCCTGGTACTGTCATTAAAAAAAAAAAAATCGTTCCAAAGCTATGCCTTCGTGAACTGTCTTCAAAGCCGGCCATTTCTAAATAAAATAAAATAACTTATCCTCCAAACAACAAGTCTGCTTGTTTCATCAAAATGGAATGGGCTAATCATCTGGTAACATAATGTGTCAATATCCATTTGAAATAATAATTAAGAGTTGTGAAACAGTTCAGCAATGTAAACTAACTACTAAATCACAAACTGCTTTGAAATAAACTTCATAGAAAGCACTTCTCTGGATTATGCTCAAAAGCTGTTTCTTGCAACTGGAACACGTCATAGATGAAAGTACACACCCATCTTTAAAAATGTGCAAAAATACATTTTTATAGAAAATAGACTACCAGGAATGAACAAATTCATACCGTGAGACATCAGCTTGCAAATTAAGTAGCGCTCACTTTATACAGCAAATTATAAATAGCAGTAGGCTCACCCAAAGCTATTCGGGAAACATCATTCAGGTGCCCAGCAACCTGCGGCTCTGAGAGAGAACATTCAAAAATTGATTAAGGCATTACACCTAAAGCCAATCTACTAGGAAGTTGAAAAAGTGCCATTACCCTAAATAAGAGTCCGTGTGGTTCTCCCAACACAACTGCTATTCGCCATTTCCCCCGGCTTGTCAGGTCCTAAGACTTTTCAAGAGCATGCGTTTTGCTCTATATACATTTTGGACAGGGATATGGCCATAGACTTGGCTAGTTCTTCATCGCGCTTTCTCTGCATTTGGGTTTGCTTACACCAATTGTCATACTCTGGGTTAGGATAGGAGTGGTCAAAAACAGCATCATAGTGTCCATTGCTGAGCCAGCTGAGCCAAATACTAGGCCTTAAAGAATCTTCTGGGCCCAGATAGTGGATCATGGTAGACACGGTGGGGCTCTCCAGCCTCCCTCCAGTAGTTAAGTGTATATTCACATTCAGCATCTGCCCCATGGCCAGCAATTCGGGGTACCCGGCCCACGCCCCGTCTTGGGCAGCAGCGATAATAAACTCCCCCACGTCACCCTCAATGAGGGGGTTGAAGTGTTCGAGATGGTCCGCGATGTAGTGCACAGTCTGCTCCCTCAGCTCCCGGTGCAGGCTCTGGTCCCCGTACACCGTCTTGCTGACTGCTCGGTAGAGGCAGTTGCCGTCGGGGATGATGTGGAACCGGTACTTGTTCCTCTGCCTCAGGTACTTGTCCTGCCGCTCCACCTCGGCCAGGTACAAGGCTAGCTTCTCGTCTCTGGGATCCGCCCGGGACGCGCCCACCGCTTCGCCGGCACCGTTCTGGCCCGGCTCGCCGCTGCTCCGTGCGGGTGCGGGGACGGGGTGAGCCTCGGCCTCGGGATCGTGCCGCCGGTGCGCGTCGGTCCCGGAGGCGTCGCTACGACCGCCCGCCCGGTCCCAACCTCGGGGACTCCGCTCGCTCCGATGCTCCTCGCTCCAGGGGCCGGGGCCCGGCTCAGCGCCGACCGGGGCCGGTGCAGGAGCAGGAGCCCGGTGCTGGGCGGCCGCCAGGGCCTGGCGATGTTCGCTCAGTCGGAAGTTCCTGTCGGGCGCGTCGCGGGCGGCGTTCGGGGCCGCGGGCTCGTCCGACCGGAGCAGCTCCTCCAGCAGCCAGGCGGAGGAACCCCGACGCGGCGGCGCGGGGGCCGCGGGGGGCGGCAGCAGGAGGCGCTCGGCACCCAGTGCCCGCACGGCGATGTGCGCTGTGGACGTGAAGTGCGGCGGCAGCGGCGGCTTGCAGGACGCGCCGGGCGGGGCAGCAGCGGCGGCGGCGGCGGCGGTCCCGGACCGCTCGAAGCAGGCAGAGAAGGCAGGCATGGCGGAGGCGGCAGCGGCGGCTTCGCGTGGCTCGGCGGCCGCGGCGGGCGGGTGCTCTCCGGTATCCGGCTCCGGGGAGGAGGCGGCGGGGCCGGTTGACTGCAAGGAGACCTTGAAGGCTGTGGCAGCGGCAGGCGGCGCGGCGGCCGTGGGGCCCGGCGTGCCCGCAGGGTAGTGGGTGCACACGCTGCTGTAGAGCTGCATGGCCCCGGCCGGCCGCAGCCGCTTATAGCAGCGAGCCCGGCTCGGAGACACACCCTCGGGCACGGTGCCCCGGCGCCCGAGAATAGCGCTGAGCTCAGCGCCGTGGGGCCGCCGCCGCGTCAGGAGCCGCGAATAGCTCCCGGGCCGCGACCCAATTCCTGCTGCGCCACAGCGCGCGGGCGGCCCGAGGGCACCGGAGGGCGCGCGCTCGGCTCCCGGGACTCAGGCGCAGGACGCCGCCGCAGCTGTGCCCCGCTCCCGCCGCTGGGGGACGGTTAGAGAAGCGGCCCGCGCAGCCGAGCGCCGCCCGGCCGCGAGCAGGAGTGCAGCGCGCCGATGGCGGGAGGCGGGGCCGCGCTTGTTTACCTCAGGCCGCGCGGCCGCGTCACGTGGCCCCGCTGGAATGCGCGTCCCATTCAAGCGGGGCCGCCCCGCCCCTCGGCGGCGGCCTCGTGGGCGTGGCCGAGGCGGGGGCTGGGCTACGGACATGCGCGGTGAATGCACTTTTTTTGCCGACCTGGGTCCCGGGGCGGGTTGCTGACACCTTGGGGTGCAGGTCAGTGGGTCGAGTTGCTGTGTCCTGCTGTGTGACGCTGTGGCTCGACCGGCGTAGCTGGCGCCAAGGCATAGTTGGGGTAACGCGTTTCTAAAAAAGTCCCGTATTAGGGACGGAGCTCTGCCTTGAAAGTTGCAGTGGCCGGTGGCGTTCACCAACTTCTTGAATCTGTTCCTCGGGTTCACGTGTCTTCTCCAAGGTCTTAGCTGCCCCGCTCCAGCAAAAACCGACGTTCCCGAAACCCTTAACTCAAGTCGCCTGGGAAATGCATGGGCGAAGGAAGTCTTTCACACACCCTTTCTCAGAATACCAAATGACATGCCGCTCGAGGCCTTTTGAAAGTAGATGGCGGAAAAGGGAGGCTCACAACCTGTGTTCTGGAGCAGCATAGAAACAAACAAACAAACAAAACACAGCCTGAACTGTTTCCTTTGCAAAGGAACGTCAGAGTATATATCAAAATGGCACCTACTCGCGGTGACAACAGTGTTTGCCTTATTTCTGAGCATCAATACAATGTTAAATTTAGTTTCCAGACATTCTTTTGGAGGCTCTCTCTTGGAATGGAAAAACAACTCCAGGTTGTGGTACATTCCACCGTTTCACTGGAATGTAAATCCCCCTTGTAACTTGGTTCCCTCGTTGGATTTTTTTTTTTTTTTTTTTTTTTTTTTACAACGCAGGGATTCTCTGTGTAGCCTTGGCTGCCCTAGACTTGCTTTGTAGACCAGGCTGGCCTTGAACTCAAAGAGATCCTCCCAACTTGGGCTCCGGGGGAGTGCTGGCATTAAAGGCGTGCACCACCATGCCCAGCTCAAGCCTGGATCCTTGGAGGTTCTTAGGTTCCTTAATCGAATAATTTTTAAAGATCCAAATGGAAGCCAGGCATGGTGCACTCCTTTAATCCCAGTACTCGCTGGCAGATCTCTTTGAGTTCTTGAGTTCAAGGCCAGCCTGATCTGGTCTATACAGAGTGGTCCAGTCTCGAAAAAAAAACCAAAAAAACAAAAAAAAAGGAAGCTTGGAGACACTTTTACTAATGTTTTAGAGGGTGGGCAAGCTGTTAATCTTGGCAGTTGGCCAGAAAAGGTAGAGGGAAAACAAAAAAGCCATGTCCTTTTAAGTTAAGACTGGAAAAGGCGGGCCAGCAGGTTCAGCAATGGAGTTTAGCCAGGGGTTGCAGCGGTAAGGGATGCATATGCCACCTATCAGGGCAGGAATATGTGTATTCTAAACAGACATTTGTGCTCTCCTCTTAGCCTATTGAAAAAAATGGATACCCCCCCCCCCACTAGAATCCCCCCCCCACTCCACCCCAGGAATCTATCTCCTGCTAGGGAGAAGAAATGGCTGAAGCGGGGGGGGGGGGGGGGGGGGGGGGGGGGGTGTGTAGCCAGAGAAGACACTTACCTTCTAGGGTGACCTTTCAGAAGGGATTTGGAGCTGAGAGAGGGGTGAGTTGGAACCACACTTAGCAGTGTTAAGTTAGGCAGAGCGCTTGTTTTGTATTTAACTCTCATCTGTCAGGAAACTCAACTCCAAGGCAGAATTTGTGAACTCACAGGATCTCTTTGTCCCACTTTCCAGTGTGGCCACATTGAATAAATCTCCTTTTTCTGCTTTTCTTCATTAATTTGGCACCTTCAGTTGCCTTATTGAGGAAGGATGGCCGAACCTGAGTTCGAACACAGGCTGTGCCCCGTAATTCTGCTAATAGTAGCTCTAAAGAAAAGTGAGGAAGCCCAGAGTGTCCATAGAAGCCTGTCTGGCATCTTCAAGCAACCGTGTAAAAGAGGAAATTATCCTTTTCTGAATGAGAGCTCAGACCAGCAGGAAGGCCAGGGCCACAGTGTGTTTTGCAGAAGACTGCCAGTGGCTGCTGGGTGGGTGAGGTCTCCTGGGAAGAAAAAGTGTATCATCTTATTAAAGGACTCATTACTCTTCTCCCGTCCGCAGTACATAGTCCCGTCTGCAGTGCTTTCCCCTCCCCCAACCCCCCCCCCCCCCCCCCCCGCTAGACACAGAACTCTCAGACTCTGTTTCTCTGACCAGGAGAAAGTAGTTTTGTGTTAATGCTCCTTAACAAAACTGCACCTTTTACCTGGTTATTTAAATCCCAAGGAGGCACAGGCTTTGTAGGTGTGGAGGAGGTGAGCTGTCCTAGGTTCTAACACATGACTGGAGTTGCCATCTTGCCCTGTTACATTGTCATTCTCTAGCTCAGTACTAGGCACACAGTGGGGCTGGATAGTTTCTGAATGAAGGAATGAATGGAAAATGAATTCTCGAAGTTTCTCAGACAGTAAAGAAGTCAGAATTGCTGTCTAGGTCTCTTGGCTCTAGCCAGGGCTTTCAAGGACTGGCTCCTCAGATGCTCAAATGTTCCAGCCTTCCAGGTGAGCTCACTGAGGAGAAATCAAAAGACTGCCATGACAGGGAGACTAAAATTCGTCTCTGACTTATTGGGGACTCATTGCTCTGCCTTTAAGCATTTTACTCTAAACTCAACCTTCAGCCTTTTGGTAACTGGAGCTGTGAAACAAGAAACACTATTGACAATAAGATACTCTTCAGATATTTACTGAGTACCAGTGTACGGCTAGCATAAAAAGAGCCCGGAGGGAGGAAAATATGAATATCCAAATCTTCAAGTAATCCATGATAAGTTGAGGTTAAGCACAAGAAAGAGAACTGAAGTGCCAAGTATACAGAAGACAGGTGACGTCGCCAGTGTAATGAATAGTCACAAAGATGTGACACTCTAAGCTTTGACCTCAGGCGTTTTTCCCTCTTTCCCTCTAGTTGCATGAGCATGGTAGACTGTGCAGAACTCCATATTGACTGTGGGGACCGATACATGTATAGTATTGGGAAGGCCTCCCTGGGGACAGAGGAACAAATGATTCTGTTTTGGAAAAGTATCTGTCTAGAACATTGTCGTGGTGTGTAGAAGCATGGCAGATGCTTCAAAGAATAAGAGTCTAGACTAGAGTAGTAGTACACTAGAAAAACAGGAAATATTAGCAATTATCAAACAAAAGGTAGCAAGGGAAACCTGGTGTGTTCATACACACAGTGGATAAGGGATTCATTGAGGAGCACTTATTGACTCCCAGCTGTGCTGCCAGGTAGGATGGACTCGCAAACAGCCTTTCATGCTTTCCAGGCAGCAAAAACTTAGCCAGCCGGGTTTGCTGGGCATGCCTTTAATGCCAGCACTCTCAAAGCAGAGGCAGGTAGATTTCCCTGAGTTTGAGGCCAGCCTGATCTACAAAATGAGTCCAGGGCAGGCAGGCTATTACACAGAGAAACCCTGTCTCGGAAAAAAAACCAAAACAAACAAACACTAAAAAATCTTAGCCAGCAGAGGTATACGTATAAAAAACAATCCTAACACTTTTTTCTTGTAATAGCTACATAAGAACCATCAGCTCAGCATTTCTTACTTTCCCCACTAAAATGAGACTTCAAAAATACTCCAAACATCCATCTATTTCCTCATTTATCCATTATTTCTTTATAGAACAACTGGTTTTTATTATATAACTTCTCTATAAACATACTATGCAAAGAGATGGTTGACCTCAAACTTCTAAGTTCCAAAACTCACCACAAGCCCACAGTCAGGCAAGCCTTCATGCTACTTCCTTGAAGACAAACATGGATCAATAGGAAAGAATTTATAGTTTAAAAAAAATTCATACATTTAAGGTCAATTGACTTTTGTTATAAACATAATATATGTGTATGTATATGCCTTATGTGTGTAGATGCTGGTAAAGGCCAGAAGAGGAGGATCAGATCTCCTGGGCTGGAGTTACAGATGATAGTGACCCGGACCTTGGTACTGGGAGCCAAAGTAGAGTCCTAACCACTTAGCTATCTCTTCAGCCCCTCAACTGACTTTTAAGAATCTGTCCAGACAATTCACTAGAGAAAGAACTGGATATCTACGTGCAACAAACAAGTTAGACTTCCCATCTCATAGCATACACAAAATTAAAATCCCAAAGACTGCAAAGGCCCTTAGAAGAAATACTTGTCATAATTCCTCATGGCTGTGAGTTAAATAATAGTTTCCTAGCTATGACACTAAAAGCATTAACTACAAGAGAAAACTTTAGATATATTGGACCTCATCGAAATTTGACATCATAAAGAAAGTGAAAGGACAGCCTAATGAATAGGAGAATGTATTTACTTACAAACCATCTGTCTGACAAGGGAATTACACCCAGAATATACTGTATACAGAAGTTATATAAGACAACAGTAAAATTTTAAATCCAGTCTTTAGGACCTAATTGCAACATATTTTCCCAAAGAAGATAAACATGCAAAAAGATGCTCAGTATCTTGCAAATTGGAGCTTCAATAAGACAAACTTCACACCCACCAAGATGGTTACAATAACACCAAGCTAGACAGCGGTGCATGTGTGCGTGTGTGCATGTGTGCATGTGTGTGCAGATAGGTCCAGCTCTTAGAAAATAGATCTTCAATCTGAGGCTAATCTGTTGTAGAGAGGAAGAAGTAAGGGGGCAGGGCATAGTACGCACTGGCGGCTGTACGGATGGTTGTTGGGGAGGCATTCAGAAGTACATTGCCTGTCTGTAATATAATAGTGAAGACCTTCAGCTCTAGAATCCAATACTGCACACAAACTTAACAAAATTAGAACTGGAATCTACTAGAATCCATATAATACATTGCTTTTTAGATAAAATTGTGTATATATAATTGGAAAGCAGTTTGACAGTCCTACAAAAAGGTGACTATATTAACTCATTTTCTGCTATTATAACAAAATACCTAAGTTTGGTACTTTGCTTTTGTTTTGTTTGTTTGTTTGTTTGTTTGTTTGTCTGTTTTTGCTTTTTTAAAAAAAGTAGACTAACTGCAGCATAATGGCCCAGAGCATGATCCCTGCATCCATTGGTACAGCCAAGGTCTTCCCAGAGCTCAATGGGAAGCCCACTGGCACGGCCTTCCGTGTTCCTATCCTGTGTGTCTATTGTGGATCTGCATGCTGCCTGGGAAAAGCTACCAAGCACAATGGCATCAAGGAGGCGGAGAGGCAGGCATCAGGAGGTGCACTAAAGGGCATTCTGGCCTACACTAAGGACCAGGTTGTCTCCTGTGACTTTAATAGTGAGACCCACTCTTCCACCTTTGATGCTGAAGCTGGCATTGCTCTCAATGACAACTTTGTAAAACATTTCCTGGTATTACAATGAATACGGCTACAGCAACTGTGTGGTGGACTTCATGGCCTTCAAGGAGTAAGAAGACCTGGACCACCTACCCCAGCAAGAACATGGGAGGAAGAAAGAGGTCCTCGCTGTCCCCGTCCCAACTCAGCCCCCCAGCACTGAGGGAGGCCCATCTCCCCTCACAATTCCATCCCAGGCCCCCACAAGGAGAGAAGAGGCTTAGGAACCCCTATTCTCTTGAATACAATAAAAATTTACTACACAGCCCCCCCCAAAAAAGAAAGCTTATTTGAGTCACAGTTGTAGAGGTTCAAGGGCAGCATCTGTGCAGCTGTGATGAAGGCTTTTCCTATGACAGATGGCATCACAATGGCAGGTGTGCATACAGTAGAAAGACATCTCATGGCAACAGAAGAAGCAAGAATAAGATGTGGGTGGCAGTAATGACTTCTCAGCCGGCCTCACCCCTTCTGATGTCATCACTCTGAAGTCCATTCTCCCAGCACACGAAGCCCAGGGGAACATAACCAAACCACACCTACTACTCAGTTGCTCATACAATCCAGACATTCTGTTCCCGGAGAAATGAAAACATATGTATCCGTATTACAACTTGTCTACCCATGTTCACAGTAACATTATTCATAATAACCATAAAATAGAAACAACCGAACTACCCGTCAACCGAAGAGCAGATAAACAGAGCGTGACATATGCACATAATGGGATATGAAGTCAGTCATTATGAGAACAAGGTACTAACACATGTTACGTGAACGAGCCTTGAAAACATGCCATGTTCATTACTTTTCTCATTTCTATTCAGGAAGGAAGAGACAGTTATGCCTTTGGATTTGAAAGCAGGCAGTCCAGTCTGCCATGGCGGAGAAGGCAGGGAAATAGGAGGTGGCTGGAAACATTGCATCTGCAAGGCGGAACCAGAAAGGATTAATGTTCAATACTAGACTTGCACTCTCCATTTTTTTTTCTTTGTTTTGTCTGGGACCCCAGCTAATGAGATAGCCCCAGCCCCCTGTGCAACTGTAGGGGCTTCTGATTTTATTATATCACATTTCTATCCAAGGTGTTCTTATAGCCACCTCAGTTGTCAAAAGGGAGAAAAGAAGGTTTCTTAGCTGCTTTTTGAGATGTAACTTGATGGCCATCAAAACGGTAGCGTAGGCCAAGATGATGGAAAGAATTTATAGAGACAGGAGAAGGGAAAGGAGTCCCCAGCTCCCCCCACCCCACAATCCAGTTGAAGCCTCTCATCAGAAAGGAAGCAAGAGCCCAGACACTAGAAAGTGCTTAAGGCCTTTCCCCATCTTTAGCTGTAACCTGAAGTTTTCCAGAACTCTCATCAGAGAAACCCCATTTACAGGGAAAAGCTGTGTACCAACCCCTCTGTGCGACTGTAGCGCCTTCTGATTTTGTCAGATCTTATTTCCATCCAAGGTGTCCTTAGAGCCACCTCGCTTGTCAAAAGAGAGAAGAGAAAGTTTCTTAGCTGCTCTCAGAGATGTAACCTGATGGCCATCAAAATGGCAGATTATACATGGCTAACCACTAAGACAGTCAGTAGCTCTTACTTCCTGATGTCTCTCTCCTTTGAGACGTCTACACCCACTCTCTCAGGTGTGTCTGACCTTAGCACCTCTCTTTCTCTCAACATCCCCCCCACAACACCCCCTTACCTCCCCCCCATCTGAACAGTTTATTCAGGTCACAGTACAACCCTGCTTCATAAAATGCCTAATCCTGAAACTCTGGTCTACATCAAACACATACATCCTGGCTTCCCTTGAGTCACAGTCCTAACAAACTAGGGAGATACTGCTGCAGTGACAGTGTCTCTGTAATCTGTGTCCTAGTCCCCTTACCCCGGCAGTTCTTTCTTCCTCAGTTAAACCTCTCTGGAACCTCCCTCAGAGTCATAACCAGAGCTTGTCTCCCTGTGACTTTGAATGCTTTCAAGCTGGCAATGAGATTAACCCACATTGTGTGAAATCATACAAAATGCTACTTGCTGCATAGTATCACTTATATGAAATCACTTAAAGGAAAATCCATAAATTGGTACCCTAGCTCTGGAAAGAAAGAAAGGAGGGTGGGAGAGAAGGAATGGAAAAAATAGAGAAAAGAGGGAAGGAGGAAGGGAGAGAAGGGAGAAGGAGAGAAGGAGGAAGGGAGAGAAAGGAGGAGGGAGGGAGGGAGGGAGGGAAGGAAGGAAGGAAATAATGGTGGTCAAGGCCTAGGTAAAGCAGTAATGCAGGCTAATTACTAGTGTGTTTCTTTTGGGGGTGATGGAAATGCTTTGATACTACCAGATTATGGCGCTGACTAACGTGCTCTGTCAGGAGTTGAAGAGATGGCCCAGTGGTTCAAAGCACTTGGTGCTCTTACAGAATACTTCGATACCCACATGGTGGTGATTCACAGCCATTTTGAACTCCAGTCCCACGGGATCTACTGCTTTCTTTTGGACTTTATAATGCAGGCAAAGCAGTCGTACACATAAACTAAATCTAGAAATAATCTTAAAATGTATTTTAAAAACCATTCAAAATGTATCAATTTTGAAGGGATAGAGTTTATGGTGTGTGAAGTATGTGTTATGAGCCAGGTATTGTGCTGGGTACTTGAGAGGAGGAGATGAGCTCATGCTGTCTATAAGTAGCTCAGCAACACACAGACATGACTATGTACATTGTAGACAAACTTTTATGAACTTTCCCGGGAGATCCATGGTACTCTGTGTGGTCACTTAAATGCAATGGCTAAAACAATAAAAGCAGCAGGACACAGCAACATATGCCTGTAATTCCAGCACCTCCAGCACTTCAATGACCTGTAAATTTGGTATGAAGAAATCATCTGGAATACGAAGAAATGTCTGCCTCAAGCCCACTACCACCTTCACAAAATAACGCTATAACGGATTGAAGCTTTCCAAAACCAAATCATTTATACTTAGGTGGAATGAGTATTTAAGGAGCTTGAGTACTGAAATTACTTTTTTTTTTTTTTAGTATTCTTTCAATAACCTATCTCAAAAACAAATTCTGTCATTTTTGAAGGAGAAGAACATTTCACAAAATATATGGAAGTTGTTCACAAAACATCTTCAACTAGATATAGAGTGAGTCAAATGGAAGATGTGATATGTCATAAGTCCCAAGGGGAAGCCGTGTGAATGTTTTTCTCACCATCATAGAAGTTCATTGATGAAAAAAATTAAACCTGAAAATACCCATGGCCCAATGTTTGCCTCATAGTCAAGCAGATGCTTTGGGGGAGGCCCGGATTTCTAGTGATGAGCCATTATGCTCATGGCTAGCCTGCCAACGCACTGTACCAACTCCTGGCATCAGCGCTTGCCGTTGCCACACATTCATCTATGACATGATGGTTAAAGGACCCAATTCTGTCACTATTCCTTGGATATGATGGCTGGCGTGTGATATTAATGATGATGCCTGACCAAAACTTTTCTTCAACTCAACAGAATGAGCTTCTCAGGTGTCTCGGAACTGCCTTAAACAGAATTTATGGTCTCCTTCAGTGTCTGTGAAAGACGCAACTGAAAACAAAAAGTGCAAAGCAGTCAGGACATAGCAAGCACTCAATAAGTATTTCCTGAATGCTGTCAAATCAAAACAGATCTCAAGCAACGGAAGGCGAGCCTCAGAGCTGGGCATGGTGGTGCATGCCTTTAATCCCAGCACTCAGGAGGCAGAAGCAGAGTCTGTAAGTTTGAGTCTAGTCTGCTCTACAAAGAGAGTTCCAGGACAGCCAAGGCTACACAGAGAGCTCTGTCTCAAAAAACAAAAATTAAAAAAAAAAAAAAAATGGGGGGGGGGAGACTATGAACAGAGGCAAGCCTCCCATTAAACAATATGTGGTAAATACACATTCATCCTTAGAATACATTCTGTTGAACTGACAATTTTAATAAGAGACCTCAGATTATGCAGATATTTTAATAGATTTTCTCTGGCTCATCTACCATGGTTGACAGGTCATTGGCAAGAAGTGACATTTCCAGAAGAAGTGAAATATACTCAACTATTTTAACTTTTCGGCTTCTTCTGAAACTGTATTTTTTTTTTAAATTACTCAAGGAACTTTAATCCTGTGCTACAGACAAAAATTCTATTATGTAAAGATCTCACAACTCTAGGAAATGTAAACCTACTAAAGCTAACAAGCTGAATAATCAACAAGTTTCTGTTTCTTCCTGAGTTTCCTCTTGTCCCTCGAGAAAGGCCATATAGTCCATGCTTGCCTTGATCCTGCAGCTGTAGTGAGTGACAGAATTGCAACATAAAATGTAGTATTTATAGCAGGGTAAACTGTATACACTACATCAAGCACATATCATTATTTCCCAGCATTTGGAATATTCAAAATTCTTTACTACTGAAACACACAATTTTGAAATATACAGTTTTGAAAAAATACTGCAGACAGCTGTAACGTGTTAATGACTTTTTCAGTAGTGTGACCAAATGTGATGAAACAACGTAAAGGAGGAAAATTTGGTTTAAATTCAACTTCAGAGGTCTAGGTCTACCCTGGCAGAGAGGCTATAGTGCATAAGAGCAGCTGGCATCATAGCATCCAGGAAGCCCAAGAGGATGCTATATTAAGTGGCCTTTAAAAATTTTATCAGAGGTCTCCCAGCCAGTGGGATGGTACCTCACACACACAGAACAGCATTTCCCCTACTTAGTTCTCTTGAGAAACAACGCAGTTAGACACACCCAGAGGTGCATTTTATTAATCTGCCAGCAGATGCTCAGTCCAATTAAGCTGTCAATCAATATTAGCTTCGCACATTGTTACCCTCGTGCTAAGATTTACTCCTAATCTATCAGTAATTAGATTGGGGTTTTGTAAGGAGGGAAAAGAGTAGAACAAAATACACAGAAAGTTTTGATGTGTGCTTGGGCTTGGAAAAATGGCCGACCCTGCTGGTGCACAGGTGGAGTTGTTATCTATTGACTAGCAAGTTTGAAATCCTGCTCAGAGGTGGCATTCGTCATCTTGTGAATTCAACTGAGAACTGAGGAACGTCAGGACTGTTAGTCACAGGGAGGTTTAAATGACATGACTCTAATAGTTGTCTCCATGCCCAGCTTTGAGTCATTCGGGCCTGAAGAGGAAGAGCCCCAACTCTCAAGTTCCCTGAATTTGCTTCCTTTATATTTGAAAAGGGAGAGTTGAGAAGCCTTTCAGTCTGTGCCCTCCTGCCTGCCTCTGAGTAGCTTCACCAACATGGTGATCAGGCGTCTGGCAATAACGACACCTGATATTTCTAGAAGGAAAAACATGGTAGCCTTGGCTATAAAGATGTTAACAGAAAATACAGACGACAATATGTGAGTGAGGAAGAGCATGTGCAGGCTTGCACGCACACTTGAGTACACACACACACACACACACACACACGATCAACTGTTGCCAAGGGTGATTATAGCACAACTCAGTTGTCTACATGCTGACATTTGATACAAGCTAGCCGTTCGTTATAATCCTCACCTAGTCCTAAAATATCTCTAAGTGGACTTGAAAGTATTTTTCACACCTCCTAGATATCTTATGGAGATTCCAAAGGTGTGAAGAGCACAGCCCTGTTCCATGTTCTCCTCCTCCTGTAGGGTCGAAAGGCAGACTGAGAAACAGACCCTTAGCCTGGAAGCCGATGCTGAAAATGCCAACCTAGCTAGTTCTCTAGCTAAGTCTCCCAGGTCCTAAGGAAAGGGAGGGATAGCACTGGCGTTCATTCATTTCAAGACTGCTTTTAATTTTTGAAAATAGGAACTGAAAGCAATGCAAGTGAGTGAGTGGAAAATGAAGAGAGGGTGCAGTTTGGTGGGAGAGGCCTTCCTCCTTACAGATGAGGCTCCTAGAAAAGGGAAAGTCCCTTACTAACATCCTTCCTGGCTCCCAGGTCCTTCCCCTCCCACTCCAGTGGCAACTAGTATGAGTTCCATGTGTATATGAATATCTACATTGTTCTAAAGAATATTTCTGCTCTTCATCCTAAGCTCACACTGCACATTTTCTCTGCAACAGGCTTTTCTTCCCCACGCTGGATAGTTTTCATGCCACAAGACACAACTTTAATTCTTTAAGCAACTGCAAAAAGTGTCCAAAAATAACGGGGTGTAGCAATTTGTTCTCTCCGTGTGTGAAAATTGTCGTTTTGTTCTTTAAAAAAAATTATTTGAGAATCCCAAACATGTATACAGCGTATTTTGATCACATCCATCCTCTACACTTCCTGTAAATAATGTATCTTAGTGACATGCGTCTGAACGTCTCCATCAGTCTCCTTGGGGCAGAGGGCATCCTGGTACACAAATCTGAACTTGATGTGAGGAATCCCCTGGTTGTTTATAAGCACTTCAGAACTTCATGAGGCGGCTTGTCTATCTGATGTTCTGTACACCAGTCTAGAAACCAGTCCTTACAACATTCATGTAATTATATTTTAATTTTGTTCTTGACTCCAGTTCTTTGTGAGACACATGATAAATAGTATATAATGAATAGACATTGGAAGGCCTTTCCTTTATTGTTTGTAAACTTATAGGCCAAGTGTTAATTGGTACATATCTCTTGGAATGAGTGAATAAATGCAAACTTATAAGGCTTATAATTACCTGATAACTGAAATGATATGTCTGGACTTCTCTGGATCTAGAATATATAGAATATGAATTGTTGGCTTTCACCCACAGCCCTGAGTCCCCTTTGATTCTGAGTCTCTAGGGTGGTGGGTGCATCTCTGATTATAGTAGTGGTTGGCTCTGAGTCAAAACTTTGTTCTGTGCTTCATTACAAGGCCTCCAACTCCAACTTGTTTTGATCCCTGGGATGACTGAGGGTGGGTCTCCCAGCAAAGAGGGCTTTCAGAGCCACACACAGACTCTGGGAAAGGTGGAAGCATCTAGAATTCTGTCTGATTAAAACTCTTTAGCTAAAAACTTTACTGAGCACCTGGGCTGCTGCTGGACAGTTGTGCTGGGAGATGGAGGTTCCCACAGGAGGCACTGGAATGCACGCCCACCCTCCCATATTCTCTCTCCTCTCTCCCTCCCTCTCTCTCTCTCTTTCTCTCTCTCTCTCTCTCTTTCTGCCTCTCATCACATGACCACCCATTTCTATCAGTTAAATAAACTGGGAACCCTTGCAGAAGTGTTTCCTTGAGTTCTGTGAGACACTCCACCTGGGGTCATAGGTGAAGGGGCTCTCGCCAACTCCAGCGTGGTGAGCATGGCTCTGGCAGGCTGTGCCCTTCTCTGCCATTCCCTCTGCCTTGCTAAAAACTGTTAGATTCCATTCCTAAAGCTGGCTACCAAGGTGACTGATGAAATAAATGAAATGAGCCAATTGGCAATGAAGCCATAATATATAAATGCAGGTTTATTGGAAGCAGCACGGGAGGGGGAGCAGAAGGGGGAGCCCGAGCTGGGGGTGGGGGGTGGGATGAAGGGAAGAAGAGAGGGCAGGAAGGCAGGGCAAGGGCAAGGGTGGCAAAAGGGACAAAAGAGGCCAGTGAAGCCAAGATGTCCGGTTTATATAGTGAGAGTCTCTCAGAAAGGGAAGCCCCGCCCCCAGGTAGAGAGTAGGACCTAACACAAGGTTATTCCCTAATTTGGTCAATTTCCCCCCCCCCCCTCCGCCTTCCCCCCGCCCCCAGGCTGACCATCTCAGTTATCAAAGGTCCACTTATCAAAGTACTGAAGTCCAGCAATCAAAAACCTCCTTAAGCTCACCTAATTAACATTCCCAATAAAAATATGCTGTAGCATCCTAGCCTGTTCCAACACACACCTTTCCTTTTTTCGAGACAGGGTTTGTCTGTTACACAGAGCTCCAGCTCTCCTGGACTCTCTACGTAGACCAAGCTGGCCTCCAACTCACAGAGATCCTCCTGCCTCTGCCTCCCAGTGCTGGGAGTAAAGGCATGTGCTGCCATGCCTGGCTCAACCTTTCCTTTTTCTTTTCTTAAAAGTTACACCTTTATGGGCCCAGTGGCACACATGTTTAATACCAGCACTGGGGAGACAGAGGCAGGAGAATCACTGTGAGTTCAACACCAGGCTGGTCTAGAAGAGAGTCCAGGACAGCCAGGGCTGTTACACAGAGAAACTCTGTCCAAAAAGAAAAAAACAAGAACAAAAACAAAAAAAGCCACAAAGCAAAGCAAAAATATTTATACCTTTAAGGTCATTTGCTGTTGTTTTTCTGCCTAACTAAGAAAGCCACTTTAACTTTTCTTCTTTGCTTAATGAAGGACCTATCTTCAAAAACAAGTGTTTGGACATGGTTTGTGCCTAATCCCAGGTCCGAAAGGAAACTCCCACTGTGCAGGGTCTCCTAATAATAGGAGCTCAGGGCTGGCTTAAAACGGGCACCACCTGCCAAGGGACTGAGTGCTCAAGCACATGGCCCTAGTGCAGACAGTTCACTTTCAAACCATAAGGACCAAGGTTGAGAAACCCTCACATACAAACACATGCATACACAGATACATATTATACACACCTTTTTGGCAATGATGAATGCATACTGTATGTGATTTTCTGTCATTTATTTTTATTAATTATTATTATTTTGGCTTTTCAAGACAGGTTTTTCTGTTACACAGAGGCCTAGCTGTCCTGGGCTCTCTTTGTAGACAAGGCTGGCCCTCAAACTCATAGAGATCTGCCTGCCTCTGCCTCCCAAATGCTGGGATTAAAGGCATGAGCCACCATGCCTACCTATTTATGTATTTTTGGTGGGCCATTCTTTGTAGCCTTGGCTATCCTGGACTCAGTTTGTAGACCAGGCTGGCCTTGAACTCACAGAGATCAGCCTGCCTCTGCTCCCCAGAGTGCTGGGGTTACAGGTATGTGACACCGGCCTGGCTCTGTTATTTATTTTTAACATAGATGTCTAAACATTTTATATTAAACTATACTTCTATAATATCTCAAATAGCATTTTAATAAATCAGCTATTCTCGAATCTTTTAGGAAAAGTGTGACATTCTTGAATAAAGGTTCAGCATTAGTGCCAAACAGTATCTGTAGCAGTTCAGTCTGCTTTGCCATACTCCTTAATAATGCTTGAGGATTAAAAAACAAAAACAAAAAAACCAACAAACATACTTAGACATGATATTGGATCACACACACATACACACACACATATGCTCACGCATATGCATGCATGCACACGCACGCACACGCACAGGTCCACAATCAACTGAGTCATTTCATATAGTAATGCCACCTTCCAGACATTTCTGAAAAACTCTCTCTCCTTCCTGGCTATTTCTTTTAAGCGTTGGTTACATCTTTGGATTCATTTCATGGGCACTGTTGACTGTGACTTGGAATTTGGAAACTGCAGCATCGAAGCCCAAGTCTTACACAACTCACTGTTTTACAGTACTGGCAACCCCTTTTCTTTTGATCACTGGAGAACAATGAAATATTTCATTTCCTTTTTATAAGCATGTATGCGAGGCTGGGGATCGGGACAGAGGGCCCTGCACATGATAAGCACATACTTTGCCATTAACGCACATTTTCGACATCAGCAACTTTTAAATCTTAAATACATTTTCTTAACCAACTAAGCTATTATAAGTAAGTTTATTGAGTTTTCTTTTTCTCTGTTTTTTGTATGCACACAGTATTCATGCATGCTATCCTGTGTGTGTGTGAATGCTCAGGTGTGTGCAAGGGTGTATACACATATGTGCATTTGGAGTTCTAAAGTTGACATCAGCTATATTTCTCTCCACTCTACTTATTGATGCACGGTATCTCAGGGAACGCAGTGCTTGTCAATCCCCCCACCTACTGTCAATAGCCTGTGCCAGAGTCCCCTGCCTCTGAGTACTGGGACTACGGGCAGCTGGCACACCCACGGGGCTTTTCAGCAGGTCCTGGGACTCTGAATTCCATCCTCAGGCTTTACCCATGGAGCCTCCTCCCCAGCCCGGTGAAAGTTTAGAGTATGCTGAGACATTCTTCATAACAATTGTGTCAGATTCAGTGGAAACTGAGGCTACCTCAAGCAAAACAACATATGTGATTACCAATAATGAACATGGAAGAGAAATAATTAACTTTGTCTTCCCCTATTTCCCTCTCGTGCCCCCAAATATTTATGGTCTATGATATTTGGAATATGATGTTGCAACTTGCTAATGTGAGCTTGAGTGAGCTCCTTGGGATTCGCCTCCCAATCTCAAAGCTAATTAACTTTGAGAAAATGATTAGATTTCCCTGGCCCCTAATTATACCGTCTATAAAATGATGACTTAATGATCTCTTTGATTTCTTTAAACTTTAAAATTATATGATTTTATGCTTTAGAACATGATACACAAACAACCTATAAACGTTTGCAGTATAAATGGGGTTGTGAAATAATACCCTAGTTATTGCCTAGATCTACTTAGAATACTTCAGTCTGCACATTGAAATGAGAGACAACCCCAGGCTGGGCTCAACCAGGGTGCAGCCACATGGAGAACAGCACTGAGGCTTCAAGAGAATTCCTTTCTGGTTACAGGGCCACAGCTTTAAAAAAAACAAAAAACAAAATACAAAAAACAAAACCAGAACTCCTATGATGGGCAAGTATCTTGGGGGAAACACTTATAGAGAACATAGAATTTGAATTTAAGAAAAAGATGCCAAAAGATTAAGTGACAAAACAGCACACTCAGTTTCAAGAGCTGCTGACTGCACAGGACATTTGTCATGCTTGTTGCCATCCAGCATCTGTGTGTGTATGTGTGTGTATGTATGTGTATGTGTGTGTGTGTGTGTGTGTGTGTCCCCTGTGTACATGCCTGTATTTGGGTGCATGCATATGCAATGGATTCTGTACACTTGTGCTTCGTACATGTGAGCAGCACCCTTGGTTGACATTGGAGCTCTTCCTCAGTCATGTCTCCTTTGCAGAGCAGTGGGATTGGAAACAGGCTGCTGCCCCACCCTGTGTTTATGTTGGTCCTGGGCATCTGAAATCCACTCTTCAATGCTTTACCCACAGAGTCATCTCCCCTGCCCTCCACTGTTTTTCAAAACACCCCTTTCTCCCAGTAGAAGCTCTTCCTTTTCCAGGTAAAGGCCTGTATTCATTCATGAGGCAGATGACAAAATGATGGCCAGGACTCAAGCTAAGGTCCAGTCATCAAGTGTGCTTATCTGCTTTGGACTTAAGTAACAAAACATAGGAGTAAGTAGCTGAAGAGAGTCTGTGACATAACTGAAGAGAGTCCGTGGCAATAGCCCTGCAACTTTGGGAGACCTGTGCACAATAGCGGGAGGGGAGCCTTCGTCTTGAAGCAGTCCTTGCTGCAGTAAGGGGTTCCTCAGGCTTGATTCAGGCTCTCCTTGGAAAGTCTCTAAATGTTTTAAAGCCATTTAATACATTTAAAGCTACTTACAGTGAACACTGTTGTTTGTATCTAAAAACTCCAACAGGTACTACATAGTGTCTTCTATTTTCTTTCTCTTTTTTCTTTTCTTTTCTTTCTTTCTTTCTTTTTTTTTTTTTTTTGGTTTTTTGTTTGTTTGTTTGTTTGTTTTTTTAAGACACCATTTCTAGGTGTAATAGCCTTGGGTGCCCTGAAGTATGTAGATCAGGCTGGCCTTGAACTCACGGAGATCTGCCTGCCACAGCCTCCTGAGTTCAGGGGTTAAAGGCGTGCACCACCATATTAGTAAGAGTTTTGTCATGGAAGATAAAAGAATAATTTGTGCTAAGGGATAGAAGTTCTGTTTGAAACTATATTCTACTGTAGACATTAAACAGGGCTATCTGGAGAAAGGAGGAAGGCTGGCTGCTGAAGAGTAGATACAAGCAGAAGTGAAATAGTAAAAGGGGAGCCACTGGGGGACTTTAAAACACCAGCCCACATGTAGGAGCACTTTATCTTTTTTTGTTTGTTTGTTGTTTTGTTTTGTTTTTTTGAGCTAGGGTTTCTCTATGCAGCCTTGGCTGTCCTGGACTCACTTTGTAGACCAGGCTGGCCTCCAACTCCCAGAGATCTACCTGCTTCTGCCTCCCAGAGTACTGAGATTAAAGCCATGTGCCACCAAGCCCTGCGTGCTTTATCTAAAAAAAGAAAGCAAAATTTACTTAGTGTGGAGGTCATCTTAAATGTGAGCTAATTGGACCTTGGTATGGGCCCTCTCAGGGCTGAAGGTAACTTACCTTCAGTGGCCTCAGAAACACTATCTCAATGTTACGAGTTATTTAGGAGAATCCCAGAAGGATACAGCTAGAAGAGAGGTCAAAAGAAGAAATGATTTATTTTGACTAGAGGGAATGTTTGGGAGAAAGAAGGAAAAGGGTACAAAGAATGTTTAGAATAAGGTCCAATATAGGCAGCTATGTCATAGGATTGGAATCTGTGTGTAAAGCTATTACAGCAACGTGATCATGAGACTGCATCAATAACAGCAGGTTGCAACATGATCACTTCAATTTGGTGACCCACACTTACACTATCACTCGAATCCACAGTGTATGTTAGGTCAGTCCCACCCACGCATGGCGGCTGACACTATCTGGGCTTAAAGAACACGGGAGGATATAGGAGAAATTACAAGCGTGTACAGTCTAGGTTATTTCTTCTAAGCTTGGTTCTTGATCTTTATTTCTCAGCCATGGTATATATAAGTTTCACAAATATTACACACTTGGGTGTCTGAGACTTGAATGTGAGGGAAGAAGCCATGGAAACAACGTCGTCACCTGTCCATCTTTCAACAGCATATCTGGGAATTCTGCATAACGACCGACAAGGCAGGGAATGGACCGAGGGTATTAAAGTCTTGCAGCCCAAAAAGAAATCTTGTGTTTCTCATTTGCAAAACAAATGGAGTGAACTGAAGGGGATGATCACACGGGTCACTGGCATCTATTTCCACTTGTAGGGAAATCTCTCCCAAAGACAGCCAACGTTATCAATAACATGGCTGGAGGATCATACTATATGTCATGTCTGTTGAACTGTCAGAACTGAGCTGAATTACACGCCTTCAGCTTCCTTAGGACATCTTCACTGAAGATAGTAATGATCTACCCAAGAAAATGTTCTATGCAACGAGTGGGAGGAAACTTGGAAAGGAAATAGATGACAGGGCCACCAAAACAACCCAGCGAAGATCAATAGTATATTAGCCATCTATAGCTTGGAATAAGTGGCCCAGAAGCTCAACGGCTTAAAACAATACATGTTACTTATAGCAGCTTGTGGCCACCTAAGAGTCAGGAGGCTAGAGCTTGCAGTTCATGAGGTTCGCATCAGTGTCAGAAGGGTCTTCAGTCATACAAAGCTAGTGCTTGAGTAGCAGCTCCATAGCGGCCCATTCCCACTAGGGACAAATGTTGGTGGCTGTGGCCACATCCTGGTTCTGTAGAAGGCTACTTGAGGGGCTGCAGAGATGGCTCAGTCAGTGAAAAAGGTTTGTTGTGGGAACAAGAGGACCTGAGCTCTGATCCCTGGACCCTGTGTAAAAGCTGGGCACGGCAGCGCACATCTATAAATCTTGTGCTTACAGAGGAGAGATGTGGGGGCCCTAGCGGCTCACTGGCTAGCCAGAATAGCCAAAGGGGTGAGCCCTGTCCCACGAAAAGTTAGAGAGTGGAAGGCACCCAATGCTGACTTCATTTCCACATGGCGTCATACACACAACCACACACAAGCTATCTGGATGTTTTTATGACGTGTAGCATATTCATCTCGGCCTCCCCCTCCCTCTCTCCCGAAGCCAGAAGTCTAGAAGGAGCAATGTGAACCTTCCGTGCCCTTCATGAGCTAGCACTGATGTCATACCTCAGCACCTCCCAGAAATTTGTGGGGGTCAGCAGGTCATCCCTGAGTGTGAAAGGAGACTGAAGTGGACACCATGAGCTACGGTTCAAGGGGGAAATGAACTCATCCAGGAAGCTAGATACTAAAAATTAAGGGCGCGTGATTGAAAAGGTAGGAAGAAGTGAAGGACCGGATAGATATGTGACTGCGCTGGCTGGTTTTGTGTGTCATAAGCTAGAGTCCCATGAGATCCAGGCATTTTCTCAATTAGTGATCAATGGGGGAGGGCCCAGCCCATTGTGGGTGGTGCCATGCCTGGATTTGTGGTCCTGGGTGCTATAAGAAAGCAGACTAAGTAAGCCAGTAAGCAGCACTCCTCCATGGCCTCTGCATCGGGTCGTGCCTCCAGGTACCAGCCCTGCTCGAGTGCCTGTTCTGACTTCCTCCAATGATGGACTGTGGATCTGGAAGAATAAGTGGAATAAACGCTTTCCTGCCCAGCTTGCTTTTTGTTCCTGGTGTTTTTGTTGCAGTAATTAAAAACCCTAATTAAGACAGATGTTGGATTCAACAACGCAACTGAGACATTTTAGGTCAGGGGAAAACTGAAGTCCATAGATGACCACAGGAAGTTGCCTACCAGCTTAGACTTCCTACTTTAAAACATTATTTGTGGTTATTACTGTGTGTGTTTATATGTCTATAATTTGGGGGGGGGGCATGTGTGGATTTTATCTGTAAGAGAACTTTCCTAGGGAGACTCAACGTGCATGCCCTGAAGAAGGAATCTACCACTTACCAAAGTAACAATTACACCAAAATCCGAGTTGGTGATCCACTGAGTTTTACTGGGGTGACTAACAGGAGCCTGGGCAAGGGGGGGTTCACAGAGGCAAGGATGACTTAGAAGCAGCTGCATCATGGAGAAACCACCCTGACAACTCACACTGTTTTGTGAGCGGGTGACAATTCTCAAAAACCCCACACATGGACCTCTCTGCACAACTTGGAGGTAGCTAGATAGCGCTACAGAGTCAAGAATCTCCCCCATGGCAGTGCTGTTGGTCAGTCTCCTCCCTCAACAGCTGTTGACAGCTCAAGAAGCTGGGGCGGGGCCTTGGAGAACCAAGTTTCTGCTTTTCCAGATGTGAGATGTCTGTTTACCTCCCCAATCTCATGAGCCTCCACCTCCCTCCTACAGGGAATGATTCAATTTGAAGAAAGTGCTATACAAATGGGAGTGGTAGTTGGGGGTGTAGCTTTGTTGGAGAGTTGGCTCCAGGAATGAAACTGAAATGAAAAGGCTTGAACAGCAAATGCCTTTACCCCTGAGCTGCCTTGCTGGTCCCACATTACCTGCTTCTAAGTCAAAGAAAAATAATGTATTTGATGTTATTGTTATTTTGTTCGCCGTTAGAGTAGTTAAATCAATATTCTAACAGATGCATTAACTTGTCTGAGACCACAGAGCAGCAGGGGGAGGCCTGACGCATTGTCATTTGCTGACATCTACTCTCTCGCCTCCTGCCTCGCCCTTTGACAAACACGCTGTCCCAGCCAGGAGAGAATGTTCCTCTACCCGCCCTTTCAACGCACCGGTGTATTCTAAGAGTTCAATAAACATCTGAACGTAGTCATCGCTGACAAGTGTGTGTCCTGACCTATCAAGATCAAAACAAAGGCTTCTGTAAAGTCGAGTTCATCGGATTCTATTATGACAAATGATCAGCGCCTTCGCAGTGAGAGCTCGGTTTGTCTCTTGTTTGATGTTCTGACTCATTTTCTATGGAACCTAAGTCTACTTGGGATGTGTTAAATCTGCTGATTGTTTTCAAATGAAATCTTCTCCAGATGTATTTTTCCCTGTAATCTTGTGTACCTTCCATCTTACCATCTTTGGCTCTTTCTAGCCCATTCTAAAAACAAGAGTCTGCACATCTGTTACCCGTCCAACGCCTACTGGCACAACCACACTGGATCACAATAAAATACGGAACTGCTTCTATATTCTTGCCAACTAGCCGACACATGATGGCCTCTGAGATGGCCCCACTGCCCCCCACTGCCCCCACTGCTCCCTTGCTAAGCACCCCATGGGCTTAGCAGCCTCCCAGAAACCAAGTGGGAACCTACATCCCCAAGACCCAATCCTTTTGGCTTGACTAGCACTCCTATCAGTTACTAACATTTAAAAACATCTCTGAGCCAGGCATGGTGGTACATGACTTTAATCCTAGCACTCAGATAGGCAGAGGCAGGCAGATTGCCTTGAGTTTGAGGCCAGCCTGGTCTACAAAGTGAGTCTAGGACAGCCAAGGCTACACAGAGAAACCCTGTCTTGAAAAACCAAACAAACAAACAAACGAACAAAAAGCAAAAATAAAAAATGTCTCTGGGCAGCCAGGCATGGTGACACACACCTTTAATACCAGCACTCAAAAGGTAGAGACAGGGGGATTTCTTTGAGTTTCAGGCCAGCCTGGTCTACAGAGCTAGTTCCAGGACAGCCAAGGCTATACAGAGAAACCCTGTCTCAAAAAACAAAACAAAACAAAAGTCTCTGAGGTGATAGCCAGCTTTTATCTTGCAAAGCAACTCATAAAAATTCCACCCCCCATCTCTTTCTCTCTCTCTTTTCCAAGACAGGGTTTCTCTGTGTAGCCTTGCTGTCCTGGACTACCTTTGTAGACCAGGCTGACCTTGAACTCACTGCCTCTGCCTTCTGAGTGCTGGGATTAAAGGCGTGTGCCACCACACCAGGCTATATCTAGTCAATTTCCATAGGTAGTAATGTCTTCAAAAAACCCATCAGAATAAAGATGCCAGAATCAGTAATTAAAATAAATAATAATAATAATAATAATTTTTAAAGATGCTGTCCTCTTAATAGTTTTATATCTACAACTATGTGCACACTTTTATGACTCAAGGCCTGTATTTGTAATAGTGTCCAAGGTCTTCCCTACTAAATCCCTATTACTAAAACACACAAACACACAGTACACACATAGACATAAAAACACATGTATATACACACACACAGAGACACATGCATATACAGACATAAACACACTGTCCCACACATACACTCATTAAGCTAACAGACCCATCATATAGAGAAATGAGTTAAATCATACACAATTCAAACCTACTTTCTGCAGCCTCACTACGGTCTCCATATAAGCCCACACTCTCGGAAGGAAAAGATGCAATCCTTTAGCTGCAGTCCATCTCCACAGGAAGCCCCAGTTGTGTTGGTAATTATAGAGCAGGCCCTCTTCAAGCACCTTCAGTTTTTTCTCTTCTACTTTTGACAACTTTAATATAATTCATTTGCCTTTTATAGTGAGCTACAGGGATGTTACTTGAAAAACAGAAAAGACATGATGTATAACATTTTTGTTTTCCCCAGCATGCAAGCACTGGAATAAATGTCAGCAGCCACTACTAGTGCTAGTATTGCTGTATCTATAAAGAATAAATCCTTCTTGTCCTCCTGCTTAAGACCCCCTATGGCTCCTGTTTTAGGCTTTGTGTTGCTAAGAGGGGAAAAAAAAAACCATGACTAAAAGCAACTTGGGAGGAAAGAGTTTATTTTGGCTTAAGACGCTCAGGTCACTAATGATGAGGAAGTCAGGGCAGGAATTCAGGTAGGAACCTGAATTAGGGAACTGGAGGCGAGGCCACTGAGGAATGCTGTTGAAAGGCTTGTTCCAATATGGTTCCCTCGGTCAGCTTTCTTAAATACGAAACTCAGGGCTGCTTGCCCAGGTGTGGCACCACCCACAGTGGGCTGGGAAACCTCTGATTGACTTGTAACTCATCATCCAGAGATGTCAGGAACTTGGAGGCAGGAACTGATGCAGAGGCCATGGAGGAATCCTGCTTACTGGCTTGCTGCTCATGGTTTACTCGATCTCTTTTCTTACAGCACCAAGGGCCAGCTGCCTAGGGGTGGCGCCAAGGATGGGCCCTCCCACGTCAACCATCAATCAAGCCAATACTCCACAGGCTTGCTTATAGGCCAGTCTTACAGAGGATTTCTCTCAGTTGTAGTTCCCTCTCCTCAGATAACTCTAGTTTGGGTCAAATTGATGCAAAACTAGCCTGTACAAGTCCGGTTGCTTTTCTTTTATTTTATTCTTTAATCTCTCAGTGCCAAAGGTTGAAGCTAGGAGCTTGGACAGTATAGGCAAGCGCTCTACCACTAAACTACATTCCCAGCCCTTCCCAAACTGTAATGGCTTATACCGATTATGAATTTACAGGATCTAGAATCGCCAAGGAGACAAGACTCCAGGCACAACTGTGAGGGACCACCTTGATTAGACTGACTGGGGGACTGACTAGGTGTGGAGAGCCACGGAGCCCTTTGTGGACCCCCGCCTCCACAGGGCGCCCGGCATGCAGCCGGAGCCGTTTCGATTTAAACAACCCCTTATTTGAAAAAGGCCCGCTGCTCGCGAGCCTATCAGAGCGCGAGACGTGTCTTGGTGTGATTGGCTGTTTGAGTGCTATAAATGAATGTGAGGGGAGTGGCTTGGGGGGATTTTCACCGAAGCGAAGAAGAAAGGCCTGAATAAAGCTGCTTAGGAGAAGAACCGGTGGTCGCGTCTTTCTTGCCGGTCAAGCGAGGCGCGACAAGTGGTGGCCCGTACGGGGAACCGACTCCCCCACCGTCAAGTTCAGAACTCCAAGTGGTCAGGGATTGCCGGCGGGTAAGTTCCTGGTAAGTGGAGCTTACAACCCCTGGGGAAGGGGAAAGTCCTCGGGAGGGAGGCTATCCTTAGGTCTCCGGGAGGGAGCTAATTCTTAGGTCTCCGGGAGGGAGCCAATAAGTGAAAATATGGGTGCGTCACAGTCTCATCCAGTTTTCGCTGCTCTTCAAGAGCTGTTAAAATCAAAGGGAATCAAATTAAAGAGTAAAACTTTGGAAACCTTTTTATCAGAATGTGATACCGTAGCCCCGTGGTTTGCTGTATCGGGTAAACTAGCCTCCTCGAGCTGGGACAAGTTAGGTAGAGATCTAGACTTCGCCTGGGAACAAGGCGATCTGAAAAGAGGTATAAGACCTATATGGAGGCTGGTACGCAGTTGCTTGGAGGATACCAGATGCTCACAGGCTCTGGAAGTAGGGAAACGGGCCTTAGAGCAGCTCAAAGAAGAAAGGTCTTTGAGGTCAGAGAAAGGGGACACATCAAGCGACAGTTCAGACTTGGAAGAAGATATTGAGGAATTAGCAGAAAAAATGGAGAGGTCCACCTTGTATCCAGACCTGACTCCATTTAAAAAGGGGAAGTTGCCAAAGGAGGAAGTGAACATTCCTAATCCTGGGCCAGAGGCAACCGCAAGCGCTCGGTCTCTCTGCCCGCAAGTTTGGAGGGACGTTAGAGCTGGTGCCTTGGGTTTTCCAGTGTTCCAGGATGCTCAGGGACAGCGCTACCACGAGCCCCTAGAGTTCAAAATTGTGAAGTCCCTTGCCGAGTCGGTACGTGCCTATGGCGTTTCGGCTTCCTTCACAGTGGTGCAGGTTGAAGCACTGAGCAGACACTGCATGACACCCACGGATTGGGGTAGCCTTGCCAAGGCCTGCCTCACTCCTGGGCAATACCTTGATTTTAAGGCCTTTGTAATAGAATTTGCCGCTGAACAGGCCGCCGCTAACGCTGCGGCAGGAAATCCAGCCTGGGACAGGGACATGCTTCTAGGACAGGGCCGATTTGCAAATCAACAGACGGGGTATCCAATGCAAGTGTATGAGCAGATTAACCAAATTGCCATTAGGGCATGGAAGGCCTTACCCAATAAAGGGGAGGTAAGTGGGAACCTGACTCAGATCATGCAAGGTACCACAGAACCGTTTTCTGATTTCGTCGCCCGCATGGTTGAGGCAGCAGGGAGAATCTTCAGGGACCCAGATGTCGCCATGCCCCTGGTTAAGCAGCTAGTGTATGAGCAATGCACGAAGGAATGCCGTGCTGCCATCACTCCTTATAAGGGCAAAGGGATAGAAGTCTGGATGAAAGTTTGTCGAGAACTGGGCGGGCCTTTGACTAATACTGGACTGGCCGCTGCAGTAGTACAGCTCTCAAGAGGAAGGAAGTCTGCTCCCCCTGGCACTTGTTTCAAGTGTGGCAAACATGGACATTTAAAAAGACAATGTCCTGAGAGAGGAAGTGGACAGGGAGGGGGAGGAAACATTCAACCAAGACAACCAAGTTTGTGCCCCAAATGCAAAAAGGGGAACCACTGGGCAAATGAGTGTAGATCGGTGAAAGATATTAACGGTCAGCATTTGACACCTGGCTATGGTGGAGCTCGTTCAAAAAACGGACAGCGGGGCCCACGTCCCCAGGGCCCGCAAATATATGGGGCCATGGACAATGGGAACCAGGAAAGCTGGGAGGAGGAGAGATGGCCATCTCTCCGTCGTCCCAAGAACCACGGAGAGCCACTTCGGGTTCCGCAGGGTTGGACCTCCGTTCCACCACCAGACTGGTGTTAACTCCCCAAATGGGTGTCCAATTAATAGAGACTGACTTCAAAGGACCCCTGAAGCCTCAAACAGTGGGGCTCTTGATTGGGAGATCCCTCTCCGAGGGTTAATAGTACATCCAGGCATCATTGACCCCGATTATTATGGTACTGTTAAGATTATGGTTTCCTCGCCTCGCGGTATTGTGGCCATATCACCAGGCGATCGCATAGCACAATTGGTGATTCTCCCTAGTCTACATACTAATTTTCCATCAGCTAAACAAGAGAGAGGAAAGAAAGGTTTTGGGTCCAGTGGAGTTGATTTAACTTTCCTCTCTTTGCAATTGGATAAGAGACTGATTTTGGACCTGTTAGTGGAGGGTAAAAGAATTTCAGGGTTGCTAGATACTGGAGCCGACCGCAGTATTATTGCCAAAAAGGACTGGCCTACTGCTTGGCCCGTTCAAATTTCTTCACAGATCTTGCAAGGACTGGGATATGCCAAAGCCCCTGACATGAGTTCCAGATTGCTAAAATGGCAGGATCAGGAGGGTCATGTTGGAGAAATTCAGCCCTATGTCCTTGACCTGCCGGTCACCTTATGGGGAAGAGATTTATTACAAGACTTGGGCTTTAGACTAACTAATGAATACTCGAAAGAATCACAGGGAATAATGAACCATATGGGTTATCATCCCAGTTTTGGCCTAGGAAAATATCTCCAGGGACGGCATTCTCCTATAGAGCCAAAACAAAAACAAGGGAAAGAGGGTTTGGGTTTTTCTTAGGGGCCGCTGGGGAGGGGACTCCCATTACATGGAAGACTGAGGACCCTGTATGGGTTCCCCAGTGGCCACTTTCCTCAGAGAAATTACAGGCAGCCACAACCCTTGTTCAGGAACAGCTTAGCTTAGGACATATTCAACCTTCTGTGTCACCCTGGAATACCCCCATTTTCGTTATTAAAAAGAAGTCTGGAAAATGGAGGCTGTTGCATGATTTAAGAATTATTAATGAGCAAATGCAAGTGATGGGACCAATTCAGCGTGGACTTCCGCTACTTTCTACCCTGCCTCAGAATTGGCCCATAATTGTTATTGATATCGAAGACTGCTTTTTTTCCATTCCTTTAAATGAAAGGGATTGGGAACATTTTGCTTTCACAGTTCCTTCTTGTAATCATGAAAAGCCAGACCAGAGATATGAATGGGTAGTGTTGCCACAAGGTATGGCTAATAGCCCTACGATGTGTCAGCTTTATGTAGGACAAGCTATTGAGCCATTGAGGAAAAGATACCCCAAATTAAGATGTATCCATTATATGGATGACATCCTTCTGGCACACAATGATGAAACCCTTTTGCATACAGCTTTCTCCGAACTAGACCAATTGCTGCGACGAAGGGGATTGTCTATAGCCCCTGAGAAGGTACAACAAGACACCATAGTGAGTTATTTAGGAGCAAAGATTCTACCAAAACAAGTTTGCCCCCAAAAATTGGAGTTACGCCTGGATTGCCTACACACTTTAAATGATTTTCAGAAATTTTAGGTGATATTAATTGGATTAGACCTTATTTAAAGATTCCAAATTATATCTTAAAGCCATTATTTGCAATTTTAGCGGGGGACAGTGATTTGAATTCCCCTCGACAATTAAATGAAGAAGCACGAAAGGCATTAAATAAAGTTAATCAGGAATTGCAGAAAGCTTGCCTAAATAGAATAAAAGAAGGAATTCTCATTCAAATGTGCATTTTACAAACATCAGACCAACCTACAGGAATTCTATGGCAAGATGGACCTTTATTATGGATCCACCCAAAATGTTCTCCTGCAAAAACTATAGATCATTATCCCACAGCCATTGCAAAATTAGCCATGGAAGGCCTAAAACAGAGTTTACAATTCTTCGGTATGGTCCCTGAAAGAATTATTGTCCCTTATGATAGTCACCAACTTCAAATTTTGTTTGCAACAGTTGATGAATGGGCTATTTTAAAAACTAGTTATGATGGGTATTTTGACAATCATTATCCTAAACATCCATTGATGACCTTCTTTAAGGTACATCCAGTAGTGTTTCCAAAAATTACTCGATCCCAGCCCATTAGTGGAGCTGTTAATATCTTTACAGATGGATCAAAGACCGGTTGTGGGGTTTTCTTAGTTGAAGGTCAAAAACCAATCCTCATACAATTCCATCCTACATCACCTCAACGAATTGAGTTGCAAATTGTTTTAGAAGTTTTCAAAAGACATCCGGAACCCTTTAATTTAATCTCTGATTATAATTATGTTGTGAATCTAGTAAAGACCCTGGAAGTAGCGGGGAATATCAGTGATAGGAGTCCCATTTTTGAAATAGTCAAAGAATTGCAGACAATAATCAAGGAGAGACATAAACCCTTTTTTGTACAGCACATTCGAGCTCATACAGGTCTTCCTGGTCCTTTGTCTACTGGTAATGATGTAGTTGATCAATGCACCCGCATGCCATTTGCCTTCATGGCCTCTAGCTTGGAGTTAGCAAAAGAATTTCATTCTAAGTTTCATGTTAATGCCCGGACCTTACAGGCTAAATTTCACATAACCCGAGCGAATGCTCGAGAAGTGGTGCTTCGGTGCCCACAATGTGTTATCCATCACCATCCTCCATCCTACGGGGTAAATCCTCGTGGGCTTCGGCCGTTACAAGTTTGGCAAATGGATGTAACTCATTTTGCAGAATTTGGAAAATTAAAATATGTGCATGTATCAGTGGATACTTGCTCAGGTATCATTTTTGCTTCTTCCTTGACAGGAGAAAAGGCTTCCCATGTGATGACCCACTGCCTTGAGGCATGGGCTGCATGGGGGAAACCACAACAACTAAAAACAGACAATGGTCCTGCTTACACAGCAGCATCTTTTGCTTCCTTTTGTGAACATATGGAAGTGACATTAAAACATGGATTGCCATACAATCCTCAAGGACAGGGAATAATTGAACGCACTCACAGGACCTTAAAGGAATGCTTAATAAAACAAAAAGGGGGAATAGGCAATGGCCGCACCCCGAAAGAAAGAATAGCTTTAGCCCTATTTACTTTAAATTTTTTAAATCTGGATATAGACGGACGATCCTCTGCTGATCGCCATTCCTCCACTGTGCCTTGTGGACAAGGTTTGGTGAAATGGAAGGATGTCTTGACTGGTGTATGGCACGGCCCCGATCCAGTCCTGGCATGGGCGAGAGGATCTGTTTGTGTTTTTCCCCGGACAGCAACCGACCCGGTGTGGGTTCTAGAACATCTCGTCCGTAGGTGCCATGGAGATGATCTTCCTGTGGATCCTGTGGATGATAACCCTCCTCCCGCGCATTCATAGTCGGGAACCCCAATGGGGGATACTGTCAGTTTTCCCGAAGCTGATGCCGATTCGACATGATGCGCAAGCTTTTCCCTGTTTATTTACCTCAAATGCTAGATTAGAATTGCCCTTTGTACCCTTGGAAGAGCAAATTGGCCCCCCTTTTTGTTCATCCTATATAATGGTAGTTATGATGGTTCATGAAAATTATACCCAAGCCGCTAATCTGTCTAAGTTTTTATCAGATCAACTCCAGGGAAATTGGTCAGCCATTCTCGAGCAGGCACTCAACCACTTGCGTGTCGTGATTGCAGCTGTTAATTCCATGCGCGGGGACCTGTCCCTTGCCACGAGCTTCTCTTCATGGATGGCGGCAGCGATGAACCACCTGGAAGAGTGGACGGGGATAGGAGCCTTGGAGTTCTTGATGTTTGCAGTATGTGTGGTATGCTTTTGGTGTATTTGTCGTTTGTGTGTGTCTCAGATGCGTACTCAAGTTATGATGGCTCAGGCATTTGCAGCAGTTGAGGCGGGGCAATCTCCACAAGTGTGGTTGGCGGTCCTGAAGAATTGATCACCTCGTCAAGCTCAGGGTGCAAGGCAGAGCACTGCACAGGAGGTACATTGTTTGCAGTTAATGGCCTCCTGGGGAGCAAGTCTGATTGCATGTGGGTTGGTACCCCAGACCCCACCTCCAGAAAAAAAGGTACTGGACGGGTCCAGTGCTGAGCCAAGTGAACGGCTTTGGCTGAGTACTGTTGTACATCAGTGTCCATTCAACAGGACGGGTTCAGCACTCAATCTGGTGGAGGGCTTAGATTGTGGGCTGTTATACATCAGTGTCCTCCTGGAGATCAGACCTCTACTCTCACCTGTTGCGTCAGCGCTAATAAAACAAAAAGGAGGAACTGTGGAGAGCCACGGAGCCCTTTGTGGACCCCCGCCTCCACAGGGCGCCCGGCATGCAGCCGGAGCCGTTTCGATTTAAACAACCCCTTATTTGAAAAAGGCCCGCTGCTCGCGAGCCTATCAGAGCGCGAGACGTGTCTTGGTGTGATTGGCTGTTTGAGTGCTATAAATGAATGTGAGGGGAGTGGCTTGGGGGGATTTTCACCGAAGCGAAGAAGAAAGGCCTGAATAAAGCTGCTTAGGAGAAGAACCGGTGGTCGCGTCTTTCTTGCCGGTCAAGCGAGGCGCGACAACTAGGGTGGGAAGACCCCTTCTAAAAGTGAGTGGCACTGCGTTACGGGCTTGAGACCTCAACAACAGAAGAAGAAGACGAACTGAGAGTAAGCACGCGTCACTCTCTGCTTCCTGGTTGGTGGGAGTGCAATGGGAACAGTTCATTCGAGCTCCTGCTGCCTCCACGGCCCTTCCATGATGGACTTTATCTCCAACTGTGTTGGGGGAGGGTAGGGGAATCCTTCTTTGCTTCCTTCCCTCCTTCCTTCCTTCCTTGAGTTGCTTTCATTAGCCTATTTTATCACAGCCACAGAAAAGGAACTAAGACACGATTATTTATCTTCACACAGTTTACAGAGTCCTTTGAGGAGGAGATCCGGCTTAGTTTTGGCCCCCTCCTCACATGACGCTTCTTCCGTTCAAGTCTGGGTTAGCCGTCTCTTATCCATGGCAACCCTGGCTTTATCACGTGGTTGTAGCCCAAGCCACTTCCCATTTTCTAGACAGTAGCTGTGTACAGGAAGGTGCTGTGCTTTGTACGGGGCTGTCCTCTGCTCATCCTGTACACTGTGTTGAAGGCTACGCAGCTCTTAGGTGAGGTCCGGCCAGCAGAAGTCCGTGACTGAGGTAAGCCGCTAAAAGCCATGTCTGCTTCTGCTTAGGCATGGTGCTCTCCTGCTTCCTCAGCTGGCCCCGCTGAGGGCATCTTGGTCCCACACTCCTAGAGTAGCTGCCATCCAGGCCCTCCTCTGCTGTAGCAGCCTGAGCTCTCTCTGAATCGAAATGAACATTCCTTCTCTGAAGTTGTTTCTGCCCGAAGTTTGGTCAGAATAAGTAAAAAGAAATTAATACAAAAGGAGAGTGATGAAACGCTCTCCCTTGTTGAATTTCTTCTCGGGTTTTCTGCCAATTCTACGCGTGTCAAGTTAACATTGGAAGGGGAACTTGTGCTTGCTCCTGAAATCAGCCGGTGCTTTCATTTTGAAGCAATTCACATCCTATGTAGTAAGACCGAAACCAAAACAGAAACATGAATTTACACCTAGCCACTATGTATTAATAAATGAAGGATCCTTTCATCTTAAGCTAAAATGTATGTTTTCAGTCTATGACCTATGAAATGGAGGAAGGAAGTCATATTCGAAGAAATTATTTTAAATGGTATGTTATTATTACTCATTCTTTTTTGTTGTTTGTTTTTTGAGGTAGGATCTCTTACGTAGCCTTGGCAGTCCTAGAAGTATGGATGCCAGGCTGGCCTTGAACTCACAGAGCTCTGCCCGCCTCTGCCTCTGCCTCCCAAGTGCTGGCACATTAATTTTTAGTAGCACTTAATAGACACATAACCATGTATAACGTGATACCTTTCTCCACGAAGTACATTTTCAACAAATGCGCCTGAGATACAAGAATGCTGAGGATGGATTATATTATTTGTTGAACGATAATCTGTGGTTAACTCTTTTCTAAACACCACAGTCTAGTTACCATAATTAGCATTTGCATATATTTTAGAGACTATTTTTTTTTAATTGTGCATGTTGGGGGGGGGCGGTCTTGCATACCATCTGCATGCCTGGTACCCAAGTAGGACAGAAGAAAGCATAGGATCTCCTAAAGGCAGAGTTACAGACAGTTGTGAGCCGACATGTGGGTGCTGGGAATCGCAATCAAAGCTGGCCTTTTGAAGAGCAGCCAGTGTTCTGTGTTAACGTTTATATACTAGACATTTCTATTATACTTCTAATATCCAGGAGTCAAAGCTGAAGAAAACTGTTTGGCACTACTTTTTTTTTCTTTTAATTTTTAAGACGTATCTTATTTTTAATCATGTGTATACGTGTGAGGGGCTGATATGAGCACTTGCGAGTGAAGGTCCGAGTTCAGAGCTGGAGATACCGGAAATTGGGAGCCACTTACTGTGGGTGCTAGGAACCTGATTCAAGTCCTCTGGAAGAGCAACAGGCATTCTTCGTCGCTGGGCCATTCCTGCCCCTTATTAATCACTCGGCTCTGCCCAGCCCCTATTTGGAAGTTCTTCAAAGGGAGAAATACAGAGTTATCTTGTGACCTGGGAATTCCCCTTCTACTTATATATAAAATGCAGTTTCTTGATGAGCAAAACATGTCGCAAGAACTCAGACAATGATCTCATTCACAACTACATTCTAATGGGCTGGGCATGGTGAAACACTTCCAGAATCCCCCAACACTGGAGGATCTCAAGTTCCAGGTGACGTGGTAAGGCCCTGTTAAAAAACCAATACCTGAAAGGGAAGAGGGGCTTGAGCCTTAGGAAAATGTTACTGTTACCAGAGCAACTGTCTGAAGCCCTTGCCCAAGCAGAACTCAAAGTCAGTTGTAAATCACAGGGAACGTAAGTGTCCTGCCTGCAGCTTCTGGGTGTCTTTGCCGCATGAGAGCTTATGTTTCCTGAAGGAACCTAGATGTCACAGCGGGATCTATTTCAGAGTCATCCCAGAGGAGAAGGCGGAGGCAAAGTGTGAACATGGAGGCTGTCTGTATGTAAAACAAAAGAAAGAGGCTTTGCTTGACTTTGAGGAGAGAGAGGGAAGTCCACTCTGGGGAGATGGTTTGCCAGGAATAAAGAGTGATCTGAAGTGAGCTCCTCAAGTTGAAAAGACAGCTCAGAGAACGGGAGTCAGTCCTGTGAGTTTGAGCAGTGGATAGGGAACTTGTCCAGAAAGGTGTGATCAGCTCTCACAGTTGAACAAGAAGGCAACCCAGGCTTGAAAAGTGGGCAAGGTACTTTAATAAGTTTTTCTAGAACAGGAAACACAGGCCTGGGGAGCAAGCGTGGAGAAAAAGCCTTTGTTAGTCTTCAAGAAAATGTAATCAAAACCACAACTACATCCAGCTTCTAGCCAACGGACCGTCCATAACCAAACCAAACCAAACCAAAACCAGAAATATAGAGGCAAAAAGTAGGTTAGTTGCTGTGGGAGGGAAAGGCTGGGAAAATGGCAAGTGATAGCTAATACGTTTTCTTCTTTATGAGAATGTCGTGTTGACAGCTTTGAATGCACTAAAAACCACTGGGGGTATGCTTTCATGAGTGAGCTGTATCCTGCTTAAATCGTCTCTCAATAAAGTTAAAACGACTAACAATTGCTGATGCGTGTGTAAAGACCTTAGAAACTGTACCTGTTAGAGTGAGGGTGGGAATGATGCAGCTCCCACAGAAGAGAATTGGACAGCTGTTTAAAGCGACCCATGTGGAGTTATGTGCCCCATAAAATCTCCTAGGTATACACACAGAATATGTGAAAGCATATTTGCACCCAAAAACTCTGACACCACTGTACACAGACGTTGTTTATATCAACTCAAAATCCAGCAGCCAAGGAACAGGTAAGTAATGTGAGCCGTGCTCGCAATGGAACAGTTGTCAATATGTTTCACAGATGAATCTCAGAAAAAAAAATTATGCTAAATAAGCAAAGCTGCAAATGACACTCGAAGGATCCCACTGACACACTCCTCAGAACAGACAAGTCCATAGAGAGTAAGTGAGGGAGGATGGGGAGCAGGGGATGATCGCCAATGGCTATGAGGCCTCTCAGTGGGATGTTGGAGACGGTCTAAACTTAGGCTGTAGCGGAAGTCTTTGGCTCTGTGGATAGATTAGAAGGTGTTGAATGTGGCAGTTGAACTGGGGAGCTTGGTAGTCTGTGAGCCACACCCCCAAAAGGCTGCTTAATAGAAAGAGTCTGTGGTATAGCATCAGTCTGTAGTTGAGGTGACTCTGAGGACAGTCACTGTCCCCAAGGCTGGGCCACCCTTTCACACTTTTCCTTTCTCCTCCTCGTGTGTCTGCCTTCTCTAGCCACGTCTGTGTTCATGACTCATAGTTTTCCTCTCCTTTCCTCTGCAAATGTCTTTTATTCTTACCTCCTTCCTCAAAGTGCATCTTATTCCTTTAACCGGTTAGAGTTCTTAAATCAAATTAATGTACATTGCATATAGCTGAGTGGATGAAGATGAACCTTTCTCATTAAATCAACAACAACAACTACAAATAATTACATTTGCCAGTTGCAGATGGGCGGTGGTGGTGCACACCTTTAATCCCAGAACATGTGGGAAGCAGCAGCTGTCAGATCTCTGTGAGTTAGAGACCTGAGTCCAGGACAGCCAGGGCTACACAGAGAAACCCTGTCTTGAAAAATCAAAAAATAAGAATAAAAAATTAAATAAATGAAAAGTTGCCTGTTGCATCTTCTGGGCATAAGGGATTATGACTCCCAGATTTAGAGTCCAACTGACTCAGCTTTTGGCATGATCAGGATCTGGGCAACACTCTTAGTATAGTCAGGGTTTTCTTATATTAGCGTTCCTAAGGTGCCCTAGCCTATACTGCAATGATGCCACTTGAATTGTAGTTTCTGCTTCCTACAGTGAGGATTTACCACTCATTAAAATCCATTCTATTGAAGGGTGATTAAAAGTTCTGCTGTGCATAATAGTCAGGGATGACATCTGTAGGCTCCTGGGAAGATACTGGGGTGACTCTAGCTGAGACCTCCTAGTAGCAGAGGTCATGAAAATAAAAGAGGCCACACTCTAACTAGACAGGACTCCTAGTGGAAGGAGGGGAACAGCAACCAATGCACAGAAACTTCAAGTCAAAATTTATTCTGCCTACAAACTGTGCAGGGATAAAGATAGAGCAGAGATTGAGGGAATGTCCAACCAATGCCTGTCCTAACCTGAGACCCAACCCATGGGAGAGAACCAACCCCTGACACTATTAATGATACTCTGCTGTGCTTACAGATGGGAGCCTAGCAGAGTTGCCCTCTGAGAGGTTCCACCCAGCAACAGATAGAAACAGATGCTGAGACTCACTGCCGAGCGTTGGGCAGATGGCAGGGAGTCTTAGAGGTGGGGGCGGGCAAGAAGGGGAAGAGAGAAGGTCCAGGAAGGCTAACAGAGCCAACTAGCCTGGGCCCAGGGGAGGCTTGTGGAGACTGAAGCATCAACCAAGGACCATGTATGGACTGGACCTAGGCCCCCTACACATATCTACCCAATAGGCAGCTTGGTCTTCATGTGGGTCCCCTAGTAAGGGGGAGCAGCAGCTGTCTGTGACATGGACTGTTGCTTGCTTTTTGAACACTTCCCCCCCTGGAGGGGCTGGTTTGCCAGGCCACCATGGAAGAGGATGCGTTCAGTTCTGATGCAACTTGGTGTGCTAGGGTGGGGGCTTCTCTCTTTCTGAGGGGTAGAGGAGGGGGAGCAGGGAGAAGAAAGGAGAGTGAAACTGGGAGTAGAGGAGGGAGGGGCTACAGTTGAGATGTAAATTGAACAACTAATAAATTAAAGATAAAATTCATCCTTTAAAACAGAAGATTCTACCTATCTGTCCATCATCTATCTCCGTCTCTCTTCCTTTCCCTGTCCCCCCCTCCCTCTTCATCTGAATGCCATCTCTCCCTTCCCCCCCTTTTAAGTCTCTCAGTCCTCCAGAACTAAACTTAGAAAACAAAAGAACAACTGGGCGTGGTGGCGCATGCCTTTGGGAAGGTGGGGAAATGAATAGTCTCAAAACAGTGAATAGAAATAGCAGCTTCTCTTTTTCTGGAAGGACTAGGTTTGGACGGTGCTTTCTTTTTCCCACTTCTCCATTTGCAGAGAGAGAGTATTCTCTATCTCAGGCTGTTTGAGTGAGGTCAGAGACTAAAATATCACACGTGTCGTTGGTGGGACATTTTCTGCGAAGGGCATTAGCTTTGGGGAGAGTTTGAGCTGTTGCGAGTGACTCAGAAGTAAATGATGAGTCAACTCATGTTGCTGAAACTGTGGTCCCTTCATCTCAGCCTTTGGGATATTGGATTCTCTCAGCTTGGCAACTGAAAGCATTTATTGATTACTTTAATAGATTTTTGTGACCATGAGAAGGAAGAAAAAAGTGGTTGGTCTTCCCATGCCAGAACAGTCTATCAGCCATTATCTGATAATGAAAAAAAAAAAAAATGAACTCAGGAAACGAATTTTTTTCAAACCACATTAAAGCCATTTTTGACAAATCCTCTAAGGGAAAAGGTCATCTTAGTTGGGCCTCTTTTTACTCAGTAAGAAACCAACATCAAATGACCTTTATTGAACAAACAAGAATGTTTTTTAAGCATGGAGGAAAAGCCCATATTTTCTCAAACCACCACGTAGCAAGCTGCCTGGGTTGCTGTCACCTCAAAACATTGATGGCTTTAACAGAATACTCTTGGATAAGGCTATGTGTGAGGAACATTTATTGGTCCTTTTGCTGTGGACATTGCTTAAGAAACTCCCCATTTCATCCCTCGATTCAACCCCACCCCCATTTCATAGAAAGGTAGTTATGTCGCCTGCATGCTCCGTAGGAGGAAACCGAGTCACAGAATAAGTAGTAAGACAGGATGAGGTTTGAACACTGTCCTATCCAAGTGACAATTCTCTTTATTGCTGCACTTGCTGTCTTTTCTATATACAAAGTGCTTCCTGGGAAGAGTCTAAAGGACTGTTGTGATAAAGACACGCAGAATTAGTATTGGCTCTTTTTTTTTTTTCCCCACATAAGAAATATTTAGTAGCCAGGTGGTGGCGCACGCCTTTAATCCCAGCACTCTGGAGGCAGAGGCAAGTGGATCTCTGTGAGTTTGAGGCCAGCCTAGTCTACAAAGTGAGTCTAGGACAGCCAAGAGTACACAGAGAAACCCTGTCTCGAAAAGAAAAAGAAAAAAGAAAAACAAACATTTGTTTAATGTATCTTCATATATCACTTAACTTGTTAACCTTAGAGCAGCTGTAGAAATACCAGTATGTGAAAGCACAGTGATCACTACCGTACATTGACCCACATTTGCCTACGTTTTAAAAACAAAATTAATCTTTAGTTTGTTCACCTTACATCCCAATAGTAGCCCCCTCCCTCATCTCGTCTCAGTCCCCCTCCCTTCCTCATCCCCTTCTTTCTTCCCCTAGTCCTCAGAAAGGGGGAGCCCTTCTTCTCTGTCATCAGACGATCTTCTGCTGTGCCCTTTCCAGTGAACTTTGAGGACTCACCTGGAACCCTTGTGCTCCTAAAGGGATTGTGCAGTCCTTGTCTAACCATCTTATTTACCCAACTGAGAGAGACACTTAAGGGACTAAAGCCACTAGTTTGTAAGGGATTGGAAGTGGGATCTGAACACACAAAGCTCTTCAGTGTGGGTTGTAGGAATGGTTCCAAGCTGGGCCTAGTGGCATCTGCTTTTAATCCCAGCACTCAGGAGGTAGAGACAGGAGGCTCTCTGTGAGTTCCAGCCTGTGCTACAGAAAGACATAAGAAAAAGTCTCCATGCTAAGAGTTTGCTCTACAGCCCATTGGCAGTGAAATCACAAGGTCTTTGGCAGCTGGGGAGTTCTTTTGGGATTGTTTTACTCCAGGTAGTGAAGCAATACGGTTTGACTCAGATGTGTTTCACAGCTTTAAAATGGCCCGTTGTGTTACTTCTTGTAGAACTGGTAAACTAAGTGCACTACCCATTCAAGAATTAGAGAACCCTGGATAATGCGCAACAGACCTTGGAGCTAGAGGTTCTGACTTGCAGAGCTACTGACGTCACCCTGGTTGTGGTGTTGTGGTGCTGAGATTGTGACATAAATACTGGCTCTCCCTGGGAGCCTAAGATAGAGTTTAGAGTTCTCTTAGCATGTATATTGTCATGTGTGCGCATACATCTGGAGGTCACGTGACAATGTTGTGGCTTGCTCCTGTTCTCCCACTTTTGTGTGGGTTTCAGGAACTGAACTGAGGTCATCAGTCAGGCCTATGCAATAGGTTCCTTTACCTGCTGAGTCATCTCACCAGCACCACCCATTGTGGTTTACAAAATACATAAATTCAGAGTTAAGTTTATTCCAGCTGGCTACATACCCATTTCTTCTTCTTCTTCTTCTTCTTCTTCTTCTTCTTCTTCTTCTTCTTCTTCTTTTTACTAGCCTATTTCCTAACAGCTTATTTCATCACACAGGATGGTAACCTGCTATGAACTCTTTTATAACATTTCTATTTCATTCATCCTTCTTAGGGCTGTGGTTATAACTTGCACAGCATGAGGCAGGAATCAAGCAATTACCAGAGTCTCTGTTTGATAGCCAATGAGATCACTGAAATTCCTGGAATTTGTTAGACCCCAGTGTTTTGATATACTACAGGGTCAACAATCCAAACTGTGTCTCTTGGTCACGTAACAGCAGACATGGAGAAAACTTAAATTTTAGTGACCAGTGATAGTCAAGAACAGCGCTAGAGTGCCTGAAGACCACCCGCCTTCTGATTTCCCCCTAGGCTATTTATTTTCTATGTGCACTAGTGTGTTTGCAGGCATGTGCACCATGTACATGCATGTGCTCTCAGATGACAGAACAGGACGTCAGATCTTCTGGGAATGGTGTTAAAGATGGTTGCTAGCCTCCAGGTCCATGCTGGGGAGAGAGTGTGGGTCCCCTGGAAGAGCAGTCAGTACTCTTAATGGCTGAGCCATCTCTCCAGCTCCCAACTTACCTCTTATTTGTTGGTATCCACTAATGTTTTTGTTTATGAACCCCAGAACCATAACACTAGACAGCCTGGGCTTCAAAGAAGGCTGAGGCACAAGGATCACTACAAGTTTGAAGCCAGGCTGAGGAATACAATAAGTTCTAGTCTAGTTTGGGCTACAGAGTGATAGTGCCCAAAAATAAAAACAACAAAAAATCCTACAACACTGATATATCCACATTTTATATTTCTAAACTTATGGTATTTGGTAATTCTTTTTACCTGATAAATAATACGACTTTATTAGTTTATTAGTTTGTCCATTTGTGTTTGTGTGTCTAGGTGCATGTGTGTGCATGTGGAGGCCATGGGACAACCTTGAGTCTTGATCTTCAGGATCCCTCTATGTCTTTTTCTGAAACATGGCCTCTTATTGGCCTGGAACTCACTGGGAGGGTTGGAATGACCAGCCACTGACTGCCCAGATCCTCCTAGCTCGACCTCCCAGTATTAGGATTATATGCATGTGCCATGCTCTCTAAATTCTTTTACTTAAAAGTGGACTTCGGGGTCAAATTTAGGTCCTTGTGCTTGCAAAACAAGCCCTTTACAGAGTGAGCCATTTCCTTAGACCATGATTGATTTTTCAAGAGATTTTAAAAAAGAGGAGGAGGAGGTATACAACTGAAACAAACATGCTGTTGATTTCCTAGACACACCCACCTCCTCTCTAGGACAGCAGGGGATGATAAAGCTCCCAGTGTTGTGTTGTATTAGGCTGCAAGGTAAGTTCATGGTCCCACATAATACCTGCTTCTGTACCCCCTAGCATGGAGGCCAGGCTGGACTAGATTCTGTGATATAAAGCTTACACACCTCCCAGAGAACTTGTAAGAAACTCCACTTTGTCCCCTGGGTATGATGGGGAGGGCTCTCACCCCCTTCAGGGCCCTGCCAGGGAGTGATGCAGAGCCCTCTCTTCCAATTATCTCCCTCTTCAAGGCCCTGTCAATCACACTCCTCTGTAGTTGCGAGGCTTTCTCTCCTAATAAGCTCATTCTGAGTAGTAATTACATGGCAGCTCTTTCCCATAAAACCTGTTGATTACCTTCTAACCAGTGCTGTGTAAACTTTTTCTGAAACGGTGTGAACAAATGTCTGTTTACCCCAATGAGAGAGCAAAGGATGCTTCCACAGGTGTGAACCTGTGAGCCCAATGCACTTAGTTACAGAGCCTGAGTGACCCCCCAAATACCTAGAAAGTCCCGCCCCATCATGGCTGATGACCTCATGGCAGCTGCATCACAGTGTCTCCTTTTCAGCTAACCTTCTGCTTCTTCCCTCCTCTGGCAGCCAGCTCCCAGGATCATCTGTAGTTTGGTGGATGAAGGGCAGGAGGGCATAATTTCCGGAATCCTAGTTGAGAGTCCTGTGACCTTTCACCACCTCTACTGAATTCTACTAAGGAGAACTTACTGTTACTATTCAACTAACTGTCACAATGGTAGCTCCCGCTCAACTAGTTGCCATAGCTACCTGGTGAAGGCAACCTATACTCCAAAATGGAGGCAGAATGCGCATGCAAAGCACAAGAGACAGAAGCTGTATTATAGACAGCTAGACTGTTGTTGTCTGCTCCAGGAGACATTAAGGGAATTTCCCTGATGTGTGGAAAAGGAGACTTGGGAGGAGAAAAGTAATAAAAATCTTGAGTAAGGAGAAAAAATAAATAGCATCTAGATAAATATTCTATGACAAGGCTCCCTCCATCCTCTTGGCCCAATGTTCTTGTGGACTGTGTTCAGTTTACCCTGGTTCATTCAAATGCTGATTTTTCTACCCCAATGTCTGGTTTCAATTCCAGACATTGCATTGTGATGTTTATTCTAAGTATCTCCTGTCTCAGGTTTGTGTAAACATGTCACAATTCTCAGTGTGATTATTTGGGTGTAAAGCTGGTCAAGGAGTAACCGCTGAGTTACTAAACTTATATATCAATATTAAATAATAATAATAACCATTCAACACCACCCTCCCTGAGACATTCTTCCAGCCTAATTGCAAACCCAAATTCTGCTTTCCTCAGATTACCCACTTAGGCACATTCTCACAGGTAAACTGAGGCTTCAGAGCCAGGAAAGGGTGACCAGCTAGTTGGCAAGGCAAAGTCTAGACTTTTGCAGGGTCTTCTTACCAAATGCCTTCAAAACTCCTTCCTTAGTCACTTTATAATATTCATTGTATTTTCCTCTGAATCTCTGAAATAATTGAATCTTAACACTCACATGAGAAAGTTGTATCATGGAGGGGAATGAATTAGCTTTTTGTCTAAGTTGTAGGCTTGTTTCTTTTCATATTTGCCTATATTTACATAATTTCCACACACGTGTCTGTGTGTGTATGTGTGTGTGTGTGCTTTTAGAATTAGAGATCAAACAAATAATATTTTAAAATGATGGAATAGAGAAAGTGGAAATGCTCAAACACCTTCATTGTGGTTGGTGGGAAATTCAAACTTTTGAAGCCAACTTTGTTAGTACTAAGAAAAATGCCAAGACAAAATTAAGTAGGGTTCATAAAGCACTTTTTTTTCATAAAATACTTTTTATGTGTATTTTCCAGTGTGTATTCACAATTTCAAAAGTCATAAAGTTTAATTACAGCCTAAATTCTGGCTGTCTAGATGTGCGAGAGTGAGCTGAGGACAGCAGGGTGTATGCGAATTTCACCAGGTGCCCATTCTTTTATTTAGCAAATATGAGATACCCTCCACACTTAGTAAAGAGTAAGTACAGACTGCCACAGTGAATAGGACAGATGTGGTTCCTGCTCTCTGGAAACCTGCCTTCTGGGAGAAGAAATAAGAAGAAAACTAAACATCGAATAATGAAAACATTTAATACAAGTGATGAAGATGCTGTACTGACTGGTTGTTTGTGGTGGTGGTGGTGTTAACTTGACACAAAGTAGAGAGGGTCATCTTGAAAGAAGGACCCTCATTCTGGAAAATGCCTCCACCTGATTGCCTGGAGGCATTTTCTTGATTACTGATTACTGTGTTCCATGCTATCCCTGGCAGGGGATCCTAAAAGTGATAAGAACAGTAGAGGAACCGAGGCTGGAGAGCAAGCCAGTAAAGAGCAGCTCACCATCACTGCTTCAGTCCCTGCTTTAAATTCCCTTCGTGATGGACTGTGAGCTGTAAAGTGAAATAAGCCTTTTCCTCCCTCAAGTTGTTTTTTTGGTCCTGTAATCATCACAATAGAAAACAAATTAAGATAGGAACCAATTTCCTGCCCCCAGAGCCTAGGAAGAACCCACCTGTAGTCAAACGAGTTGATTTCACCCACAGCAATGAAGAGAAAACAGACCATCTGAGTCCTGCGGTGTGCTAGAGTGTGGGTTCTGTTAGAACAACGCGAAGCATGGAAGCACTTTTGCCAACGTGAAAGAGACAGCAGCCACCCAATTACATGTAGAGGGAAGTTTTGGTGTTGAGACGGTGGCCTTGTTCTTTCTGTCCTTCCATTTATGGAGTAGGCTTGCTTTGATTTGTTTTTGTCATGGTCTCAGAGGAGGCTTGTCCAGGTGTGGCTTTCAGTAATATTTACATCTAGCACCTGTAAATGCCAGGAGAGGTTCTGCATGTAAGTGCCTGACTCCCAGAGGAGACAAATAAGGGGCCACTGTGGCAAAGGGTGGGAGAGAAAGCTATATTTTTTTCTAGGAGTAATTGATAGTGTTCTTATGCCCCCCACCCGACCCCCGCCAGCATTTTCTCCTTGAAATCTTGACAAAGACACTAAAAGGCACAGAGTCAGAGATGCAACCGGGTAGTACCTTGTCATTCTATGTAGAAAAGGGTGTGTGTGCTTGTTGTTACTGAAGACCATGGTCTGAGTGAGTGATTTAGCATCCACTTATTCATCCAGTCTCTAATTCTGTGCAGTGACAGAGCGAGCATCATCCCTGTGAAGCTGACTGCAGAGTTCTTCTAATCATCTATTAATAGGTATCAGCAACACAGGCCTCAAGTAAACAGGTCAGTGGTGTGAGTGCTGGGGATGACTGCTAGTGCCCTGGCACGAGTTACAATGGTGGCTTTGAAGAGTCCTAAATATCATGAAATGCCGGCGTTTTTTTTTTTTTTCAAACCCCTCCCAACCCAAATTCACGGATCTTTCAGCTTTCTATTTTTACTAGAAAAACTATATTAAGATGTTTGCATGCTGTAGGTGCTGTCTTGGATGTCATGGGAACCGCTTGCTTCTCCTCAAGCAGTTTGTGGATAGATGATACACTCAGCAGCTTAACTGCAGGATGCCTAAAGGGATGGGTACACTTCCGCCATCACTTCAGACACGGTAGTCTTTCCCAGAGGCTCATAAACTTAAGCTTGCGTGAGAGAGGAGGCCGGGGCACAGGGATCACCTGTGCTTCTGAAGAAAGCTTCCTTTCTTTCACCAACAACGTGTGACTTAGAGACATTCTGTAACTGGCAGGCACAGCACACAATGCCACCACACAAGTGGCAATGAACAAGCTGTGAACACAGTTCGGCCCTGGTTTCTTGATTCTGCAGGACATCAAAGACCATGGAACTAAATGTCCCAAGCTAGATAATAACCGCATTTAGAGATGTCCTTGAAGCCTTACATGTCTGTGATCCAGGCTTTCCCTTCAGAAGCCTGTGTTCAAGAGGCCCCTCCAATACTTCCTCCTGGGCACGGCAGTGTGGTTAAGACTCCATGCTTGGAATGAAAACAAACTTAGATTTAAATGAGGCCTGGCTCTGCCCACACACTTGCTATGTGTCCTTGGAAGGGTTCCTCATTTGAGAAATGGACCTTATAATAGTAACCAGCTCATAGGGTGGTTGGGAGGATTGACGTGAACTTAACTTAGTATCTACCTCATATGCTATATTAGTTATGTGAGTGTGGAGGCTGGGATGAGAAGGGCTCACATATTTCAACATTTGCTTCTAAGTTGGAAGTGTCTAGGGAGAGTTACGTGTGGCCTTGTTGGAGAAGGTGTATTAATTAGGGTGGGATTTGAGGTTTCAAAAGCCCATTTTATTCCCAGTTAGCTGTGTGTGGCTGAGCCTCAAGATGTAAGTAGACAGCTAATGCTCTAGCACCATTGCCTGCTGCTCCCGTCCCCTCACATAATGGTCATAGACCCTAACCCCCTAAAATAATTTCCTCTATAAGTTCTATGGTGTCTTATCACAGCAACAGAAAAGGAGCCAAGACACATGAGACAATAGAAGAAAACTTATTTAGTACAGTGCTTGACTGATTAAAAGTAATCAATATTAACAAGTCTCAATGCCAGCCTTAACAGTTATTCCCTTTAGGGAACTGTTTATACAACACAGGAGTAGTCAGCCTTGTGGAGTTGAAAAGAATCAAATAAAACCACTCCATAATAAAGCAAGAGACTCTGAGATCTGTTAATGCTTGCACATTGGTGCATAATGCATATTTAACGGTCTCAGCACCAGTAACCTCTAATTGCTCACAACATACAGCCCAGCCCATTAACCCACACTGCTGAGATTATTCAGGCCTGGGGTCCATCCTTAGACAAGTTCCAGCAGAGCCACCTCTCTAAGCTCTATGCTATCACAGAACATATAACTGTCATGATATTGCTGTGTATATATTATTTGCCCAGCTACAATGTAAGGAACAATTTAAGATACCAACATTGCAGAAATAAGTATCCCAGTTGAAGGCCCTTCACAATTTCATCCAGAGACGAAGCCTCACCTATTAGATTATGCTTCTAAATTTGTTCTATGCTTATAGTAACTTGATTAGGATAAACATGTAGGGTTGAAGACACAGATTCATTTTTCTCTATCAATAAATTTTGTTTTTCTCTGTGGTGAATCAGATGTCCTACATAAGCCTCTTGAGCACTTGATAGTCTCCGGATTGTGGCTGTTTGTGGGAAAGGTGTATCCCTGGGAGGGGCTTAAGGTTTCAAAAGCCTCCTGAAATCCCAGTGGCCTCTCAGCTGCTGCTCCAGCGTCATGCCTGTGCCTGCTGCCCCTCTCCCTGACATAGTGATAGAGTCCTATCCCCCTGAGCCTTATGCCCCAAGCAAACCCTCCCTTCTTCTACAAGTTTATCTTGGCCACTGTGTTTTATGGAAGCAAAATAAAAGTAATTAAAAATCAAAACAAAACAAACAAACAAACAAAAAACGTTACGCTGGGAAATTTTAGACCCTGTACACATCAGATTATCTGGCATGCTGAAAGAGGCAAAACTCTAGTGGCAGGGGTGCTGTGGAGGAAGGATGCTAGGTAAGGGGAACACACAGGTAAAGCAACCACCTAAGAATGCTGGGGTGATGCCCTGACACTGTGATAACGGCTGCACATCATCATTCACTTGCAAAACCCACGGAGTTAGGAGAGGTGTATTAGCAGCCGTTGTATAAGTGATTGACAGGTGGTATGTAACTAAGAACAACACCACACATGTGACTCTACTGACATGTAGCTTAGGACAGTGTAAAGGCAAGGCTTTCATAGTAACATTTTGGACCAATGTTGGTTCATAATTATAGCAAATGTACCATGTAATTTCAGGATATCGTAGGACAGGAAACAGGAAGGGGCCTGAAAGAGCTCTGAAATGCTCTCTAAAACTAAAACTGCTCAAAACATAGTCTATATTTTTAAAGACAAGATACTAAGTCTAGGTCACTGTGAGCATTGTTCTTCTTCTTATGATCATTTAAGGACCCAGGTTCTTTCTGAGTCACCAATCTGATCGCCAACATGCTCAGGGAATCATTATTGTCTGGGTAGGACACCATCAAGTCTGGGTTCGAGTTGGAGATAAAGGAGAGTGAAGCAGTCATGCCTACTGTCCATGAGTCTAGACCTGTACACTGTTCCAAGTGCTGTTCTATTTTGAGGACTTAGTCACTTGTCGTGGCTGACAGGAATGCTGGGAAACATCTAAACAGAGGTCAAAGAAGAAACCAGGAAGCAAGAATTAGATTGTGGTGAACGGCCAAACACACGCATGCACTCGAATTAATACATATATGCTCAAGTATATATTATAATTATTTTCATCTTTAAAAACAGGTTTATCAGCCAGGCGGTAGTGGGACACACCTTTGATCCCAGCGCTTGGGAAGCAGAGGCCAGCCTGGTTTACAGAGTGAGTTCCAGGACAGCAGAGATACACAGAGAAACCTTGTCTCCACCCAACCCCACCACCACCACCACGCACACACAGGATCATCAAATACCATGTCATTTACTATAATTACATTGATCTGGGACATATCTGTATGCTCCTCTGCCCTGGAATTGTTGGTGACAAACTCAGATGGTTCTGTTTGCAGACTTGCTGTTTGAATCTATTGTGAACTAAAGCTGTGTCCTTTTTGCTTCCTCACAGCAAATGAAACAATATTTAGTTAAATGTATCATCAGCTTTATTTGTCTTTTTTATTTTGGTTTGAGACAGGATCCCTCTAGGTAGCCCTGTTTGTCCTGGAACTCACTATGAAAACCAGGCTATCCTTGGACTCTTAGAGACCCTCCTGCCTCTGCCTCCTGAGTGCTGGCGTTAAAGGCATGTGCCACAGCACCTAGCTCCCTTATTTGTCATTTTACATTTCACAGGCCACAAAGCCATAAGTTGGATGGTCTGTCATTTGCTGAGGAACTCTGTTGAGAGCTATGACTGTACTTGTCTTGTTCCTTGCTCCACCCCGGTCCAGGTGCTGAGCCTAGTGCACTCTGCAAATTAGATGGGTGAATATGTTGGTTACTTTATCATCACCATAGTAACGCATATTCAGCATACCTTAAGAAGGAAGGTTTTGCTCGATTTTCAGGGATCTACCTCATGGTTAGTCCACATGGTTGGGCAGGACGTAGCAGTGGCAGGAGTATGTTGCTGGAGAGGCTTCGCCAGGCAGGGCTTGGGAAGCAGGGGGAGAGAGCTTGCACCGTCTAGCCTCCTTTGTACCCCTTTATTCCACCCAAGACCCAGGCTGTGGATGGCTCCATGCACACTCAGGAAAGGTCTTCGTCCTTACCTAACCCTCTGGAAGATTCTCCCAGACACACCAGAAGACGTGCTTCCCTAAGCCAGCAAGCAATGCTTCATTCAGTGAAGCTGGCAACTGAGATCAACCAGGTGATTGGAGAAGGACAGCACGTCAGAGTTCTCAGGGCACTTCTGGGGGGGGGGCGGTAATTCTTCTTCTTCTTCTTAAGATTTTATTTATTTATTTTATGTATATGAGCGCTCTATCTGCATGTACACCTGTCCACCGGAAAAAGGTGTTAGAGGGTACAGATGGTTGTGAGCCACCATGTGTGGTTGCTGGGAATTGAAGAGCAGACAGTGCTCTTAACCACTGAGCCATCTCTCCAGCCCAATTCTGGGGTAATTATTTTTTTAAAATATATATATTTATTGTCAGACCAGCTTTGTTTTTACAAAGGTAATTAGAATGAACAAGAGAATTGAAAAATGTTCTATTCTCTCTCACACACAGTTCTGATTTTTGTGTTCTTGCATTAGCATGGTTTATTCATTGCAATAAATGAACTAAAGTTGTTACAGTGCCTTAAGAGCTTTGTAGTGTATTATTGTGTTTGGATTTTGTTTTGTATAGTTACATTTCCTGTGAAAAAATACATATTATCATATTTCTATTATTGCACTAACACGAGTGGTTTCAATGTCCCAAATCATCTGTGCTCTGTCTGCTATTTTTTTATGTTGCTCAAGCCCCCCTGGCAACTGATGATCTTTTGAATCTCTGATTAATTTTGCCCTTTGAGAATATTCTGGGGTAATTCTTAAAGCACAATTGCTTCAACAAGATTCCTGTGGACACTGCATGTTGTCATAGCTGCTCCGAGGCTGGACCGCAAAGCGTTTGTTCTGAGCTTCACTCCCATCTAAAGTGAATGAGAAGAACCCATTTCCCCCATATTCTGCCCCCCAAAATGGAAGGGCTGTTATCAACAAAGGTGTATAGGATTAAAGAGAGCAGTTATTTTTAAACCCAATTTTACCCATCTCTGTAATTATGTGTAGAGAAAAATGTTTTTGTTGTGGTAGAAAGTTGAAAACCATAAAACAGGGCTCTCATTAAAGAATCCTGTTGGGTTTTTTTTTTTCTATAAGGTTTCAGAACACTCTTCAATACAGCTTTAATATGTCCTGCTGTGTATAGATGGCATATTATTGTATCTTTCTTCTTAAAAACAACATCATTGCTGGTAGGGGTATACCTCAGTGGTAGAGAAAATGCATGTGTAAGGGCTCTTCATCTCCAGCATTACATAGAAGTAAAACAAATTCAAAGTTGAGCCGGGCATGGTGGCACACACTCCTTAAATCCTGCACTTGGGAGGCAGAGGCGGGTGGAGCTCTGTAAATTTGAGGTCAGCCTTGTCTACAAAGAAAGTTCCAGGACAGCCAGGGCTATTATACAGAGAAACCCTATCTCAAAAAAAAAAAATCTAAGTTGAAATGCTTATGTAACTAGCCTCAAACCAAGAAACTGAAAACTGTCACTACCTCCCAAAAGTCCACTAAGGAATTTTTATTTATACATATAGTCATGTCAATGATGTCAAATTGATCATTGATATCAGTATCGAACACATTACTCCTGTTATTTTACTTATTTATATTGTTGTTGTTGTTGTTGTTATTATTATTATTATTATTATTATTATTATTATTAATTTGAACCAAGGTCCTACATACTTATTATACACAGACTCTACTTCCATGCTATACTTTCAGACAGAATGTAAATCTTATAGGAAAGCATTTAATCCACATTTGTATATAGCGACATTTCCTTCATCACTACGCCAGATATTTTAAAGGCAGATCAGTGCAGACAAATAGACGGTTGCTCACGTCATGGATAACTAAAATTAACATCCCTGGTCACTCTGCACATTCTCAGAAGTTTTCAGATAGCACCAAAAGCCAGCCATGCAAGTCACAGAAGCAGCTGAGGACTCCGTGTAACAGTCAGTGAGGAAGCTGATTCAGGGCCAGGGCTATTATTAGAGTCAAGTATGTGCTAAATGTGTAAACAGATTATTAAATAATCCCTTGGACGAGGAAGGAGAAAAGGAAGAGTAGAAGTCACAGGCGCTTTATCTCTCCCGACTGTACCCATCTGAATCCAAACCTAATATCAGTCTGTGTTCACATTCCTTGGACTCCACATAGCTGTCAGCTGCCTGGGAAGAGACAAGCAGCAGGTGTCTGTGTGTCTATGAGTGACTCAACTTAGTGCCCTTCAAAAAAGTACTCCATGGGGCTGGAGGGATGGCTCAACAGTTAAGAGCACTTCCAGAAGCCCTCAGTTCAAATCCCAGCACCCACATGGTAGCTCACAGCATCTATAACTGTAGTCCCATAGGATTTAAGAAGAAAAAACAAACATATGAGGAAAGAAAGAAAGAAAGAAAGAAAGAAAGAAAGAAAGAAAGGAAAGACAAAAGTGCTCCATGAGGAAGAAAGGAAGAAATGCATACAGCTGCAAGAAAATTCCAGAAACTTCAGTGAGTATGTGTGTCTTCCCCCTCTGTTCTTTTATCACACTTTCTTTGACCTCAGATGCGACTGCTTGTACTGTTAGGCTCCTAACTGCCACTGTAAGTGGTGGCTGCTTCAGGGTAATTGCTAGCATCTTACATTGAAGACTCAAGTCTAAAAGACCAACATCTGCTCACAGCATAAGTGGAATCAAAGCAGCCTCCCCCAAAACTGACCCAACCCATGAAAACAAAATAGGCCACACAAACAAGCCAACAGCGGTAGAGTTTAAAGCAGAATCAGCCTTTGCCTCCGTTCCCAACACAGAACTCTGAACTCTCTTGTACCAGAAAGCATCTATTGCTGTAATGTCTGGTTCTTGAACCAATTTGCTAAAACCTCAGGGATGCACCCCCCCCCCCCACTTCCCAATGGTAACAGCATCCTTATTTCAAGCCTAGGATGGTTGGCTTCATGGTCAACTTGTCACAAACTAGGATCACTTGAGTAGGAGCCTCACCCCAAGTGGGGGCGGCATCTTCTGACAGCAGCCAAGATAAAAGAGAGCGTGGGGCAAAGGAAGCACATTCGGTTTTACTCTATTGGCTTTCTCTCTTGGCTATTTAGCCTGTCTCCTTGCTGCCATGTTGATTTACTCTAGCACTGCTGCTGCTGCTGCTGCTGCTGATGATGATGATGATTCCTTTGCTGGTAGCCCAACCAGCATTTCTAGGCTTACATTACTGACTCTCCAGGGACTTCTGTTTTCAGTGTCAACTTGAGGCTGTTAGCTTCAGGGACTAAGGAACAACTGGGTTCTCTGACTCTTGGTGTGAGAGAACCGTTGTTACTATTTTAATGAAGTTATACACACACACACACACACACACACACACACACACACATGTATTATTCATCTATTTCACCTATTGGTCTTATTCCTCTAGAGAACTCTTTGGATCACATTGGAATTAGTGCTAATGAGTGAACTGGGGTAGGTGGGGCCTATAGGCAGCATTGGAATGAGGTCAGGTCTCCAGAAAGACTAAGCGACCATGGCATTAGAGTCACTTCAGCATTATATACCAATCTTGAGGAAAGAGGGCTGCAGCGCTGGAGACCTACCTCAATAAAAACTCCTGGATAGTAAGATTCAAAGAGCTTCCTGTTGAACATGTCAAAGTGCTAGCAGGGTGGTAGGCCCAGAGGAGATCATGGAGTTGCCAGCCCTATGGACCAAGTTCTACTGATCTCTGGCCCTGGGTGTTCAACTGTGTCCTTTGCAAACCTTTTACAATAAATACATTATAGTTTGGATATAAAATTTCCCTGACAGCTCATGTGTTGGGCATTTGGTCCTCAGCTGGTTGGCACTGTCCAGTGAGGTGGTGAAAATGCCAGGAGGTAGGTCCTACCTAGATGAAGATGCGTTTCAGAGTCCCTAGTCATTTTTTCTTGCTGTTTTCTCTCTGCCATGAGAACAGCAGCCACCTCTGCTAACACCCAGAGGTCCTGCCCAAGTGCATAAAGCCAAGTGTCCATGGACTGACTCCTCTGACATCACACTAGAGAGAAAACTTCTCTCATTGAAGCTCTTTCTGTCAGGAATTTTGGTCCCAGATACACAAAAGTACCTGGTTCAAAACTAGTAAATGTGTTTCTCTCAGCACTCTTAAAAAATTTAAGTCAAACCTGTTGGATTCATAGATTATAGTCACTTTGGCAGGGGCATGGGTGACCCAAATGACAATCCGCATCTAAGAAGGACAGGGCACTTTTGGGGGAGTGAGTGTTCAACCTGCGGGTTCTGTCTCAGAGTAGATAATGTCAGAATTAAATTCTAGAACACTCAGTTGGTGAGTCCTGTAGAATTGCTTAGGGTGTGGAGACTCCCACACACCAGATCACAAAAGCTTTCTGTGTTGCACTGAGTGTATGAGTAGAAAAGAAAAAAACAACTTGTTTTTCCCTTAAAAACACACACACACAAAGCATTTTAAAGAAGTAATAGTCCTAAATGTACCAAATAATTACAAATTTGACTTTCAGTCTTGGCAGGCTCCATCAACACTCAAAAATCCCAGTGAAAGAGAGAACTTTTCTAAGAGGGAATGAGGTTCACTGCAAGCCTGAAGCTGAGAGTTTTAGGTTGGCGAGTGTCTGCGCGACAAGCACCCATGCAGTCCTCGCCTGTTTTGTTGTTATGAGGACATAACAGCCGTTGCGATCTAGTAACTAAAGACGCCAAGTGACAGGGCTCAGGTTCATGTCTGCAGGAGATGAGGGAGACAACCCAGATCTGCTGGACCCTTCTGTAGCAGGTCCTGCAAGTGACAGCACGTTCTCTCAGCTCACTTACCCTGCAGCGTTTAGGTTAAAAGGGTGAGTGGTTACGTGAAGCAAGGTCAAAGTCACAACTTACGTGGTTTCCAGACCACCTGCAGATTCATGTAATATATATATATATATGCATACCAATTATTATTCACCTATTGGTCCTATTCCTCTAGAGAACGCTTTGGATCACATTGGAATTAGTGCTAATGAGTGAACTGGGGTAGGTGGGGCCTATAGGCAGCACTGGAATGAGGTCAGGTCTCCAGAAAGACTAAGCGACCATGGCATTAGAGTCACTTCAGCATTATACATCAATCTTGAGGAAAGAGGGCTGCAGTGCTGGAGACTGACCTCAATAAAAACCCCTGGATAGTAAGATTCAAAGAGCTTCCTGTTGAACATGTCAAAGTGCTAGCAGGGTGATAGGCCCAGAGGAGATCGTGGCGTTGCCAGCCCTATGGACTGTATGTATATACATACATACATACATACATACATACATACATACATACCCAAAATGGGTCTCCATGAACCCTGCAGCAACCAGCTTCCCAAGGAGGCCTGATGAGCCTCGGAAGGAAGGGTTCAAGCAGATAAAAGAAACGGAGGTGGCCTTGAACCCAGGTTTGTTAATTGGATTCTAGATTATGGATTCCTATTCAGATGAAGCATTATCTGAAGAACCTGTTCTGCTTTGGGGGTTGAGTACCAAAACCTGGATAGTGGATATTTTTTTTTAATGTTTATTAATTTTATTTTATTTTTTTAAGTTTTGGAGGCCCGGCAGTGTAAAGTTAAAGGGATGCTTTGATAAGGGCCTTCCTACTGATGGGAACTCTGTGGTCAGGGTCTTCTTGCAGATGGGGACTCTGCAGAGGCCGAGGCCACACAGAGTGCCTGTCATATGGGAAACTGAGCAGGTGTGCCTCTCTGAGCCTTTCTTTCTCCTCCTTACTCTTCTCACTTTCTTTGGTTATATTTACTTACTTTTTATTTCTAGATGAGACCTTTCTTTTCTTTCTTTTTTTTAGTTCTTTTGGTGTTTTTGTTTTTTGGTTTTGGTTTTGGTTTTTTAGTTTTTCCAGTTAGGGTTTCTCTCTGTTATCTTGGCTGTCCTGGACTCCCTTTGTAGACCGGGCTGGCCTCGAACTCACAGTGATCCACCTGCCTTTGCCTTGGCAGTGCTGGGATTACACACGACACAACCTTTCTTTAGCATTAACCTCCTGGGAACTAAGAGTAAAAACATTTTCCTCTTTCTGGCCTTCCTCCTCTCCTTCCTCTTTCTTCTCCTCCTTCTTAAGGAACACATTTCCCAGGAGCCTCCCCAATCATCAGTGCATCTTATCCTAATTACCTCCAAAAATCCACAGCACTATCTGACTTTGGGGCGGGAAGTACCTAGCACTTATTTTAATGCCTGTGCTCTGAGTGTATTCATGATGAATCCTGAAGGCATACAGTTCTCTACAATCAAGCACAGGGTTTCCCATCACTTAATGGGCATCAGGTATAAGTACAAATCAAGGTGCGGATGCCCCATGACTAAAGATGTAAAAGATTTAAATATAAACAGGATACCACATAAAGGATGCTGATCTTGCTGCCATGGTGACCGTATCTTTCTGATGCTCTGGATGGTTAGGTTTCCTTCTTTAGTTCTCTCCTTGTCATTACACAGCACAGGCCCACATTTACCTGCCCCCCTCCTCCCCATGCCTTAAAGGAGCTCCTATTATCCATTATGTTGATGGGAACTCTGTGCCATGCCTCACTAACCAGGACCCTGCCCCTAGGGAAGGCAGATACAAAGAAAAAAAAAGCTAGAACAGCCTCTGCAAAACAGTGGTGGCTCTTTGCTTGCTCGTCCAGGGAACTGGGGGACTCAGGATCATGCTCCAGAAGAGGGAGGTGTGGATGTTCTGTGTGTGCATTCTTGGGTCCCCTCACTCCCTGCTGGGCTGTAGGGTCCCCTACAGGCTGCAGGCTCTGCTTGTGGTCCCAGAGCCAAATGCAAAGGCACCTCCTTCAGGCAGCCAGCATCACTTTTTAAAGTGAGTTCCATTATTTTAGGTGCCTGGGCTCTCAGACATGAAGTGATCTTTTTTTAATGCTTAAATCCCAGTAATAATTCTTTACTTGTTATGTCCATTGCTTTTCTCATTGCTGTACCGAAATACCTGAAGAAAATATTTTAAAGGAAAAAAGTTAAATTTTACTTCATGGTGGGGAAATGCCGGCAGTGGCAGTGTGAGGCATAGGGCAGGAAACAGAGAGAGATGCACAGTGCTGCTTCTCCGCCCACTTCCTCTTTTTATTCAGTCCAGACCTGAGCCCTGGAGTGTTGCCACCCACACTCGGGGTAAGGCTCCCACGACAGTAAAAACCTACCTAGGGATGTCTCACAAACAGATCAAGAAGTATGTCTCAGAGGCGAGTCTAAACCCCTCTGTAGCTTAGCCACCATCACTTTCCCCATTTCTGCACCACTGGGTGCCTCTAAAGACTTATAGTCACAGCTGCCAGATTAGAGGGCAGTCCTGTGGTCCTGCTCATTTCCTTAGCTTTCCGTCCCTCCCTCTCCCTTCCCACCTTCTCTTTCTCTGGCTTTTTATTATGTGAGCATAGATTTCCTTAAGAAAAAGCATGAATTATTATTTTTTTTAGTCATTTTCTTCCTCTTCCAGCTCTGGCTCCTTTCATCCCCCAACTTTACATTACAGATATTTTTAACCAAAAGAGAGAAGACTTCTTAGGGACAAGGGTGGGGAGGGAGTGTTAAGAGAAATTGCCTACAAGGTTGGGAGTGGGCAAGAGTTGATAGGAAAAGAAAAATCAGCTTCTTTGGGGTGGAATCTAAGAAGAAATCTGAAAATATGACTCAGATGGCCTCAAAAGGCATCAAATATTTTTTCTCCTCTTTGGTGGAGGTGCCTACTAAAACGTGTATCTGATTTATAGAAGTAAAATACAAGGAAATCATTAGTGTGTGTGTGTGTGTGTGTGTGTGTGTGTGTGTGTGTGTGTGTAATTCACGTTTTACTGGCTAGTTTGATTTCTTGTCCAGTGTGTGTTTTTATGTGCTTGTTTAAAGAGCAAGTGTTCCTCTAACACTTCAGAACGTACCATGTGGGCACCCCGAATACTTCACAGGCTACATCGAGGGATGATATTTATAACCACTTCAATTTCCCTTCAACTCGAGGCTTCCTTTTACTCTGGCAATATTGGAGCGGTGGGGTGAGGCTTTAACCTGGAACCTTGTACATGCCTGCCAGGCAAGTCTGTGTTAAATTCAAATGAGTGGTAGTTTCCTTTTGAATTCTGAACATGGTGAAAGAGGGAATGAGGGCGGGTGAGTGGGAATGGGAGGATATAAGTGAGGGGATAACAATTGGGATGCAATCTGAATAAGTTATAATAAAAATGTTTAGAAGAAAAGGCAAAAAAAAAAAAAAGTAAAAATAACTGTTACATTGGTTCCTTCCGCACTTAACTATACAAATGTTAATGTTTTAAATAAAAAGTATCATTTTCCTTCAGCTATATTTGTTCAAAGTGAGGTTACTTTCTTACTGAGTTCTATGTTTCACTTTGAATGATACGGAGAAAAGAATTGATCAACGAAGATCAATTTGTATGATTTGTAGGTGTGATTTTAAAAATATATTAAGTCCATAAAATAAAGTATATCTGTCTTCTTTTCAAGGCTCCTCTGCTCTGTGTTTTAAAGGCAAATGCATGTATTGGTTGCAGATCTCTTCTGAAACAGTGACTAAAAGGAGACATCTGCTTCCTGTGAAGCGAAGCCAGAGCAGCACTTCTCCGTGTTTTTAGTCAGGAAATGCTGTAGTGGCTTCAGCAGGACAGTGTTGGTGCTGAGAGGCGCGTGGTTAATTCTGGAGTAGGCAGGCTAAGCTATTTGGGGCTGTAATTTTGCAGTAACTAGGTCTTAGGACACGAATGCCAGGCAGCTCACACTGAATCATCCTTCACTTCCTGGATCCTTCTCTGACATTTTGAAGGGCTTCTCAGCTTCGCATGGTGCTTGGCTTGGAGAGAGCTTGGAGGCCTTTTGTTCTACTAATGTGGAGCGACCGCCAGCAAGAAACTTGACTGTGACTTGGTATCTTCGTTGTGGTTTGACAAGTCTGTTAAGCTGTGAAAATTATCAATAGAGCTTAGAGCATCAGAAGGAAGAAGCCTGAGGCGATTGGCCCCTAAACTTTAGCACTAGCTATATCCTTTCACATGCTATATTTAATTCTGCGTTTCTCATCTAAAAGAACACGCAAAGCTTGGAGAAGGTTTAAAGGAGAGCTACAAGTGCACTGTAATGGAAGTTTTGGTTTCTTTGCAAACTCAGTTGTGTTATGTAAGTATGTTTTTGTTCTAATCCCACGTATGGGGTTTTAGTTTGAGCTTTAGCTTGTCCACATCTGTTAACTGTCTCATGAGGGGCGTGGCAAACAGCACAGTGATGGGTGTAGTCTAGGGCTCTGAGGATATGCATACAAGTGCAGAGAGAGCGTGGTGTGGTGTGTGGCGTTGGCCTGTGGCATGTAGCAGCTTGAAGAGCCCAGAGATGGATGGCATCTCGGCTTAGAGCAGACAGATGGAGAGAAAAAAAGCTTCAGGGCTGCGGCTTGGAGGAGACTGCTGGCTATGTCTGCTGTTGATGGAGACTGGTATAGCCCAAAATCACTCAATTGAGCCTAAAAAGGAGAGGTGAAGGGGATCCCCTCTCCCCTCTAACCTTCTTTCTCCTACGAAGGGTTGAGAGGTTGGAAAGCAAGTTGAAGCCTAAACACCAGAAAAAACTAGCCCTGTGAGGAAAGCTCCAAGAGGCTTTGTAAATCCTCCTGCTATTGAGAACGTGAGTTCAAAAGACTCACGTTTACACCTGCAGGATGGTTCCTGACTTTGCTACTGTACAGAAAGGATTTAAGTTCAACATCCTATGTTCTGACCATGGAATGATTTACCCCAAAGAACTCTCCATGCAAAAACACAGATCTCATCTCAGAGGGGATAATTTATTCTGGAGCCAACTGTGATTGAGCATAGCCTGGGAATGCAGATGTAGCTTACCTCAAAGACCACAGTCCAGTGTGGAAGCTTTTTCAGGAAACTTTTATAGTAATGGAACAAAGAAAGTCATAAAACAAAATGCTTTTCAAGCTGGGTGTGGTGGCACATACCTTTAATCCCAGCACTCAAGAGGCAGAGGCAGGCAGATTGCTGTGAGTTCCAGGACAGCCTGGTCTACAAAGTGAGTTCAGGATAGCCATAGCTACACAGAGAAACCCTTTCTCAAAAAACCAAACCAAACAAACAAATAAACTGCGTTTCCACTATATTAGTGGAAACATTAGGAAGAGGCAGATGAAAAGCAAAGTGGGGAGCCTCTGCTCGAGGCCACAGATGTCATTCTTAGCTTTTGGTTGGTTGGAAAGTAGTGCTTTGCTGTACACTGCAAAAGAGTCACCTAATGGCCCTGGAGACATTAGGGCTGGTACAGAAGAGGGCAGTGTGAAAGGAGCCAGAGATAACTAAGCTTTGGCTATTCAGCATCCCAAACTTTCCATGGTCACTGAAGCTCCAATCAGCTAAGTGCCTTCCGGATGTTTCTGTGGTCTTACAACTCCTTTCTGTGAACTTTTGTTCACAGACCATAGGAAAGCCCTTTGCAAAGAACAATGAAAAGTAGGGTAGACTTTAAAAATAGTTCTCCCATATGATCCAACTCGCCTATGCCTGCATCTATATCCATAGCAACTCACCGAGGAGACGCTTGCACACCCATGTTCATTCACAGCAGGGATGTAGGCTTAGGCGCCCATCAACAGATGGGATGGATAAATAATATACACACAGCAAGAGACTCTGCAGAGGACACAGAGGGAGACCTCCAAAGCTCTCCTCTAGCCTCTGCGTGCACACATATTTGCACACTCACATGTACGCATCACACATAAACACCACACACAAAGCCTGCATATATAATGGAGTGTTCTTCAGTATTTGCCGCAATAGATGACTGGAGAATGCTTTGGGAAGTGAAGCCACACAGAGAAAGGTAAGTAGTGTATAGTCTCTCACAGTGGGAGGTAAAAAAAATACAAACAAAATAGCACCTTGGAAGTAGTCTAGAGACTGGGAAGGCTCTGTAAGTGTGGCGGGAGAAGGGGTGAAGCTGCACGTGACCACTGTAGTTTATATGTATATGTGGAAAATCACACTGGTCATGGGTACAACTTATATATAGCTACCTATATATTTATATATAGAGACAGAGGAGATGAGGAGGGGAAGAAGGGAGGGAGAAAGGAAGGAAGGAAAGAAAAAGAAAACAATTTGAACTTTCCGGAGAGAGCTTTGCGTTCAAAGAGAATGTAATCAATAGTTCTCTTGAAATTTCTTTCAGTTTCACAGCCATTTCCACTTATATAGATCAACGATTGATCTTACCCTGCAAATGATGAGCTTCCAAGCCTCAAAGTAAAGTTTAAGGTCAGTCCAATAGTGGTGATAGACAAGCAGCAACATTGGTGGCAAGTCAGTCGATATGGCTTGAGAAGATGACAGTGTTGCTGACAGGGGCCCATTTTTATTGATGTTTAAGACCAAATAATTAGGAACTAAAGAATATCATTTCTCCAGCTGTAGCTCAGCTTCACTGGTAACCCTATAAAACTTAGAGGAAATGCAAGCCCAAGGGCCTGAGTTCAGACCCATAGAGCCTTCCCAACAAGCCAGACATCAGGGCACATGCCTAGAACCCCAGCTTTAGAAAGGGAAGGGAAGGGATGGAGATAGACTGATACCTGAATTCTAGGCTGGCCAGCCTGACTATATGGATGAATTTCAGGGCTAGTGAGAGGCCCTGTCTCAAAAACTAAAGATGGAGAGTGATGTGGGAAAGACAGGTAGCATCCACCTAGGGCCTGCCAACATGTGTGTACAGATATGCACAACATGTGCATGGAGAGAGGAGGGGAGGAGCTGGGAAGGAGGAAGGGAAGGGAGGATTTAAGAGATATCATTGAGAATTGAGCTGGCTATACAGGTTTAATTATAACTGAATGCTTACTTTTCTCTCCCTCCAAATTTGTGTGTTGAAATGCTAAGACCCACACTAAGAGTATTAAGGAATGGTGCCAGGTGATTATGTCATGAGAACAGAGCCTCATGAACGGAATCAGTGACTATGGTATGAGGTGTACTTGATATTTCTCGCTGGTTCCCATTGTAGCATTTTTTTTTTAAATCCCTACAGGGTTGCTGGATGTTATGGCTTAAATCTGGAATGTTCCCTACAGGCTTGTGTTTTGAAACCCTACCCCTGGCTGGTGACACTGTTTTAGGATAGATGAGCCCAGCTCAGGCAGTGGGGCCTAGCCTTTGACAGGGTCCCCTCTCCGGTTCTGAGGCCTTGTCTGACTGTGATCCCCGGAGCTTATCTGAAGAGATGGCTTGGTGGGTGCTCCCCAATAGTCTCCGGAAAGGGGTGATCCTTGGAAAGGCCAAGTTGGACAAGGCTAAAGGTCAAAGGCTGGGGGGAGTTGGAATGAAGAATAGCTGTCATAAGGATGGTGATACTGGGGGAGCATCCAGGTTGCAGAACACGTGGAGGAGCTGGGAGGGTGGTGCACCCAGGGAGGGCAGATGACGCACGGCGCTTATCTTCATACAGAAGCAAAGCATTCCTTCAATCCCATGAGCCACTGCAGCAACTTAACCAAACCTGAGGCGGGGGGGGGGGGGGGGGGGGGGAGCTGGGAACAATTTAGAGGCTATCCTTGTCCATTAGCTCAGAGGCCTAAGTGGTTGTCATCTAAAGCGGGTCTGACAGCCTGTGGGTCTGACAATCTCGCCAAGTAACGTCAAAATTCAGCTGGATTGTAGGACACAGCCAGCAGTGGGAGAAAACTCCACACACTCTGGTTACAGGAATATTCCATATTGAGTATGAGAGGGGAGAAAAAAAGACACATTTTTTTCCTGTCTTTTTCTTTATTGAAACCTTTTAAAATAATGTCTTTCGTTGCCTCTTTGATCACATGAAGACAGAGTGAGAAGATAGCTACTATAAACCAAGAAACTGGTCCTCCTCCCAGGCATGGATGGAGGCCTAAGACTCCCTAGCCTGCAATACTGTGACAATACATTTCTGTTGTTTATAAGCTACTCAGTCTAGAGTATTTTGTTATAGCAACCCAAACAGACCAAGACAATTATGAAGGCCTGTAACTCAAAAGCTGGTAACCATTTTAATAATGAAAAGAATGTATTTAATAATTGCAGTGCTGTGACTAGCATGTTCCTTTCTTTGTAGGGTTGTTCACTTGGTATTTATTTTGACCCTGTGGCTTCTCAATAACTTTGGAGACTTGCTAGGGTACAGGTGATAAGCTGTACAAACATATACACAAGTGTTTACTGTTACAAAAGCGAGGATTATGAAGGCTGAAAAATCCCCCGTCTTCATGAAAGCAAAATCTCCCAAAGAGACAAATGTAGCAGAAATATGCTGTTCATTATTCTGAATATTTTTAATTCTAACTGTCTATCAGAGAAAGGCATATGTGTGTCACTGGCCTGGAACTGTCTATGTAAACTAGGCTGGCCTCAAACTACAGTTATGGATTGCAGGTGTGCATAACCATGCCCAGCTCATAAATGCTTGTTTTAGTTTTGAGACATGATCTCTCTACATAGCCCAGACTATCCTGGAACTCACTATATTGACCGGCCCAAATCATCCTGGAAGTCACTATGTAGACTGCCCCAGGCTGGCCTGGAACTCACCCACAGATACCCATCTGCCTCTGTCTCCCCAGTGCTGGGAGCTAAGGTGTGTGCCACTACACCTGAACTTCATAGAAATATTTTTAAAGCAGGTTATTGTATGTGAATTAAGCTCTAAAGAGAAATAATCAAGTAAGAAACAAACCTGGATTGAAACAGATTAGGAAAAATAAAGTGTGTGTATAAGACATTTTTAGAACAATTAAGAAAATCCAGTATAGACTACTCATAAGTCAATATTGTATGATTAATGGAAGTGATGGTGTTGTGGGTGTAAAATGAATTGTTTTGGTTTTAGATGATCTGTATTCTATTTGTCTGTGCACATGTGTGTGAATAGCCAGCTGATTTTTTTTCAAAATATAGGTTGGAAAACAATAAAAGAAATACATTTCCAGCCATGTTTATACCGTCTATGTGTCCATGCTTGAATATGTGCATAGGCAAGTTTACCAAATATGACAAAGCATTAAAAAGCTTTGAATTGAAGTGAAAAAATATGTGTGTTCATTTGCTACTCTTTAGCCTTTTTGCAATTGTCTAAATTTTCTAATTAAAAATGGCAGAGGAATGACTTCAAAACGGTAGGCAAGCCCTGCTCAGTCATTAAGAATCCATCCAGGGCTTCAGTTTACACGTGCAATATCCTGTGGTGGGGATCATTTTCTCTCAGCCTCTTTTTCTTTACAGTGTAATCAATGCTGTTCAAGAATTCACTTTAATCCAGGAGCTTCCAGAACCAGGAAATTAATCACCAAAGAACTGAGCAAAGAGGATTGAGTGCAGTCTGAACATTCTTAAGACCTGAAATCTGAAAAGCTCCCAAAACCTGACACTTCCTGAGGAACAGGACACCACAAGTGGGAAATTCCACACCTGACCTAGTGAGGTGGCTCACAGTCAAAACACAAGCCCACTGAAAATGTTGCTCAAAGTTACCTGCAGGCTCTGTGCCTGAGGTGATGAAACGGAAATGAATTTCTTTTTTTTCCCTTTATTAATTTATTCTTGTTATATCTCAATGGTTATCCCATCCCTTGTATCCTCCTATTCTTCCCTCCCTCCCATTTTCCCCTTATTCCCCTCCCCTATGACTGTTCCTGAGGGAGATTACCTCCCCCTGTATATGTTCATACAAGTCGAACATTATGATAGGCAGATTTGGGCTCAGGGGTCCCACTCAAACTAAGGCACCAGCCAAGGACAATACAGGCGGTAAACCTTAAACCCCTACCCAGATCTAGCCAATGGACAGAACACTCTCCACAGTAGAGTGGAGAGTGGGATATGACTTTCTCACATACTCTGGTGCCTCACCTTTGACCATGTCCCCTGGAGGGGAAGACCTGGTGGCACTCAGAGGAAGGACAGCAGGTTACCAAGAGGAAATGAATTTCATGTGTAGACTTGACTCCCATCTCTGAGGGCTCTCTAGATATGCAAATCTTCCCAGACTACAAAGCTGAAATCCAGAACTTTGTTGTTTTGTTTTTATTGTTGTTTTCAAATAGGGTTTCTCTTGTAGTCCTGGCTGGCTATTCTGAACTCGATTTGTAGACCAGGCTGGCCTCGAACTCACAGAGATCCACCTGCCTTTACCTCCTGAGTGCTGAGATTAAAGAGGTGCGCCAACATGCCTGCCCAGCAAAATCCAGAACATTTGCTATGTCAAGTATTTCAGATTTCAAAAGGACAGCCATTGTCAACGTTTATGAAATTTTTTAACCCTCAATTTTCAGAAATCCCATCTGTGATTGCCAGTGTGATTGTATCTATTAGTGGAAAGTGGATAAAAAAAATTAGGGGAATAATTAAAAATGTTGTGAGCGCTGGTGAGACAGCTCAGTGGGTAGAGGTGTTTGTGTCAAATGTGCCAACCTGAGTTCAGTGCTGGGGCCCCAGCTGGTAGAAGCTGAGCACATTCTTTAGAGAAGCTTGTGTCCCTGGGCACAATCAAGGGCCACAGGGCCTGCGACTCAGCTGGTGGCGTAGGGATGGGCTTGGAGGGGACATGAGCCATGTCAAGTGGTCTCCATCTTATCTGGAGTGTGAGAATGGGAGTTACAAGCCAGGCTGGCTGGATACACCCTCTGCTGCCTTCTATGGGTGCCAGCCTAACCTGGTCCAGAAATCAGGTATGGAGAGCAGGAAAGGGTACAAGCAGAGTCACCCTTTGTTTTTGCAGATGGGCATTCTGGGAAAGCATGCTTGTTGGTGGATTACATTTTCAGCCTTAGAACAGAGCCTCAGGCTAAGGGATGCCCAGGTGGGCTTATGTGTGGAGGGATGAGAAGTGCCCGTGTCTGTCTCCTTTAGGCACCAACGAAAGCCTTTCCCTGGTGTGCAGGAAAGGTAACACTTGGCTTCAATCCTTCAGTAGCACAAGAGGAGAAGGTTCTTTAATGGTGGTGTCCTGAACTTTGGGGGAGCTTGGGGGTGTGCCCATCAGGCAATTGAGAACACCAGATGTTTGTGTGTGTGTGTGTGTGTGTGTGTGTGTGTGTGTGTGTATGAGAGAGAGAGAAGAGAGAGAGAGAGAGAGAGAGAGAGAGAGAGAGAGAGAGAGAGAGAGAGAGAGAGAGAGAGATGGGGTGACAGGGGCAGTGTAGAGAGGCATGTGCCTCTTTGACTATGTGCTTCCTGAAGGAAAGAATGTTAAGATTTCCCCTGAGTCTGTTGCTGAGTCTGCCTGTGCCCTGTGGGCAGCCACAGAAGAAGCAGCTTGTTAGGTGACCTTGCAGGACAGACTTGGATCTGAGACAGTGTTGTTTGGTTAGACATGATCTTGCTTTCAAGTTTAAACTCCACCCTCAAGTCAGAATCCCCCAAGAGAGACTGTGTGGGAGTCCCTAGATCTCATTGTTTCTCTTCCCAGTATGGCCTACCTTGAATATACTTTCCTTTTCCGCTTTTCCCTGTTAATTTGCCTCCTATAGTTGGCTTATCGTGGAGTGGCTGAGCCTGACTCCCTGGGGCACTGGCTTTGACTCCTTGCTGTAATAACACAAGTTGTCCCAACATTCAGGAGGCAGAGGCAGACAAATCTCTGTGAGTTCAAGGCCAGCCTGGTCTACAAAGCTAGGGACAGGCAAAGCTACACAGAGAAAACCTGTCTGGGACAACCAAACAAAACAAAAACAAGCAAGCAAACAAACAAACAAACAGAAAACATAAGTTGTTCTCTGACCAGACCACCCCCCAACACACACACTAAACAACTAACACAAACAAACAAATAAATAAACTTTTTCAGAATATTATGAGTTCCCAGCCTTTAATGTATCAGGTCACAAGCCATAGGCTATCATTTGGTTAATTATTGTAACAGTGCACAGTCTATTTAAGCAGATTGCCCATGGCATACATTCCATTGACACAAACTGCTGAAATTCTGAAATATTTTGATAATCTGATGTTATCAGGTGTAAATAATTAATAAAATTCTGTGCCATTTTGTCAACATTATTTTTTTCCCTCATTGGCACATCGCAATCCTGTCATGTTCACTGGTGATTTGTCCATGGGTTGCAACTTGCATCCTTCACATTCAGATTAGAGAATCCTTCTGGAATGCTACAAGCTTGTTTTGCTTTGCTGATTGAAAGGGCTCCACCCAGTAACAGCTTCAGAAACACAAGCCGAACAGAGCATTTTGTCTCCACTTAGGAATTGCCTGAGTCACCAGATGACTTGTTGGGTCTTGAGAGCCTGTTGAACGGAATATGCCAGGGCTGTTACAGCAGCTCTGTGTGACATGTTAACTTCAAATCAAGTCCAGACTTTTTTTTTCTTGTTGTAATATCCACATTCCAAGATTCCTTTGGAAATGCTCCATATTGAATCAGTATTCCAATTCCTCTGCTTCTCTCTGTACACATAAGGAGTGAGCAAGCTGGTGAGACACTTCTGAGAACGTGCAATGCGTTCTTGCAGTAAGAAACAATGAGCCATGGGAGGGTTTTGTGAAAAAGAGGTCAAAGGTTTTCTGACTAATAGCAGAAGAGAGACCTGTCATTATGACGTGTTTGTTTCTGGAGGGAAGAAGCACAAAGCGTGTACCATGGATGCATTTGAAGCCGATTATCTATCCCAGGTAAGGTGAGATAGAGCAGACTGAGGTATAAAAGTTTGGTATACACATACATTCTGGAAGGTTCTAGGAGCTTTCCTGTATTATTGTAAAGCTCCAATAACAGACTCATCACTTTCCCCCACTGGTCACTTGACCTTCATGGATTGAGAACAACTAAGGATGAATCACAGTAAACACACTCTCCCAAAAGGGACTTTCACTCTCCTTTTCTACATCTACTGTCCTTTGTTGCCTTGTTGCTATGGAACTGTGCAGTTTTCCTTGCAAGGTATGTGTCAGTCTCCATTCAGATCAAAATCAGAGGCAACGTTTTCTCACCACGTGGCCCTAGCTAGTCTCAAACTCAAAATCTCCCAGCCTGCGTGCTAGAGTTAAACATACACTGCCACACTCAACTAAAGACCACAGTTTGTTTAATATTATCTTCTTATAAGTTACTGACAGGTATTCTCTGCCAATGAAATGAGCCAATTCGAGCCAAATTAAAATATAAAATCAAGGTTATTGGGAGCAGTTTCCCAGGTTCCGAGGAAAGGAGCCAGGGAAGTCACCAGACAGAGGGAAACGGACGGGAGGAGAAAGAGACAATAAAATGCACACATAAAGAGAGAAGGAAAATGGAGAGAGAGAGAGAGAGAGAGAGAGAGAGAGAGAGAGAGAGAGAGAGAGAGAGAGAGATATGGAGGGACTGAAGGAGGGAAGGGGAGAGGGAGGGAGAGGGAGGGAGAGGTAGGAGGGAGAGGTAGGAGGGAGAGGAGAGTCACCCCTGAGGAAGCAGCTGTGTTTGTGTGAGTGGCTTGTGGGTGTATAGTACCTGTGGTGTGCTTTCAGGGTAATAGTTAGATAGAGCACTGTTATTTCATAAATCTTTGGAAGTCCCCCAGAAGAACATACTTTGAGCTTGTCATGCACATTGGCCCTAAACAATGACCACCATTTTGAAAGCTCTTTTGACTCCATCTGTAAGCCAGGCATTCGTTCTTTCTTGTCTGTGTGGGGTGAACCTTGAGTTTTGGGTGTGCTAGGGAAGCACTATGTCACTGGACTACACTATAACCTCACCCCCAGCCCTAAGCACTCTAAATTCTAAAAGGAGGCTTAAATGAGTACGATGTTAACTGCTAAATAATATTTCTTTAGTTTTACGTAGCAGGATCCAAGGTGATCCTTAGGTAATGCCAGAATGTGTAAGGCTTCTCCTTGTTTTATAAATCTATGTATCTATACAAAGTGTATCCGTTACTATGATGTTTAATTAAAGAATTACAGGAATTAATGCCTGGTGGTCAAGGTCAATATGCTGTAGTCAGAGGAAAGAGAAAAGCAAAGTTGAGGAGATATGTGCCCCCACCTCTATCAGCACCCACTTCCTGCCCACTTTCCTCTATCTCTCCCTATAAAAGCATTTCTCCACACCTGAGTTCCCTAAGGTGGCCTTTTGAGTGGGACAGCATCTCCCTCCCCACCTTCTCAGGTTGCCAGCCCTCCAATAAACTGGACTTTCTTTCCATCAGGTCTCCCAAGAACTGGCTCTTAAGCAGAAAGAAGATGGACTTGGGTCTGGTTAACAGCCCCAGACTAACCTATCTCTGGGAAGGGCAGGCTACCTCTTATTCTTGGGTCTGGAGGAGCTAATAAAACAAACTCCTGGAAAGCTGTGAGTGACTGACTCAGTGTTATCTCTGTTGGGGAGGTTGCAGCAGAAGGCATGACTTCACACGCACAATACGTTGCTGGTTGCGAGAGTGTTGACTGTCCACCAGAACAGGCTCTGTATGGTTTTTGCCTCGGCCATCTATTTCATAAGCATCTATCGATTACCCTACATGGGAAGACATTATACTGGCCATTAGCAAGGAGCTCATGACTTAGTAACAAAAAGGTGAATAACTGTAGCACGTTCTGATGGGCTGAGAGTGGGAATAAGGGTACATGCAAGCTATGGATGCTGGGAGAAGAATGCGAGACTAGCAATTAGGCTTCTTTGTCTTCCCCTTTCTGTGTAGCAGGCATAAGGCAGGGTTAATCCACTGTCATGTGAGCATTTCTGTCCATGCTGTATACTTTATTCTCTATCTTAGGTTAGCACACAGCATGAGTTTCATTAGAGCATCTCCACATACATGTGGCAGTATACTGTTCTCCTTCATCCCCCACACTTTCTCACGCCTTTTCTCTCCCCCAGCTGGTTCCCTCTCCTCCCTCAGTCCCCCGCCTGCTTCCTTACAGCTTGTATTCAGTTAACATGTTTATTTCCCATCTCCCTTAAGATCTCTTTCTCCCATCCCGATGACCTCCTTTCTACTTCCAGGACCTACAAGTATCCACATAAACACAAACCCAGAAAATCCAGGTTCTGCCCAGCAAAGTCAGCATTAGCTGTTTGTGTTGGGTTTCAGAGAAGGGGATGAGGTGCCCTTTAACATACCGAAGTGGACCTGGCCTCCAGGTTCTCCCAGAATCCCTCAGTCCCTTCCTGTTGCAGGGCATGGTTGGCATACCCTGCCCTATGCTCTGAACTTTCCATCCCAAGAGTTGGGCTTCCTTATATAATCCAGACATTTTAATTTCACTTCCCTCTCTATGTTCTCTCTCTCTCTCTCTCTCTCTCTCTCTCTCTCTCTCTCTCTCTCTCTCTCTCTCTCTCTCTCTCCCTGTGTTCTTTCTCTCTTTCTCTCCCCCTTCCTCTCTGTCTCCCTCCCCATGGCGACAGTGAACCTGCCCAAGAGCTGCATCTAATAAACCTGTCTTTATGCTTTAATCTGACTTGAATTGGCTCACTGTCAAAGTATCTTTCTGAGTATGACTTAGTTTTCTTAGCGTAATGATTTCCAATTGCACCACTTGTCCTGTGAGTGTCTGGAATTCAGTTTTCTTTATGCATACTGAGAATCCCATTCCATATTACATTTCCTTTCCTTTATTCATCTGTGGGTGGACATCTAGGCTGGGTACACTCCCTGGCTATTACAAATAGTGCATGTGTCGTGGAGTGTTGAGTTGGGAGTTCTTCATGTGCATACCCAAGGGTGGCACAGATGAGTCTCACAGCAGCCTTACATTCAGAGCTTTGTTGATGATGATTCGTTTTGTTTTGATTTTACATTTACACAGTTATTGTGTGTGTGTAAAGATGAAGGGACAAGGTGTGGCATTTTGGTTTTTGAGGAATCCAACTTAGATCATCAGGTGTGGTCTCAGTGCCTTTATCTATTAAACCATCTAGTCTGTCCTCACTTTCAATTTTTTTGTTTGTTTTTTGTTTTGTTTTGTTTTGTTTTTGAGGATCCCCCATACTCATGTTCTCAGTTCTTATAAACTCAAATATAATTCAGGGCTGAGGAAACAGCTCCTTGGTCAAATATTTGCCTAGCATGAAGCGCTAGAGTCCAGCCCCAGCAACCACCAAGAGAAAAAAAGCTTGTGTGTCTGTGTGCATGTGTGTGACATGCCATAATATTCAGCCCTTTAAAATCTACATCTTCAGTGGTTAGTTTTAATTGCCAACCTGACATAAACTAGATTTGCCTGTTTTTTGGGTTTCTGTTGTTGTTGTCGTTTGTTTTTTGTTTTTTTGCTTTTGTTATTGTTCAAGACAGGGCTTCTCTGTGTAGCCTTGGCCATCCTTGATTCACTTTGTAGACCAGGATGGCCTCGAACTCACATCAATCCACCTGCCTCTGCCTCCCGAGTGCTGGGATTACAGGCATGTGCCACCACTCCAGGTTACTTCCATCACCTGTGAAGAGGATAACTTTCTTGAAGAATTGCCTAAGTCAGGCTGGCCCATGGGCATGTCTGTGGGTCATTGTATTGTTTGCTAGTTGGTGTGGGAGGGCACAGTCCACTGTGGGTAGGGTCATCCCTAGCAGGTAGGTCTGGACCCAATAACAAAGCTAGCTAAACACAAGCCATGGGCAGTCCAGAGAGCAAAGCAGAAAGCAGCATTTCTCCACCTGAGTTCCTGCCCTGACTTCCCTCAATGATGACGTAGGACCTGGAGTATAAGACAACATCTCTCCCCACACTGCTTTAGGTCATAGTGCTCATCACAGCCACAGAAGGCAAACTAGGACAACACTCTAGGAATCTGAGCATATCCACAAAGTGCAGCCATCGCCCCTGTCAAATTCCAGCACATCTTATCATCCTCAAAAGAAGTGTCCTGTGTAACCTTGACTTCTTCCAGCCCCTAAAAAAACATTACTCATCCCTCCTATCCCTCCCCTTCTTATCCTTTACTTTTTCTTCCTCCTCTTCCTCCTCCTCCTTTTCTTCTTCCTCCTCCTCCTTTTATGTGTTTGCCTAGTCTGGATAGTTCATGCACATAGACTCATAAACTGGGTTTTATTCTCAGTCTGAATTCTTTCAGTTAGTGTAGTATGTCCAGGCTTTAATCAGAAAGGATGAAGAAATCAATTCAAAAGAATGTAGAGGAAAGAAAGTAATATCGTTTCCTCACCCTTCGCACAGGTCATGGCTGGACCCCCATCCCAAAGGACAGATGGATAAAGGAAAGGAAACTTTTCACAGGACTGGAGGGAGTTCAGTGGTTAATGCTTGCACTAAATAAATGTTTGGGGGACAATGGCAGGTGAACCACCACTTGCCCTGTAACTCCAGGTCCAGGGGATCTGATGCCCTCTTCCGGTCTCCTCAGACACCTTGAGTCAAGTGCAAATGTGTATACATAATTAAAACATAAAATAACCCCTTTTCCTCTTATTTTGTTTTGTTTTTGTTTTCAATGTAGGGTTTCTCTGTGTATCTCTGGCTGCGCTAGAACTCAACTCTGTATACCAGGCTGGCTTTGAACTCAGAGACCTGCCTGCTTCTGCTTTCACCGTGCTAGGATAAAAGGTGTGTGCCACCACTGCCCAGCTCTTTTTCTTTTCTTTTTTTTTTTAAAGAAACATTTAACAAATTTATTTAACAAAATTCTATGTGATATGGAAAGCTTTGAAAAATGAAGACTCCCAGACTCAGGGAAGCTAATGTGGTTGTTGTTGTTGGTGGTGGTAGTGGTGGGTTTTTTGGTGTGTGTGTGTGTGTGTGTGTGTGTGTGTGTGTGTGTGTGTGTGTGTGTAAGAGGGTATTTCTCCTCTTCTGCACTCTTTTGAGAGCATGTCTAGAAGTAACTCCCTTCCTCCTCCTGGACACTGATGGTGGCTGAGGCCTGGAGCAGAGCAGGCATCTTAACAAAGGCCTGGAAGTGTGGAAAGCCGGGAGCCACTTTCTGGAAGAACTTCCCATCTCAGGGTCATGAGCTAATATATTTACTTATTGATTAATTGTAATGTTCAATGTCCTTTTCCTAAAAAGAATCCTAAATAAACCAGGTGCCAAAGCCCGCCCGCAGAAGAAGACGTTTTGATGCTTTCCTTCTGTTCAAACTGAACCACAGAGCTCAAGAACCAACCTTGAAAGGTGCCAAGCCTCGAGAATTACATCCAGACTTAAACAGAACTGTGGTTAGCATCATCTTGGCTGCAGGGGGGCAGAGGTGTAGATGATCTCCAAGAAGAAGCAGTTTATTGAAGTTGCCACTGCATTGTTCATCAGTAAGCATCTATCTCTGCATCTTTTTTTTTTTTAATAGAATCTCTCTTTGAATGGTCTTTGGGCAGATCAATAGGGCAAGGACCAAATTGACCTTTACAGTCAGGAAATCGCTCCGACTAAGTAGGTTTCTGAATGAAGCACAGAGACCCGGCCAATTTGCACTTCCTCCCTTTTGGCTCACATACACTGTTCGGCTATTTTGTTTTCAGAAACCTCAAGGTGTATCAGTTAGCCGGCTGTCCTGAATGCAGCTTGGCAGGTTTGAGTAGGAACACTGAATGAATTATAAAGGGAAAAAAAAAAAAAAAGAAACAAAGAACGAAAGCAGGCCGGGCGTGGAGAGATGTGACTGCAGCGAAGCCATCCAATGCAGCACAGGTGAATTCCGCCCGCATTCAGAAAGTCAGGGACAGGAGGGCCACTCAACACCTACTTGATTTTATTCTTTTTTTCCTAAAAGAGAGCTCTTTCGCTTGCAAAATCAAAATGCCTGATCATTTTTACCAAAACTATTCTGTGGGTCTCTCTCAGCTCATTTCTCACAAAGATTTAGTGACAAGGGCTAGCTACCCTGTTCTCAGGACTTCCTGTTCAGACAGCACTGAGCCAGGTGGTCTGAGGTTTTCCTAGCTTCTTATGTGGGATCTGTGGGATATCCTAGGAAAAAGTGGTGAACTCACCTGGCGAAGTGTTGCTTGGTGGGTCTGACCAAATCCCCACAAAAACTCATGTTCTTTGCAGAGTGTGGGCCTCCCCACGGCCCATTGGGGAGTCATGGAAGTATTTGCAATTCACTTATTTATGAATGAGGCAGGAGTCATTTCTCTTCTAACTGCCTCCCAGTTTTCCCATGTAAGTAAGTCCACCTTAGAGAGTTCAGAAGCATCATCAGGACTGTGCACTGGGACCACTGCAGCCTGTCAGCCAGAGACAGAGAGCCACCTTCACGAAGGATGGGTTCTCTGGGATCAACTGACCCCAGTGACGCTGAGCGGTATGACATCGCTGTGCTGGGTAAAGTGACCTCCCAGAATACCTCCACCTTCCTCACAGTCGGCTCTTGTCCTTTTAATAGTACTTTAAATGAACATGACACTGTTTCTCAAATCACCTGTTTACCTTTTGTTAGACTTCATTCTCAGCTACAGGAAATCATTGTTCTAGAAAAGTCTTCTATGGGCATAGTTGCTAAACACAAGTTTGCATCTTGTTTCTCACTTAATTTGATTTTTTTTTTCCGAGACAGGGTTTCTCTATGTAGCCTTGGCTGTCCTGGACTCTGCCTCTGCCTCCTGAGTGCTGGGATTAAAGATGTGTGCCACCATGCCTGGCTTAATTTGATTTTTTTTAATGTATGAAGATGCTTTGCTGGCATGTATATCTGTGAATCATGTCTGAGTAGTGGCGGGAGAGGCCAAAAGAAGACACTAGATACTATGTAACTGGAGTTACAGACAGTTACCAGCTGCCATTCAGGTGCTGGGAACCAAACCCAGGTCCTCAGTAAGAGCAGCAAGTGCTCTTAATTGCTGAGCCATCTCTACAGCCCCACAAGTTTAGATCTTAAACATGCTTTTGTCCTGAAAGCGTGGTCCTTGTGATGGTTGATTTTCCTTGCCAACCTGACTGGACTTGGAATCGCTCAGGAGACATACTTCTGGACTTGTTTGTGTGATTCCAGGGAGCTGTAGCTGAGATGGAAAAGGCCTGCCCTGAGTACTGGCAGCAGCAGCCCTCTGGCTGGGATTCCAGACAGAATCAAAAGAATAAGGGAGACAGTAAGCTCTGAACTAGCATTCAGCCCTCTCTAGGCCTACTCATCTTCCTATCTTCCATGCGGTCATAGACTGTGTGCCCTCAAACCATGAGCCAGTACAGACACTTCCTTCCTGGATCTGCTTTCTCCAGATATTTTACCCCTAGCAGCCAGAAAAAACAAAACAAAACAAAACTAATTTGTTCCTCAGTGCAGCAAGGGTGAGATGTGAAATCATGAGCGCGGACCTCACCGTGGGATAAACACTGGTGGATTGGCAGCTTAAAGGGATTGTAGGGGTGTTTTAATAAAGACTGTGTGTTGGTCTTTGCCTCCTGCCGCCATATGATGAAAACCTTTACCACGGGTTCTCTGCTGCGAGCGCCTCACTGTGCCTACAAACAGTGGAGTCATGAGACACTGGCTGAGAGCCAAATCAAACTCCCCTCCTTTACGTTGATTTTTTTCCTCAGGTATTTTACTACCAGGACACAAGCAGCAACCCACTTTCATTCTGCATTTCTCTTTCTTGCTTTATTCTATTTAAAAATTTTATCATTATTTTATTTTATATGTATGGGTGTTTTGCTTGCATGTATGCTTGTGCATGATGTACCTTGGATCCCCCGGAACTGGGGTTATGGGAGTTGAGAGCCCCTGTATGGGTTCTCTGGAAGAGCAGCCAGTGCTCTTAACCCCTGACCCATCTCTGCAGGCTTCCTGCTTTATTTTTATTTTCATAACACTTATCACCACCTGGGACACCTGCACCCACTTCTTTTGCCAAAAGACCAGAGAAAACCTAAAGAAGGAAATGGTTTACTTGGACCCCAGTGATTAGTGGGTGATGGATTATCTCTGCCAATGAAATAAGCCAATCGAAGGCAGATTTAAGTATAAAAAGGCAGGTTTACTTGGTAACTCAAGCTCCTGGGTGAGCTCAACAGTCTCGGGGAATGAGGCCAGATGAAGCTGCACCCCAGCTATGGTGGGCAGGGGTTTTTAAGGATTGCAGGCAAAGGAAGATGAAGTGGAGTGATGAACAGCCAAGACCAAAAAAGCCCACCTCCTGTTTTGGGTTCATATATATATAATCTCCCCTCTCAGAGTCTGTACTAGGATGTTTATCAGTTGACAAAACCCATCCCCCTGCAAGAAGTGGTTCCTCTTCCAGTGGACAAACATCACCTGTTCTCCTATGAGTCTGTTTTTAGTGGGAAAACACCACACACCCTCACACAATTCTGATTTACATCCCATACTTGGGATCAAAACAAAAACATGTTTACATCCACTACATGGGTTCTAATATATCAGATGAAGAGGTAACTGAAAAAATATCAATAGATTCAAATGTGCTTCTTTTTACAAGAGAAAGCTCTAAACATTTTAAAAGACAAGATAGAGCAGAGAGGCAAATATTAGGGTGCATATATACATAGGTCAGAGTGTCAAAGAAAGTTAGACATCTACTTCTCCATCCGATTTGTTTCATTTCTATAATATTAGGGCCCTGTAGAGGAATTTTAACTCAGACCACGGCTGCTGTGGCAAGTGATCTCATCAAAATAACTTCCAGGTCTGCATGATCCTGTTTGAGTTCAGACACTATAGGCAGAGGTTGCACACACCTTTAATTCCAGAAGACAGAGGCCAGCCGATCCCTGAGTTCAAGGCCAGCCTGGTATAGAACAAGTTTCAGGTAAAGAAAAGGCTTAGGTCAAGGCATGGTGGTACACACTTTTAATCCCAAACAATGAAGGCAAAGTTAGTTTGTAGAAGGAAGCACCCTCCCCCCCCCCTTTTTTTTAAAGGGATGTCTAATTGAGAGGCAGACAAAGTGAGAACCAGAGAAAGATTTGACAGAGTAGGCTATGTCCAACTCTCATGAGAAGAGAAGGGAAAGGTAAGTTACTGAAGGGAGCAGCACAGATAATAAGAAGAAGAGGCAGTTTTGCAGAGCTTGGAGAACAAGGTAGACACAGGTGAAGACAGAACAAGCCAGAGAATGAGGAGCCAGAAGATTAGGACAGATTGCCAAAATTAGTATGAGGCCAAGCAGAGAAATTCAGTCAGAACCTGAGGAAAATCTGTTTGAATCAGTCAGCTTGGAGAGGAGTTTGAGGCAGAACAGCTGAGTCGAACCAGCCAGCCATAGCTCAGAAAGAACAAGAAAGGGGGAGTTTATTCAGCAGTAAGTTTCAGAGGCTGAAAACATCCTAGGCCTAGATTAGATTGTATGGAGGCAGTAAGCCTCCAAGATGACAATTACATCAGGCAAGTAAAAATTACTTTTACAGGGTCTCTTGATTTTAATAGCCAATCAGGATGAGCTACAGCCATTGTTTGATTGGTAGGAGCCGTTAGCCTGAGTTCTGCTAAGGAAATCCGATAGAAGTACTGCCCTCTGGAAAGTGCTCCCGGAAAGACTACTTCTCTGCCTCTTGGCACTTCTCATTTCTTCCTCTTTGCCTCTGGCTAGTCTACAGATGCAATGGCTAAGGCTGAAACAACAGTGAGAAGTAAGGTGACCACATGCAATGAGTCAAAACAGAAGGAAGCTGGGTTTTGGTGGAGTAGAGCCACCTCACTACCCAGGATCTCCAGCTTCTACACAAAAAAGGGCAGTAGACCTGCACTGTGTTTTAGATACCCCCTTTTTTTGCATGACTATTCTGCATAGACAAACTTACTGGCAATCCCACTGAGCTAGTGGGTTTGGTGGTGGGGGCTTAAAGGACTCTATGTTGGTTTGTGAAGTAAAATAGGACTCAAAGGACAAGAGAGAAAGACAAGAAAGGGATGACAGACGTGGATAGAGGCTTGAAAGGGCTGGGCATGTAAGTGAAGCAGTATGTCTGGTTTGTCTCGCAGGCCTGGACAGTCTCTGGTCTCCAGATCAAATCTCCACCCTCCTCCACCCAGATCTGGCTACAAGATCCTCTTCTCCCCCAGTTCCCCCTGGTTTGGTAAACCTGAGGCACCAGCAGGAGAGTGACAGTGGGCAGACAGGCTCCATACCCACTTAGCACTGACTGAACTGCCCTTCTGAATCCTGTAGCCCCAGCCACGGCTGAGTTCTGGCATGCCTCCGAGGTTCCCACGGGCAAAGGGATGGAATCTTGTTGGCTTTCCGTAACCAGCACCACACCTTCCTAAGTCTTGCCTTTGTCGGGCCTCCTTAGTCCCTCCGAAGTGAGTCATCTGTTTCCTGTTGAGCCCTGTTGGGATGTATGCTTTGCTGTATTAGGACTTTTGTGGAGCTAAGTATATTGGCATTTTAATTATGATTAATGTAACTGTGCTTTGATAGCACTAATTCCTTTTTGAGCTTTGCCATACAACCCACGCTGTAAGAGAGCCAAGGGTTGTCTGAGAGTCATCCCAAGAAACATGAACCAATACACAAATAGGAGATTTGATGTCAGGAACTTTTCCATCCAAGGTTGACATTTGGAAGTTAAGATACTACACTTCTTTAAGACTATAAGTACCAGGGCCCTCAGACTGCCATTTAAGACACAGCTCACATTTCAACAAGTTCTTCCACAGAGACATTTTGGTTCATTTCAGGTGTTCTGCACTTAAATAACTTTCTTTATTTTTGTAGTATTGGGAATTGAACCTAAGGCCTACGTATGGTTGGCTTGGCAATCATTCTAGCTTTGCATTGTATCCTAAACCCTCCTTTGCTTTATACATGGAGAGCGGTGTGTGGATTTTTGTTTGTTTGTTTATTTATTTTTGGAGAGCTTGCTACACAGCCGAGGCTGGTTTGAACTCCTGATTTTCTTGCCTCAGCCTCATAGGATTATGTATATGATACAACCATATTATTTTACTTATTTTTAAATTTATCTGCTTTGTAATTTTTGGTTATTCTCTTTTGTGTGTATTGTAGTAAACTGATTAATAGAGGAAACTGTCTTTGTCATTTGAGTAGAGACAAGTTAAAATTGCCAACAGCTACCAAGGCACTGAACCACTTTGTTTGGTCTGGCGCGATAGCCCCTAGCTAGTAAAAGCCCTGAGATTGCTGACCACAGTCGATGGTCAGGTCACCAAGCCTCATGCTATGACTCTCACACTGTATTGTGCCAGGCAGGAAGTGAAGAAGAAATTAGAAGTTAGCCAGCAGTATACACCACGGAGAGTCAAGTCAGTGACCAAATTGTCAGTAAGTACTGAAATAGTGTTAGCAGTGATGGAAGAAGAAAGGATAAGACAGAAGTCTGGAGATGGTGGAGGGAGGTTACTTTCCCGGAGACTCTACGGTCAAAGGTTGTGGGAAGATCCTGCAAGCTGATGCCGAGGACATGTCAGAGAGTGAGACAGTTAAATCAATGAGCCCAGAACATGTCAGGCAGCATCTGAGGCCACGTAGGGCTTCTAAATCTCCCTAGAGTAGTTACAATGAATAGAAGACTTTGCCTGGGTAAACCAGAAAAAAAAAAAAAGCATCACCATGTCTCCCGCCACCTCATGGAGTACTTAATACTTGAATCAAGAAGGCAGATCATAAATATGTAGATTTTAATTTTCAATGATCAGGACTATATGCAAAATGCCAAAGGATGTTGAAAGAAAGAGGCATTCCTCAAGGCTGTCCCATCCTTTGGCAATTGGTGGAGGAGGGAGGCCTTGGCACGGGCTTTGAAGAAGGGCACCTTTAAGCCTGAGAGAGCTGGAGGTAGTACAGGCAGAGAAGCTGAGTCTGGCTATGGGACCAGGCACACCCAGGGAGTATCTAGAGTGAACTGGCTTAACTAGAGCCCTCGGAGCAGAAGAAACAAAACAAACAAACAAAACAGTATGGACAGCTACAGCAAGGACACCCAAGACCATCTCTAGAATTGGAGGATAATTTGCTGGATGCATTCACAACACTCAGGCAATGCTTGTGGCTGTGTGCAAAAGGAGGCAGAAGAAAACCAGCAAAGGAAGAAGATGCATGGAGGGACGTCTGGAGGAAACGAGGCAAGCTTCTGGGCTTCTTGGCAGCTACAGGATGCATTTAAATCCTCCTGAAGCAAAAGATAACAGAACAGTAAGATTTCATTTAGCAGAGCAGAGTCAACCCCCAAGGCTTTTACAGAAGGATTTTTTACCATAGACATCTTTTCCCCAACAGTGTATAAATCCTACATGCCAGGAAGGAAAGATATTCAGTAAAAACAAAACAACCAGTTTGCACAGTTTAAGCATACTGAGAAACTCTTGCCCATTCAGATCTCCCCACACAATCCATGTTGTCAGAGCTAGCCAAGGGTCAACCTTGGTAGCCTGCCTCTCTCAGCTAGCATCTCTAAAGTGCTGTTTCCTAAGGCTTTATCCTAGGAAGATGTTAGACACAAAGGCTAGGCACTGGAAAGACCCATAGAGACAGGAACAGGCTCCTCTGGAAGTGGTATTTAGGGAGGTGAATTAAGAGGTATTTGGGATTGCTGGAGGAAGGATCTGGGGCCATTGCTTAGGGGAGGAGCATCTATCCAACGTATTCTGGGGTCTGAGTTCCAACCCCACTGTGAAAGCAAACAAAAGCGGCCATGATTGGAGGGAGGGCAGTTCCAGAGAGATGAGTAAATGGAGCCTGAAAGGTTAAAGTAAGGACAGTTGTTGGTACTTAGCAGGTCTCAGATCATAGAAGACTTAGGAGATAACTAGCTTGAGAGTACAGCCAGGGACTCCACTTGCCAGACAGGGAACTGAGGACCATATGCTATCATCCCATGTTCACCCGGGATGAAGAGATGCATAGAATTTCAGAACAGCCCCTTTGTATTCATGATACCAAGAATTCATACTCGCGTAGCACACTGTAGCCTGAGAAGCATTTTCTATAGACTATACTCTTGGAGTTATAAGGCATCTCAACAAGCACCCAGAGATTAGAATGCAGGAGCCAGATTTGAACTCTGGGTGGTAATAGAAACAAAGGAGACTTTAAAAGATACTTACACCTAAAACACAATCTTTATTTGAAAGTACTAACTGTGGCACTTGTTCAAGACACGCTCTTGAATGTGGGTACACTGAATATCCACCCTTTATGCCACTTAAGCTTTATGATTAATGTTCCCGGGCATTGCATCTGCTCCCTCTGCAGACTCTGTCATTTTAGCTGGCCCTTAGGTCTCTCCTGTGTTGACACAAAAACCTCAGCTGTCATCTTAAAGGACGTAAGAGACAGTCTATTCTAGAGCCATTTGAATGACAATGGCCTGTGAATATAGATTTAGGTTACCCTAAATTCTATGCTTTAACATGGAAGCAGCTTCATAAAGTTTTATAGAAGAAAGAAAGTCAGAAATCAAGGCGAGTTTAACTACATTGGTGGGTACATCACAGAGGTAGGTACAAGATGAAGAAGTTTTTCTATAGGCCTATACTGTTATGTGATGACATTCTTAGCTTTGTGGCTAGTGGAAGCTGGATGTCTCTTCAGTTAATAGATTCTAAGAGGTTTTTATTTTTTAACTGTTAGTCATAGATGCCAGTTCCAGCACAGGCATAGGAAAGGACTGGCTGTTACAGAGGCCTAGAACTAGCCCAAGATGACCATCAAAGGACACATGAGTATTTTTTCCTTGGTGTTTTTGCAGTGTTATACCGCTGGCCCAACTCTGTTCTATGGATGCCACCGGGCATCAGGTAGGCAAAGGACAATTCTGTGTTTCTCAAAAGGCAGCACTGCAAGTCATGGCTTCTCTTCTCACACAGAGTACCAGGGGTCACTGGTGATGGAGCATTTTCAAGTCTTCACTTGTGAATAGTCTTTTATTTTTCTCCTCCAAATGTGCTTTTCTTTTTTTCCTTCATGTTGATTTGTTTCTCTTTTCCATCTAACCTTCTGTAAGTATTTTGCTGATTCTTAGAAGTTGGTTTATATGTCACAGTGTGTGTTCTTGTACTGGAAGAGAGAAGGTATAGGGAAGCCTCTGGACAGACACCCGCACGGCCGTTTTATTGGGGGAAAATTTGGGGGATATGTCTTAGCTAGGGCTACTATTATGATGAAACACCATGGCCTAAAGCAGAAAGGAAGGGGTTTATTTGGCCTATACTTCCACATCATAGTCTATCATCGAGGGAGCTGACACAGAGGCCATGGAGAGGTGCTGCTTACTGGCTTGCTTCCCATGGCTTGCTCAGCCTACTTTCTTATAGGAATCACCTGCCCATGATGTCACCACTCACAATAGGCTGGGCCTTCCCACACCAATTGCTAGTCTAGTCAAGAAAATACCTACAGATGCCCCCAGAGGTATTACACGTGTGGCTGCTGTGTGACCTGTGCATCAGTAAGTGGCAGAGAGGAGAGAGGCTCTGTGTCAATGTTCAGTGTTCTAACTTGTGAACATCTGAAAGATTAGTAACAACACTCCCTGAAAAGGGTGAGCTTGGGATGATCACCAGCTCCACACAGGCCCTGCCCAGCTCCTTGGGCTTGAAGTAAAGCCAGACCTCAGAAAAACCCTGCCTGGGACTGTGGGCCCTGGGCAGAAAGGAGCCCAAGATGACCACTAGACCAGAGCCATGGGTCCCCGACAGAGGGCTAGCCTGAGATGATCACTAATCTGGTGCCTTGCAGACCTTGATGGGGGGAGGGGGGAGACCATGCCCAAGATTACCCCTGCCTGGGAGCATAATACAGAGTGAGGTATAGCACCAGGGGCCAGGACTGGGTCTGTGGCCCTGCAGCAACAGGGGTCTGTTTCCATCTGAGGCCAGGTAGATATTCCTGGTCTGGCCTGCCATCTGGGGATATGTTGATGTCTGAGGGCTGTGCAGAACTGGCCCTATCCCTCATATGGGCATCATGGGATAGCAGGCCCTGGGTGCATGAGAGCAGGAGAGCTGACCCCACCCCTAGCCAGCTTCAGTACTCTGGGAAATCAGGTCCTGTACCTCAGCTAGGCAGCACAGTAGAGCTGGCCCAGGACATGGGGTTGCAGGTAGACTGGCCCTGAGGGTATAAGTACAGAAGGGTTGGCCCTGCCTCTTCTCTGCTGGGCAGTGGCTTGGATGAGGGGTAGATGCCCTCCTCCTTTCCCTTGTCCCTTGTCACCTATGGCAGACAGGAAAGCTGGCCCTGGGGTCATGAGAGTGGGAGAACTGGCCATGTCCCTCACCAGCTGCAATACTCAGGAGAGTAGGCCATTGCTTGGACAGCAGGGTAGACCCTAGTTGCAGGGGTTGTCAGTGAGCCAGCCTGAGGTCATGAGAGGGGGAGAGGCTGCAGGCTGAGCAGATATCTCTCAGGCCCAGATCCCAGGCTTTGAGTTGGCCTACTCCGACATCTACCCACAGATCCCAAACGTCAGGGAAACAACAGGATGTCCTAGGGGAGTCTTCCCGGTGAGGATACAGTATTGATGGCGTAGCAGGAGCCAGAGGCCTCGTACCAGACCAACGGGTCATTGCAATGAGGAATTTACAAGCAAAGAAGTGTGAACAAAAGAGTATAGTGTGGGACACGCTGTGACACACTACAGCTTCCACAATGAGAGTTTTTATTTTCTTTGTTGGGGGGGAGGTTGTAAGGGTGGAGGACGGGCACAAGGGAAGTGGGAGATCAATGGGATTGGGGTGCATGATGTAAAATTTACAAGGAACCAATAAGAGGTTTTAAAAGAAAAAAATTTAAAAAGAAAAAAAAAAGAAAGAAAGAAAGAAAGAAAATGCCTTACAGGCTTACCTATAGCCTGTGTTCTGCAGACAGTTTTTTTCAGTGAGGCTCCCTCCTCATTACTGTGTCAGGTTAGCATAAAGCCAGCCTGTGTTCTTGGGGTGTTCTCGCCCAGCCAGGGACCAGACTAGAGATCCCACCAGCCACGATGAAGACTGCCCTTTGTAAATACAGGCATCCCCTCCACCATCCCTAGCGATCTCCAGTCCAGACACCTCTCTCAACCTCACCAAGAATAAATCTCAGTTTATGCCAAAGTGTGAATGTGTGGACATCCGATCAACACAGACCTGAGTGAGGAATCTGGTGTCTCCCGTCCTCTGAAAAACACTTTCCATCTTGTTCTGGACAAGCTTTCTCCCACCTATTAACTAGGCTTCCTCCCATTCTTTGCACCCTTCCTTCTGTTCCCAGTTTCCTGTATCTGACTAACATGGACTTCATCCTGTTCTCCTAAGTAAGTGCTTTTCCACACCCTCTACCATTGCTTCAGTGCGTCTACAGGATGGACCCTGACTCCATCGCATTTCTGCTTGCTCTCCCCAGTCCCATCTGGACGAGAAGCAATACCTGAAGTCACCCTCTTTGTAAACTCACCACAGTGCAGAGCTTTCTCCACAGCGCAGTTAACGTGCTCCACAGCGGAAGTGCTCAAAGCAAATTTCCGACCCCCCCCCCTTTCTTTGCAAATGTACGAGCTGGCAACCGCAACCTCAGTAGTAGTGTCCTGAAGGGATTCACTTCCTGTCTATTCATGTGTTGTCCTTGCGCTCCTTGCCGTCACCTTAGATCTTCCAGTGCCTTAAATGTCTTAGGCAGTCTTTTAAGTTCTGCTCTAGTGACGTTTCTCTGGGAAAGAGGCCTAAGAATCCCCAGAAAGAGTCAGGCTAGGGGCAGCTTGAAAGCATGGCAAAGAAAAAGGCCAGTGAGGAAAACCTTCAGTGGACATCCCCGGAAGCAGAAGGATCCTTGTTGTTCGGCATCCAGTTGAATATTCCAGCGTCCCAGACAGCCTTCAAGATAATAAATAGGGTTGCTGGTCTCAGCTCAAGGTGGTTTTGCACTAAAAAGGAGCCTGATCAGAGCTAATGGAGACAGTGACAAACGGAACAGAGTCGCCATCCCCGCATGTATACTAGGGTTCGTTTCATTTTGTTTGTTTATTTTGGAGCGGTAAAGATGGAATCTAGGGCTTTGTACATACTAGGCCAGGTGCTCTAGTGCAGAGCTAAACCCCTCACCCTGTGGAGATAGTTTTCAATCAGGGGAAACTACTATGATTGATATTCAACTATTTTATTTGGATATAAAGGGAAAAGCAGAACCAGAAAATAGAAAGATGTTTTGAGAATCCCGTCTATTAATATAAACAACACTTTTTGTGAGAAGATGTAGAGGAAAGAATAAACCCATTCATGGCCCCATCTCTGTAGTATCCTTTTTTTTTTTTTTCTTTTTATGTTCTGTGATTTTTTTTAGAAACCTATGCCCACTGGAACTGTAGGTGTTTCCACCTGGTTTTACTCATAGGGTGCCAATAACTCTGTGTCTTGGTTTTACAAAGTTGTGCATAACTTTTTGTATTTGTGTGGATTAACTCCCATCTTCTTCTTGTAAGGAAGAGCCTAATTGTTGTCTTAATTGTCAGTTATGTGCCCTTTATCAGGAAGGCAAGTCAATGGGGTGGAGTGTCAATGTTCTTTACCCGCCTCCCACCACCATAATCCAACAGTTAGATCATGATTTTATAAGTACATTTGAGAAATGGAGTTGCTGAGGAGGGGGGGGGGTTGGCATCATAAGGGCGGCCTTTGGAAGAGGAAATACGACTGTGTCCGAGGCCAGGCCCATGGCCTTGAACACAATAATCTCCCTTCAGCTAAATTGTCTGGGCTGAAGAGGAAAACAAAAGCTAAAACCACAAACTGTATCAAGCTTTGGAGTCTGAAGAACTGGTACTAAAAATGCTTAAAATATAGTCACAAACAAGACAATGTGGATGCACAGGTAGGGATGGGTACAATTAAAATTCATTAAGACACAGCAAGATGCTGTAGTCTGGGCTTGTTGCGGGTGGGAGGGACTGTGCCAACAAACTCGTCAAGGCCAGAGGACCTGAATGAAGGAATCCTTTCTCGGCCTGGCAACTGTTCAGGCATAGCTCACATTTTCTCCCCAGGTAATAGGGTGACAAAGAGCCCTGAAGAATCACGTTCTTTTGTTGCCTGAGTATTTTGTGAGCGTTCCAAGGCGAGCTCTCCTGTTAGAGTCTGAAACCTCCTTAGTAGGTTGGGGGAAAGAACATTAGGAATGTAACCTTCCATCTACAAGTTACTAATCAACAGGCTCGTGAGAAGTTTGAGGGACCCATGGGAATTCCTCTTCGATGATCTTAAGCAAAATTGGTAAGCCACATCAATTAAACACTTTTAAATGTCTTGTATGGTGTAAATGTATTGTCCCTCCAGTTACATAGAGAAAAACAAGGCCTTTTCCTTGAGACACCAGCAGTATAGCGGTTTAAATCTAAATCTTAGTATTTCCCTGTGATTTTTTTTTAAAGTTCTCAGCTTCTTCTCTCCGTGTGTGTGTGTGTGTGTGTGTGTGTGTGTGTGTGTGTGTATTAGTAAGGACACTGTTCTCCAGTTTCTTGTCTTCTTACAACCATTTGCCAGTGAGGAGGCCCATTTCTAGTATAGCTGTAACAAAGAACACTACTTGCCCAGGCCATATGCAGTTTTTGCCTTGACTCTACATCAGCTTTTTATGGAAGAGTCCCTAGATGTTTCCCATGAAGGGATTTGCTTCTTTCCTTCCTTTGTTCCTTTTTCTTTTTATTGAAAGTATATTTTTTTCTCACATAATACATATGTTTACTGTTTCCTTTCCCCTCTATTTCTCCAAGTTTCTCCCCACTTCTCCTCCCATCCGGATCCTCCTTATTTCTGTCACTCATTAGAAAACAAACAAACAAACAAACAAGCTTCTTTGGGGTAATATTAAAATATAAGATAAATAAAAAACTAACACATCAGAAGTGGGCAAAACAAACAGAAAGAATAGAGCCCAAGAAAAAGTTCAAGAAATAGATGTAGGAGTATTTTTAAAACCTATTTTTATGTTGGCTCTTATGTTTCTTTCTCCCTTCTCCACCCCGGTTCCGTCCAACACCACAACACCAGATAGGAGAGAAAGAAGGGAGAAAGGGCGTGGTTCTCTTCGGCTACTTCCCGCTGTTTAGGGTCATTGGGTTCTTTGGGACAGTACAGATCTCCATCATCAGGATATTCAGGCAGCAACAGCAGGCAGGTTGCAGCAGCAGCCTTCTCCTCCTCCTCCGACTGCCTCCTCCAAGGCTTCTTCTTGTAGTCCCCCTTCCTCTCCGTCTTTCTGGACTTTAGTTTTTATCCCAACTGGCAAAGACCACACCCCTACACGAGGCAGTTGCCAGCTGACAAACATCATACATCCTCAGGACAAACTGGAGCAGCCCCCACATCCCACACCTGGGATTAAAACAAACACACGTTTACATATCATGAACCAAAACTTCTACAACAGAGACTCACTTGTTCACACACTCAGGAATCCCGTAAAACACTAAACTGAAAATAATAACATATATGCAAAGGACCCATAGGGTAAAAAGAGAGGAATATATATATGTATGCATATATATATACACACACACATTTTATTTGTGTAATTCAAATAAAGATAAAGAATAAAAAATAATAAGATAAAAAAATTTTAAAAACAAAAGCACTGACACTACATTATGAGCCAAGGAACTGCCAAAGTTCCATTGAGTTAGATTTTTGTTTGTTCAGCCTACCCTTAAGAGTGAGACTCCCTCTGAGGAAACTTAAATTTCATTTGCAAGTGGCTACCTAGTAGAGGAAATCTCCTTTCTTACGATGTAATTTTCCTTCCACTTTTCATCACTATTTGGAGGGTTTTGTTTGTTTGTTTGTTTTGACACAGTAGTGTGTTATTACAGACAGCTTAGGGAGAATCTGTCATTTTTCACAAATGAGTTTTGACTTCCCAGTGAATTAACTTGAAAGCAACCCATAGGGTCCCCCTGCCTGGTTCTCTGACATCAACTATTTGAGGTGCACAACTCTTTGGAAATTGCTCTTGGTGGTTTGTTCTGTCTTATTTATTTGAGACAGTCTCGTGCATCACAACCTGGCCTTGAATTTACTATACACTCAGGAACAGCCCTAAACTTCTGATATTCCTGCTCCACCTCCTGAGTTCTTGGCGTTGTAAACACATACCACACCTGGTTTATGAGGCACTGCATATCAAACCAAGGATCTCTCTAGGTGGGCACTCTGCCCTGAATTTCATTGCCAGCCTGAATTGCGTTTTGAAAGACTTACCCAGTTATTCATTCATTTGACTGGTATTTATTGAACTCACCAAATATGTGAAAGGCAGTGATGGGGGCCCTGGGAATATAAGGATGAACGAGACGGATGCACTCTGCACTATACAGCAAAATCAGACCCACCAACAGGTCTTTTTATTATTTCTTGTGGTTTCTCAGAAAAACCACTTAATTTGGTCATATGTAAATCAGATTTCTTGGCATGATGCTTTGTCTTCTGAAGAAGTTTAATGAAGGTAAAGAGTAGGTGTTTTCCCAGGTAATGGGGTAACAAACAGTCCTGAAGAAGTTCGTTCCTTCCTTACCTGAGTACTTTGTGAGTGTTATAAGGTCTTTGGCAAGAGTCCTTCTGTTATCTGAAGCCTGTGATTAGTAATTTAGGGGAGAGAATGCTAGGAATGGAACCTTCCACTTACAAGTTACTAGTTTGTATTGTAACAATGAGCACAAGTCTCAGAGAACCACCAAATAAAACCCAGTGGCGTGAGGTTATTAGAAGGAAACTGAGCGGAGCCTATGGAGAAGATCCGTCGTGAGTCACGTATATTTTGTCAGTTTCCTGGGTCTTGTGAGCCTCCCTTCCGGCTGCTGGGAGGGAGCGTTTCAGTCTGGAGGGAACAGCTACACAAAACTGAAAGAGACAAACATCTCATGTCCTCTCATGTATGGATCTTAGAATATGTATACGTGCTTGTACATACACCTATTTACATTTCTGTGGTAAGAGTTTAAAGAGAGGTCAGATCAGTCTGAGTGTAGTGGTACACACCTTTAGTCCTAGCAGTCTGGAGACAGAGGCAGGCATCTGAGTCTGAGGTCATCCTGGTCTCGACAGACAGACAGAGTCTATAGTGAGACATTGTCTCAGAGAAAGAGAGAGAGAGACTAAGAGACTGATATATCATTTATAAACTAGAGACAGAAATAATCACTAATAAAACAGCAGGAGTCTTTTTTTCTTTTTTCTTTCTTTGAGTTTCTCTGTGCTGTCTTGGAACTCTTTTTGTAGACCAGGCTGGCCTTGAACTCAGAGATCTGCCTGCCTCTACCTCCCCAGTGCTGGGATTAAAGGTTTGCACCACAACACCCAGCTAAAATAGAGCAGTTATAACAGTATAATACAATACACGGTCCATGAGTGCAGTGTCTCAGAATATCTTGCTCTGTGTTATATGTAGGGTTTGTTACTATATTTGGAGGGAATGGTTAACTTAAACCACAGAGAGTAAAATCACAGATATGGAGACTTTAGTTCTTACGTCTTTATCAGAATGTATAAACCAGAGAACATGAACTGGTCATTGGCTGCTGCCTTGTGACAGTAGGAAAGAACAGGCAACATGGTGGACCCATGGGGTGATTTATTCAGGTTATGGGACAGCATGGGGCTGCCCTGCTTCCCAGGACAGGAGACCCCTTTGGGCCCTGAAAGGATCTTTAATATTCTTATTTTGTTACTCTACATCACAGTAGTATTGTAGCTGATTTTCTTTCTTAGCATCTAATAAAAGAAAGATGCATCTTACAAAGGATTAAGTCTTCCATGACATTAAATATGATAATTGTCCCTGTATTATCGTCCGTTCAGATTTCAACTTGTGCCAATCATTTCTGTCTGTACTGAAACAGCAGCAGATGACAGTGTTCTGCAGTCATAGCCAGGATAGAGGGTCCTTCTAAATTACCCTCGGCAGTGAGCTCGCAGGCCACTCAAGGGAGTGCCCTTCTGAAAGTTCTGCCATTATTTCCTCACTGGGCTCCTGCTCCTTTCTCATGGCGGCCTGATTTAAAGTTAGCACCAAGCAGAGGAGACAGTCTACCCAGCGCTCAAGGACATTTGATAGCCAACATTCCAATTTCAACACAGGTTGCCCTGACTATACGCTCTGCCTTGTGGATCATTGCCACTTTTATTTCAACCAGTGGAGTTGGCAACTCACTACAACACAGTTTAAAACATGATCTAGCCATTTTAGTTTTGCCTTTAAAGGATTTAGTGGCATAAAATTGTACTGGCTGGGGCTTCATTGTTTCATTTACCAACCCTTTATTTCAGATCTTTGGTTAGGGATGAAGTATTACATAAAACAAGTTTACATAACAGCACCCGGACCACATAATCATATATTATAGATGATGATAAAGAAAAAATAAGCACTTCACATAGCATGACTCTCTCAAAAGAATTTAAATTACAAACCTAAGCTGAAACCTCTTGGCTTTTACTAGAGTTACAGAACTGATGATGTCCAACTGGGAGATATAAATTACCATGTTCAGAGCCACCACTTGACTCTTAATCAAACCCTCCTGCTACTTAATCTGAGGCTCAATCACTCTTGATAATTGGCAGGTGACATTTTCATAGGAAGCGGCAGCATATTCATACACGAATGTGTTTAAGTTGTGCCCTTCCTCCTGCTGATTGGGAAAGTGGAGAATCATTCTAGCTTTGGAGACGTGAAACTTTTAGAAAGCTGAACATGTTGGACACTGAAGTTGCCTTCCTCAGGGGTGTTTTGGTGAGATGGAAGACGCTGTTTTAATAGCCTGGCTGGGGCTATTTTGCAGTGTGCTACATGGGCTGTGATCTCAACTCACTTTGTAGATTAAGTCTAGCTGCCAGTTGAGAAAGGTTTGTTATCTTGTCCATCCTTTGCTTATAGAAGAAGGAGGAAGAAGAAGGAAGAGGAGGAGGAGGAAGAGAAGGAGGAGGAAGAGGAGAAAGAGGAGAAGAAAGAAGAAAGAAAGAAAGAAAGAAAGAAAGAAAGAAAGAAAGAAAGAAAAAGAAGAAGAAGCAGCAGCAGCAGCTTAGGAATGTTACATAGATGAGCCCAATATTCAGAAGTGAGCTCAGAGCCTGTATTTTTTATATTACCCTTGAGTGCACGAACTTTCTCCACTAAGAACCACCAATGAATTCTACAGCTGATGGGGGGAGGGGGAGAGGACTGGATTCACTATGACAAACACTCTGACAGTGCGAGGCCTCCTTTGTGTGGGCGAGATTGTGATCTGGCATGAATAGTTGTATGAGCCAGCGCGAACTCAGAGATACAACACAGGTGGCTGACAAGAAAAGAAATGTCAGGATGTTAGTTTCAGACTCGTGCTCCTCTGTTCCGTGGTGCCCTGGATGCTGGAAACGGAATCCCCTTGATTGCAAAGTTTCAAAAAAAGATGTTTTGTTTGGTTTGTGTTTCTGGGGGAGGGCATCACTATGCCGCCTGACCAACAAATGCCACACAGCTCTGACCAATGACTCATGGGCTCAACTGTGAGAACTTGCGTCAGTTTCAAAATATCATTTATAATTACGTGAGCCAAATAGCCAAGGGCTTATCACAACTCGCTATACTATGCTGGCTCTATTCTAATTTAATCCTTTTTTTTTTTAATGTATGTGTATGGTTAAGAAAAACATTTTTTTTTTAATGATAAGATCTCTAGCCAGGCTGACCTTGAACTCCCTATGTAGGAGGAATAGCCTTGAACTTCTGATCCTCTGCCCTCTAGAGGGCATGCACCACTACATCCTGTTTATGTTTTGCTGGGGTTTGAACTCAAGAACTTGTGTATGCCAAGCACACACCCTACCTCTAAGCCCTAAGTTAGCGTGAGAATAAAAAAATAAAATAAAAATCTCAGTAGAGTAAAAGTAACCCTGTCTACCAAGAAAAACATATTTTAAAGATTACTTTGTTGTTGCTACAATTCCTGTTGGGCATTTTATGTCCTTCCTCCCCTTTTCCTTCCTTCCCTCCTTCTTTTTTTCTTTTTTATAGATAGGGATTAAGATGGAGTCTACTAGGACCTTGAACTCTGTATCTCCTTGCCTGCTGCCTGTATTCAGAATGTTGGGCTCACGAGTCTGGGCCTTCACACACTACTCATCATTGTCTGTAAAAAGATGGCTCAGCTGTTAAGAGTACTGGTTGCTCTTGCAGAGTCAGAGGTTTGGTTCCCAGTAGCCACAAGTCAAATCATGACCATCTGAAACTCCAGCTCCAGGGTACCCGTTGCCCTCTTCTGGTCTCCCAGGGCACTGTAAGCAGGTATATATATGTATGTGTGTATATATGTGTGTGTGTGTGTGTGTGTGTGTGTGTGTGTGTGTGTGTGTATTTAATTTAAGGCAGTGGTAACGCTGCAATGAATGTCTTTCTCAGTTATGCACTTCTAACATCCATCTAATTAGGAAAGAGGACTATATATATATAAGCTTCCTGTAGACAATAAAGTGAAATGAAGAACACTTAGTTCTAAAACTAAGTGGAGATAGCCTGAGCCTAGGTGTGCCTTGCCAGTTGTCAATGAGTGGCACACAGTTGAGAATAAAATAGCTTCTCTTAATAATGGTAGTGAATTGAATTCCACACTACACGGTATTGTGTAAAATGCCATGCCTTATATTCTGACTTTTATATTAAATAAGGATATAGGCCTGCTTAATCTCTGCAAAGAAAATCTTTACTCAGCAACACTCCTATACTCCTACGTGTGTGTGTGTGTGTGTGTGTGTGTGTGTGTGTGTGTGTGTGTGTGTTCCAGTGACAGGTGTCAGCATTTTATCAGGCCATCTGCTCTCTTATGGTATTGCTGACAGTCCAGGTCTCTTTATGTCTGAGCATAGCCATTAGATGGGGTCACTAGGTTTCATCTCCCCAGAGGGTGACACTTGGTAGGAGGCCAAGCAAAAGAGAGAGCCAAGCAAGCTGCAGAGCTGACAGGCACGTGGGAGGGGCGTTGACGTAGGAAGTCTCCTAAATGCAGAGTCCAACCAGGAAGGAGGCTGAGCTCAGAGCCTTGCGGGTGGAGGAAGCAGAGAGGGTCTGGAGGCGTTGTGGGCTGCAGCGGAGTTATTTACGGGGTGCAGCTTTGCTTGGAGACATTTTAAGAGCAGGTTAGCTTGTGGGTGTCCGGGGAAGAAGGCGCTTCGTCGAGAGGCTTGTGTCTGGTGGGGCAGCTGGTGTGGCAGGACAGAGGGGCACCTCCTCAGCTCGCCAGGCACCTCACCGACTCCACCCTACCGCTCTCCGCCCCGCCCCCTACCCCCACCTCGCTTCTCAGGTTTCTCTGGGAGTCTCCATGGCAACGGACACCTGCTTTGGGACTCAAGACTCTCGGTGGTGGCCGAAGGCGCAGAGCCCAGAGGGTATGGCAGAAGCTGAGACTGAGGAATGGGTGAAGACCCAAGGATGTCGGAAGATTCTCGAGACTCTCGAGGGGGCTATTGAGCAATTCCAATACAATCCCAGGTGACCTGCCCGCTGTGCCCACGCGCCCCAGAACTGGCCTCCCCAACCTGGTCTCCACAGTCTAACAGCCTTTGATTTCTTAAGTAAACCATAGTCTAAAAAGCAGAGACTCAGGTCTGAGTTCCAATTTCGTCTAGCTTCTCACCAAGGCCTGAGTTAGGCGGTTTACCTTTCTCTACCTCTATTATCTCAGCTGGGAAAACAAGACAATGACCAACTGTGCCTACGCCGTAGATCACAGGGCGTGTTAAATGCGGTCATCCAGGACCGTCTAGAAGAGAGCCATACAGAAATGGTCTGAGGCTGCTTTAGGAAAATACCAAAGACTCCAGGTTTTGTTTGCTTGTTTTTTTGTTTTTTGTTGTTGATTGGTTGGGATTTTGGGGTTTTTGTTTGTTTGTTTGTTTTTGGTTTTTCGAGACAGGCTCTCTGTGTATCCTTGGCTGTCCTGGACTAGCTTTGTAGACCAGGCTAGCCTCGAACTTACAGAGATCCTCCTGCCTCCGCCTCCCAAGTGCTGGGATTAAAGGCGTGCGCCACCAACGCCAGGTTTTAAACACAGATTTGTTCCACGAGTCCAGAGGCTGGAAGTCCAAGAACTGGGCACTAATTTGAAGTCTGGGGGTCTTTTCCGACAAACAGCGCATTCTTACTGCACTCTCTGTTAGTGGCAACAGCAGGGGAGCCGTTTCCCAATTTCTCCATGCTCTCCCCTACACCTTGGCTTTTTATAAGGGTACAGACCCATTTGCAGGGCCCTACCTCATGACCTACTCATCTCTCTTACCCAAACCTCATGACCTATTCACCTCTCTTGGCCCCCCACTTCCAGGGGCACTCATTTTAGAAAGCGTAATGTTGCCTTGGCTTTTCCTAGAACTGGCACCACCCCCTGACACATAGAGACAAAAAGCCACCTGTCTTCACCAATAGAATCATTATTTCAGGGTACTTAAGTTTCATTCCTTCCTCTCAGGATCCTTTAACCTCAGCTCTACTACTGTTGTTATATTTCTGGGGAATATATATATTTTTTTTTCTTAAAACACTTTTTCAAAGTAGTATGCACAGAGCCCTAGGTAAATTGCTACAAGATACAATTCCATAGGTAGAGGCATCAAGGAGCCCGGCTATTGGTTCCAGGCAAGCCCCACATTGAGGCAGCTTCAGGTGGAGTTGGGGAGAGCAAGAGAGAGAGAGAGAGGGAGAAACAACTATTGTACTAGCCCAATAGTAAGCCTGACCCAGTGACACAGTCCTGCTGAGCTTGGCCTCAACTGTATTAAATAATAGGTATATTGGTTAAACTGAGTCAGGGTACACACAGACTCTGATAAACTGTGATGTGTCGAACGCACACATCACAGGCAGTTCTTGGCAGACACCCATGGAATGCTGTGTCTAATCTGTTCCTAGGAGTCCCTTCCTCTCTGGATTTCTTGACATTCCACAGTGGAATAAGTTCTCAACAAAACATTCCAGCCAGACTCAGGGGGCAGACTGACCTCTGCCAAGTGCTGCACTAATATGTGTTGGTTGAACCAAGGCACCACTAATACCCATAATAATTTTTCTTCATTCAAAGGCTTGGGGAACCCTGTTGGAGTTCAGCTAGATGCTGGCTGACACCCAGGAATCTGAATGTAGCTGGGTTAGACCCCAGGAAGACAGTAGTTCACATAAGACAGGTCGTCCTTGGTGAAGTTAGACGTTCTAGGTTAGACGTTCTAGTTGGGAACCAATGTCACACTTGTTAAGTCAGTAACAACACAAGGAGGCAGACAGCATGCACATGTGAGAGAAAAAACAGAAGCAAAGGGTAGCAGAGGAATGTGTGTGTGTGTGTGTGTGTGTGTGTGTGTGTGTGTGTGTGTGTGTATAACCTTCACAAATGGAAAAGGGGAATTGTGATTATAGATACGGCTCTTAGGAGCAGCTTCTCTGAGATGATATTAAGATGAAACTGCAAGAGGAGCCAGGCAGATGTATCTGGAGCCAAAATGTTCCCAACAGAGAGAACAAGAAGCAGCAAGGAGGGAGTCTGAGTTTAGGAATAGCAAGGAGACCAGTATGGTCACAACAGAGCCAACAGGGTGAGTCATGGGTGTAAGGCAGCAAGAGATGGATAGACAGCTGTCAGGATCCTGGATCACCACAAACACTTCAAAGAGATGGGAAGCCAAGAGGGGACTACACTGCATCCTGATGTTCTCTGACGTGCCTGTCTATGGGACTGTTCTGCTGTTTTGATAAGGACACAAGTGGGGAAACCACTTATGGGACTTGTATAACATCTATCAAGGAAGATGGCTATGGGGACTGGGTAAAGCGCTTGCAGTGAGGGCCTGAATCTGTATCCTCAGCCACATACAAAGCAGGGCTGTAATACCCATAACACCAGCATGGGTGCAGGACAAGGGGACAGGTGCCCCCTGGTACTCAGTGCCAGCCCGTCTAGCCTGAGTTCAGCCAGTGGCACACAATAGAGGGCGATGCTCATCGCCGGGTTCTGGCTTCTGCATGCACACACTAGCAGGCACCGGTGCACCCATTTCTGTGCTCACACACAGGCAGATAACACTCAAAAGGAGGAATGGGAGCAGAAAGAGGAAGATGGGCATGGCTGTTAGACAGCTAGTTAAGCAGTTCAGCCGTAGGATCCGAAGGTCGGAAGAAAAGTCTAGACTAGACTAGAAAGTCTAGTCAACTCCAAAAAAAATTGTACAAAGATGCCATGTTAAGTAAATTATGAGAGCCAGGTATAGGGGTGCATGCCTGTAATCCCAGCATTTGGGAGGCAGAGACAGGCTGATCTCTGTGAGTTCGAGACCAGCCTGGTCTACAAAGTGAGTCCAGGACAGCCAAGGCTACACAGAGAAAAACCCTGTCTCACAACAACAACAACAACAACAACAACAACAACAACAACAACAACAAAAGAAATTATGAGGTTTGGTGAGAACAGCCAGGAAGTTTTATATATATACTTGAGACCACTGGCCCAAATAACCAAGAAGCTAACCTCCCACATCTCAGACCAAACGTACGAAAACCGAAGTTCAGCAGACGAATGACCAAGGGGTAGAGGGAAAGACATGGAGGTCAACACAGATTCTTCTCTTCAAGACACTTCACAGAAATGCTGAATAAGGAAAAAGATTAAAAACCAGATGGCTTGTTTGCATAAAAGAAACTTCCTACTGTCAATTGGCTAGATCTGAGGTATGGAAGTATACCGATGAAAAGCTTTAAGAAGGAATTACGTGTTCTTGAGTACATCCAAGCTTAGCTATGGAAGACAGACAGGAGCTTCAAGCCAGGATAATGTGATTAAGACTGAGATGATACTGGGTTAACTCACTCTATACATACATACATACATACATACATACATACATACATACATATACTTATTTTGAAACAGAAAAAGAATACAAGAATATTTTCCTTAAATAACATTGAGCCATTCACCACAGTGAAAATTTAGCTCCTCGACTGTCATCTTCATTGACTAATTCACTAACGAGCGTTTGTTAGGATGGACTATTCTAGGGCTCAGTGGGATGTGTTGCTGCAGTCTATTAATAAATATTCATGGGTCTGTTTTGTATACGTTAGCATATTAATTTTGTGTCTAATTTATTAAACATAATTGTTATCTCCCAAGACCATGCTTTATGTCCCAAGACAAGCAACCTATTATTTGGGAGAATTGCACAGACTATAAATAAGGACTGTGTAGGAACCACTTAGCTAAGTTCTTGTGATGTGGGCTTCCGTTCTAGGCAGTGGAGTTAGCATCTAAAATTAGAGCTATTTCACATTTGATGAGAAGCTGAAGAGGGAGCGTTCATATTTTATTTAGAGCCGTAGCTTTCTAAATCAATCATACAAACCGTTAAGAACGGGGTGGTGTGGGACACGGGAGGGGGCTTACAACCCCAGAGCTGTTTAAATCAAAGATTCAGAGGCGGAAATCTGTCCTCACCCCTGGCTTACAATTTTAGATGAGTTATTTAATTTGTTGAACCTCAGCTTCCACATCTTTGAGACAAGATGATGGAGAATTACTAGAAGAAGAAAAACTGTAAGACCAAAGCCTCTGGGACAAGTTACTCTATAAACAGGTATATATTGCTTTTAAACACTCCAGAGGGCTTATCTGTAAAATTAAATATTTTATTATTGTCCTACTACGGTGACAGAAGGAATAACCAAACATGTACTGTATTCCTAAATCATAGCCTGAAAAATATATGGAAAATAAAAATTATCCACGCCTCACAAAATCAGTGTATTTGATTAAACTGGGAAGGACTGAGAGATCATAAATGCTCAAGGCTAAGGGAAACTGAAGTCGAAGAGTGAAAAGAGGCCACTCAGCAGTGGGAGAGGGTGAAAGATCACAGCTCCAGACTTCGAGAATTAGCCACTGAGGTCTGTTAAATACATATTGTGCAGACTGCAGAGAGAGGATGCAGTGAGAGGGTGGGTTCTATCCATTTCATTGATGCAGCGCCCAGGTTTAGACAGCAGGCATGCACTTTATCAGTAATTTGAAGAGGCACTGTTTCCCATTCCTTATTAAATATTAAGACAGATTGTTAACAAGTCTTTTTTTTTTTTAAGACACTAATTAGACAGTAAAACAGTAGTACATGCCGAAAGCAACTGTAGCCTTCAGGTCTGAGTAAGAGGAAACAAGGAGAAAAAAAATCCAAGAACTTAGAATGTCTTTAAACCCTGAAAGCAGAGATTAAGACCTCTTTGGAGAAGACCCGGCAGCCACTAAACTTGCAGGCTACCAGTGGCAAAGAAAGAGGTGTGGCCCAGGTTGCAAGCAGCACTGGTCTGCAGGTCTAGCTTGCCCAGTGGTCAAGGAACATTAAAAGTTACAGTTAGGCCAAAGCTTCTTACCTAGCCAGGAGATTTTTGGTGGTTTGGCTGCTGTGTTTTTCAGTTTGTCTTTACTATTGGGCATGGAAACACCAAGAGGCACATTACAGAAGCCATGGGCTGTACAGCCAGTGTCGTTCTTGACTTCACTGGATGGCAGCAGCCCAGTCATGCCTTGATAATCAGATGCCACTCGTATCATGCACTAGGGTGATCCCTTCTTTATGTTTTTGGTTTAGTGGCCTAAGGATCACCAAAATGGCCAGGTTTCGTGGCTCTCGATGAAGTCATTTCTTACAGGGTCATTTGTCATCTGTCCCTGTTCTTAAAAGTTCATCCATACAACTCTTGCCCGGATGTTCTTGCCACCAAGTTCACTGCTTTCAGCTTCCTGGCTGTTCAGCTAGCCTCTTAGTGACTGCTCATAAATTAGAGACGGGCTCCAGGCTCCTCACCGGGGAAGAAGCAGAGGGACAAACAACTGCTTCCGGTGCTAACAACGGGAGAATTTTCCTCTTAGCTGTCCTTCATGATCACTTCTGGATGGGGCTGTGAGACTGTATGTGCCTCCCATGAGGTGACAGGTCCATCTGTTAATTGGATTTGAGTCCTTCAGTCAAGCCAGCCATAATGTCGCATGAGTGCATATGGTGCATTTGGTCTCAAAGTTCTCAGCCTTCCCCAGTTTTTTTTAAATGTATACGACATTTTTCATGAAGTGTGTATTTCACATTCCGTATGGAAACTAGCCGTAACTCAGGCTCATGTGTTGTTCCACAATCAGATTCAGGTCATGTGTTTATATTGGAACTGTCACAGAGAGGAACTATACTCAGGGATTCAGAGCTGATGAAGCTGCCCAATTACCGCCCCCCCCCCATGAATAACACATTTAAAAATATGTTTGATTTTGATTCATCTCCACAGTGTAGTAAAACATTATACTTAATTTTACACAGTCATTATAACTTATTAGTGTTTTTCATGAGTTGTTTTCAGAGTTGGCTATAGATTTCATGTGGGGGACAGAGCTTAAATATTGGCGAGTCTTTCCGTTGATCACTGCAAATTGGTCTTAATGAGAATATTCGATGCTGGCTGATCTCAAATTTGCAATCCTCCTATTTCAGCTTCCCCGGTGCTGGCATTACAGTGTGTGCCGCCACACCCATTGATTGGTCTTTCTGGGTCAAGTGCTTGTCAGGGATTGTTTGAGAGACCTCACCCTGTTCAGTCACTGACAGGTTTTCCCGGCACTGCTCGCTTGGGATGTTTGGCGAACAACATCAGATGCCAGGGGGCAGAAACAAGGGACTCCATTTGAAGGCAGCATCCAGAGCCTCGTTTTCACTTGTAGGGAGCGCCCCATCTCATTCCCGGCTCCCACAGAGGAACATGAACATCCATTGCAGATATGGACACACGCAACGACTTACACTCAGGGGGTCCTAGGCGTTGGAAGCTGCTATTTCTTAAGATTAATTTGTTAAATTTTTTAATGTGTAGGATTGTTTTGCCTGCATGTATGTAAGTGTACTGTGTGTGTGTGTGTGTGTGTGTGTGTGTGTGTTTGTGTGTGTGTGTTTGTGTGTGTGTGTTTGTGTGTGTGTGTCTGGTGCCTGAAGAAGTCAGTTGATGGAGCCAACTCCCCTGGAACTGAAGAGACTTGGGGTTGTTAGTAGCCATGTGGGTGTTAGCAACCAAGCCAGGACTTTCTGCAAGATCATCAAGCATTTTTATCTACCAAACATGTCTCCATCCCGGCCATCATTTTTATATAAGTAACAAGATTGCTTCTTGGTAGAGGGAAGATGTTATCTCATCCTGCTGGAAATGTGACTTAGAAGGGGCCTGCCGAAAGACTTCTTCTTATCCTCTCCTGAAAGATGCTCAGGGGTGCTGAGGGCCTGTGGAAAGTTCCAGAACACTGTGTCAGTGAGAGAAACAGACATGCTCCTAAACCTAATTGAACTAAATCTAAAACACAGTTTCTTCTTGGAAAAAAAAATCAGATTAATTAAATCTTTAATTTTAATTACAATCAGATGCTACATTTCTGTCTAGATAACTGAAGATAAAATTTGTCACCATCATTTTGTTGTGCATGGAAGCATAATTGAGAACTTAGTGGAATTAATTGAAAATTGTTATTTTGAGTATTAAGTTTTAAATTTCAAATCAGCTTTTCGTAGTTGAATCCTACCGTGCTGAACAAATTGTGATGTTTGAAAATCTGAGAGTCGGTCGCGCGTGGTGGTTCATGCCTTTAATGTCAGTCCTCGGAGGGGCAGAGGGGGATCTTTGTGAGTGAGAGGCTACCCTGGTCTACATGGTTCTAGGACTTCCAGAAATACATAATAATGAGATCCTTTTTCAAAGGGAGAGAGATGGGGAAGGGAGAGAGATGGGGAGGAAAGAAACAGGAGGGGAGGAGAGGAAGAATGGAGGGAAAAGAAAGGACGGAAAGAAGGGAGGGGAAAGAGGAAACGGGAGGGGAGGGAAAGGGAAGGAAAGGAAGAAAACCTGGCCATGGTAGCAGTATAATAACTTCCCTCGGCTCCAATACTGACACTGTTTCTTGAGGACTTACTGTGCATCAAGTATCACACCAAAGTGGTTCTAAGTTTAATACACTCAAGTCTATCAACGACCCTATGCTTATCCATATGAAGAAACGGGGGCATGCTGGAGAGATGATGGCTCAGAGGTTAAGAGAACTGGCTGCCTTTCCAGAGGACTGGGTTTGAACGCCAGCCCACATGTCAGCTCACAACTGTAACTCCAGAGGACCCAACACCCTCTTCCGGCCTCTTCCAGCACCAAGGATGCATATGGTACCCAGACAAACATAAAGGCAAAACAGCCACACAAATAACATTGGAAATAATAATAATAATAATAATAATAATAATAATAATAATAATAATACAAGAGGAAATTGAGGCAAGAAAAAGTTAAGTAATTTCCCTAAAGTCTCGTGGTTACTTAGTAGGCGCTCCCTATGGTTGACAGAGACTGCCAGCAGGAGGTACATACTGTGTGGTAATACAGGAAGAAAAGAGGTGTGGCATGTTTCAGAACTAGCTGGTTCTGAGGCAGAGGCATGTATAGCTCTGGCACTAAGCAAGAAGAGGGACAGCCATCACGCCCCTATCAGGGTCTGCCTCTGCTGCTCAGCAGAGCGCTAGGAAGAGAAATGTCTATGTTTTGTTTTGTACCAGAGCCTCCATTTCTATTGGATTTGCTTGGCTCACTTGCTTGCATGCACCCTTTCTCCTTCCCTCCTTCCTCCCTCCCTCCCTTCTCTCTGTCTTTCTCTTTCTCTCTCTATCATCTGTCTGTCTGTCTATCTATTTCCCTCCCTCCCTCTTTCTCCCCCTCTCCCAGCTGACATTTTATAAACCTAGGTTTGTGACACCTTTAATCAAATTGATGCATACACCCAGAAAGTGAGCTTACTTATTAACTGTTTAAGATGTTTGTCAATATAGAACCATGAAAGGATGTAGAGAGGCTGGCTCCTGGCCTCTGCAGATGCTTCAGGGGTACAGTTTGACAGTCAGTGACAGAATTGTGATTATCTGAAGTAGGCCTCAAACCTTCTGGGTTCAGAGCCTGTTAGAATTTCTTCAAAGTGTCGACAACCTCAAAGAACTTCTCGCCAGAGAAATTCTGTGAGAGAATTATAGGGAAATTACAAATGCATAATAGTATTCTGAAAAATAACTTTCCTCTTGTGGATTCTTCTACAGTGTGTTGGGAAACTCCATTCTCAGATCACACCAAGAGAATCTCTATCTTAACATACTTCTGCTAGATATGCCCATGAGGAAAGTACAGTCATCTCTAGCAATAACTCGGCCTAAGGCATTGAGATCATAGACTTAAGAACATTGTGTCAGGAAAGCGGAGAAAACACACAGTATTGGTGTGACAGTGCAGTCTGAAAACCAGGCTGAGTCCAACTCATGAATGACCAGACAGTCCAGCAGTATTTTTTTTTTAATTCACAGTCTCTTAGAGTAATATAAATATAATCAAATTTACCTCCAAATATGTGTGCTTACCTTTTCTAAGGAAACTTAATATCTCTGTTCTCTCTTCAGACCTGCTATTTCAGATAATTTAAAGGTTGGCTTTTTCACTTCAGACCATGCTACGCAGACAGATAGTGAGATTTTGCCATTGAAAACTTTGATTCAATCAACAGAAAAGTTAATGCAGGTAAATCTGGATGTGACTTCTAAGATAACATAGTGTATTACTTGCCTTTGTGGGGGTAAATTTTGGGTGGAGGGGTTGGTGTCCTAGAGATCAAGGTCAGTGCTGCCAGGATACTGTGAAGCATTTGTCGTTGAAACACACCATAAGGAGGTGTTCTTATACACCCTTACTGACAAAAACTGAAATTTGATTGAGAGCATTTCAAAATATAAGGTCTTTAGGAAACTGAGCAGGATGACAGTTGTCAGGATGACAGTTGTGCCTCTTTTACACTTTAAAGATTTAATTTTGTGTATATGCCTGTGTTTTGCCTGCATGTATGTCAGTGCACAACGTGTGTGTCTGGTACTCTCTGAGGTCTGAAGAAGGGATCAGATGCCCTGGAACTGGAGTTGGAGATGGTTGTGAGCCACTGGATGGGTGCCAGGAACTGAACGCAGTCTCCCGTGAGAACAATAATTGCTCTTAACCAGTGAGCCATCCCTCCAGCCCTGAGTTGTACTTTTTAATTGACATAAGTCATGATCTACACTTGTCATGTTTGTGTCTTAATTACATATGTGCATCTGTTCAGTGAAATTTCTATTCTTTTGATAGCTGTAAATATTTTCTGCTTAAGATACATTGAGGAAAGTAGAAAGTATTTTACATATAGATAAATCTAGACAATGAGACATTGAATAAACTGAATAACTTTCTGCTGGTATAGCTTTGTCAAATCAAATAATTTGTCTAGGATCTTTTGAGATTGAAAAAGAGTAGAGTATTTCATAGTATAAGATATTGAATTATTAAAAATATCACATGAATTGGCACATACAACAAATAGTCTCAGATGCCTTATTTTTAATTTTTAATTTATTTGGATATCATTCCATATCTATATACAAAGATCTTGCACATACTTGAATAATATAAGTAGCACATGCCTGGAATCCTGGCTAATCAGAACACTGAGACAGGAGAGTCACCTGCTTCAGGCCAGCCTGGGCAACTTTGTGAAACACTATGTCAAAAAGTAAAATTAAAATAAAACAGGAAAGAAAAACAAAAACAGCTGGCAGGGAACTTACTACGGCAGAGTGCTTGTCCAATATGTCCACAGGTTCTGGGCTCAACACTCAGTGCCTTGTTTATTTTGAACCATGTCACAAGATGCACATCTCATATTTTGCTAGCCTTGTTTGATAGACATTTTGCTAGTTTCTAATGTTTCACTGAGATGATTAATCCTACGTGTACTCAAGAGCCAGTAAATCTGTGGTGTAAATTCTTAAAAGGGAATCTGTGAGTCAGAGGGTACGTACCTTAGTCACTCTGAAGGGCGTGGCCAAATTGCCAGGCTGAGAGACTCTACCAATTTACACCACTGAGAGCTTTGATAGATGGTTCCTCGCCACATGAAGACACTTCATGGTCTTCTTTTAGAAAGACACATTTCCTAGCAGTGTCTTAATAATTTTCTTTCTTGGTATCTGAGTGCACCCAAACTAAGTTTTAGTCAGGAGAATTTAGATGGCGGTAGTGGTGTGTGGAAGCTTTGGGAACCTTCTTTGAGGCAGAGTTTGCAAGCACTGGCTTTCCTGATCTTGCTTCCTCTTCCGGTTCCTCATGCCCACCTCCCTCTCCTCTGGGATTTTATCTAATCCCAGTAACACCCCCAAATTCCCACCTGTAAATGCCCTGCTCACTCACACTGGGTTTTCACTCAGTGAACGTCTCACAACAGAGATTCAACTCCACCCTAAGTTCCAGAAAGATCGGCCACACTCAAACCATACCGCCCCATTGACATATCTTAGTTTTCAAGTTAGGCATGGTTTTGCAAACCTGCACACAATGAGAGAGAATTGCTGGACTTCTGCAATATGCCATATTCTTCAAAGAAAAGCTAGGCACCAGGTCAAATCCCCGAATCAAGGAACGTGCTAGAATATGGGCACCCAGGGCCCCACCCTCTACACTAATGAACAATTTTTCTTTTGTAGATGATTACATCACTTCAGGTGGACTTTGGGTTCCTCAAAGATTTGGTTCAATTGAAGTTTGAGGACCAACTTAAAGAGGAGTCTTGGAAAATCATCAGTATGCTCCATGACAGGATTTTAGAAATGAAAAGATGCTATCAGGAGGTAGGCATGCTCCCGTTTTTTGTTTGCTGCGTGGTGGATCGATTCTCTGCTTGGTGTGTCCAGGTGTGGATGTAGTAGCTGACCAGGGCAACTGTAATTATGTAGGTTGTGTATCTAGGAGCTGATACAGTCAGGAGCCTTGGCAGCCATCTCTTGGATGAGCTCAGTAGTCCCCACACTTACCTTGCACAGTTGGTGTAACTATTAGAAACGGAAATCAGTTAATTTACTCACAATTACCACCAGGCAGGCAGCAGAACTTAACATTCTGTGCTGGATGCCTGCTTTTAAACAGTTTAAAAAAAAAACATAGTACTTTTGTTTATTCTTCAATAATGTCATGCACATAATCAATGTATTTTAACCATATCTGTGCCAACTCTTCTCCCCAACTCCCCTACACTTTCCCCAACACTTGCCCACCATACTTTTATGTCTTTTTAAAAAATAACCCAATCACTCCAGTTAGTGCAGCCTGCATGAACATGTGCAGTATATCTGTGGCCATAGAGCCAAAGAAAAATGGGTTCCTTCCCCCAACACCCACAGTTTCTGATAGTTCCTCAGCTTGGGGTGAAATCACATGAAATCCTCCCCCATCTGTATTGGAATATTGACCAGCTTGCTAGTACACAGGTCTTGTTTAGGTAACCATAGCTACGGCAAATCCATGACTATGATGGTCTGTCACATCCAGAGGACACCATCTCCACAGCACCGCTCACATTCTCTGGTGCGGTACACTCCTTCAGCCCCCTTTTCTGTATGTTCCCTCAGTTTTGGGGGGCACTACAGACAGATTATCATATTTAGGGATGATCATTCACTGTGGGGATGATCAGCACTGTGACTACTTGTGAGTCTTTGCATTGACTGCTGCCACTGTGAAAAGAAATCTCTGACCAAGGTTGAGAGCATCACTACCTTATGGGTATAAAAATAAATATTTAGAAGGTCTTATTCATTAGGCTATTGGGGATTTTTAGAAGGCAGCTTGATAACATGTCTGTTGAACAAAGCAGTAGTAGTAGTAAGGCCTATGCCCTCCTGCACCATAATACAATATTTTATTATTTTGTGCATGTGGCTGTTTTCCCCACTTGTATGTTTGTTTCCTGCATGTGATACCTGGTGCCCATTGAGAAGAGAGTGTTGGGTCCACTGGAGCTGGAGTTATAGAGATTTTGTGAGCATCTTTGTGGGTTTTAGGAATCAAACCTCTGTCCTCTGGAAAGGTAGCCAGTGCCCATAACCATTGGGCCATCTCTCATGGCCGCAGCCATTGTTTTTTGGTCAGGTTTACAGTGACTTCTCCCATAGCAGTCAGTGTGTGACTATGCCTGTGGTCACATCTTGCCTGGCACATCAGTGTTATACCTACAGATTCTACCACTGGCTAAGTCCACTGATAACTGTGCCCCAGTGGCTTGCATAGCATCCTTTGGCGTTATGAAAGCTAGCTAGTGGGGAAGAAGTTCCCAAGTCTGTTGCAGCTTGATTTCTCTATGAACTAAACCACAGTGTTCTGTTTTCAGGAGTCAGGTCTCACCATGCAGTTAAAGTGGGTAAGTCAGAGCAATGGCATTAGCCTGTGTTGTTCAGGAGGCCTCTGGAGTCTCACTGATGGATAGAGCAGAGGACGGTGTCCCACATCTGGCATTGGCATTGAGATTTTCACCTAATAAGTGTCCAGTGATAGAGGGTACCTTCATTCAAGCTCCTTCTTTAAGGAGAGAGAGAGAGAGAGAGAGAGAGAGAGAGAGAGAGAGAGAGAACTCACTCTCCAATATCCCTGACCCCGCCATGACCCTCCTTAAGCCTTTAACCCCCAGCATTCCTTACCCTACATTTTGGAGGTTTATTTTTGTTTTGTTTTGTTTTGTTTGAGATTATAAATATAATCACATTTCCCCTTTCCTTTCCACTTTTCAACCCCTCTACTTCAAATCCATGGCCTCTTCATGAATCATTATTGAATGCACATATGTATATGTAAATGTATATGTATATGTATATACATACGCATTACTAAGTACAACCTGCAGAGTCCATACAATGGTAGTGGCACCGTGCTTCCAGGGCTAATCATTTGACACTGGGCAGCCGATTGGTGTGCTTTTCCCTGGGGAGGGCCACCTCTGACACTCCAGCTTTCCTGGCTTGCCTGTGTTGTGTAGGGAGGGTTGCAGCCTCCTAGGTCACCCCGCCCCACACCCCTCCCCATGCAGCTTGGCATGTCTATTCTTACCAACCTTGTCCACCTCACAGTCATGTTGGTGAGCATGCTCTACATGTATGTCACATGCGTTCTGCCTTCTATCCCCCAGCTGGTGTGCTCTTTCCCTCCTCCCTGCCACGGGTGCTGTCCAGCATCCTGACCATTACAGACACTGCAAGTTTAAAGACACAAAACTCCTCAAAGCCAAGCTAATATCCACATATAAGAACATGCTTTTTATCTAATGGGGCCTGGGTGACTTCGCTTAGTATATTTTCCAGTTCCATCCACTTCCCTGTAAATTTCGTAATTTTATTTTTCTTTACTGTTGAATCAAATTCCATTGTGTATCTGTGTGCAGCATATTTTCATTATCGTTCATCAGCTGCTAGACATTTAGGCTGATTCCATTTCCCAACTGTTATTATTATTAGAGAAATGATGAACACAGATGAACAAGAAATCACTGTGGGGAGGCTATGGAGATCTTTGGCTGTGTGCCCAGGAGTGGTGACCTCCGTCACACGGTAGTTCTATTTTTAGCTTTGTGAGAAACCTCCACACTGCCTTACAAAGTAGCTGTACTAATTTACATTCCCATCATCATTAGGTAAATGTTCTTCTTGCCCCACACCCTCGACATCATTTATTGTCTTTTGTTTACTTGATGATTGCCATTCTGACTAGAGTGAGATGGGGCCTCAGAGTAGTTTTAATTTGCATTGCCCTTACTGGCTAATAATGTTAGACTTTTACAAAATATTTATTAGCCATGTGTGGTTTTTGTTATTTTGAGAACTTTCTGACCAGTTCCACGGACCTTTTTTTTTTTTTTTTTTTTAATTTGGGTTGCTATACTCTGGTTTCTCTTCAGATTGTAAAATTGGGTTGCTACTTTGAGGTTTAGTTTCTTGAGGGATTTTTCATTTTGGGTGTTGTTATTTGGTTTTGCAAATTCTAGAGTCTACTACTCCTCTGTTGGATGTACAGGCAGCAAAGGTTTTCTTCCCCTCTGTAGGTTACATTGCCCTACAGAAGCTTTTGACTGTATGAGATTGTATTTGTCAATTATTGGTTGTACTTATTCAGGGAGTGAAGTTCTTTCTGTGCTGCTGTCTCGATGTACCCTCTACTCCTTCCTCTAGCAGGTTGAGCGTGTCAGCTCTTATGTTAAGGTCCTTGGTTCATTTGGAGTTGATTTTTGTTCAGAGTAAGAGACTACAAAGGGTCTAGCTTCATTCCTCCACACGTTCATACCCAGTGTTCCCAGAATCATTTGTTGAAGGTGCCATCCTTTTGTCCACTGTGTATTTTAGTGTCTTCATCAAAACCTCAGGCAGCTGGAGTTGCAGAAAGTCACATCTCAGTTTTCTATCCTGCTCTATTGACACATCCATCCATATTTTTTTGTCCAATATCTTATTGTTTGTGTTACCATGAATGAAATAACGTCAGGCGTGGTGATACCTTGGTTGTGTTCTCTTTGCTTGGGCTTGCTTTGGCTACCCAGGGACTTTTGCGCTCCATATGAATTTTACGACAGTTTGTTTCTGTGACTGTGAAGAATGGTGCTGAACTTTGGTATTGCAGCAGCTGGGTTTGTTTTTGTTTTTGTTTGGGCAGCCATTTTAACAGTATTGGTGGTTCTGACCCATGAGCATGGGAGGATTTCTGTCTTCCACTTTATCCCTTGATTTTTCTCTTCAGTGCTTTCAAGTTTTCATTGTAGAAGTCTTTCAGATCCTAAGTTAGGTTTATGTTTCTTCAGGTTTTAATATGATTATTTTTGTTTGTTTGTTTGTTTTGAGGCTTTTTTTTTCAAGATAGGGGTTCTCTGTGTAGTTCTCACTGTCCTAGACTCACTCTGTAGTCCAGGATGGCCTCAAACTCATAGAGATCTGCCTGCCTCTACCTCCCTACGTGCTGGGATTAAAGGCGTGCGCTACCTCACTTGGCTCCTCAGTATTTTTGTTACTGGTTTATAGGAGGGCTACTCATTTCTGTATGATAATTCAAGGAGTTTCCTGGTGAAGTCTTTAATGTCTCTTAGGTACAGAACTATTTTGCTTTCAAATAAGGATATTTCAACTTCTTTTTATTTTCTATTTGTACCCTCTTAAAATATATTTTTATTATATTATATGTGTGCATATGTTGTATGGATGTATGTGCACATGGGAGTATGGGTACCTACAAAAGAGAGTGTCACATTCCTTAGAGCTAGGGTCTCAGGGGTTTGTGAACCACCTAATATGGGTGTTGGGATCTGAATTCTTGTCCCCATAATTGAGCTACAAGTGCTCTTAACCACTAGGTTGTATCTCTAGCTCTTATATCCTTTTGTTTGCTTCTCTTGTCTAACTGCTACAGCTAGATTTCCGGTACTAATTAAATATTAGTGGAGAAAGTAAGTGCTCTGGTCTCACTCCTGACTTTACTGAAAATGTTTTGAGATTTTTGGCCATTTAAAATATTTTGATTATATTAAGTAGATCTGTTTAAACTGTTTATCTAATCTCAGTTTAATTTTTGGTCACATTTACCTAGAAATTTATCCCATTACTGTCATATTTTATTTTGTTGAATTATAACTTTTTAAAGGTAATATCTAATGGTTTCTGAATTTCATTATCTGTTGCCGTGGCTTCATTTTAACCTCTAATTTTACTAAGTTGGGGATCTTTTCTCTCTCTTTTGGGTAGTTTGTGGGTATGTAGAGGGGTGGATATGCAACCTCCATGGTACCCATGTGAGGTTAGAGATCCTCTTCTCCCACTGGGTGGGGTCCTCAGACTCAGGGCATTGGGTTTGGTAGAGTCCCTTTACCCAGTGAGCCATCTTGCCTTCTCTCTTTGATTAGTTTGGCTAAGAGTTTGTCAACCCCAGTTTTCTTCTCAAAGAAAAAACTACTTGTTTCATTGATTCTTTGTATTGGTTTTGTTGTTCATTCATTTGTTATTATGCAATTAATGCCGTCCTTGATTTTAATGGTTTCTTTCCACCTACTGAATTTTTCTAGGGCCTCTGGGAGTTTCAGGTCAGTCTGATCTACACAGTGAGACATATACATACATACATACATACATACATACATACATACATACATACATAATGATTGGTACTATTATATACATATATATAATTAGTCCTATTTCTGTGCTATAAGAGTCATATTTTAGTGACCACATCATAGTAAATGTTTTGCTAAGCATTTTGAGCATATTTATGAGTTAAGTAATTTTCAGGTTTACCCAAATCCCCAAATGGAAATTCTGTTATCTCTGAGATACAAATTTTAAAAACTAAGCTTTCCAAGGCTAACCTCTTATATAAGCTCGAACTATGGGGACACAGTATTTAAATTCAGTGCTCTCTGACTCTAATGCCTATTTGTTATTTATACACCATGCTACCATCAGAATAGATATGAAACTCAGGAGTATTTTCTAAAAGTAGTGTTTCATTTGGACCCTAAGGAGATATAATCAAATGTACTTGAGTAATAAAATTATTATAGCTTATAGATTAACAAAGCTATACCATCCAAAAGTACAAGGGCTAGGGGGCTGGAGGTTTGATTCTGTGGTTAAGAGCACTGAGCGCTCTTTCATGGGGCTGGGGTTTGAGACTCAGCACCCCACACAGCAGATCACAGTCATCTGTAACTCCAGTTAAACGAGCTCTGACGTCCTCTTCTAGTCTCTCTGGGCACCAGGCTCACAAATGATACCCAGATATATATGCAGGGAAGGTACCCATACATATTTTTAAAGTTAAAATTAAAAACAAACTAAAAGGACTATAAGAACATGTGAGTAAAAATGGGTGCTATTCTTTTCTAGACAGTCTTAGGAGCATTCTATAAGACTTTAGTTGATGTGTACAATGAAACATTGTCAAGCTAGCTATATCTTATCCATAGCATCTTTGTGTTGCTCTTGGTTAAGTACAAATAAAAACTGAATTGCCACAATAGCTACAGTACAGAAGAAAAGTGATGATAAACTGAGATTCTCAAGAGGTGAATCACTGCTATGCCTTCTTTCCCAGGAGGTACGGCTGTACTCAGAAGTGTGGAGGTACTTAGAGTATTTATTTTTGGCTTGCAGAATGAAGACACCATAAGAAAAAGCTTTCAACAGCAGCTAAGTGATGCCATAGCTGTTATCAAAGGAATGTACAAGGTGGGTTTTGAGTGCTGCCAAGGGCAAGGCAGGCTTTGGTTACTGTGCGTGCAGGGAGTGGAGCTCACTGTGAGTTCCCGGCCTGTATGAACAGCTTTGAAGGTAAGTTTCTACAGATTTGAGGTCATCTCAGAGGATCCGGGCTTAGACCGTTCACACTAAGTGTACCACAGTAACACTGCGTGATGACACACAAAACTTTCTAGAAACTGGAAAATTGCAACCTCATTTCCCAAGCCCCTGAGCGAGTCATTACTAGTTCTGAGGTGAAGAAGCAACTGGGTAGAAGAAAGACAGACAGTCATAGAACAACAGTTCAAAAGACATGTCACAAATGCCAGCGGCTGGCTTCTGGTCATTGATGGGGTCACCTTCCTAATGACAGGATACTGTTGTGTGCTCGGTGATGTTTCACTCCACCACACGGTGCAAAAATACGTACTTTCAAAGATGACGTCTAGGCTAGTAAGCATCTTATGCCTCTCTTTGTATTTACAGCTACAACCTCATCTTTTGTTTCAGTATACTTCGGTAAATAATTTACACTTGTGGTTCAATGACCACTTATCTCTTTGCATGGCATGGAGCATGTCTGTATTTAACTATGTAACTGCGTGTCTATGCGAGAAGATAAGGATAACGTGTTTCTCATTGGGATGGCCTTTCTATTAGCTCTATGATGACCCACCACTGACCATCAGTTAGTAATTGGAAGTGGATGCGTTTCAGAGCTTGGTGTGGATATTGGTGTTGCTGGTTTTTCACCCGTTCTCATCAACTGCACAACCTCCCCTCTTTTTTTAAACTCACATAAAACTCTGACAATTTTAGAGAATCTGAAAACATTATTTCCACCCTAGCTTTCTTTTTAGCCATGACAAGGCCCGGGGAGGTCCGGTCTGACCAATGGGACCTGCAGAAGAGTTGCTGTAAAGCTTAGGGGAAAGGGTTCGTGAGATGAAAAAAAAACTTGCCTCAGCTTGTTTTCTCTTGCTGTGCCAAACACCATAAACAAAAACAAGCTGGGAGGAAAGAGTTTACTTAATCACAGCTTACAGTCCGTCATGAGGAAATCAGGACAGGAGCGCTAGGAATCTGGAGGCAGGAACTGAAGCGGAGGACATGGACGAGTGCTGCTTACCGCTTCGCTCTCCACGCGTGCTCATCTTTCTTATACAATCCAGTAAAACTCAGTGACTCAGTGGTCTTGGCTCTCACGTGTCAATCTTCGAGCAGGAAAATGCCCATAGACTTACCTATTGTAGATCAATCTGATGGAAGCATTTATTCTTCATGGACTCTTTTTCCTAGATGATTCTAACTTGTGTCAAGTTGACAAAACAAAACAAAACAAAACAAAAAAAAAAAACCCCAAACAAACAAAAAACCCAGAACCCATAAGAGAAGACATCATCCTTTTTCTTAAATTAGTTAATATGTGGAGGTCATAGGACAACTTTGTGGAGTTTATTCTGTCCTTCCACCTTTATGTGAGTTCTAAGAATCAAATTCTCCCCTGGCAATGGGCAAAGAGAAACCTTGTTGGTGGTGGTGTTCTTTTATCAGTCAGGGGCAGAGCAGATGGGAGTTTTTTCATCCTATCTTATTGCCTGGCTTGGTGGACAAAGCTGTCTTATGTCTAGGACCCATAAAAATCAAATCAAATCAAGTCCAGGCAGCTCAGGAGGAGGAAGGCAGATAAAAGCCTGCAGACCTCCATGTCACCTACAGACCGGCCTCTAACACATGGCACATGGGTGCCATAGACACCTGCTTGCTGCCACACATGTAGCACAAGTGGAGGATGCCACGTAGGAGCCTGCCAGCCGTGGGGCCAACCTGCAGTGAGAGCCACCACAGAGTGTGATGATGGGGGAGGAAGAGAAGTGGAGCATCTCAAGCATTATGAAGACAGATGGAGCTGGAGACTCACAGGTGGAGAGGAGTAGCTTGGTATGAGTGGCCAGACCTGCCACCTGGGACCATGGTTATGTCTCAGCCCAAGCTGCCACTGAGGCCATATCCCTGGTTGGGGCAGCTGCCAGGGACCACATTGATATCCAGGGGCTGTAGGTATCTGGTCCTGGCCCCTCATTGGATATGCCACTCTGGAGAGTTGACTCCATCTCCCACAAATCCAACCCAGCACATCAACTCCCATCAGGACTGAGCTCCTCCTCACCCACTGAGGCCAGGCAAGGCAGCCCAGTTAGCGTGAAGTGACAGAAAGCAAGCAACAAAGTGCATGTTATAGTCAGCACCCACTCAACTTACTAGGGGACCCAGATAAGATCAAACTGCCCATCAGTTACATAAATGTAGGGGGCCTAGGTCTAGTCCGTGCATGCTCTTTGGTTGGTGCTTCCATCTCTGTAAGTTCCCATGGGTCTAGGTTAGTTGACTTTGTTGGTTTTCTTACAGCATTCTTGTCACCTCTGGGTGACAAAAGGGTCCTCCTTGTCCTTCCCCGGCACTCTTCTACAGGACTCTCTGAGCTCTGCGTAATGCTTCGCTGGGAGTCTCAGCACCTGATTTGATCAGCTGCCGGGTGGGACCTCTGAGAGAATGCTTATGCTAGGCTCCTGTCTGTAAACGCAGTAAGAGTATCATTAGTGGTGTCAGAGTTGGCTCTCTCACGGGGAGGGTCCCAGGTTGGGCCAGGCATTGGTTGGTCATTCCCTCCATCTCTGCTCTGTCTCTATCTCTTTTAGGCAGGATAAATTTTGGTTCGAAGGTTTTATAGGAGGATTGGTGTTTCCCTCCCACCACTACAGGGCCTCCCGGCCTAGAAAGTTGCCTCCTCAGTCTCCATGTCCCCTGCTACTAGGAGACTAAGCTAGAGACATCCCTATATCCTCCTTGTAGCCTACCCTGTCATAGGTCTCCAGCGCTTACCCCCCTGCCCACCCCTGCACCTTTGGTTTCCCTTTTCTCTACAGGCCTTCAAACCTCCCCTCCCCCACTCTCTCTCCCCACCTTCTAAATTAGTGTTCTTGCTGGCTAGATGCTAAGGCCAGTATTATTTTTGCCTCTAGAGCTGTATCTGTCCTGGTCAGCTTGTCTTACATGTGGTACCCAGAGATGAAGTGTCCTCTACCTATTTTCGCCTCATGGGGTGGAAGTGTTTGAAAGGTATCATCAGCATCTCCATCTAGTAGCTGAAGAACACAAGACACAAAGTGTGTTAAACAAAACACTCAAGGTCACAGGACTGGACAGTGATGGAGCTGGGAGCCCATTCTTGTTATGTCCCTAAAGTTATTCTGTAGAGCAGCGGGTCTCCTAAGCAGGAGGAAGAGAAGTGCTGTATCTTTAAAGATGGTTACTACTGTAACTGTATCAAACAAGACACTGGACCAAAGGAGACAGGTGCAACCTTCAAAGGGAGACACTGTGAAAGCTTTTGTTCACAAAAGTCCCTTTGGGCCTAGTATGGTGCTCAGTGTGCTCACACACACACACACACACACACACACACACACACACACACACACACACACACACCACACACACAATTAGTGACTATTTGATGGGGGAAAACAGAAAGATGAAAGGAAAAGAATGAAAGGAAGCTATGCACAATGTATAGAGGCCAATGTGGTGATTGGAGCGGTAAATAAGGAGAAAAGACATGCTACTTTAAGTGAAAAGACCTAAAGTGTCTCTGATACAATATATAGAAATATAGGCCTAGTTATGTTCCCAATTAAACAGTTGGAGATGGGGTTTGGGATGGGGTATGGGATGAGGATAAGGGTGGGGGTAATGGGGATACAGGTGGGGATGGAGAATAGGGATACGAATGACAGGGTTAGGGAGAGAGGGGCATTGGGGAATGATGGATTGGGTATTAACTATTAATGAACTATTCATTGATTGGAAGGTATGAAGGGGGCATTGGGACTGTGTAAGGAAACATCTCTAACCCTCACACAGGCAATCTGAAGTCTTTCAAGCTCAGTGACATTGTGTAGGATTTCTTCAGGAATATTCAAAGCACAAAAGCAGCTAAGTAGAAAACAAGCTACTACTTTCACTATTTTGATGTGTAAAAATTTCCATCAGAAAAAAATAGACATGCTCTAAAGTCAAATTAACTCTAATTTTATTGTTGTTTGTTTGTTTGTTTGTTTGTTTGTTTTCTCGAGACAGAGTTTCTCTGTGTGTAGCTTAGGCTGTCCTGGAACTCACTTTGTAGACCAGGCTGGCCTCAAACTCACAGAGATTCACCTGCCTCTGCCTCCCAAGTGCGGGGATTAAAGGCGTGCGCCATCACACCAGAATCTCTTTCTAACTATTATCTACCTGTTGGGGCATGGTCTGATGTATTTTGATGCTAATTACTGCTTGCTTAATAAAAAGCCATCCCACCTGGGCAAGGCAAAGGAGATAGATGGGGCTAGGAGAGAGAGGAATTCTGGGAAGAAGAAAGACTGCCACAAGGAGGAAGGAGAGAGACCTGAAGGAAAAAGAGGAAGGCTGCCATGGGTTAGATGGAGGAGACACACATGGCTGGCGGCGTGGATGGAGAATCCGACCCAGATGAAGAACATGAGCAAGTATTTGGGATTATGGATGGGAGGTAACTTGATAGAAGTTATTAGAAGCAGATGGCATGGGATTGAGGCAGGGATCCGATGCCTGCCCCACTATGGGAGGTAGTTTAGAGGATTGATATCTGCCCTGCCCCAGGTTAACTAAGGCTATTTTAAAATATAACAAGTGTCTGTGTCTTGATTGATTGCTAGCCAGGCCTATAGGTAATACATGTAATTTTAAAACAATATCTATGTATTTTTTTATGTGTGTCTGTGTGCATATGAGTGTGTATGCCCATGCAGAGGCCAGAGAAGGATGCGAAAGGTTCTACTGTTATCATCTTCTGCTTAAGCCCTTGAGACAGGATCTCTCAGTGGACGTGGAGTTTGCCTTTTTTCAGCTCTGTTAGCTGGGCAACACATCTCTGCTTGTGTGTGCCCTCGGGCTGGGGTTATAGATGCAAGCCTGATTTTTACATGGGGGGTGGGGGGGCTGAAGTTAGGTCTCCATGCTTGTGCTGCCCCTCCAGAGTTGTCTCGCCTGCTCTCCTGTTACCTCTCTAATATGGATTAGTACATTTACACACACTTCGAGTTTGTGCTTCATAATTTCCACCTCCTCCATGTTTGAGGCTCCGGCAAGTGTTGGCTCTCGCGAGTGCTAGCCTGCACGCATGAGATGACATTTGCTCTTGAACTTTATACTTTTTAACTATGAACTCTGGACTCATGTTCTTCAAGCCCTGGGATTGAGGGAGGTTTCTTCAAAGATCATTTGCATTTGCTTCTGTGAGACTCTGTGGGTCTGTGGTGGCTGCGATGCAAGGCTCAGCTGAAAAAAACGTTTTAGACTACCCAGATGTGTGAACATGCGGAGAGGATTTGTCGGAAGGTGTTTGCTTGTTTGTTTGTTTGTTTGTTTGTTTGTCTTATTGACCTCCTTATTCCTACAGCCAGTTTCCAAGCAGGCACTAACTCTAGCACAGTGTGGTTTGAGTGTGTGAAGAGATGAAGGTGACTATTTGCTACAGTGTAAAGCTGGCCCTGCCCCTGGGCTGTCCCCCCCTTCAATAGGACACCCTGACAAAGGCCCAGTTGTCTTTTCTCTGTGAACCTGAGTGAGGATCCCAGCACACCTGTACAAAGTTCAGAGTGGCAGTGTGCCCCTGTAACCTCAGCAGTCGGGCGTGGAGACAGGAGGATTGCTGAGGCTTGTGGGCCACCAGGTCCAAGTGACGCCGAGTGTTAGAATGGAACATGGGACATCCTTCTTTGGCTTCTGCATAGGACCTGTGTGCACCCCCTACACACACACACACACACACACACACACACACACACACACACACACACACAAATTCTCCAGACTTGTTGTTGACAGTAAAGGAGTAATTCTGAAATGTATGGGTTATTAGAGCAGATTTTTAATCATCATTCACATCTTCAATAATTCCTGTAATACTGGTTTTAACATACAGCAAATGTTCAAAAATGTGGCAGAGCACTCTTCGTATGTGCAATTCCTATTTCTGGAAGTGGAAAACGGAAATGACTAAATTCTGCCCATGAGTTTTCATAAACACATGCTAGCTTGACATGTTTAACCAGCCCACATAAGTTGTGGTTAGTTGCTTTATCAGATTAAAAAATGTGTTTACATTAGGTTAAATTAAAGTCATTATTCGAATCTTCACTTGAGGTTCTTAGCTTTGATTTGACTCATGACCTCAGGAGCCTTACTAATCCTGCCCACCCACTTTGCCCAGGCTTAGTCATAAGAGAACAGTTGAGCCTTGAAAATACAGCCACCACCAGCCTGTGGTTTTTGGTAGAGGACAAGCGTAATTGGCTCTCTGCTGCCCCCTAGAGACCAGTTACAGATGTAGTCACTTCTCCCAGCTCTGATGCGTGGTTCTACACTTACTTAATTTTTAAAGTAATTTAAGTGAGATATTATATTGATTTATTTTCAGGAAGAAAACTTTAAAAATGATATTATCCTTTCTTTTTCTTTAATAAAGGTATTATTTCTTTATAGTTCTTATTAAAAGAACAAAACCACACTCAGAACTTCAAATGGGAACTTAATACAAGAACTTGGGTATTTATAAATCCTGCAGAACAGAGGGATAACAGAATGTCACGATCAGCATCCAAACCAAAAAAGAATTTCTCTAGAATACCATTTGCTGGATAGGTTCCTTTTCCCTTGATTTGTGACCTTACATTTTTGGTTGTGAGCCTTTAATGGCTGTGCCATCTCTCCAGCCCTTGTGATCTTTTCTTTATTGATAGCTTTATATTCACTTAAAGTCTGCTTAGATGTTTTGTGTCCCTATATGAAATCTATCTTTAAATTTTTAAAAAGGCACTAGTCTGGTATGCTGGCACGAACTTTTGACCTCAGACTTGAGAGGCAGAGGTTAGCAATCTCTGTGACTTTGGAGCCAGCCAGGTCTACACAGCTAGTTCCAGGCCAGAATGAAACACTATCCCAAAGGAACAAACGAAATAATCTATTTACCTTGTGGAATTGAACCAATTTTTGAATTAATATTGTGTGTGTGCATGCCTGCATGGGTCTGGCTGAGAACCTCTGCACATGTGTTATGGTTGTGTACTTTGGTGCTCTTGTGGGACTCCTAATAGTGGGAGCAAGGGCTGTCTCTGATTCTTTTGTCTGCTTTGGGGACCCTTTTCCTCCTACTTAGTTGCCCTGTCCAGCCTTAATATGAGGCGTAGCACCTAGTCTTATTGCAACTTGACGTGCCATGTTTGATTGATATCCATAGGAGGCCTGGCCTTTTCTGAAGAGAAATGAAGGAGTGGGCCAATAGTAATTCTGGAAGGGGAGGAGGAAGAGAAAACTGCATTTGGGATGTAATATATGAGAGAATACGTTTTTTAAATTTTTAATTGAAGATTGTTTCCAACTATGAACACTAAACTGGGAGGGAAGAAACAATTTAAAGATGGAATCAATGCTCAGGCAAAAGAAAACACTTGGAAAATGCTGGATGAAGCTCTATGTAAAAATTAAAGCTGCGTCTGCGGCAAACCATGCTGACACATGCCCATGCCCGTACTCCCAGCATGTGGAGGCTGCAGCAGGACTGCTATGGCTTTGGGTCAATATGGTCTTTCTTGTGAGCTCTAGTCAGTCTGGACTACAGATTAAAAGCCTGGCTCAACAACAACAGCAGCTGAGGAAGAGAAGGAAGGAGGAAGGGAGGGAGGGAGGTGGGTATAACTTAATTTCAGTGACACACAAGTCTGCACACTTTAATATTTTCCTTCATCCACTATACTAATCTATTGATGCCATTCTTTACAGCTTTTAAAGTGATTTATTCATTAACTAATTTTTGTTGCTATAGTTACCCCTAACATTTTTGTGTGAACGCTGCGGACATGTAGCAGGGACCCAGATGAACCTGTATTCTGATAGACTCCTGGAGATCCAGAGCTACTCCCGGATCATGGCTTTTGTGGGGCTTGTGTTAGGAGGTCTGTGTGAGCATGTCTCCTGATGGATCTCCGGATGGGCAGGGCTGCTTCTGTACGGGGCTGGGGTGAGATAGAAATGGGGTGAAGTAGAGATGAGATCCACTCGTGATGATCTGCAATGAAACCTGAATCAGTAGACCCTCCTCTGAAGGCTTGGAGACTAATATCTCCCCCTGCAGGTGCCTCGGTGGGCTGTCACTGCTAAATGACAGCTGGGCTTGTTGCGGGGATTTCAGGGTTTTCTATGTGGCTGAAAAAAACCCAACAACTTGACTCAGGGTATGAACTAGTATGAGTTTTGCTCAGCTCCCGGGAAGGTGAGATTGCTCTCCAATCACGACTAAGACAGTACTGGATGAGTTTCAAGGCTAGTTCAGGGTCTGCGACCATAACAAGCCGAGGACCTGCTAACCGGAAACACGGACAGACATACCTCCTCTTGGATTTCTTAGCGCCTGGTGCAGTGATGGGACCAAGACCAAAAGTTTATGTAACTAAGTCCACAGTGCAATGAGTCTATTTATGACTCTGTTGTCAGAACGGTTATGGTTGAGGCTGCCACTTGGGACAGACCTCCCCTCCCCCAAACAGCTCTTCTTGGAGCCAACTAAACTCGGAAACCCTCCAGCTGGTGGGAAGGATGCCTGCAGGAAACCTGTATTCTGTGGGAAACCTCATATCTCACTATCTTCCTCCCTTTCACCATCACCTGAATCACTTGTAGGGCAGATAAAATGTGAACAAGCCATGCACTGTGTTTTCTCAGATAATGTGGTAGTGCATTGCTTTAGCGCACATTTCTCACTTAGAACTATTTGCCAAGAAATGCGGGCAAGTTACAAAAATAAAACAGGCTGACAAGACAAGAAATCAAAATAAACAGTTTCTGTATACAGGCGTCATACAGGGAAGTGGGCCATGCAAAGAAATGAGAAGGAAAAATCTGGTGCAAATTGACTTTGTCAAGCTGGATCAGACTTCAGAAAGTCTAATAACAGGCAGTTTATTTCCAAAGTATTTAAGCCCAGTAAATGTTAGAAAAAAGTTTCCTGGTGTAATACAATCCCAGGTGCACAAAGAAGCACAATTACATTGAAACTCAACTCAGGGTAGTGTCATTTTTTTTTTCCAAGAAGATAAGTTCTGGAGATAGGCTACCCGTACTAGCTTAAGGGCCTAAGGGTCTGGCCTGGTCTTGGTCATACAGATAACATAAAGGTTAGAGGTCATTTGGGCTATTAGCCACCTCTGGTCCTGGTTGGGGGTGCTTAGGGAAGTCTCTGGTTTTAAGGGTCATTTAAACTAGCCACTTCCCATCCTGGCTGTAGGAGCTTGATATGGTCTGGCCCAACAGACTACACAGATCACCAAGCAGTTAACCATTTCCAGTTTTCAGCTTTGTATATGGAAGAGCAGGTTTTTTTTTTATCTTTCCTTTTGGGTCCTGTGTGTTTAATTTTTCTGGCTATCTGTGGGTTCAAGGACCTGTGTGCTGTGTGCCAACAAGTTTCTAGTCAGATTGAGATGCTTCTTTCTTCCCTCCAGGAATTCTTCGAAGTAGAAGAAGAAAAAGCTGCCCTGCAAGATGCAGCATACATGAAAATCAAGGTTTTGATGAAAAAACTCAAAGAGAAAGACGAAATTATTAAGAGCTTACGGGATGAGCTAGAGCAATATGAAGATGCTAGATTTGGCAAAATTGTAAGCTTCATATACCTTTATAATAAGTTAATTATAACTAACATTTAATCCATGTAAATAGGATCACAGATAACAATAACCCTGAGTTGAAACTTGGTAAGAAAGGGGCTAAGCAGATGATCCAAAATGAAAGTATGAGGGCCTGAGTTGGGTGTATAAAAGCCTGTGTGATGGTGTGTCCCTATAGCTATAGTGATGGCTCATGTGTGGTGGTGTGTCCCTATAGCTATAGTGATGGGTAATGTGTGATGGTGTGTCCCTATAGCTATAGTGATGGCTCATGTGTGATGGTGTGTCCCTATAGCTATAGTGATGGGTAATGTGTGATGGTGTGTCCCTATAGCTATAGTGATGGGTAATGTGTGGTGGTGTGTCCCTATAGCCACAGTGATCGATCATGTGTGGTGGTGTGTCCCTATAGCTATAGTGATGGGTCATGTGTGGTGGTGTGTCCCTATAGCCACAGTGATCGATCATGTGTGATGGTGTGTCCCTATAGCTATAGTGATGGGTCATGTGTGGTGGTGTGTCCCTATAGCCACAGTGATGGGTAATGTGTGGTGGTGTGTCCCTATAGCCACACCGTATGGGTCATGTGTGGTGGTGTGTCCCTATAGCCACACCGTATGGGTAAGAGCTGGGAGTAGAGAATCCCTGGGGCTCACCGTCCATCCTATCAGGACAAATCAGTGCCCTCCATGGTCAGTGAGAGATTCCATCTCAAAAAATAAGGTGGATATGAGCATATACAGGGGGAAGAGGTCCCCCTCCTACACAGTCATAGGGGAGGGGAGTAAAGGGAAAATGGGAGGAAGGGGGAATGGGAGGATACAAGGGATGGGATAACAATTGAGATGTAATAGGAATAACGTAATAAAATATATTTAAAAAATAAGGTGGAGAGTCCATGAGGTAGACACCTGGTAGCACCTTCTGGCTTCAGCTTCTACAACACCTGTGCCCTTCACGGGAACCCACATGCACCCATAAACATGTGAACAGGTGCACACACACATACCCACTCAAAAAGAAAGAACGAAAGAAGCTGATTCAGTGCACTTTGGCAATCCCTCCACAGTACAAGCCAGCTCAGCACTTTGCTGTTCTAGAAAAATCCATGGTAATTATAATGAGGAGCACTATAATTGCCCTCAAGTTTTAGTTTATAATGGAAATGAAATAAGCCACCCACCAGTGCCAAAAAATTCTGCCCCAGAGAATAACAATATGAGTTTTCATTGCAGTCTCTAAGACTTCCATCCTTTTTGCAGTCAAGATAGCTAAAAGGGAACAAAGCAAATCTTCCCAATCCAGAGACTTCCAACAAGCCAACTGGGCTGGAACAGAATTGAGGTGGAATAGAAAGACAGAAAACTGGTGACATGAGAAGAGCAGACGGCCTTTTGCTCTGGAATCAGGCAGAAGCCTCCTGCTGGCTGAGAATCAAGAATTTTTACACAATTTGGTGTACTATTCATTATAAAGATTGCCATTAATATTTCCTGTATAGAGCGAAACTTTCAGGAGCATGCAGGGGGTTAAGCGTGATGATTGCTCATCCAGAGGTCCTCTGTTCCGTGCCTAGCATGCATGTTGGTCCACTCACAATCAGCTATAACTCCCACACCAGTGGATCCAATGCCCTCTAGCCTCAACACAGACACAGAGGAAGAGAGGAGAGAGAGAATTTTTTAAAAGAAAAGATTGTACTTTCAAGTAAGAAGGTTAACATATCAATAAACCAGACCTCAGGCCTGTGAGGATCTGAACTTAGGTGTGACTTTACTATTCTTTAGGAGTCTCACAAACAAGAGTAGTTTGTAGTAAAGATAGCCTAGTTTCTGGAATTTTAACTTATTACCTCTAATCCTGTTCAGTACATCCCAAGAACTACCCTGTGGTTCATTCATGTTCCTTAGCAACCATTTGAAGATAACCCACACCATCACAAGTATGTGACTGAACCATGCATGACTTTCACTTGAGCCCATGTCAACAGCTGGATGTGTCTTCATTCTTCCTTGAGCGCCTCTTTCTGTTAAAGCCCCATGCTTCAGTGCACGTTAAAATTTGTCTCTGAGTCAATTTCATCTCTGCTACAAATGAGCCCATTCTGAAAAGCTTTCCTGTGGCCTAGTCAAGGCTCTGGCTTTACATAGTGGAGGTCCCTAAAAGACACGGGGAGCTCCCAGGATATTGGCCACAGTGGTGCGGAGCTGACTTTGCCCCCATCTGGGGTGACAGCATGACTTTTAAATTGAGATGCCGAGAGTGGAAATCTAAGATTCCCGTACTTGCTACTGCTTAGCAAGAAGACCCTGTCACCACCTTCCTGCTGAGGCCAGGGCCATTGGGAACACAACTGAGAAGTAAGGACAACAAGACACAGGGGAGCCTGAAGTGCTATCTAGGAAGAATGTACAAGAAAGGTCCACTCTCATCTCCCGTGGTCAGGGGCCCAGCAGCAGGCCTGAACCAGACAGGATTTTATCTGTATGAGTCTGTAAGAGCAAGAAGATGACTGAATGGGAGTTGCAAGCTTAAAGATGAATAGGTGAAGCTAAAACACACACACACACACACACACACACACACACACATACACACACACACACATACACACACACACACACACACACACACACACACACACACACACACTTGAACAGCAACCCAAATTGAATCTCTACAGCCAGAAGAGTTTCAGATTTTAGAGTTTTACTGCAAATTTCCGAACAGTTGCATATCAGTCAGCCTGTGGGGGAAAAAATGTTTTATTAAATTCTCTAGGAGCAAGCAACCCTAAAACTCCTGCCCTGTAAATTGTCAGCTATAGCAAGCCATGTGAAATTTCATCATAGACAGCTGCCCCCTCTAGTGGCCCATAAATCCCACTGAGACAGCATACAATGCTAGCCTGCAAAAGGCTTAGGAAGGCAGAATGTAGAGAAACAGCTAAGGACAAGCAAGTAATCCAGCAGGTAAAGATGCTTGTAATGCAAGTCTGACAACCCGAGGCCCATCCCTAGAACTTAAAGGCGAGAGAACCAGCTCCACAGAGGTGTTGTCTGAGCACCACAGAGGTGTTGTCTGCGCACCACACACATGCCATGGCACGCATGCCCTGCCCTTACCATATACACATATACACATACACACATTACTAAAGGATAAATAGGGGAAACATTCAAGAGGAACACTTTGAAAACATGTGAAAATAAACTGGCTTTGCTTAGTCAACATAAGGCTGAATTACTCTTCTGATAATCAAGTCACATTGGTAGCTCATCTGTGTTAATACGTAGTCAGACTTTTTTGGTTTGGTTCTGAGGAAAATCTGATGAGACTGTTTAGAAAGGGACAAGTTCTATCAGTGATTAGTCTACATCACTCTTGTAGCCATGGGATGGCCGAAAGGAAGTCTCTTCAAATTGCAGAAGCCTGGGCTCCAGATGCCACTTTAAAAAATTATTTATTATTATGTATACAGTGTACATGCTAGAAGTGGGCACCAGATCTCATTATAGATGATTGTGAACCACCATGTGGTTCCTGGGAATTGAACTCAAGACCTTTGGAAGAGCAGCCAGTGTTCTTAATCTCTGAGCCATCTCTCCAGCCCCTCCACATTCCATTCTTAATGTCAGTTTTCCTGAGAACAACTTCATTCCAGTTTTTATTCTGTGGGAAATCAATTTTTTTGCATACTTCTGTGGGTTTTGGTTTGTTTGGTTGGTTTTTTGTTTGTTTGTTTATTTTGTGGGTTTTTTTTTTTTTTGAGACAGGGTTTCTCTGTAGCTCTGGCTATCTGGGACTCTCCTTGTAGACCAGGCTGGCCTTGAACTCACAGTGACCCGCCTGCCTCTGCCTCCTGAGTTCTGGGATTATAGGCATGGGCCACCGTGCCCTGCTCAGGGTTTTGGTTTGTAAGGAAAACTACCTTGCTAGAATAGAATATGTTTATGTGCCAATATGTGTACCAATTCAGCTGGGCTCCTTTGTTGGATGGGCTTTTCAGTTTTCCTTCTAACCCCAATATGGCCAAGCCATGCAACCACCATCTTCCCACCCTCCACAGATGAACACATGTGCTCGGTGCTAACAGCACTGAGACAGAGCTGTCATTCATAAATGGCTACTCTGCAGGGCTGCTGTGCTGTCCTAGGGTGCCACTTTCCTGCTTGTCACTCATTGGGGAAGCACCTGCTCTTCTATGTGGCTGTCACAGAGCAAGGGCTCACATCAAAATCCCGCCTGCCCACCCTTTGCCCCGCCCCTCCCCCCCCCCCACCCCTCACTCACTATCCACAAATTGAGATGTCCAAGTGCCATCCGTGGAACCTGCAGAATTGAGATGCTAACATCACACAAGAGAACTGCTGAGCCCTGAGCAAGGAGCTTCTCAGACCCTGGTTCATAGGTGTCACCTGCAGAGAGTGTGCATATGAGACTGACATAGGAGATCTGAGCTGGCGCCTGCGATGCCACAGCTCCAACAAGCTCCCAAGTGATGCCTAGGCACTCTGTCCAGAGCGCAGCGAGAGCAGGAAGGCTCTGCATCGTTTCACTTTGGAAGCCACTTCTTTCCAGATTCAGCTTAAAGTTGTGAGACCCAGAAATGGACGTATTGTAAGCCTTTTGCATATTCGCAAGAGAAATTGCGATTAAATGGCCTCATTTTCATAAAATTATCGGAAGATGAAAAGGAGAAAATACCTTTATGAATTTAAATTCCAAAATTAAGGCAAATGGCACTTTCTTGGCTTGTATTACTGTGCCTTTAAGAACCCAGCTAACTCTTAACCTTGTTTTATGAATTCAGCTTATTTGTAAGGAGATTCGTGGTTTAAGGAAGGCAGAGCCAGCAATGTGGGCAGATGGCAGGAGGCACGCCACCACAAAACTTGCCACTTGAGTGTGAGAGAGGACAGCATCAGCCAGGACTAAGGCTTTGTCCCCTTTGCTAATGAGTGTCCTCAGGGCCCTGGGTGTCTGAATAGTTAATTACCTGTAGTTCCCCCAGCCGAACAGATGGTGGGGACAGAGCTAAAGGCTGGCCTCCGGAGAGCCAAGGCTGGAGACGGGTGCTGAAGCGCCTCGCTTTAAAGTCCTTTCCCACACAGAGGCTTTGAAAACCTTACTAAGCTGGGAGCTGCTACCACTTTAATTGTCATCTGATTTGTTCACTTAGTTCCTAGGTTATGAATGACAGCAGGCGCCCAGGTAATCCTCTGCGGATGACCATGATCTGCCGGGTTAGAAATACAGGCTTAAACCGATTCAAGTCAGCGTTGCTTGTTTATATGTTTAAAAATCCTGTTAGACCATAAACACATTCTGTAATGGTCTCGATTTTAGCCATGTGAGGCACAGCGGCACTAAGGGCCGCCCTTTATTGTATTGAGAAAACCATGCTGTTTCTTAACTGCTCGTTAGACCGGCTGGTGCACGTTTAGTTATGCATGTTAGAATCCAAGCACCATGGTTGCCTAGTTAGAAGGGTGAAGAGTTCAAGACCATGGGCTTGAGGGCCGCCTCAGTGGTTAAGAGCACTGGCTACTCTTATAGAGGACCTGGGTTCAATTCCCAGCAACTGCATGGCAGCTCACAATTGTCTGTAGGTCCAGTTCCAGGGGGATCCTATGTCCTCTGATATCCAGGAGCAACCGGGCATGTATGCAGCACATACACAGATGTGCACGCAGGCAAAATACTCACACACATAAACAAATAAGTAAATAAAAAAGTAAAGTCCACTGGGATAGCCAGGCTGAGCTATAAAGCGATAGTCTGTCTCAGTAACAGTAAATAAATAAAATTAGAAATGAATAGTGCTGGGATAGTTTAAATAGGATGAAAGGCCAAAAGCTCAAAGATTTGTACCCAAATGGTACAAAACTCAACAGCATATGTCAGACGTTATTAAATCCAATTGCAAACAATGATAATTCCACTAATCAGTCAGTCATTTTAGAGGGTGTTATTAAAGTATTACAAAACATTCACTTGCTTTTCTTTTAAGCATTGTGATCACAGGGAGAAACATTTTAGCAGTTTACATCCTGGTTTCTCTAAAGCGAAGTTGGAATATAATTCCAGAAGGAAATCAGTATATTGGGAAGATGGCTTTGTTTTTAAGTGTCTGTTTATTCTTATTTATTTGCAATCATGGACGTACTATAAAAGAAACAACTCACAACTCAGCTAAAGTCACTTTGAAGTTCAAAAGTCCATGGTAATTTCGAAGCAAGACATGCAGAATTGTTTTCCTATTTTAGCATAATAATGTGACTCTTATTTTGAAATTGCACGATACGCGATGGAGTATAAAATTCTGTGCCAGCCTCCCTGATCCATGACATCTTAATTTTTTAAAGTGTGTCTATAAAATGTAGACAACCAAAGGGGAGCATATTCAGAGGTTTTTCAATAGCTGTGAAACAGACAAGAGGAAGAAGAAAAAGAGAGAAGCCTCCCTAAATAAACGTCTACTGCATAGGCAAGAGCCTCCGTCATAATGGACATGGCAAGGTTTAAACAAAAGACACACATAATAAAAATGTAAATGAGTTTGCTTTACTAAAACTATAACTTTAAAGTCTTTTGTTGTAAGTTATCCTGAAACCTTCTTACAAGGTAATCACTTTGCATAGAGATTTAAACCGAAGTCTTCAATAGCGTTAACCGCCTGCACAGCCCCTGTGACAGGCATGCAAAGACACGTTAATGTTCAGAATATGAATTGCCTCTGGGTGGCTCCTCCGCCCAGCAGAAAACCAACTGTGTGGCTATCCGTGCGCCTGATGGACTCCATGCGGCTCCCAGCCTGCACACGCCACCCTTTGACATGTGACGGGCTCCTCACCACATTGGCAGCACTGACACTGAGAAATGCCACAAAGGCAACAAGCTCCCCCCTTAGTCTTGCACTTTGCCACCCCCTGGCGCTGCCCATCCACAGTCTCCCCAGCCTGCCTAGTTACAGGGGACAGCGCTTCAGACACTCAGAGAGAAGTGTGGGTGGAGGGGCCCCAGCTGCCTCCCTGGACACAGCCTCCATAATGAATTGACCTGAATGATGAGGGCACACAAACAGTATGATATGCATTATTCCTGTCAATAAAATGTCCCCATGTGCTGGGGTCTTTGTACAGAATGTACTGCAGCCTTTCTCCCAGCCAGTTCTATTTAGTCCCCTTCCTTTTTTGCTATTCATATTATAAGTGTGTAATAGAATTCAGAAAAATTATATGATGGCTCCTTGGTATCTGCATTGTCCTCGAGGGGCATATTTAAAATCTGTGGTTCCCTGCTTAGAAATATGGAATTCCCTGTCTTTGCAGGACTCCTTGGCCAGGGAGCCCAGCTCTCCAAGACCAACGTCAGAAAAAGAACTCCTAGAATGTAAGATGGAGAATGAGAGGTTGCTGAAACTCATCTCAGTGCTTGAAGAAGAAGCACAGATAAACATAAATGAAAATGCAACACTAGGTAATGCTGTCGCCCGCTTTTCCTGTGAAAAGTGGGGCAAAACTCATCATGATGTGTGACTTTCCCTCTTATACGTACGTTTACTTATTTACAAACCTAAAAGAAACCAGTCTGATAGCTGTCTGTTTTTCTTTAAAGATAGCGTTCCTTACTTGGAAAGTGGGATTTATCTGTATTTGTGTTACAGAGCACTGCCTTGGGAACTAGGGGTATTTGTTTAAAACAAACAAACAAACAAACAAACAAACAAACAAAAGAACCCACACACATTAGCCTTATCAGAAAAAGAAAAGAGTGCCAATCAGTTTGTTCTATTTCACGAAGAAGAGATGTGAATAGACACGTGTGCTAATTTTCTTTCACATGCTGATGGTTTAAACCATAACCTACTTAAGGGAACATGCTGGGCTGTGTTGTGGAGGATCAGCCTGGGCTGTGCTGTGGAGGATTAGCCTCGGCCCTTCAGGGCAAAACGTTGGGTCTCAATACTTAGACTCAAGTTTTGACACAAATTTTGCATGCAAGTTTTCCTTTTGACACTGTAGATTTTACTTTGTTCAGACCGTAAACATGTATTTTTAAATTGCCTTTTTTTTTAATCATCAGAATTACACTGTTCTGAAGTGCCTTTTAAATTTAACTGTTGCCATGGTATTTGTGAAGTTTTTTCTCTCTTTTTCTTTGTGATGATATGCTAATCTACAGTATGAAAGTAGAGCGAAGATTAAAAACATGGATGTGAACACTGGTGAAGTGAGATATATTCGTGTCCCCTTAGTAACAGGATGATGATGCACCACTGTGATTCCTTTTTTCTGATGTGGTCCAACCATGCTTTCTCAGGTTGTGGTCATTCTTAGCAAGTCATAAAGTGGCACCTGCTAAAGCACTTTGTATTGCCTGTAACTAACAGCAAAAAATGTCCACTGCTAGCATTGATGAAAAGCATTTCACCCTAAGCCACACTTGGATCTTGAACTTACTTCTTATTCCATATCTGACCGACCATCCTAACAGCAGGAAGCAGGCTGTGAGTGTCAAGGGCATTTGTGAAGGTCACAATCCTGCTAGGACTTGTGAACACCATGCCTGCCAGTTCCTCTGAAGCCTGCCCCAAAGCAGGCAGTTTGAATACAGGGGCCTGAGCGTGTAATTTCATGGTCGGCCTCTCTCTCCTTTTGTTTACAGAGGATGAAATAGTATGTCTCAAAGAGATTTCAGACCGGGATCAGCAAACTATTCGGAAGGTATGAACATCTTTACATTGATAAATGACGCTTTTAAATTGAAATATCAGCACCATCAGTGGATGGCACCATGTCCAGGGTGTCTTCAGATGCAGAGAAAGCTGGCTTCTATGCTTCCCCATTATGTAATTTTAACAACATATTTCCTCATTATCTGGAATGAAGTGGCTAGGAATAAGTAAGAATTCTGATTGAAAGACCCATTGGTACATTGGTAATCACTCATTTGGGGATATATGAGCATCTATCTTGTTTGTTGTAAGGAACTGACACGTCACGTGACTTTGAGAATTTCCATCCTTTGCTTGTAAGCATCACTAAGAACACATCTTGTTTTCAGGCCACATGTTGGTCAATGTGCTTCCCCCCTCACCCCCCCCCATCCCCCTCCCCCGGGTGAGAATGAATTGGTTTATTCTGCTACATCAATCATTAAGCAAGAGAAGTTTTAGCGTGGTAAAAATCAAGATGCTGTGGTGCATCTGATGCACAGGACCACAGCAGAAGATCTCCCCCTCGCCTCCCGCCGGTGAGCAGCCCTGCTTCAACCAAGCCTTCTCCCCTGTCCCACCTCCCCTGTACTATGAACCCCAGTGTAGGCAGCACCCTATCTCACCTGTGCTGAGGACTATGCCCGGCACCCTGAAATACACTCCTGTAGTGATGTGTAGTACAAAAAATGCATTTAGAGGTCATAAAACTTACAGATGAGAAGGCAGATCCACACTCCAAGTTATTCCAACAAATGTATGTATTTTCCAGTCCGTTCCTTGTGTAAGCTGAAACCCTTGAGTCACAGGCTGCCTCACACTCTAGGTCGGCGCTGCCCAGGGCCACCTCCTGACCACATGTGGCCCCTGGACACTTGCAACATTTGAGGGCATTCATTTTGAACCATTTTAAAGTTAAATAGAAAAAAAAAACCCTATGCTTGTTTCAATGAATGGGGAAAAAACTTCATGTTTTCCATAATTTACATAACAAATCTGCCTTCTCCTTTGTAAGTTTTCTGATTCAACATAGATAAGAATTTAACTCTTAAACTTGTTTCTGCCATCCTTTAATACAGGTTGTGCTGTCGCCCAACCTTAAAGTTATTTTTGTTGATACTTCGTAACTATAATTTTTTCTACTGTTAAGAATCATAATATAAATAATATAATATATATAAATAATATAAATATAAATATCTGATATGCAAGATATCTGAATTGAGCCGGGCACGGTGGCTTAGGCCTTTAATCCCAGCACTTGAGAAGCAGAGTTAAGTAGATCGCTGTGAGTTTGAGGTCAGCCTGGTCTACAAAGTGAGTTCAGGACAGCCAAGGTTACACAGAGAAACCCTGTCTCAAAACAAACAAACAAACAAAAAACAAGAGATCTGAATTGAAAAAGATGTACACTGTTTTTTAAAAAATCATATAAGATATTAATTTCTTTCCTGATTTTAATATTCACTGGGTGTTGATATTAAATTGGGGGTATAAATGGGGCTAGATGAAATGTACTTTTAATACTATGCTTTAATTTTTAGCAGGGCTACTATAAAATTGAATTTATGTATATGATTCACAATGTATTTCCGTTTGCCTTCTCTACTCACAGTGGTTCTCAACCTTCCTAATGCCACTACCCTTTAATACAGCTCTTTATGTTGTGGTGAGCCCCAACCATAAAATTCTTTTGTTGCCACTTCATAACTATAATTTTGCTAGTTGTGATCATAATGTAAATATATTTGATATGCAGGATATCTGATATGCGACCCCTGTGAAAGGGTTATTGAACCTTCCACTACAGTCTGCTAGAGTGTAGCAGATCCCTTTAGCTCAGTCATCTTCTGGAAGGCCTGTGTTTTCCTTTGCTGGAAATTCCATAGAGATGGATGGTAGACTCACTTATTAAGCAGAGAAAGGAATCTAGACACCTGGGTTCCTGATTTATTTCTGACTTTGCGTCCCTGTGGATGAGTTCTTGCCCCCTCCTTCCTCTTTTTCTCGGCCTTACTATGTATGTAGAGATAATAATGCTTGTGAAAGGTGTTTGTCAATCGGAGGGCAGATCAGACTTTGTTGGACAAGAGAGAACAGATCTTTGCTAGTTTGTTCCCAACACCCTTCAGTAAATAAATTCAGTGGTGTTTATTGCTTTTGTTTGTTGTTGTTGTTGTTGTTGTTGTTTTTACTGTCACACTCTACACTGCTGCTAGAAAAAAATTAAGATGTGTGGAGATATATATATATGTGTGTGTGTGTGTGTGTGTGTGTGTGTGTGTGTGTGTGTGTATATATATATATATATATATATATATATATATATATATATATATATATATATATATATCACCTTCTGTGAAGGTACAGACCAAGACCATAGACAAGAGGGATACAGAGAGAAGAGAGGCCTGGTTTCAACTAGAAGGTTCTAGAAAACCTTTGCAAATGGTCCCATACTCTTTCGTATGTGGTCCTCTTGGGAAGGATGCCCAAGCTGTTATTCTCCAGAGGCCAAGGGGGCACAAGAGCTGGAGGCCAGGTGTGAGTGTGTGGTGTGAGCACTTTTGGAAATGAGGAGTGGCTGGTTCCTGCCGTAGAGACCTGTTGAGATGACAATGCGAGGATCTGTGGTGGAGCAGGAAGAGGAAGACTAGTGTCTGGGGACGAGGCAGGCACCCAAAAGCTTCAACTAAGACATGAGTTCCCTTCTTTTTAGCAGCAGATGTACTAAAAATCCAAGTTGAAAAATGAGACCGTGTCTGACATAAGCGCCCTAGAGTATGGAATTCAGTCGCTTTTGGGTTTTAGTTCAGGTGATTTAACAAGCGAGTCTGTAAGCCTATGTTCCATCTGCTGCCGCCTCACAGTCCCCTTCTTGAGGCTTCATTCTCGTAGGTGGCAGACCAGGAGGCAGAGAGCACAGTACAAATGTGAGGCCCAGCCAGCCAGCTGAGGGAGCTGCAGGAGGTGGGAGGAGATCAAAGCAAGCTGAGCTAGACAGGAGAGAGAGAGAGAGAGAGAGAGAGAGAGAGAGAGAGAGAGAGAGAGAGAGAGAGAGAGACAGAGAGAGACAGAGACAGAGAGAGACAGAGACAGAGACAGAGAGTGAAGAGGAGAGGAGAGGAGAGGGGAGGGGAGGGGAGGGGAGAGGAGGGGAAGGGAGGAGGGGAGGGGGGAGGGAGGGGGAGAGGAGGGGGAGGGGAGGGGAGGGGAGGAGAGGAGAGGAGGGGGAGAGGAGGGGGAGAGGAGAGGAGGGGGACAGGGGAGAGAGAGGAGAGAAGGGAGAGAGAGGAGAAGTAAGAAGGGAGGGAGGGAGGGAGGGAGGGAGGGAGGGAGGGAGGGAGGGAGGGGGAAAGCAGAAGGACAGTGAGAAGCCACTTCTAAAAGGGCAAGGTGTATGGATTCACTAGCTGGGGGGGGGGGGGGGCGGATACAAAAGAGGAAGAGATAACAATGCTCAGGCACGCTGGAAAGGGTCACTCATGCCACAGGGTTGGGTGCCTCCTTAGTCCCTGGAGAAACCTGAACTAGGCTGAGGCTTTTGTTTCATCAGGAGGCGTAGGAAGGGGAGAGAGGGGCTCTGAGCCAGGGTGACTTGGATAAACAGAAGGTAAAATGAGTTTTGAACAGTGACTCTAGAGATGTTTATCAGCTTAGTAAATACAGTTAATTGATTAAGTTGAACAAAGATCTAAATTAAAGTTTGAATTTTACCAACACAAACAGCAATTGTTTCAACTACAAAGAAAAAAAAAAGCTGCTTAAGGACAGGTAAATGTGTAGGTTTAAGGAAAAATTTCAGTCAAAATAAGTGGTTTGATATGCAAATAAACATAACATCAAAACTTGAAGCAAGAGAATGCATCACTCAGAAAGTTAAGGGGAGTAGACTTCGCTAGTACATCATGAGGGTGACAAGAACAGTTCTAGGTACATTGGCATTGTTTGGTACATTCGCTTGCTTCTATAATATCGTTAGAACATAATAATCTGTTGGAAATTAAATTTTTTCTTTGATCACATTCGGATCTATTTTCCTCCCGTATTAAAATGTAGTTTTGCTACATTCTGCTGAGGAAGACACTTTGGGTGTTGTGTTCCTTATCTTTAATCTAAATGTCATATTTTTCTCTATTACAGTTAATGGACAGTAGAGAAAGATTAAGATACGAGCTGGACTGTGAGAGGGTGGCCGTTCAAGAGATGGTAAGATGATTTATATTTTTCCCCTAAGGAATCTGAATTCAGTTGAACCCAACTTTAATTTAACCTGAATGTTTTAGGTGAATGTTCATGGTTTAACAACTGCTGTAACATTTTCTCTCTCCTTCAACAAAATCCTAAGTGTACGGGGTAACCGCAGAGACTTTTAATTAGGCGTTTGTAGGAAAGTTGAAATGTCATTGTGATAAAGAGGAAATAAGACCCTGGGGGTAAGAAGCAGGCTCACTACTTAGTGTATAAAATTATTTTCAATTTATTCTGGAAATCTAAAAATCAAAGTGGAATTTGAGATCCCAGGTTTCTGAAGGATTTTTCTATTTTTAGTTACAAATTGCAGTAAGTGACAACAAGCAAAGAGCCTAGCTAGATATTTTGGCATTCTGTGTTAGTCTCATAAGAAAACACTGCCTTTTTTATGCTCTTTTAAGAGAACTTTCCAGACGGCTGGTCTTTTATCAGTTGACTCCCCACCCCCAGGCCCTCACCACCAGCTCCTGGTGGCCGTGCTGCCTGTCAGCTGATTGCCACTAGTATGTCTTTGTTACAGTAAACTGTGTTTATTATAATAAAAAATAAAACACAGCTTGACTTGGGTCTGAAATGTGCTTGGAAAGAATATGACACTGTCTGCAAGAGAATAGGTTGCTCCCAGGAAATCCACGCTGTTTCACATATTGAAATGTTGCTTTTCCACAGCCTGCCACACTTGTGCCAAGTTGTGACTGTCTCCCTAACTCTGTTTTGTTACTCGGGGGCACCCTGTGTTTTGGGTTCCTTGTCATAGAAATTAATGCAAGACAATAGTCCTGGATTACAATGAAGCCTTCTATGAAACCAACTTGGGAATTCAGGCTAGGGGAAAGAACTAAGACCCACTATTCACTAGTCACGTGTTAGCAAATGTGTTAGTTGGGGCCCTTGACTTCTAAATACCTGCATATAAAAGACACTCTCTTTTGAGTATACTTGGTGGATTTCTGGTATTCTCACAGTTTATCTTCCTCTGCCTTCTTGCAAAGACGAGGCTCTGTTTCCAAAAAGAGCTAAATACACATGTAGTGATTAAATGAAAGTGTGTGTGGGTTTTTTTTGGGGGGGGGGGTTAGTTTCTCAGCAGCAACCCAGAAGCACCACAGCCCTCCAGCAGCGAATCTGTGCCTGCACTGGAGGGAGACCCTATGCCCTTTCCTCCTTTTTTTTTTTTTTTTTTTAACTATAAGTGTTCAACGGGTGCTATTGTATTGCCCACAGGGGAACCAATTCTACTTTATTTTGTTGTTTAGAAGTTTGTTGAGCCCCAAGCTTGTTGCCAAGCAGCAAGAGCCTGCCTAAAAAAAAAAAACAACAACAACAACAACAACAACCAAAAAAAACAGGACAGCACTAGAGGTTTAGGATGCTGAGAACTACTTTGGAGGTTCGAGTTTTCAGTAGGGGCATGAGCTTAAGTCCATCATTTGGGACCGAGGTTGCCATGGTGGACCTGCTTCCCTCAGGCACTGATGCTGCTTTAGAGGGAGACAATTTTTGAGACCTTTGGCACTGTTGTTTCATGCTATGCTGTCTTTTTCCATAAACCAGAGTGCAAATGCAGTACACCGGAAAGGAGTGGAAGAAAGTAGAACTGGCCATCATGTTAGACATGTCTATGTTCTCGCTGAAAGGCCTCTGTTCTGTGGTTTTCTGTTACCTTTTCCAAAACATTTTCTGGTCTATTAAGAGCTGGTTCACTCAGGAATTTAAGTTTTATTCCTTCTCAAGTCTCTGAGGGGCATTGAAGACAAGATAGTATAGTTTTACAACCAAGTTTAGTTGGTTAGGGGACAAGATCATCTTAGATTAAGTTAAAGAAGTTAAGCTATTAGAGTTGAGATAGGATAGATATTGAATTTCATTCAGAAATTTAGACCCAACAAGACAGGGAAGACACTTACTTCAAAAGGGACGAATGCAGATGGCCAAGTCACTATGAATGTAACATGTATAGAACTCATTATTCTCATGATTGTCACATGGTTCTTCCTGCTGTATGTAGTTTGTTTTATACATGTGTAATAAAATAAAAGTATTAAAAAAAAAGAGTCTCATGTAGCCGGGCATGCTGGCACATGCCTTTAATCCCAGCATTTGGGAGGCAGAGACAGGCGGATCGCTGTGAGTTTGAGCCTAGCCTGGTCTACAAAGCAAGTCTAGGATAGCCAAGGCTACACAGAGAAACCCTGTCTTGAAAAACAAAAACAAACAAAAAAAGTTTCATGTAAAAAGTAAATGCATCTTTAAAATCAACAACACACAGAGGCACTTGAAATGCTCAACGCCCTTAGTGAGATTCCATCTTACACCTATCAGGACAACTAAGATCAAAAACTCAAGCGGTAGCACATGCTGGTGAAGATGTGGAGAAAAGGGAACAGTCCTCCATTGCTGGTGGGAGTGCACAACTACTGTGGAAATCAAATTGGTGCTTTCTCAGCTATACCACTCCTGGGCATAGACCCAAAAGATGCTTCACCATACAACAAGGACGCTTGCTCAACTATGTGCTCAACTATGTTCATTGCTGCTTTACTCATAATAGCCAGAAACTGGAAACAATCCAGATGTCTCTCAACCAAAAAACGAATAAAGAAAATGTGGTCCATTTATACAGTGGAATGGTGAAAAACAAAGACATTATGCAATTTGCAGGAAAATGGATAGAACTAGAAAAAAAAATCCTGAGTGAGGTAACCCAGACCTGAAAAGACACCCATGGTATGTACTCACTTATAAGTAGATATTAGCCATAAATTACAGGATAACCAGGCTATAATCCACAGTTCCAAAGGAGCTAAGTAATAAGGAGGCCCAAAAGAGGATGCCGGAATCTCACTCAGAATGGGAAATAAAGCAGACATCTGAAGTAGGTGGAGGGAGGGAGTTGTGTAGGAGAAGGGGTATGGAGGGTATCAGAAGCAGGGATCAGGTGTGAGGAGAGTGGGGAGGAGGGGAGGACCAGGAGAGAGAATGGAAATCTCTAGCTGGAGCATCTCTGGGACAGGGGAGTCTATGGGGGTGCCCTAACTGAGATTCCTAACAACAGGGGGGTAGGGAGTCTGAAGTTGCCACCTCTTGTAGCCAGGTGGCGCTTCCAGTGGAGGGATGGGGACACCAACCCACTCATAAAATCTTCTACCCAAAATTTGCCTACAAGAAGTGTAGGGATGAAGATGGAGTAGAGACTGAGGGAATGGCAAACCAATGACTGGCCCAACTTGAGACCTACTTACTTCATGGGAGAGAGCCAATCCCTTTCACTATTAATGATACTCTGGTATGCTGGCAGACAGGAGGCTAGCATGACTGTCTTCTGAGAGGCTTCATTCAGCAGCTGGTGGAAACAGAGGCAGAGACCCACAGCCAAACAATAGGCTGAGCTAGGAGAGCTTTGTGGAAGAGTAGGAGGAAGGATTGAGGGAGCCGGAGGGGTCAAGGACACAAGAAGACCTACAGGGTCTCACAGAATCTGAACCACCAACCAAAAAGCTTGCATGGGCTGGACCTAGCCCCCACCCCCATACATATGTAGCAGATGTGCAGCAGTGCAGCATGGTCATCATGGGGGTCCCCTAAGAACAGAAGTAGGGGTTGTCTCTAACTCTGTTGTCTGCCTTTGGATCCCTTTCCCCTAGTTGGACTGCCTTGACTAGCCTTAGTGGGAGAGGATGAATTTAGTCCTGCTGTGACTTGAGGTACCAGGGTATGTTGGTTCTCCCTTGGGGGGGGGTCTCCCCTTCTCTGAGAAGAAGGGGGAATGGGAGTAGGGAGGGGTTGTGAGGGCAGGATTTGAAGGAGAGGAATGTGGGGGCTGAGATCAGGCTGTAAAGTTATTAAGTAAATAAAACTCTACCACCAAACCTGACTACATCAATATATCTTAATGGACTGTGCCATTAATGTTAAGCTCAGGCAGAAAGTTCCAAATACTGGGGCTAGAGCGATGGCACAGTTGGTAAAGCACTTAACTAGGTAAGCCTGGGGACCTGAGTTCCAGGTGTTTCCATGCATGACAGTAACTCCAGTGCTGGGGTGGGAGATAAAGCCATGAATATTGTAGGGGCATGCTGGCTGCCAATCCAGCTAAAAAAATCATTATGTTCTAGGTTTAGTGAGAGACCTTGTCTCAAGGGAATTGAGGAGAGTGATAGAAGGAACACCCAGTACCATCCTCTTGTCTCCTCCACTTCCTTCAGCTCTTCTCGACTCCCAAAGGATTTGTTCTCAACCTGTGGGTCTCAGCCCCATGGGGGGGGGCGTGGATTACTGTTGTGATGTAGCAACGAGATAATTTTATGGTGGGAGGGGTCACCACAGAGTGAAGAAGTATAGTAAAGGGTTGCAGCATTAGGAAGGTTGGAGAGCCAACAGCTGGGGACTAAGCGTTCAAACGCAGAAGTCCATGGAGGACACCTTGCATTCCAGCCGTAAGGACTACTAAGTATAAGTGTTATTACCCACCTCTCTAAGGAGACGCAGGACTGTTACGCATCACTATGTGAGATGATGCGCTGTGCCCTAGTACCTGCTCTAACCTTCTCAATCAGATACTATTGGTAAGATGTTCAGCAGGCCCGACATGAGAGCCTTAGTTCTGTCTCTCCTTAGTTCAATCCCCCACTGCTCTCCTTAGAGACATCCCTGGTCAGGCAGCACTGGTGGGACATCTTTAAAATTGTCTCAGTAACCACAGAGAATAAAAGAAATGGGGATGAAAACAGAAAGAAATTAAAGGAAAACAGCAAAATGACAGAATGAGCCCTAGTATATCAACAATTTCCCTAAGTGCAAATAGCCAAGGACGTCAAGTAAAAAACAGAGAATAGGCTAAAAAAAACACAATTCAACAGTATGCTGTATACAAGAAACCCACAAAGTCCAACTACACAAGTAAGTTGAAAGAAAGAAAGAAAAGAAAAAATGTAAAAGATAGTCCATAAACAATTTAAAAACAAAACAAGATTGACTTACCAACTTTAGACGTAATAGACTAGAAAAAATAGAATTACTGCAAAGGAATATGATTTTAAAAATATCAGTCTGTTAAAAAAAAAGATACTTAATCAAAGTGCATATGGAGTTAAGACAGCATCACACATAAGGACCAGGTGCTTGTGGGGTTGAAGAGCTGAGCAAGAAAATAGATAAATCCATAATTACGATTGGGAAAAAAATAAAAACTCTTTAGTAAATTGTTCGACTAATAGAAGAAATTGTTGTGGTTATAGTGAGCTGAGACATGTGAAATACAAGCCATCAGGGATCTACATTGTTCTACAGAAGACACCACCTAACTCCAGTAGAACATGAATTTTCTCAGGAGTCTGTGGCACTAAGAGTCATCACTATAGGCCATATCCATAACATAAACCTGAATGTGATCATAACAACATTTCAAACAACATGTTCTCCAGTAATAATGAGTCTAGCTTAGTAACCAAGTAAAAAGAGGACAATCTCCAGATATTTGGCCATTAAACGACACACTTCCAAACAAGTCATGGATTGATGTAAAATTTAAAAACAAAATAAAAATGTAAGATATGCTAGATACGTAATTTAGAGACAAAGTGGTGCTGAAAGGAACATAGTACTAGGGACCCACATACTAGAACAAAGGAGACAGATAGTGATTACCTGCCGGCCTCAAGAAATTAGAAAAAGAGCAAGATACACTCCAATCACATCAAAGAAGCAAGTAATAATGATCGTAGCAGAGATCATTAAAACTGAAAGCAGAAAAATAACAGAAGTCATTGAACAAAGAGATGAGTCCCTGAAAGAAATCAACACAATCGATAAATCTCTCCCAAGACTAAACTGTATAAAGAGATGGGTGAAACTCCAAAATGAGGGATGAAATGAGGATACCAAGATAAGAAATACAGCCTTCAAGAAAGCAGAACATCTGTATCACATCCTTTCCTCCCAAGGCTCAGGAGTCATTGCAAAAGAGGGGGCGGAAAGAGTGTAAGAGACAGCTAGACACAGTGATGCACTCCTGTAACCACGGCACTCAGGTAGGCAGAGGCAGGAGGATCTCTGTGAGTTCGAGGCCAGCCTGGTATACAAAGCAAGTTCAGGATAGATGGGCTATACAGAGAAACCTTGCCTCAAACAAACAAACAAACAAACAAACAAAAAGAGTAAGAGACAGAAACAGTGAATGAACTTGTACAACCACTTTGGAAATTAATCTGTCACTTTCTCAGAAAATTAGATAGTTCTACCTCAAGACCCAGCTAAACCATCCCTGGGCATATAAGCAAAAGATGTTCCATTCTACCTCAAGGACATTTGCTCAAGTATGTTCATGACAGCTTTATTCATAACAGCCAGAAACTGGAAACAACCTAGATGTCTCTCAACCAAAGAATGGATAAAGAAAACATGATATATTTGCACAATGGAATACTATTCAGCTATTAAAAACAAAGACATCATGAAATTTGCAGGCAAATGGATGGAACTCAAAAATATTGCCCTAAGCGAGGTAACCCAAACCCAGAAAGACAAACATGGTATACACTCACTTATAAGCAGATATTAGCCATAAATTATAGGATCACCATGCTACAATCTACAGACTCAAAGAAGTTAAGTAACAAGGATAGCCCAAAGGAGGAAGTTGGAATCTCTCTAAGAATGTGAAATAGAATAGACATCAGGGTGGAGGAAGGAAGGAGCAGGGTGTGAAGGGGGTGAGGAGGGGAACAACAGGTGTGATCAAGTGTGGGGAGGGCGGAGGGAGAAAGAACTGGAATTGGTAAGGGTGCATCTCTGGGACAAGCTAGAAAGCTAGGTCAGGGGGAAACTCCCAGGAATCTATCAGGGTGGTCCTAGCTAAAACTCCTAGCAATAGGGCATATGGAACCTGAAATGGTCACCTCCTGTAACCAGGCAAGACTTCCATCTTAGAGTGCGAACACCAACCCAGCCACAAAACCTTCGACTCACAATTTGTCCTGCATATGAGATATGCAAGGATAAAGATGGAGCAGAAATTGAGGGAATGAATGGCCAACCAATGACTGGCCCAACTTGAGACCCATGCCATGAGAGAGAGCCCACTATTAATGATATTCTGCCATATTTGCAGACAGGAGCCTAGCACAACTGAGAGGCTTCACTGAGCAACTGATGGAAACAAATTAGAGACCAATAGCCAAGCATTAGATAGAGCTCAGGAATTTTGTGGAAGAGGGGGAGGAAGGATTGAAGGAGCCAGAGAGGTCAAGCACACTGCGAGAAAATCTGCAGACTCAACTAACCTGGATCTATACAGCCTCATAAAGACTGAACACGAACCACAGAGAATGCATGGGACAGACCTAGGCCCTCTACATATATGTAACAGATGTGCAGCTTGGTCTTTATGTGGGACTCCTAACAGCAGGACTCTGTAACCTGCCTTTGGATCCCTCGCCCCTAGACTGGGATTCCTTGTCTAGCCTTGGTAGGAGAAGATGCGTCTGGTCCTATGGCAACTTGATGTGCCAAGGTGGGCTGATAACCTGAAGGCAGTCCGAATCTCAGCAGGGAAAGAGTGTGTACACAGGGAGCTCTATCCATAGGTGAGGGGTGGGGAAGAGTCGGCTATCTTTAATACTGTGTCCCCTGGTCAGTGCTCTATGGGTCAGGCCTTCATGGGAAGGCCACACAGCTAAGAAAATATGGGCAGCACAAATTGGATGTGATGGGTGGGCTGGTTAGGGGAGGAGAATGAATGTGATCAAAATATATTATAGAAAATTCTTAAAGGACTAAAAGATTTGAAAGACAGTCGTAAAAAAACAGCAAACAATTTTATGTTTTTAGGTGTTTCAATGTTAAGAACTGAGGCAGTTGGGAGGCCAGGGCAAGCAGTTTTTTTGTGTGAATTAGAGTCTATTCTGGTCTACATAGAAAATCTGAGGCCAACTAGCCCAGCCAGGGTTATACAGTGAAACACTTTTTAAAAAATAAAACAAAAAAGAAAAGAAAACCAACACTAACCATGGAACAAGCCACCATAACATCCCTGAAGCCGATCCTCTGGGAAGAAACCTTCAGGCTTAGAAATTCTCATTAGAAAATTTCTAGTGGACATTTATAGCTTCTCACATTGGATTTTTGGAAAGAAAATATTACTTCCTACTGGGCTTATGAGATGAGTCTTCCCATGATGGCAAATCTAAACAGAGATGGTGACAAAATACTAGGAAATGGAAATTTGCTGCATATGAAGGAATTATGAGTTGTGGCTAAGTAATGTTTACTAGTGTGTAAGGAGCTCAGCTTTTACAAAGCAATTGTGATGGCTGTTCATGGTTGTCAATTTAACTACATCTGGAATCAAACTAAAACCCAAGTGCCTGCATGCACCTGAGAGAAATTTTTTCCTTAATTAAAACCATTGGAAGCAGGAAAATTCACTTTTAATCTGGATCTTTTGAGGTGGAAATATACAGCTTTAATCTGTGCCATACCTTTTGGTGGTGGTCTATATAAAGGACACAGAAGAAGGAAGTTTGCCCTCTTTCCTTGCTTGCTATCACTCTCACTGGCAAGCCCATTCCTTCACTGGCCTTAGGGTCTACTTCTTCAGGATTCTGGCATATACTGAAGACAGGCTGACACATCCAACTTCATGAACTGAGCAGCTACTGGATTCTTGGACCTTCCATTGGCAGATAGCAATTGTTGGACTAGCTGTAAGCCATTCTAATAAATTGAATATATATATTCTATTTATTAGATTATACATATAATATATAATACTACATATGTGTGTGTTTGTATAACCATCCCAAAGTCTCCATCCCTAATCCCACATTGATACTGGTATTGCATCAAAACACAACATTCCAGGAACACAAATTCACAAGTCCAAGTCAGTGTAATCAGAAGCCTTTGCTCTATGAAGGAACACATAAAGCAGATGAAAATACAAACTGCATACTTGAAAGAGGACATCCTCAAACCATACACCTACCTAAGGTATAGTATGTAGAATACAGAAAGACTTCTCAAAACTTAGTAGTAAAGCAATCCAATTGGAAGATAGTCAAAAGACATAAACAGATAATCCCTTGAAGGAAACATGGGAAAATGTCCAATCTCATTAGCCAGGAGGAAAAGAAATACCAAAGACACAGGAAGATACCACTGCGAACCTATCAAACTGTGCTTTTAAAAGGAAAGGAAAATAGCAATAACTATAAACAAGTTGGCAAGAAAAAAGAAAACTCCACAGCATGAGGGAAAGTTTGGCCATCTCTTAAAAACTAAACACGCCACCCAGCAATCACACTCATGGATTTTCCACAGAGAAAAAATGAACACTTTTATTCATGCACAAAAATAGTCATCAGCTTTGCTCATCATAGTTAAGGGTGGGAAGCAACTCGTACATCCTTCAATGGTTGAATAATTGAACTGTGAGCCCTCTATAACACATAGTACAATTTCACGATGAGCATAAATAAATGTGTGATACAGACAACAACCTGGACTAACTTCAAGAGGATGCTTTGAGATGGAAAGGCTTGGCCGCTAGGGTGACACACACATCCTTCTCACTATCCCATTTTTATAACGTTTTGAAAAAAAATGTAGCTTAGAAATTGGTTACAAGCCACAATATCACTTGCCAAGGTTACAGATGAGAGTGAAAGGTCAATTACATAGGTTGATGTGGCTATAAAAAGGGAACTTGAGATCATTGGGTGGTCATGGAATTGTTTTGTCCTGTGGCTGTAATGCAAGATTTGCAAACATACATGGAATCAAATTTCGTAGAACTACACACACACACTCACACACACACACACACACACACACACACACACACACACACACACGAAGCCTGAATGAGGTCAAGGAATTGCGGGTCACTTGGCTAGTGTGAATTTATGCCTCCTTGGCATCCACTTGGAAGAGAATTAGGAAGCAGACGGTCTGAGGAGGAGGCATTCCCAGCATTTTGCTTTGCTCAATCTGCAGTCAGACAAGGAACAGTGCTGCCTATCTTTACTGTGTTCATGTCAAATTTCTGGTAGGAATATTATAGTATCTATATTTTGCAAGGTGTTCCCATTGGGAAAATTGGGCAAAGCAGAAGGTCTCGCACTTATTTCTTAGTTGCCTATGAATCTCCAAGTATTTCAAAATAACGGTCCATTTTTAAAGCTTTGAGTTGACCATTGGTAAGGAAATGCTGGCGAACTGAGTAACCAGGCAAAATTTGGTGGTAGTTAAAAGCCGAGCATGTGCTTATAACACAACCCATAAACTGGTTCCTGAACCACAACCGTTTCTAATACAAATTTCTAGATAGTTTCTACTCAGTTGTACTTTTTATGTTCATTTTTAAAAATTTTATTTTTAGTTATCTGTATGTGTGTATGTGGGTGCACATGAGTGCAGGTCCCCAAGGAGGCCAGAAAATGGCACTGATATTTGCAGGAGGCCATTGAGAGCCACCAATGTGGGTACTGAGAGCCAATAATGTGTTTGATGACTATTCTTTCTAAACCTCATTTATGGATGTCTGTTCTGTTTTGACATATCTCCCTAGAGTCAGGGAGATAGTTCTTATGTTTTCTAAGCTCTGAGAATTTTTAGCTTGTGTTGAATATTATTTTCATTAAACAACTTGTGTACTTTGTGAGATAGGGGTGAAATTTCACCTTTTTTTTTTCCCAAGTAATTACCCATTTATTTCAATACCACTTGTAGCGGGGGGGGGGGGGGGGGGGGAACTTCCTTTCATCTTATTTATCATGGTGGAGCCTTTAAAAGAATTGAGTGATGGTTTCGGAGTTCCTTATTCTGTTATAAATGATACGTCAACTCCTACACCTGGGCGTGGCAGTTCTTCAGATAGGCTTTATTCTCCTCCAAAATCATCTGGACAACTGTAGATGCTCAATGTTCATACAGATTTCTAGAAATAGTTTTATGTTGAAAAGATTGGTTTGTATTATATCCACAAGGGTCAGTCTATACTATTCATTTACATCTCATTCTCACCAGCAATGTTGCCATTTTCAGTGCTGAAATCTTCCATATTGTGTTAAATTTATTTCTAATGATTTTGTATTTTTGAAACTTGTATAAGGGATAGTTAAGGTTATTTTTAGTTCTTAGTATTAATATAAAAAAGCACAACTGACTTTTTGAAAATATTTGTTTATTGTTATGTATACAATATTCTGCCTGCATGTACACCTGCACCACAGAAGACACCAGATCTCATTATAGATGGTTGTGAGCCACCATGTGGTTGCTGGGAAATGAACTCAGGACCTCTGGAAGAGGAAGCAGTCAGTACTCTTAACCCCTGAGCCATCTATCTCTCCAGGCCCTGCACAAGTGACTTCTATATCAATGTTGTATCTTGAAACCTTGATGAATTCATTTATTAGTTACAATCATAGTTTTGATGATTCATTTGGATTTCATATATTAGCAAAGTTTAAAAATACTTCATGCCTTTTATGTCTTTGTAGTGCCTTTTTGCAGTGGTTAAGACTGTCAGTATGATGTTCAATAGCAGTGATGCCTTGTTCTAAGGCTTATGGAAGACTAGTGCATTAGTTCAACAATAATTATATCTTGTTTATGTTTTCTATGGCAAGCATTTGATACATTTGGGGCTTTTTTTTTGTTACTAGTTTCCTGAGAACTATTTTTTTTTATCATGAATGGCTGTTGAATTTTTTTCAAATGCAGTCAGCTGTGAAGTAAGTGATCACATGGTACATAGCAGGGTGAGGCACTTGGGTATTTGAATTCTAAGGAGTGTTTGAATTCCTGTGAAAACTGGATTGAATTTGACAATCGCTATATTAAAGATTATGGAGAAAATAATTTTTTAAGCTATTGCAATAAGGCTTAAGTATAATATTAGGTTTAACTGCAAACCCACTTAAACTACTTAATATGGGCCTTCATGGACTTCAGTAACTGTCCTCTCAGACAGCAAGATGTTATAGGACATATTTCTATTGGGTTCTGACCAATGCTTAAAGTGAACAGCAGCCTTAGATACTAATAAGATGAATGGCTACATGCATTCCCTATCACCTCTTAATTTCAAATACATTTAGTCATGTTTAGAATCATTGGTGTTACTTATACATTCATATCAAACAATATGAGTATTATTGAAGCACATATTAATAAAATATATTGATAGACTTATTTTATGTCTGGAAATCAGTATTAACTTTCAAAGAAAAATTTCACTCTTTATACTGCTGAGAATTGGCTGTTAAATTACCTTGTGTTTTTAAAAATTATAATGAGGATTATAATAACATCAAAACATCAGTTAATAAGCAAACACATGCATCTGTATAATCTATTATGTGTAAAAGCAGTAAATAGATGCTAACAATTGAAATAATCCCACTTATATGTATTTCTGTTCACTTCTTTTAAGGGCCTTTTATTCTTGGTACAATTTTTGTTTCTAATTACATTTAGCATATAATATCTTTCTCCTTTTTAATCTTTGCAAATGATAAAAAAAAACCATATGGCCCTTGGTTTTTACAGATCAATAAACAGAAAGAAGAAATAGAATTCAGAAGAAAGTATGCCAGTATGATAACCAAGGTTGTGTGACATTATCTATCTATCTATCATCTATCTCTATTGCTATGATTATCTCTCTGGGTTCAAGAATCTATACATGCCACTGCTCGATCTCAAGAGTAGACATTGCTCTTGCATTCCCTACTGAAGAGCCTGGTTCCTATCACACAGTCACCTCAGACTCCAGCTTCATGGGATCCTACATCTTCTTCTGAACTCTGAGGACACCAGCAACCATGTGCATACATGCACACACACATGCACGCACGCACATACGAACGCACGCACAAACACACACACAAGGTTAAGTGGGAGATAGAACCTGAGGATGGTAGGGAGGAGAAGGAAGAAAATGGACAGTAGAACAAGCAAGCCACTCCTCAGACACATAGCTGCAAGCCCTAGGGCACCCCCTTCCGCGTTCCCCCCTTTCCTTGCCGTTACACAAACCTCACTCTGCCACCTCACCAGCTTTACAAGGACCGTCTTTACAGGTGCTGCCAAGGAATGTCTACCTGTTTCTATGTTTTTCCTGGAACAATAGGAAAGAGGGACATTCAGTGCCATTTACTAATCAAGGCAGGCGAGGGTGGGCTGTGGAACTAGTAACAAGGACCGATCAGCATCCACTGAGAATAAAACTGCCCATTCTGGGATTCCGTCCGCAGGGGGTGGGGGGTAGGGTGGGGGGAGAGGGCAAGGGATGGGGTACCAACCTACACGATGCAATGGGAATAACTGTTGGCTTTTTTTGAACAGAAAATGAAGCAGGGAAGAGATTCTTCTTTATTCATACGATCTGCAGCACGTCAGCCCAAGGGTGTATCTGAGAGTTCACACTACCTAAGGCCAGGCTCTGCTTCCTTCAGTATATCATCTAAGATGAAAAAGAAGGCGGGAAAGAAATACACCAGTGGTGCTCTTATGCCTCCTATTCCTGATGGCACTGAGACGACGACGACGCCTACCGAAGCAGTTACTGCTCCTGCAGCTGCTCCTCCCATTCCTGCCACTGTTAGCATGACTCCCATTTCTATGATTATCGCTGACATCCTTTCAAAGTCGGACAAGGAAAAGCATGTAAGAACCACCAGTGAGCAGCGCCGCCACCCTCTGCTGCACTGCACAGCCTTCTTGTGTACAGGGTCCCTGTCTTATTCAGCCTCTCTCAGCTGCAGCCTCATGCCTCCCACTTCCTGCCCAGCATCATCCAGGGTCACCATCTAAAACATCCAGCTCTCACTTAGGAGTAGGGGCCCCTGGGAACTACTGAGGGTGCCCTTGGCAGGACCCTTAGCTTCCTTAAAATGAGTCTTCTGTTCCCACAGCTGGCTGCGTTGTGCAGGTTTGTTGGCAAGCCTTCGTAAATCTCTGTGGAATTAGCGAAATCTGAGACGCTACATTATATGTGCTTGCTGGGGCAAATTGCACTAACTCCTTACTGCCTGGTGTTATATCGCTGATGTCTCCCTGGCGGACATAGAAGAATCTTGTCCTTTTACTCACATGGGAGTCTACACTTCTCAGCTGGATTGAAGCAGACTATTGAGAACCTGTATGCATGAGTTCTAACCTGTAGCTCTCCTTAACCATGTTAAGAAACAAGTTCTCTCAAGATCCGCTGATGGTAGCTTGTGAGAATTGGGGTGGCACCAGTCCCTGGGCTTGAGTTCTAAGCTGCATACAAAGGAGAGAGCTAGCTGAGTGCAAGCATTCATCTTCCTCTGCATCCTGACTGTGGGTACAGGATGTGACCAGATGGTGCAGCCTCTTGCTGCTCTGACTTTACCGTGATAGGCAGTCCCCTGGAACAAAGAGCCAAAATAAACCCTTCTCCTTTCAGTTTCTTTTGTAAGGGTATTTAACAAGAGCAACAAATAACAAAGGTGTGGCTTGTTATTGGGCAGTGTATTCCCCAAGACTACCCTTTCTAAGGATCCTGGGGAGAACTTTCTTTGCACTTAGCTGTGGGGGATTGTGATGCTTCTTGCTGCCCACGGTCTGTGGGCACCAGGAACTGTGTAACTAGACAAGAGTTTAGATCCAACTGGTGACTCACTGGGCCAGCGTAGAGTCCTTCACATAGACTCTGTCCACTTGGATGTTTCCATCTCCTGTGTTTCCTCAGTCTTGTTCTGCGAGGCCCCATGTTCTTCCTCCTCTACAGGTAGCGAAATCTGCCTACCTGAGAGACATGGAAAGACAGAGCAGAATTACATATACAGTTGTGTGCACCTTGCTTCAAAAAGGGGACAGGAAGAGATATAGGTCTCTGAAGCCATTTAATCAGACAGGTAGATCACATGCAGGGAAGGAGTGAGAAGGGGCGATCCGATGTTACTCTAGCAGGGAAACTCAGTCGACTTGGGAGGAAGCATCAAGAAGAAAAAAAATCATTCTCAGGTGGTGTAGTGGTGCTTGCCAGTGTGATCCCAGGCCTCAGGAGGCAGAGGCAGGAGGATCACTATGAGGCTGAGACCAGCCTAGGCTCTAATAGTGAGTCTGAGGCCAACAAGGGCTATACTGTGAGCCCTGTCTGAAAGAACAAAAAGAAAACCAAGTGACAAAAAAAGAGGGAAGAAAAAGAAGAAAGGAAAGGTACATATCTTTGCTATAAAAACTAGGAAGTAGAGTCAAGTTCAAGGAAGAGATGTTGCTCATGACTGACCAGTAGCTTGGTTCTAGAAGTGACTGTTTTATCATCCAGATATTGAGAAGTGGTTTTTTTTGTTTGTTTGGTTTTTTAGTTCTCATCAAACAAAAACTGGGCTGGGAAGATGGCTCACTGGCCCATAGTGCAGTACCAGCTGTGTAAGCATGAGAACCTAAGTTGGAGTCCCCAGAACTCATGGAAAGCCAAATGTGGCTTAGACCCTTACCTCTCACCAGCCCCAGGTGAGACAGGCCAGCCACCCAGCCTAGCCAAAAAAACCCAAAAAACAAAAACAAAACAAAACAAAACAAAAGAGACTGGTATCTTCCTTAATAAGAGACACTGTTTCAAGAAAATAAGAAAGAATAGATAAGACACCCGAGACCCTCCTGTGGCCTCTGACTGCTTGGGCCAGTGCTCACACATCTGTCTGTCTCTCTCCTCTCCTTCTCTCCCTCCTCCACCCCCATAGCATCACAGACAGGAGTAGAGAGACCAACCAGGCACCCTGATCAACACAACAGAAGAATGAAGGCTCCTTGCCAGAGGAACATAGGGTCAATACCTAGTTTTTCAAAAAACAGAAAGATTTTTATAAATGTCTGGAGATGTACCTTGGTGGTAGAGAACTTGCCTACCATGGCCGGAACCATAGGTTCTATTTCCAGCACTCACAAAAGATAAGTTTTTCACTGAAGGCTGACATCATGGAGACAGATTTTTTAAGAGTGCAGATCTGTGTCCTCAGTGTTATGAGGAGAGAGAGGAGACACTGAAGAGATGAGATGTTAGGGTTGGAGGGGTAGGCTCAGGCTGCCATGACACCTCCCTGCTTGTATCTGGTGGCAGTTTTGTTTTTGTTTTCTTGTTTTTTTTTTCATGGCCTGGAGACATGAACTAGTGGTCTTCCAAGGTTACTGACTTGTAAGATTCACTTTGTGAATGTCCATCCTTGAAAAGTAGGTCTCAAACCATCTTTAGGTGGATTCAGAAAGTCTTTTCATAGAGTGAACTGGAGCACTTTGTTACTTAAAGGATTCATGGCGAGGTCTATCCAGGCCTTAGCTGAATTCAAGGGGCCCTAGTTCAAGCCTTAGGCTTAGTGAGCTGGTGCTGGTCATCTTGTTTCAGAAGGTGTCAGTGGCCAAGGAAGTGGGTACCTGTTGGGGATGGATGGGATCTGAGGTGCTAGGTGCTGGCTATACAGGACAGAAGAGCAGCAGCAGCAGCCAAGCCCAGCAAGCAGCTGAGCTCCCATCCTGAGATCTCAGCAGCAGGGGGCAGATGCAGGACCAGCCTCACTGTCCTCTTCATGACCCCAGGAACAGGATCCTAGAAATCTGGCTTGAAAGCTCCTGTGCCCTCAATATGGATACATGCTGAGCTTCTCCCACACATACATACATGCACACACACACACATACATACACATATACACATGCAAACACACACACACACACACACACACACACACACACACACACACACACACACTGCTTTCCCCCCACTGAGAAGACACAAAAAGAGAGAGGAAAGCCGACTCAGAGCCTCTGAGAATCACAATTTCAGTCAGCCTTTCTCCTGGCGTTCCACTCTCTTCTGAGGAAAGTGATTGTTATCTAGAGGTTTGCACAGCTTCGGGGAACGTTCTGTCAGCTGGTGAGCCTGTCAAGTTAATGTTTAACAATAAGTACAAACTGAACAAGAGGAGGGCATGGGGCCCTAAGCCGGACCTAACTTTACATCTTCACAGTAACTGATTCCATTTTTTAAATATATTTTCTGGGCCAGGGTTGTTGCTGCCACCCACGTTAGTACTCATAATCCCGTGGCCACCTTCCAGTGTGATGATTCCTTTTTTCAGGGCATACTAAGCTCATCCGTGCCACACTGCTTAGGATAGCCTTTAGCCGTTTAACTCAGAGGGCCTGCAGAGCTCTTTAGATGACCTTTAAGGGCTTCATAATATCCACTGCGTGCAAATGACCACATGGAAAGCTCGCTGCAGGAACTTTGACGTCAGTCTTTCACTTCCTAATTAATCACGCTTATTTTTGAAATCTGTGTCATTTGGTGGGAACAGTGCACATGCTGCCTGGGGGAGGCACCCAGCGATAAAGGCAGTGTTTAGCCAGTCTGAAAAACATGACACACACGCTGCCTTCGGATTTCAGTTTATAAACGATTTCACAACATAAAATTTGTATTTGTACAGGGCACTTATGTAAAGTTTATTTTTTGATAGCTGTAAAATGGTTCAAATACTCGGGTTTCATGTATCAAGGTTATGTTGGATTCCCAGGTTTCCTGCCTCCCCCTCCCCCAACCCCAAGTAATTAGTTAATTAAGGTCACACCCAGTAAATGCTTGTCCGGAAACTTCTAAGCCTCCTTTGGGGTAACCTGGTCTATATTGACAGACCATATGGTGTGTATTTAGATCTGCTCAGGATTCTGTGTGGGAAATAGGACAGGGGACAAGGCCAATCTTGTTCCCTTCCTTTTTTTTTTATTCATTTAAGTAATTTATTCAGATTACATCTCAATTGTTATCCCCTCAATTGTATCTTCCCATTCCCCCCTCCTTCCCTCTTTCATCCTATTCCCCTCCCCAAGGCCTGTGACAGAAGGGGACCTCATACCCCACCATATGATCACAGCCTATTAGGTCTCATCCTGGTAACCTGCTTACTGTTCCTCTGAGTGTCACCAGGCCTCCCCTCCAAGAGGAAGTGGTCAAATAGGGGGCACCAGAGTTCATGTCAGAGTCAGTGCCTGCTCTCCACACAACTGTGGAGAATGTGCTGTCCATTGGCTAGATCTGGATAGGGGTTCTAGGTTTATTGCATGCATTGACCTCGGTTGGTACAGTAGTTTGTGCAGGTCCCCCTGGGTCCAGACCCACCAGCCTTAATGGTCTTCTTGTCAGTTTCTAGGACCCTGTGGGTCCTTCTATTTCCCCATTCTCCATTACCTCTCTCACCTGGAGTCCGAATAGTGAGTCCCAGCAGGAATCTCCTGCTAAATGAAGATATCCCTGTTGGGCTAGCGTCCAATTATAAGTGAGTATATACCATGTGTATCTTTCTGGGTCTAGGTTAACTCACTCAGGATGAGTATTTCTAGTTCCATCCATTTGCCTGAAATTTTCAATATTTCCTTGTTTTTAATAGCTGAGTAGTATTCCATAGTGTAAATGTACCACAGTTTCTTTATCCATTCTTCAACTGAGGGAGATCTAGGCTGTTTCCAGGTTCTGGCTATTATGAATAAGGCTGCTATGAACATGGTTGAGCATATGTCCTTGTTGTGTGGTGGTGCATCTTTTGGATATATTCCAAGGAGTGGAATAGCTGGGTCTTGAGGTAGCCCGATTCTCAGTTTTCAAAGAAAGTGCCAGATTGATTTCCAAAGTGGTTGTACCAGTTTGCACTCCCACCAGCAATGAAGGAGTGTTTCCCTTCTCCACATCCTCACCAGCATGTGCTGTCACTTGAGTTTTTTATCTTAACCATTCTGATGGGTGTAAGATGGAATCTCAGAGTTGTTTTGATTTGCATTTCTCTGATGACTAAGGACATTGAGCATTTCTGTGTTTCTCAGCCGCTCGATATTCCTCTGTTGAATCTTGTTTCCTTTCTTCTCAAAATACAAAACAATTCATGAAAGCAGAAACACTCCCCACCAAAAAACAAGCAAACAAACAAAAGCAACAAAACAACAAAAGGAACAAAGGTCTGTATAATATTCAACATTCAATAATGACTAGTAAAATACTTGTGCAGTAGTTTGTGAGTATGACTATAGCTGTTCTGCAAGCTAGTAATTTATATAATGATTATATGAGACCAAACTATTATTGTCTCCACCACTCAACTCTTTTGTTTGGCTAAATTACACACAAAGTTTAAAGTAAGCTGTACACGGTAGGAAAGCACTCTACCTGCTCACTGTTTCGGTGTTTTGGTGGTTTCCCTCCTGGCTGAGCCCAGTACAGCAGGCTTTAGCTCTACAGAGTTCAGGGGAAGCTCCCACTTGGCTGGTTGGTGAGTCCTGTAGAAAGGAAGATTCTGGATGTGCGGTATGTAGTCTTTGGAGGCTGTAGAGAGATATTTACTGTATTTTGATAATTATGTTGATGTAAAAGAATTCCACTTACATTGGTTTTATTATGGTGTGAATGCAGGCATGTGTGTGCTGTGTTTATGTGTGTGTGTGTGTGCATATCCAAGGCTAGCTGGCTCGTGAGCTTCCAGGAGGCTCCTCTTTCTCAACAAGTGCCGAGGTTACAGATGTGTGCCTCCACATCTGGCTCTTGGGATTGAACTCAGGCTGTCAGGCTTGGGCAGGAGGCACTTTTACCACATGAGCCATCTCGATGGCCTTCATCGTGCATCTTCGCTTCTTTGAGGTTAATGACTGCCGTGTAGAAGTGACCACAGATGGCACCCCATGGTGACTCTCTTTGCTTTAAAATCAAATTTTTCATATGGCGCTAAAACAAATTCATCTTTAGTTTCTGCTCTCAGGAACCCAAACTGAAAGTCTGAGCAATATCTTATAAAATGGGACAGAGCTCCATGTGGTAGTGTATGTATGATCGCACTGCTAGCATTCTGGAGACAGAAACAGGAGACCTGTGCATTTGAAGCCAGCCTGGCCTACATAGTGACAGTGCCTCATACACTAATTCAGTCATCAATTGATTAAATAAAATTCTACCTAAAGGCAGCTTTTGTCCTCCATATAATTTTATGTTGGGGAGTTTGATGGTGAATCAAACTCAAAGTTTCAGTATACTTGGAAATTGTTAGTGAAGCTAGCATTTAGTATTTCCTGAACAAACAAAAGATGTTTATAAGTCATGAGAAGGACTTTATTCTGTTAAAGATTTTGCATGTGTTTATCGGGGACAGGGGCATATATATGCCAAGGAACACACACACGTGAGAGCTAGTTCTTTCCTTCTACCCTGTGGGTCCCAGGGACTTGAGTTGCTGGCCAGGCTTGGTGGTGACTGCTCTTGTCTGCTGAGTCATCTCCCCTGCCAGGATTTTATATGTCTATCTCACTTGTTTTGTTGGGGGTGGGGAGAGTAAAATTTTGTGACATTCATAACATTTTAGTCTAATTAAGCTTAAAAACTGGAGACTTGCCATTTTGCCAAAGGTGAGAAATAGATACATTGGGGAGCTGAGGGGTTTCCTAACCCTCCCCAAGCACTCTGAGCATGGGGGCAGAAGCTAGGTCCTATCCTAAGTGTCATCCTTAGCGCCTTGAGTCTGCAGAGCAGACATCTTACCCTCGCTATGCGGGGTGGCTCTGTTCCCATCCTTGGGCTATTCCCCAGCTTTCTCACCAATGAGCTGACACCAGAGCCTCTGACAGGAGCCCTGGCACTGGCTTGAGTCTTTCCCACAGAAGCCAGATCATTTACCACACGGCTGTGCATCCACCCTGACATTATTGCTGTGGCCACTGCTGCTGCTCCGCAGTGGCCACTGTCCCAGAGTGGCATCAGTATCCATGCTCCCAAGACCCATCCGAGAGGTGAGCACTGGCTGCGGGCTGTGTTGGCTCCCTGCTTGGGTCCAGATATACCAGCTAAGCATTTCTTCAGCTGTGATCTCTTTTGCTCTAGGGCTTCAAGCTTTCTCCTCAAATCTCAAGAATTGATCTAGAGAACTAAGATACAGCTTTTTTTCTCTCTCTTTCTCTCTTTAGAAATTAAGCCCTTCTCCATTTCATATGCCTTTTGTTTCCTTCTTCTTAGTAATCTATTTATTGAACAATGAAACTGACTTTGTCAGGTAAATGCACGCTTTAATCCCATCATTCTAGAGGAGAAGGCAAAGTGGGTCCCAAGCTTTGAGGACAGCTTATACTAGAAAGCAAGAACATCTCTAGGCAAAACAGTTTTTAAGGGAGATAGAATTATGAAAGGAACACCGTTTGCTCCTCCCGCATTGCCTTTTGCTTCCAACGTTCATTCCTAAGCAACTTCAGGCAGCCAGTAAGTAGTATTTCACTAAACTGACCCAATGCCAGGCCAATCCAAAGTCTCTATTAGCTTTATTGGCCAGTGCAGCTGAGGCACAATCTCCCTGCCTCAGTCTCCTGGCTGTTAAGGTTACAAGTGTGTTTCCCTTATGCTTAGCAAAAAGGAGAATTTTATTTTAAGCTTTTAATTTTTTAAATGAGGGCTGGAGAGAGAATTCTGCAGTTAGGAGTGCTTGCTGCTCCTGCAGAGGACCCTAGGTAGGTTCCCAGAGCCTACTGATCAGATGGGTTGCAACCACCTGTAAGTGCAGCTCAAGGAAACACACACACACACACACACACACACACACACACACACATATGCTCATGCACATGCACATGCGCACACACACACACAGGATCTTTTGAAAAATATTTACAAGTGCTTGCAGATCTACCTTACTAATTTTGTCTAGGAATCATTTCTCTGTTGAAAATATGTATTCATCCATAGATGTGCATATATCTTTGTAGTCATTGAATGAACTGGAGCCAGTGTGTGTGTGTGTGTGTGTGTGTGTGTGTGTGTAGACACATATATTATGTCTATGGGTGTTCATTTCCAGTTTTCCTTCTAAGGCCTAATTTTTGGAGATTTTGTTTGTTTATTTGTTTATTGCTTGCTTGCGTGTGTGTTTGTTTTCTTGAGACAAGGTTTCTCTGTATATCCTTGACTATCCTGGAACTCACTCTGTAGACTAAGTAGGCCTCAAACTCACAAATATTCTCCTGTCTCTGCCTTCCAAATGCTGGGATTAGAGGTGTGCACCACCACCTCTCTCTGCCTTCTTTGGAGATCTTAACACAATACACTACAAAAAGATATTTTTAAAAGTTGAAGATGTTGCAATTTTCTCTCTTTAACTTTTTAAAAATGTGTTTGAGGGGTCACATGTGTAGTAATAGCATGTGTGTGACCACCAGAGGACAACTTTGAGGAGTCATTTCTCTCCTCACACCCTGTGGGTTCTGGGGATCAGTCTCTGACTAAGAGGCTTAGTGGCAAGCACCCTTACATGCTGACCTGCATCTCTGATCTTTCTATCTTAATACAAGTTTTCCATGTAGAATTTTATGTAATTGGTCTTCCTCGGACTGCAATATAACTCAGTGGTAGAATGCTTACCCAGTACATGCAAGGCCCTGGGTTCCATGCCCAGCACCCCCAGCCCCCAAAAGTTCCCTTTTTATTTTTGCTTTTCAACAGAGAGATTACATGCCTTTGGGTGTTTGTTGTCCAACCCTCACGCCACCTCTTTATTTCTGTATTTATATTTATCCTTATACAGTGTCTTGAGTTTATGATTTGATGTCTATTATAGATGGAGCCCGTGATTAACAAAGTTGTTGTACAGGGCACAGGGACAGGTCTGTTTGACTGTCTGAAACGCTCTGAAGCCCTTACGTGGCCTGCCCATGAGTATCTTCTCATATGCTTCCAGCTCCCCTCCCTTTGCCTGACCATTGACTACCGTCCCACCCCCACCCCCCAGCTCCCCACCCCACCCCCACCAGCCCCCCATCCCACCCCCAGCCCCCCACCCCACCCCCACCAGCCCGATACATCATTGACATTCAAAGGTAGTTGTTTGCTGTCAAGATAAAAATAATGCTCATATAGAAATCAGTTAATCTTTTAATGAGTGTTTGGATAGAAAAAAAAATTTAGTTAGTGCCTTAACTTCTTAATTTAGTGCCTTAATTTTTCCTGTGGCTGTGATAAAATGCCCTGACACAACCTGGGGTAAGAAGAGTTTACACTGGCTCGCAGTTCCAAGCTTCCGAGTGGAAGCCGAATGTCTTAGATGACACTCGTTTTAGGACAGGCTATCTTAATTGACCTAACCAGGACGACCCTTCACTGACTTGCCCAAAGGCTATGTCATCCCTCGAAGGAAAGCATGGAAGGCCATTTTCTTAGTGGTTCTCTTCTCACCACGTTGACAACTGAGATTAAGCGTCGTGGTGAGTCAGAAGATGAGTTTGACAGGGACACATCTAAGTGGTTAAAGGAACGCGACAAGGGAGAAATGCGTTCACTAAGTCCAGAAGGAATAGCCAAAGTTTTATAGCAATAGGAATTAGGAGAGAAAGAACTTTTGACAAAAAAAAGAAAGCAGGGATATGTGGATATTATAAGGAATATGGTCAATTTTACAGCAGTTAATATGCATAATAAGGTTTCTTTTATTTACAAAAGCTTGAACATTGACACCACATTTAAGAATTGAGATAAGAAAGAAAATTTAAACACCTGAGTTCTATCATAAAATGGAAATTATTTGTGCCTGGTACCTCTCGAGGCCAGAACAGGGCATGGGATGCCCCGGAACTGGAGTTACACAGATGGTTGTGAGCCAATATGTAGGTGCTGCAAGTGGAACTTGGGTTCGCTGCAAGAGCTTTTAACTGCTGAGCCATCTGTCCAGCCCCCAAAATGAATATTCTTAGTTATAAAATGTTAGCTATAAATTCAAGAAAGAAACATACTTGTAGAAATGATTCATAATTACGGTTTGATAGTAGAAGTACAGTCATTTAATTTACATTTTCCCTTTCAGGAAGCTAAGTACTGTCCCAATAATATGACCATTCGTTTTCATTTCTATTGCTGTTTGGCAGTCCAGTGTTTGCACCTGTCATTGCAGTGACCACATAAAAGCCAGCATATGTATTCCAGAGAAAGTGGAATGTCAGCAGCTGGCAAAACAAAATGACAGTTTCATGTGGACAGAGTCAGGATTCATTATAATGTGCTGTAGCAAGGTGGAAGAGTTGACTTGGAACAAGGAACAAATATTGTAGTCAGTATGAGGTGCTTTGCTTCTTTTTGTTTTGTTTTTAATGAAAAGAAGTGGTATCTGTGTTGTCACAATTGCACTATCGTTTGAGTGATTGTTTGAATTACAGAAGATATGCTGTAGCTCAGTCTTATCTCTAGTTCCAGCCTTGACCATTCGTTGAGAAAAAAATAAAACCTTAAAAATCGATACTGAATTGCACTACAAATTCAAACACAGAATATTAAAATAAATCTTTGATCGTTGACATGAAGTGGGATTCTGTAAAGTAAGACATCAATGTCTTTCGATATGGCATTTTATTTTTATCTTGTTTTCTTAATTATCTGAGATTGACTTTTTACAACTTTTTACTTTTCTTTAGCATAGCAGTGAACACCTTAGAGTGCATGGAGGTTTTGTCCAGTGGCCTCCACGGTCTACAGCTGACCAAAGGGCTCTGACTTCACCCTGTATCCCATGCCTTTGCAGAGAGACCCTTCAAGTGGGCTTTCCCTGTTGAGGACAATAGATGGGGCATCCTTAAATGTGTCTACCTCCTGTCACTTTGATGACTTTCACTGTTTTTCATTTTCTTAATTCTTCCCTTAGCTTTTCCAATGGTTACAAAAGATCTGCATGTGTTAAATGTCAGGGATAAAAGGCTGCCTTTAGGCATGGTGAACCTGTAATTTGGATTAATTGTTGTTTTATTTGTTTTGTGAGGGGAAGTGTCCATGTATCTCAGGCTGGTCTCAAACTCACTCCCAACAAGGAGAACCTCGAGTATTTCATTATTCACTGCCATACGCTGAGTGCTGGACACCGCTGTTCCTGCGCGTCAGGGTTTGGACCGGGTGTTTACGTGTTCTTGGCTTCTTACCCAAAGAATTGAGATAACAGCCTTCATAGATCTTAAAGTAGCAAAAAAAAAAAAATTTTTGTTTTTATTCAAGTCAAAGCAGTAACAGAGATTAGAAAGGAATATATTGTCAAAATTGACAGCAGGCCACCTGAATGAAGGTTTCCATAGCCTCAGTCATTGCTTGGGACTTCCTTCTACGGGGTTTAAAGGAAGAGCTTTGCTTATCAAAGAGTGCAGTTCACACAGTTCCCTATTTTGACTGACAGATTAAGTCATACGAATGTTTTCCCTCTATGTGCATGCCCCTATTATAATTCATTTCATTTTAATCATATGAATCTTAATTAATTATGCATAGGCATAA